>NC_063214.1:57389177-58019677 GCF_020740725.1 Corvus hawaiiensis
GCTGAGGGTGCACTCTGCCCTCCTCTCTCCCATGGCCTAAATCCTTAGTGAAGATGTTGAACTCCAGTTACTGGCCTTCAGCTATGCCCTGTGATCACCACACTCTGGGCCACTTTTCAAGCAATTTCACTGCCTGCTCATCCCACCCTCAATTCATCGCTTCTCTATGACGATTTTATGGCAGACAGTGTCAAAATCCTCCATGAAGGCAGTTGCCTGATAAGAAATACCCCCTTGCTCTCCTCTTGTCTATCAAGCCAGTCATTTAATTGTAGAATGTTATTGAGTTGGTCAAGCATGACTTCCTGGTGCCTACCTCATTAGTCACAGTTCTCAGTCCTCTGACATTTATTTAGATAGCCTGATTTGTTCTCCCTACTGCTTGGGGTTGCCATACTTCTGGATACCATACTGGAAAACCTACTCCAGTGAGGAACAACATAAACACTTTTTGATGTTACTCCTTCCTTGGGAACTTTACTGAAAGTTGGAAACTTTCTTCTTATACAGATATGAATTTATATTCTACTGTAATCTGGACTGTACCAGGCACATGAGCCTATTTTCAGTGTATCTAAGAAGGAAAATGGAGAGGAGTAGTTAATGTATTTACCATCTGTGAAAGCAATACTTAGATGCATTGACATTTATGTAAGAAAGTAAGCAAAGTCAGCATTTTTCTCATGCACCATATAGTCTCCCACAACAGAGAAGTTTGTGGATGTCTGACCACATTTATATCATGCAGTGGCAGCTAGGTGATCATCTTCTCTCCATTGTTCTTAGGAGAAATGGAAACGACATTCTCGTCACAAAGAAGAAACACGGGGATGTTTCAGCACAGGAAGGGCTTCGAGAAGTGAAGGCCCAACTCCCACATGCACATAATCAAAGAGACATGAAATGAAGCAGCACAGTGCTTCCCTGAAAGCAGCCATCAATGCCTGTACTGTGCAAAACTGTATCCCAGGTTCCCCTTGCTATCACTTGTCAAAATGAGGCTCTCCTTGAAATAATTCAGTGCTTTAGGTTCCAGAACAATGAAGTGACTCTAGGGCAATGGCACTACAGAGAACAAAGCCGCATGCTGATTCAATTGCACAACAATGTGGGCTGCTGATTAATGACAGCAGCTGATGGAACAGGGGAAAAGGAAAAGACAGTGGTGAGATCACGTAAGAAGTGAGAAATTTGGAAGTTTCTGGGTTATATGTGAAAGGATTTGGAAAACTTACACTGACTATACTATAGACAGTCCATATTACCATGCAACTCAGACTGGGGAGAAGAACAGGTTAATTCAAACTTGTACTGATACAGATGAGTACAGGTAAAATAACATCCTTTATTATACTTTCAGCCACAGACCTCCAGATTTAATATGGCAGAAAGGCCAGAAAGCATTCGAGTACCTGGCCATTATGGTCATTACTATGACAAGCTTGACAACTTGCAGAGGAAAGCTAATGCACATTATGACCTTTCTCATATTAGCCAAAGAGTTGAAGATTACTATAAACTTAAAGGACGAGTTGCACCTCCACCTCCACCACCTGACTGGTAAACTGTTTCACTCTATTTATTAGTGGTCTGTCTTGTGTATTTTGAGCTATCAGCCCTCCTGAGTAGGTAACACTGGGCATAGCTGATTTAGTAGAATGCTTTCTCTGCTTTTTCTTCAATTTTTTTTTTTTTTTTACATAAGTTTGTTACACAACAACACAATTCCTGTTCCTGTTCATCCGGAAATTCCACCTGAATTAACCTGGTGTTTGACATTTCATTGTCAAAATGTCTCCCAAGTCTCAGCCCAATCTTGTACTGGGTAAATAGTAAAGCATAAGCTTTCTGTTGAATCTCTGATTATACCAAGGATAAGCCCTGTCTTTCACACCAGGATGAGAATAATACAGAGATCAGAAGCAGTTCTGCACTGAAGGGAACAGTGAGAGACAAGCCGTGAAAGTGGTTTTTTTTTTCATGCAGCGCTTATATTTCTGTTTCAGCTATAAAGACCCTTTCTCTACCAGTTTATTTACTTCAAAGCCTTTCTGTTACAAAGTAGAGGTACAACCTTAGGAGATTTCCTGTCCATTCTGTGACCGGCCATTTTAGGTGTGGATGAACTTCGAAAATGTTGAGAAATAAATTTTAAATACAGCCTACTTCCAAAGCTTTCCTTTAAGGTTGACAGAATCTTTAATTCTCATTCAACAACAACAGTGTTTAGAATGTTTCAGTTACAGATCTTCAGATTTAGAACATCTTTCCTGATCTGAATTTCTGGTGCCTTGTGTAAGGATAGAGTCAATTCAGTTTGGCTCCTTGCTGCACAAGTGGATTCCCGAGATAGGAAATGAAAGAAATAGGAAACAGGGAGCTTACAAGTGACTGATGGTTATTTTATATCAAAAAGCAAAGTAAAAGTTTAGAAACTACACAAAGTTGGACTGATAGAATTAGGCACAGAGGAGAAAGACAATAAAAAGGTTGCTGAATATACAACCTTCATTCTGACAATTTTCACTCATTTTGAGGGTCAGGGAAATCAATTTTGTTTTAATTAACGCTTTTCAATACCATTTAGGAAATAAAAGGTGGGGAAGGGCTTTGCTGTACTCTTTGAAAGGCTTAAGTAACTGAAGTAATAGGAAAAGGAATGCCTGAAAAGAATGTGTTCTTATTTTACTGTTGTGCCATATTTATACATATTTTATCCATATTTATATATTCATGTAGTACAAAGAAAGCTCTCTTTGTCATATGTGGTAGAACCTGTAGAGGATTATTTGTGCAAACATAGCAGAGTCTGTGAAATAAAACTTAGAATGTGTACATCACTTTCTTCTCTCAGGACTGCAGAATTTCTTCAAAGGCGGTTTGAAGCCCAGCAGTACAAGATCAAAGTGGAAAAACAGATGGTAGGTAAATACTGAACCACAAAATAAATCTGTAAAAGAAGGAGAATGAAAATCCAAAGATGAATGGATGTCTTTGAGTAGCAGTCTGTAACACTGTCAGGTAGAAGGTTTTGCTCTAGCAAATTCCCTGATCTGCTCTTCAGTGTTCATCCTGAGGTTTTATTTTCTCATACAAAACTGTAACAATGTGTAATTCTACTGTGACTTTTTCCTCCAAAAATGTACACTTGCCTTACTGCATTCTTCAGTGGAACAGGGAGAATGAATTGAGTGAGCACTGAAGGAGAGGATTCTAAATGAAAACTCATTTGCTCTGGGATTCATTTGTGCATCCACAGGGACTACGACCATCCTCTGCTGACCCATATCATGACCAAATACAGCAGCAGAAAATAAAGGAAGAGCATCTCAAAACCCATCAGCAAAACATGTCTAGAAAGAATGAAATGAAAGAACAGGTAAATGAAATTTCTTCCTTAATTGCCTAAAACTGTCTTCTTATACTACTTGACAGTAGTATTCCTGGTATAAGAATTCTTTTTCATCAGACTCTCTTTTTGATCATCGATTCTTTTCCATTCTTTCCCATCTTTTTATAGAGAAACAACATACTTTTCTAGTTTTGCTTTTGGGTGACAGAGAAAACAAACTGATACTTCTATCTTATGTGAACATATATAAATACATTTAATCTTTCTATCTTTGGTTTATTAAAAACGTATTCTACCCTACTGTTCTTTTCTAGGAGTATTTGAAACAATTGCAGAAAATTCGGGAAGAATACCACAGTGATATAAAGGAATTCAGATTTAGAGCAGGAGTACTCCAGGTAACAAAGCTCAAACATATGGGTAGTCATATTTACTTTTTTATGCTAGAATACTTTATTAGGAATTGAAATGAACATTTTTTAAAATGTTCCCTAGGAGAATCAGAAAATACAAGATAAAACCTATCTTGTGAGGCAAGGGAAAGCTGAGCACCAGTCTGAAAACAAAGATATATCTGCAACAGGAGAAGAATCACTTCAGGTATCGGTACCATCTCCATCTAAATAGATCTTTCTGAGCAAGTCCCACATGGTCTTTCATTCATTCTCTGTGACAAATCTGTCAATATCAGTAGCATCCTCCTCAGTGATCCTGGGTCTGACTTCTACTAAAATGAATTCATACCAATAAAATGGCTTATAGGCAGCCAGAGCCACATGAGGACAGAATTTAGACTCCCAGTGATTTAATGGGAAACGCATGATAATGAAAAAGAAACAATAGATTTTGGGCCTGCCTGGTGTCACCTTACTTCATGGGCTCTCCATCTTTGGAGAAACTGTATAGATGTTTTAAAAAGTAAAATCTATAAGTTGTTGTGGTTTCTCCTGAGGCTGAAGACATGCACTGATTGCCACAGATCACTGAAGAAGCTGTATACTATTATTTACTTTGCTTTTCTCTGACAGGTTCTAACAAAGACATAATCATATGAAAAGGAGTAATTAAATATTTTTAGGTGTTTCGAGAAAATAAGATACTGCAAAACATGGCTATACTTTCACAGGCATAGGCTTCCACTAAAATCTTAATTTTAATCACTTCCAAAGTTTTCCAGAATGAAATGAGTCCGAGTCATCTTGTATGTGATCATTAAAAAAAAAAAAAAAAAGTATTATTTATATCTTGACACAGTACTGTATCTTTCAAACTTGGGTTTTTGAAAAATCAGAGGCTTGCACTTTATGCAAGAATTTCTGATTTTCTTTTGGCCAGATAAGCCAGAATTGGCAATGAACAGAATATTCTTACAGATCTATGTACAAGGAAATTCAAGGCTATATTTGCTACTTAAACAAGTCTCTTTCTTTATGAGGTATACACATACTCAGTTATAAAGAGTGTAATTCAAACTGGTTTTTTTTTTCTCTCATTCCAGGACATGGAGGAAAACTTTAAACAAGTCAGACTCCAGGATAGGCAAGACCAAACAATATTAGAAAAGAAACATAACACAAAAGTATCCATCTTTACTGTTTTTTGGGTTTTTTTCCATTTTCTTATTATGTCTGTACATTTCAAATTACTGTGTTACTGTGGTAGCTCTGGAAGTGAAGTTATTTGAGAGTCATTTAAGAGTGCTGATTTTCTGTTTGTTTAAAATTTATATCAGAAGAAAATAAATGAGCTTTTCTGATAATTTGAGGGAGATTCCCTTTAGATAGTCCCACCTAGTAGTTAATCTCTATCTACTCCTCATTATATCAAACTGCATTAGTTGTGAATGGGAACTGACGTTTATTCAAAGTCTAAGTAAAGTCAAGTCAGATTGCTAATTTTAAAATATTTTGTTATAAAACATGATTCTCTATACTGCTTTTTAAATCGTAGAAGGGGATGGGAATTGAATTAGAAATGCACATAAGATACCAGGAAGGTTTCTGACCATAAGATCACTGTGAAGTGGACTAAAGTCTTTTGTGAAATATTGCATGGAAGCAGTACAGTATTTAGTTTTAATTCTGGTTGAGAACCAGCTGCAAGAACCAACTCTGTGTTGCAACTCTGTGTATTGCAATGATTTGAATTAAATGAATATATATATATTCATATAATATATATAAATAAACCACTTGAAATCGAAAGTGGTTGCAGTAACTTAAAAATATCACTAAAGTAAAAGGATTGTATTTAAAGAAGTCTATTTTTGTCCAATGTGTTCAACTTTGATCTTGTTAAATAGAAGAAAAATGTTGTTAAATAGAAGTTATTTTCAACAGAAGAATAATTTTCAAATTTGTAGTTCCATATAATCTGTGTACTTTTAATTAAATCCTTTCATTTATTAAAAAAAATTAATAATGTGAATTTTCTTTAGGGAGGAGTAAAATTTGAAATTAATTTAGATCTATGTTTTCCTGAGGAAGACAGTATTCAAGAAGCAGAGGTATGTTTTGATTATATTCAGAGCATTTACATTAGCAATCAGAAACCATGGCAGCTCCATAATCTAAGACTTGTTTCCATTACCATCATCCTCTGCCTTTGTTACAATGAAGCTTCCTATTGAGGATTTGTTGACATGTTGCATATGTCTGCCCTTCTGCAAGAGGATAACTGCTCAGAAGAAATTGGGTGATGCCTGGGTCAGTCTTTCACATGGTAAAATATGAAGGAGTGCAGATATTAAAATTTCCTAAAATGGGCTTGAGAGGAAGAACTTACCTCAAAACTGAGTTAGTCTGCAAATGCCAAATTCAATTTGTAGATTGTTTTAGTACATTTCTGTTTCTTTTCACTAGTATTGTATCACAAAGCAAGAAAAACTACAGACGTGTTTTCATTTAGTAAAATTATATTTGTGGCTAATCAACATGTAATAGCTACCTATTAAGATTTTTATTAATATATTAGAATTTTAAAAAATATTCCTAACAGCAAAAAATAATTATATTTCTAGTATATATATTTTAAATTTCTAAAGCACTATTTTGTAATTCTATTGTTTCACATCTCTGTGGAGCCCCATGCTGCCCTCTGATGCACAAATCACAATGTGGCTTCACTTTTTGTTACCCAATTTTCCTGTGCATACATGAGGTTGGCTGGCAAACAGTAAAATGGGAAGAGATTAGCTATTGTACCATATTTGTTTACTGTTCCCAGAGTAACTTACTGTTTTTTCAGGTACTAGATAAACTCAATGAGACTTTAACTTTTGTGGATGGTGAGAATCTTAAGGAGAAATTGGTGGAAGTTTATGAAAATCATACAGACAGAGCTTTGGAAGAACTGTCTGACTACCCAACAGGTATTTATTGGGGAAATGCAATGCTGAGTATTAATCCTGAAAACTACATAGGAGTTAGGTAAATTCAGTAACTCCAGGCTATAACAAGTTCATCTCATGAGCTCTTTCTTTATATCACATAATGTTATAATCACATGGAAATCTACTTTAGAAAAAAATCCAAAGAGCTTTGCCTCTTCTTTTTCTTCCCCTTAGAGTCCATACATTGTATGAAAAAAACCAGAAAACATTGGCAACCTGGAGCCCCTCAGACACTACTGGACATTTTAGCTGGTGCTGACGTCCCATCTGCATGTCCTACTATGGCTGGAAACGAACTTGGTGGTGAGAAAGTTTTGGCTTTCAGTGAAAGCAGTGAGCACCTAAAATTCAGCCAGACTGGATTCATCCATACCTGAATGTTCACGTGATCCAGCAGGCTTTTACCTGCAGGGCTTTGTAACATCAGAGGTTACTGTACGTGTTAAGCCATAAAAAACAGTTGTCACTTTCCCCTCTAACACTGCAATCACGTTGTGTTGCTCATACATATTGAGAGTGCTGCATTTTATGTATCACTCTGTGGCCAGGGTAAAAATGCCAATCTATTCAGCTCATCAACGCCACTTTCTCAGGCTTTGAGCTGATGACACACAGAAACTAGGGCAGTGAGTGCCAGTGCTGTCCTGGAATGTGGTGGAGTTGTTTTCCCTCTGCACACAGTGGTGGTGCTACCCAGTCACAAATGCCACCTCACCCAGCTGTGGCTGTGGTGATGCTCCACTTCAGAAGAGAAAAGTCCCTACGGTTCTTACAGTACTACTGCATATATTCCCAGGCAGACAAGTATCTCCAGTGACTGGTTTCTGCAAACAAGGAGCTCTTCCAGCATTCCAGCACGCTCCAAACACCCGAGATAGACAAAAAAATAACCTGAAGAGTTTTCATAGATAGTGAAGACAAAGCAGAATATTATTAATACACCAGCTTTTGTTGATTCTGCCTTAGATGAAAGACCACAGGGCACAAAAGAAACAGGAGCTTTTTTTAAGCTCTGTCAACCCCAAGAAGCCAAGAAGTTTCAGAGCAGGGACTGCTCAATGAAGCTGCACCTGTCTATTCCAGGCTTAATGGAAGTTACTTAAGCATTAAAACTGGTGTTAAACATTTTTAGCGATGAGTAGTCCAGACTAATTTTTCCCTATCCATCAGATCAAGTACTTATAAAAAAATCAGGCATATTCCATAAAGGAAAAAAAAACCAGATTCCAGAATTACACAAAAGGAAGAAATCAGTATAGAGACTAGAAAGTCAGAATCTGACAAAAGGCAGTGCTGAGCTACAGTCATGCTTTAGTGATCTGAGAACCTTGCTGTTCTTCAGCTGACCATAATCTGTCTGAAGACATCCCAGAAAACAGGAAGCAGTGGAAACAGACACCACCAGAGACACTCCTGAACATCTTAGCAAAAGCAGAGCTGTCTGAGGATTCCTTTATCTTTTTCGAGGAAGACATAGGTAGGATATTTTTTCCTGTAAATTCTGCATGTTTTTCTTTAGTGTAATATTTCTTCTACCATTGGCAGAGGGTGTGTGATGAGAAACAACATTTTGAAGCAGCTGGCAACCTAGAAAAACAGGGACAGAACCTCTGCTCTGTCCTGAAGCACAGAGAGGACTCTTCAGGATGTTGTTATTTTCAATAGCAGGGAAAAGGCCAAGCCCTACTTACTGGCTATTACCTTCGTATGTAATTCTTTCATTTGCTTGGGTAGACAGAGGAAAGCTACTACTGCCAGCATGTTGGCAGGTACCACAAACCTGTTGAGGTTGAAGAACCCTGTAAAAAACATTTACTCAAATACATATATGGTGACTTAAATGAGTAGTGGCTTTACAACATGGTCCATGCTGATACAGCTGACACTGCAATTGATTCAAACTCACCTACACTGCAGCACACTTTCCTAAAGTAACAGACTGTTTCAGAAATTACATTTACTTTGCATCAACAGAAGTGTGGTATTTACATTGCTGTAATTTGAACAACAAACACTTCAAGCATTTATTTGCTATTCCTTTACACATACTTTTACAGTTTTCTACTATACAGCTGAAGAAACGTTTCCCTTTCTTTACAGAAGGGAGATTAACTCTGTTGCCTCCAAAAGAAAACAAGGAAGATGATTCAGAAACCTACTCTGCTGTTGCTGTTGATGAAGGTAGACTTGAGCCAAGATCAGATGATGAAGACACGTAAGTCAAGCACATCAGAAGGAAAATCCACACAACTGGACAGTTTTCATGAAATAACAGGCTGCATTGCCTAAAGTTTTTCTGTGTTCTTAAAAATTCATAAATAAAGAAAACTTACAGAATCTGCTAATTTAACTTTTAATTCTGTAATTTGTCACAGCCAATGCTGTCATTAAAAAACACAGCAGAAATATTAACATGGCTTTGCAGCTCTTTTCTCTTGCCTTTTAAATACAGGTAAACAATCTCACAGAGACAGAAGAAACAGTTCACATTAGGTGTGTCGCTTGTATATTTCTTATAAAGTGCTTTAAAAAACCCTAAGAGTCCTTGAACTGAGAAAGGTTTGTAATAAAGTTATATTTATTTAATTAATCGAATTCTCTTGTTTTACTGTGCAGGAATTTTGAAGATTCTGAAGATGAACTCAGACACAAGCTGGAGGAATCTCTGGAAAAGTTGGCAACTTCTCCAGCAGAGAGAACCATAGAGTCTCACATCTTTTCAATAAATAAAGGTCAAACAGATGAAGAAAAGATGAGTTTACCTTACAAACTTGGAAAATCCGATGATGATTTAGAAAATAATCATGGATAATTTGGTGTTGATGCACATAATGAAAAGATTTAAAATTAATAGAAAGCTGTAAGTCTTTTGTTTTAAAGGAAAAACAAATCAAGGTACTTTTCAGATGTCTTGAACATTGAATAATCCTCATACAGACTGAAATGCTGTTTCATCTATTATCCTAAACTACTTGGACATACCTGACAAGTCTTGCTTGAGCAAATTTCTGATTTCTGTGTACTCTGTTTTACCATTTTTGTCTTATGTAAGAGAGTGTCCTATTTTGTGTATTTTATTTCCCTAGATAAATCAACTCCTGGTTTTAAGAATCTCTTCCAGCTTTTCATAATCATTGTGTACTGCCAGTACAGCTTTGTAATTTACAGTTTCATTTACACAGTACTCACCATACATAGTAACATCAACTACTCAGGAATTTTAGATAGTAGCAGTAAAATGGTTTATTAGTGCCATGAGAATTGTGCATTCCCCAGTTCCTAATAAAACATATAAGTATGTAGGTTCTTCCAACAATTATTTTTCCATATAAAAATTTAATACAAGCCAAGTGAATCTTAAATAAAGAGAAAACTACAGTCTGTAGTCTGATTTTAGCAGTTTTTTTGAAGAATCACTTATGTTGGAAAAGATCATTGAATCCAGCTGTTAAGCGAACACTGCCAAGTCCACCACTAAACTGTGTCCCTATGTGCCGTGTCTTTTAAAAAAACACCTCCAGGGATGGTGAGTCCATCCCTTCCCAGGGCAGTCTGTTCCAATGCTTGACAACCTTTTCTATGTCAAAATTTTTCTTAATATCCAGTATAAACCTCCCCTGGTACAACTTGAGGCCATTTTCTCCTATCACTTGTCGCCTGGGAGAAGAGGCTGACTCCCCCACCCAGTCACACCCTCCTTTCAGGCACTTGTAGAGAGGGATAAGGTCCCCCCCGAGCCTCCTTTCCTCCAGGCTAAACACCCCCAGCTCCCTCAGATGCTCCTCATAGGACTTGTGCTCCAGACCCTTCCCCAGCTCTGTTGCCCTTCTCTGGACACACTCCAGCACCTCAACATCCTTCCTGAACTGAGAAGCCCGAAACTGACCACAGGATTTGAGGTGCAGCCTCACCAGTGCCAAGTACAGGACTGTAGATTCTGGGGGAAAAAAAAATCTGGTTACAAAGGCTACAAAACGGAAGTGTTGACTTCAAAAAGTGTGACTGTGGGTAGAGAGCCATGTAACAGGTGAAGACTGAAAATATTCAATAAATAAAAGAGGTTTCTGATAAATAAAAGAACTTCCTGATGTAGTTCTATTACCAAAGCACTATCATGGTTTGTGAATCCAGAGGGTTTTTAAGCGCACCATACTCTCATGTAGTTAACATAGAAGCATTTCTTTCCCAGTAAAAAAAAAGTCTCTGTTAAATAAAGCAGACAGCCTAACAGAAAGAAAAACAACCTTTTTATTGAATGGGACCAAGGGATCTTAGCTTAGTTATATTTACATGTGCCACACAGTCAAAAAAAAAATTAATTTTACCCATATTCATTTTTACTTATATACATTTATTTAAATAATGGCTCCACAGATAGCAGGAATGTGTCTTCAAAATGCTGGTCAGAAAACCTGTGCACAGAGCGCCGAGCGTTTTCTCTGATCTCCAGTCTTTTCTCAGGAGACAAAGAGAAGATATAAGCCATGGTCTCAGCGTAACTGTCCTCGTCTTCTGCCAGGAAGCCTGTGACATGTCCTTCATGAGGTACCACGATGTCCAGTTTGGGGCCTCCAGAATTGTGAGCCAGGATAACTGTGCCAGCTGCCATGCATTCAACCACTCCTGTAAGAGATATAAAAAATGCTGATATGAGGGTGCACATCATGTGCTTTGACCTTCTATAAAACACTGGAAAGTTAAACCAACAGTTAAATTCACTACAGACTGCCATTCCAAATCAGCTGGAAAAATACAGTGAAAATGGTCCTGTAAGAAACACAAATTTGAATTTTTCAGTTCTAAGGACTGAAGTCATAGTTTCTCTTAAACACATAACACTGAAATTAGAAACTGGATATAACAGGTTAATTTGTTGTTCTTGTAACATACTTGATTTTAAATGTTTGGAAGATGCCATGAAAAAAGTTGACTATGCACATTTCAATCAGGTAATACTCAGAAGTTCAGTATTTTGCACATGAACAAATCTTTATAGCTTTTGACAACTCAGCAAGACACTAGTAAAAACTGGTATCTCTACATCTTTATTTTTGATGGAAGAAACTTTAATGAAATGGGAATCAGTAAGCTTTCCTCAGCCAATAGCAGGGGGATAGGAACAACATAATGTATACAGCAACTTCAATTCTCCTCCACGGTTCCAGAACAGACCTCAGTAATGCTGATTCTTCTCAGTTCTCATTTGATTTCTATAAATTCCCTCAGCTCAAACATTGCCTACTATAAATAATGCTCCAAAGTTTTGGAATATGTTTTTTTATACATAAAAACCCTGTTAGATGAAGGTGAAATCCTGCTCAAATTCAAAATCACAGTGCAATTGCACCACTTTAAAAAAAAAATTAACAAAACTGTTCTGTGGGAGAAAAAAAAAAGACAATTTCCAGTACTTTGCAGTTGCTTCTGAGAGACAATTCAGTGTCAATTTTTTTATACCAAGTTCCTATAGACCATAAACTACTACTCCTGACACTTAACCTGAATTCTAATAAAGTCTGAAGACATTAACTGCAGTTTAATTACATTATAGCCAAGTATGGCATCCATCTGCTTGGCTACTAATTTACCCAACTGTTGTAGATTTATAGCAGATGGGCCCATCTAATCCCAACAAACTGAGCTCCATAATTAATTCTGGGTCCCAGCTCCTCTCTAGCATTCTGCTCCACGCTACACCAACTAATTTAAGGGCTTGATACATTTGCCTCAGCAGAGATACCTAATGCAATGAGATGGCCAAAGGCACCTGGGGGCATCTATATGGGGCTTACTTACACCAGACAGGATGTGTGGGAGACTCACACCCCTGAAAGAGCAGCTGGAGCCCCATGACATATACTAGACATTTCAAATGGCATTTGAGGCAGGTGAAACACACAAGCAAAATCTCTGACATGGATGTCTACACATGAACTGTCTCTAAGCTCCCTGCACAGTCAGTGAAGCCAACAGGGCACAATTTAAAGTGCTGGAACAGAAGCACCTGCAGCCTCTTGAAGCTCCAGAAGGCTAGCAAACCTAACCCAAGGACAATAAGGTGACCCATGACCTTGCAGGGCTATAGCTGGAGGTCAGCAGGACATTCTGGGCAGCACAGATGGGACTACCTCTGTGTTTAGGTGACCAGAGGATGTGCAGAATTAGGAGTCTATGACTACAGCACTTCAGCCTGCACTACAGTAGCACCTAGTGATGCATCATCTGCACCACACCTGCACTGCTCCTGTAGGCTTTACGGCAGCTCCACTACCTCCAACGGGAACAGGAGCTGGAGACCTGCTTGGCAAGCAGACCTCTGTGCTGAGACACCTAGGGACAAGCAGCTGAACACTGAGGAAATGTACTGACCGATCCCGAAGTGCTCATTCCACATGGTATGCAGGCCAATGGTGGCCTCGGCCAGGCGTCTCTTCAGCTCCTCAAAGGGAATGTTTATCCTGAACACCACATCGTCACTAACTCCCAGCTCTTCACACAGGCGTTTCAGGTTATTTACACGCTCTTCATCTTGCTGGTTACGACAGCCACCAATTAAGATCAGCTTCAGTGACGGCTGCGGCCCCACTCTCTCTTTCAGCAATTTAGCAAAGGCTCTGATTTGCAAAGGATGATCTTTTTCAGGCCTGAACTGGCTGACAGAAACAATGGAATATTCACTGGTGCTCTTTTCCACTTCCAGTGGAATATCCAGGAAAGTCTGAACATCGCATGGTGGATACACAACACTAGTGCAAGCCCCAGCTCTCCAGAGGGAAAGGATGTGATTCAGAGTCCAAGAAGAATTCACCATAACCACATCACTGCAGGAACCAACCAAACCGTACATGAAAGCGAAGAAGTAGTAGTAGACAAGCTTAAATTTGCTGAAGAGAGGACTGCTTGTAATGAAGGCAGCATTGTTAAACCTGGTATCCTGATTCCTCACGACAGAGAGCATATCGGTGCTGATAGTGGGATAATGGACGTAGCATCCAACGCGACAACCTCCTAGGTATTTGAAGAGGGGAATTGTGAAGGCATAACCCATTGAGTCAATATAAATATCAGGAACACACTTTAGAAGAGCTTCCCAGCCAAGGAACACTGATCCTAAACTTTGTCCCAGCAAAGTGAAGTGAGGATAAAGAGAAGCTTCCACAAGGAAGCGTTTTTCTAGAAATACAAACTTCACAGGATGGATTAACTTAATATTGAATCTTCTGAAAGCACCTTCTACTATTTCTTCTCCAGTGGCATCTCTATCCCCAGTGTAAACAACACATGTTACATTTCTGTACCTGTAAAAATAAAGAAAAATAATTTCAAATATTGTTCTCTTATATTTTTCAGCAAGAAACTAAAATATAATCCACTTAAAAGTACTCAAGAAGAATGTGAGAAGAAATGTCTGGCCAAAAAATGATTTTAACTAAATTACACTTTTCCTTATACTTCAGGTTTTTTCTGATCTGCAGAAAAACATACGGCTGAGAAACTGGGGAATATTTTCATTTGAGTAAAACATAAAAGGAGCTCAGTATTATTCTACAGACTTCAGAACACCCTGCCCTACATTAGGAGAGATCTGTCTAGCATATAGCCTGAGAAAAATGAAAATTATGGCAAATCAATGGATGTACCCATTTTAAATCCACTTTAGGTATTAACTCGTTTTGCCCCCTGCACCAAGAGGCAAGTGTAAAGATGATCAGTTATCTACTGAGGAGTTATGACTGTATAAAGTTCCATACCAGTAGCGGAAAACTGAAGAGGAAGGAGGGTTTCTCTTAAGGAATGAAAGGGAAAAAGTGAGAAGTGCCACAGCAGGAAATATCAAAATCTAAAGGCATGAAGTAGAATGCAACCACATGAAACTCAAGATGAAAAATAAAATATAAGACCAGTAGATTAATGACACCCGCTTAAATATGTAAAATGCCAACATATGCATAAAGAATGGCATCAGAAGCTAAGAATGAAATATGGTGTTTGATAAACACATATGCTTACTTCTTCTGGAGCGTTCTTATGGCACACCACAGGACTCTCTCCCCTCCACCTCCTGCATTACAATATGGATGAAAAAAGGCCACCAGCAGCGGCCGCTTCCCATCTCCTCCTGCTGAGCTCAACTGTTTCTTCCTTTGTATCCAGAGCCGTATTCCCCACAGCAGTACCACCAAGCAGACGCACAAAATTCCACTTAGAAATAACGCAGGGAGTAACAATGAGCACAGCAATCTGAAACAAGCCAGAAATTTTAAAATATGTAATTGCTTTAAAGAAATACTATGTATGAAATCGAGCAAGAAGTGTTTAAAGGTAGAGTTGCAGGGAGTTGAACAATTTCTTGAGTTCTTCTAATCTCAGAAATCACCAGTGTGTATGACTTTTACAACTACAGAAATGAAATCACTATGCTGCGTTATGCGAAGATCTCTTTTTGCCCTGCTGCTACCTTGCAATCATTTATTATTGTTTATTCATGCCCTATATGAGTTATCTATATGAGTGTGCTCTACACACTTTGCATCCCCTTAGCAACCTGGCAACACACAACTAGCAGAGTGACTTCTAAATAAATTTTTAGAGGTTTTTTCGGTCCGATCTCCTCTTTGGCTCGCTCTACTGTGAACTGCTTTGGTGCCGAGTTACTGGGGCCAGGCATTTCTCATTCCAGCCTTCAGTTCCCATTCCCCGGAGGCATGAAGAGCTATGCCAGCTGTCCAGAGAAACTCTGTGCGGCTTCCCTGTGTAGAGAGACCCGTTTCCTCCCGTCTCTCAGTCACTCACAGGCATATTCCCTCCGCTCTCCACCGCCTCCCTGACAGCTCTCCTAATCCTGTAGCGGGAGGATTCCTGGCCCAGGAGCCTCGCAGGGAGAGCGCCTGTGCCGCAGTGCCGCTACGCTTTGGGATAAACAGCGTTTACTCGGCCGCTCCTGCTTACCAAAGGAGCGACCCACGTGTCACGACTGACACATAAGGAAGCACTTTCATTTTGGGCCGGGAGCGGCGGAAAAGCACATTAACCCACCCGAGCCCGGCGGCACAGCGCGGAGCCGGGCAGGGGCCACGCCGAGGGGCCGGAGGAGCGCGGCCGGGCAGGGGCCGCCTCCCGCCCTCGCTGCCCGCCCGCCGCCAGGACGCGCCGCCCCCGCGCCCCGGTACCTGAGGAGCCCACACAGGCACAGCCCGCCCGCCACCATCTTGGGCAGCGCCGCGTAGCCTTCCCGGCGGAAAGGGCGGCTCCCGGCCGGCGGGGCGGGACCAGCGGGCCGCGGATCCCGGCTGGCAGCGCCCCGGAGGGGGGGGAGCGGCGCCGCCTCTGCCTCCGCCTCCTCCTTCAGCTCCTTCCCGCCTCCTTCCCCGCCTCCTCCTCGCCCTCACCCCACCCAGCAAACACAGAACCCGTACTCCCGTGAAAGGAGGGAGTGCAGTAGGTTGTGGAGGGGACTGTGCCGCTGCTGGGAAGCGTTTTTCCCAGAGATGTCAGAGGAGAGTGGACAGCAGCACAGCACTGGCACAGCTTAGTCAGACATAACCCGTGCTGCTCCTTGAATTGCCCTGCATCCTCCTCAAGTGATGTCCTCGGGTTCCGCGGGCAGGATGGAAGGGGGGATACTGTGAGGAGGCGGAGGCCTCCCGGGAACACGGGGTTTCTTCTGCATCCCACACTCCCCCAAGTTTTGCCTATGTAAATGCTGGCCCTTCTCGCTAGCCAGGAGAGGAAGGGGCTCGATATCCTGGCTTGCAGCCCTGCCGTAATCTCCTGCTTGTCAGTGAATTCCTCACTATCGAGAGGGAGCTGCCTGCGACTGTGTGCAGGTTGATGTTGTGAGGCCGAGGGCAGAGTGTCAAACACAGCCTACGCCTGGCACCGTCTCCAAAAGGATCCCAGGAACATGATCATGGGGTCCATTTCCACTGGAGGTTATCTTTAGCTGATACACTTCTTCCCCTGCTGTGTCTTGATCGGAGAGTATAGGCACAGACCAGAGGGTCAGTAAGACTGAATGGTGCTGTTTTTTTCAAAATCTTACTAATGATGTGTCAGTCCACATCAAGACTTCATATACCTAAAATGTCTTCCTTGGAACAACTTAAGGAACTCATCCTGCTCTCCGGGGTCCTGGGAAGCGTTTAGTGAAAGTATCAGACTCTCCAGATCAGGAGAGACTTTGACAGAACAATCCGAAACATTTCTGATCTCCTGTCACATTGCTACATGTTTCTTTTCTCCCCACCACATACTCAATTTTAAAATAATAAAATGCTTTATATGGGAAGTTCGATCCAGATAACTCATTCTTCAGCCTCTTGCAGAATTGAGGCTGTCCAAAATTTGAGGGAATTTCAAACCTTGTTTCTTTAAACAGGACCTTTCCAAAAGGTAAATTGGAAGAAGTCTGTGGGAGGTCCAGCAAACATGGCCTAACATCTCATTTCTGAACCAACAGCTCTCATAAGGAGGGTGCAACAGGCATTGGTTTCTCTCCCTCAGTCTTTTGCCTCTTCCCTGACAGAGCTGTTGCCTTAAAAGCATGTGGAATGTTTACAGAATAGATCTCTGCTGGATTTACATCTCTCAACTCAACACACCTTTCTTTTCTCAACATTTGAAGATTATTGCCTGAGTTCAGAGAGGAGGCAAGTTATTCTAGGGAACAGGAAGTCCAGACTATTTTAGATGATGAAATTTATGTTTCTCCCCACTGACTTGAAAAGGAGCCCTTAGTCACTCCCTTGGAAGGTATGAATCTTAGACCAAGTCTTTAAGAAGCTGAAGGACCACAAGTCACAGCTTAATTAAGATGAGACTTAAGTAATAATGGTGGAGAGTTCCTGGAAGCAAGAGGACTAATTAATGAGGGACACACCTACATATCTGACTTTTGAGTTTCACTTGCTTGTTTAGGGAACAATCTGCATGATGGGGGGAGTATCAAATAGTTTTCTCAGCTCTAATAATTCATAGTTCACAGAATCACAGAATGTCTGAGCTGGGGAGGAATTGGTTGGATGGATGCAGCCAGAGAGTTGTGGTCAATGGCTCAATGTCTGGGTGCTGTAGCTGGCTTGGGGCAATCCCACACACGAATACAGAGTGGAAGAACTCATTGAGAGAAGCCCTGCAGAGAAGGGCTTACGCAGTTCTCATGGACAAAAAGCTGGACAGGAGCTGGCAATGTGCAATTGCAGTCCAGAAGGCCAACAGCATCCTGAGCAGCATCAAAAATAGTGTGGCCAGCAGAGCGAGGGAGGGAATTCTGCCACTCTCTCTGGTGAGACCCTACCTGGAGTTCTGCATCCAGCTCTGGTGTCTTCAACACAGAAGAGACATGGACCTGTTGGAGCAAGTCCAGTGGAGGGCCATGAAGATGGTCAGAGAGCTGGAACATCTCTCCTATGAAGGCAGGCTAAGAGTGTTGAGTCTGAAGAAAAGAAGGCTCCAGGGAGACCTCATTGCAGCCTTCCAGCACTTAAAGAGGGCTTATAAAAAGAGGGAGGGTGGCTTTTTACATGGACAGGTAGTGATAGGACAAGGGGCAACAGTTTAAAATTAAAAGAGGAGCAATTCAGATTACACGTTAGGGAGGAATTCTTTATGGTGAGGGTGGTGAGGTACTGCAACAGGCTACCTAGAGAAGTTCTGGATTCCTCATCCCTGGCAGTGTTCAAGGCCAGGTTGGATGGGGTCCTGAGCAACCTGATCTAGTGGGTAGCAACCTTGACCACAGTAGAAGGGTTAGAAGTAAATGATCTTTAATGTCCCTTCCAACCAAAACCTTTCTATGATTCTGTGACGTCTGGAGGTCATCTTCTCCAGCCCCTCTGGCCAAAGTGAGTACCTAGAGCAGATTGTCCAGGACTTAGTCCAGATGAGTTTTGAATACCTCCAAGGATGGACACTGCACAACCTCCCTGTGTAACCTGTGCCGGTGCTTGGTCACCCTCACGGTGAAGAAGTGTTTCCTGATGTTCAGAGGGAACTTTGCATGTTTCAGTTTGTGCCCATTGCCTCTGGTCCTGCCACTGGACCCCAGTGAAAAGAGCCTAGCTCCTCTTTGCACCCTCCCTTCACACATTGATGAGATCCCTCTGAGCCTTTTCAAGGCCTCAACAGTCCCAGTTCCCTCAGGCTTTCCTCACAGAAGAATTGTCCCACGCTCTTAGTCATCTTAGTTGTTTTATTTTTTTTTTTTTTAGTCCCTCTAGTGGTAATTAAAACCAGATGTATTAATACTTCCAAAGTTCTTCTGTTATCTTTTCATTAATCACAGGCTATTCAGCTGCTGATGTGAGCAGTATGAAAACTGTGCTGCTGACAGACTTGCAGACTGCAAAGCTTACCTTTAATGTGCGAATGGCCAACGCAGGCTAATTGAGTCATCGACACGTAGCAACTTACCCACCTTCATGCATATGTAGCAGAGGATATTGCATGCATGCATTTAGGGTACTGACAAGAACTTTAGCAGGACCAGTGATGAGCTCTCTGTGGTGTTCCCACTCCAGCAGTGAGAATGCAATTCATAACCTTGTCTGTAAAAATTCCACAAGGCTGACATGCCAGCAGAAGTAAACTAGGCTTGTTATGAAGTCAATTTTGTTTTCACCTTCCCAGAGATGTACCAAGTTTTTAATCTTCTGTTGCCTCTGTAAGCATTTTTTGTCCTGTTTTAATTGCTTTCCTTGTTAAGCTCCTTACTCTAAAGAAAATGGGCTTTCTAAAGTGAACAATATTTAGAATAAATAGAATCCACTCACTGTGTGTTCTCCCCAAGCCTGCAAGGCATTTGAGACAGTTTTAAAGTATATTTTTGTAACTCTCATTCTTGCTGAGTACCCCTCATATGAATAACTTAGTAAGATAAAACCACTGGCAAGTATTAATAGAAAGAAACTGGATTAATATTGTGTAAGGATATTCATATGACAGTCATGTGGTCTGTTATATTTTCTTCTACAGTTAGTTACTTTCTTTCAGAAATATTCACTGTGTAGCACCAAGTCTCTTGTTCAGGGCTGCTGTCTGAGCTACCAGAATGCCTGGGACCGTTTTTAGTGGATGGAATCTCAGATCGTTCATATACACAGTAAGTTTTTTCACTTTTGTATGTGTCTTGTGATAGGCTGTTGAACATTACAGTACATTTACTCTTCATTGCATTGTAACAGGAGGCAGAAATAAAGTTGCACCAGTTCTGTGCTAAATATTTCTGAAGCAAAACCCAAGCATTGGCAATAAATTATGGCATTGATAGGAAAAACACTATAGGGTTATTTTTACTGATATCTTTTAATATTGAAGTTGCTAAATATAAGCAATTCTAGTAATTTCTTTTCCACTGTCATCTTTAATTCTGAGTTACATGTTCCAGGGCATAGGTGTTCACACCACATATCTGTGAGCAAAAGCTGCCCTGCTTTTTTTTGGCAGAAGCAATGAAGAATTAAACAACTTGGATCTACAAATAATTTTTGCAGGAGAGCCTATAAAGCACGTTTATTTATATCACCAGGCAATTTATGAAGGTTGAACCCATATCTTTTGATTAACAGAAGATTATTTTCACACAAATTGTCTCAGTTGGGCAAGGACCACGAAGGAAAACAAACTGGTTCCTGTAGATTTTGACAGCGTTTTAAACTCCCATGGAATCTAAACATCTGCCATTTTTTAGGGTGGCTGAAGGAAATGTTTTCAAGCAACCTCAAGCACTGGCAGAAATGAGATGGCAAATGATGTACCCCTAATGATAACATCACTGAGCTTGCAAAATAACATGGGGACTCATCTTAAGTCCCAGCTTTTTCAGGTGGAAGTTTGGAATTCTTGAAGAGCTAGGGACCATTTTGCTATCACAGACCCAAACCCTTTTTGCTTTTTATTTTCCTTTATGCGGATAGTAATATATTTGTGGCCATCTGCACCTAATTAGGACATGAAGGGGATCATGAAGGACCACCTCTTTTACAGTCATACCTTAACACCTGCTTAAATCAACTATGAAACTCCTCAGGGAGATATAAAACTTCACTGTGAATTTTTTACTGAGTGAGCTGCTTCCATTTTCAAACTTTAAAGGATTCACAAAACTTGTTCACTGCACTGACTTGTTCAACGTGCATTTTGCCACATGTGTTTGTGCCCACCTCTCTGCCTGTTTCAGGAAGCAAGGAAGAGTTCTATTCAGATGAAAATCCAAGTTGTTTAACATGGAGCCAGGACAAAGCAGGATTTTCATTCTGTGCTCGTGTCTGGCTCCTTGGCTCTGATTAGGAAAGAGAAAGGAGCCAGAAACTGCCTGCAGAGCAGGACAGAAGGGAGTTGGAGGAGACTGTTTGGCTAGTCCAGGCATGAGATGTGGGTACTGTGCCTCATCACCTCCTCTGACTTATTTCTGTTCCAAGGATGAAGAAAGCTTGAAAGGTTGGTGATTTTCCCATGAAGTAGATTCAATCAAAGATTCTCTTTCAGGGGTGAACCGGGGCTGCTTAAAAGTAGTTCCCTGCTGCACTACTTTTTCTTTCAACAGGCAGAGGTACCAGGAGGGAATGATAAATGAATTGAGCTTGAATTTCCATGGCTAACATCTATGCTTTCCAGGAACTGAGGGCAGTTAATAAATCTCAGAAGGTTGCTCAGCAGCTCTCAGGGTTGGTACCTTCTTTTATGCATTGGTTTTGACTAAATGTGTCCTTGGAAGAAACATTCTTTGCCTAGAGAACAGACTGATGTGACCTCTGGAAATGAGAGTATTACTGAGAGCTGAATAAACTCAATTTCAGAGTTAGAAAGCTTTTTTGTGTTTTCCTTTTCTCACAACTTCAGGCTCCCAGGAACTGTTTCTTTAGAAGTCAGATGTCTCCAGTTTCCTCTGTGTCCTCATGCAATAAATGAATGCTGTTTTTACAGTGAGTTTGAATCATGATGAGCCAGTGTGCATGGCATAGGAAACAGCCCAAGACAATGTCTGCATTTGAAACCAGGATTTTAACTATATTTCAATCCAGGTGTTAAATATTTCAGATAAAAATACTTGTAAACAGAAAGAGGTTTACTCTGTATTGCCATTTCCCTTAGATGTTTTTCAAAGCAACTGTTTGCATGGAAGAGATTACAAAAAATTTGTAGCAGTTTCCTGTGTTGATACTTTCATCCCTGACTGTTGCTTTAGTTCTGACATTTGTACCTGAATTCTTACCAATTATTGTAGGCTGCCAGGGTTACATTATTCAATAGGGAGTTATTATCAGGTATTCCAGCAGAAAAAACCCAAAGAAACATAAAATAAAAAAAACAATGACAGCAAATATATTTTCATTTTTATTTTTTATTTCTCTTCTTCATTTCTATAAGTCTCTTCAGTGAATCAGTATGGCTCTATACAGGCAAGTTCTACTTATTTTCATGGTCACTTGAAGTATGTTTTTTTGCACTGATAGAAACTGGCAGCTCCATGCCTTTGGCTCTTGCCTGAGAGTTAATGTAAGGTTATGTGAGATAATAGATGTGGACAGGGCACTGTTATATAGTTCTTAGCCCTGGATAGCAAATAATTGACAGGACTTTTGTAGAAATGCAAGTTAGCTGAACAGCAGCTCACATATGTTACAGTTTTGATCTCTGACAACTGGAAACAGAAAAGCCTTTATTCCGTGTTCTCATCAGAGGTTCCCCTCCTCACTTCTTGCCTACTGGGGCAGAGTGGGTCAGCCAGAGAGCTGGAAAATCTTCTTCCCTCTCTAAATTGAGAAGAAAAACGCACCTAAGGGCAGCACTGTATTTGGGGAGGCCCCGGCTGCTGCCCCTCATGTCCCTTCAGCCCCACCATGAGTGTGGTGATGCTGAGGTCAGAGGCGTGTGAGCAGTGCTCTGGCTTGTTTGCTCGTGGAAGGACAGTGGTCTTGTCTTGGCAGCACGTGGCACAGTCCAAAAGGGCAAGAGGTGGAAGGCAGGTGAGAAGGGCCCTCATGCCAGCCTGGCGGGGCTGTGCCTGAGCCCTGTGACACAGGGTCACCTGAGAGATTGTGCTCTCTGCAAGAGTGAGGCCACAGAGAGGGCTCTGACACCATCTTGCCTTTTTCTACCCAGTAACTGCAACCATTCCACAGGGAGAGGGAAACAAGAAGTAAAAGACCCAAACAAAAAGTGGAAACCCTTCTTCCCAGGCAGAGTTTTGCCTGGATCACTGAGAAAGCAGACAGGACTTTGCTCAAGGCACTATGTTGGAGGAGCCCAGCTGTGGTGAGGAGTGCAGCTTTCAAGCTTATTTAGGGATTTGGGAGTTTCTGGAAACTCCTCTCTTTGTGTATGTAGGTGGTTCCTGCCAGTCTGACATAGACAGAAATAACTGTTAAGATAAACTGAATTTGGTCTTGCCTTTACATATCTAGCCTGCCCTAACAAAGGCAGTATGTTTGTATTTTAGATATGGCATCTGTAATGCAAACACAAGATACTGTTTTGTTTTTTTTTTTCTTGAATTCAGAGGCTGAGAAGTTGACTGGCCATAGAACCTGAAATACAAGCTTAAATGAGAGTTATCAGTTTCTGTCTTGTTTTTGGTGGTTTTTTTTTTTTTCTTCTTTCCTTTTTCTTTCTTTTTTCTTTTTCTTTTTTTGGTTTTTCTTTTTTTGGTACACTTTACAAGTATGATGTGATTTATGCTATTTACGTAGTCTCAGGTGCCTCATCAAAGCGAAATCTTTGTTTCTGTATGTCAAACATGAGCACAAGAGTATTTTGAAACAAGTACTGGCAAGGAACTAATAGTAAGTGTAAAAAATCGTGTGGACTCTACTGTTGGGGACAGTTTCGAGGGTATCTACTTTATATGGAGGTCACTTAAGACATAGGCTTACATCTGTATAGGGGAAAACTTAATTGCAGATTTGGCAGGGCATCTTGGGGTCTGCTATAAGTTTGCCTGCTACAGGGTGAATGGCTGCTTACTTTGGGGAAAAAAATTTAAAAAATCAGTCCTCTCATTTACTTAAATCACAATTCAAAGACTTATCACTTCATATAATCAAAGCAAGTGTAAGAGATATTTTTAAAATGCTACAACAAATACTGAGAAGTTTACAAAATAAAAGTGGAAGTAACACTTTTACTATTTCTTATTTCTGAATGTGGATATTAAATGTTAGTTCACAAGTAATAGCTCTTTGTTTTTTCAAATTAGCCTTTTAAAATAGTTACTTTTGTAATATTACTTATTCTCAAGTTGTATTTGAAATATTGCTGTTAAAATGGGTAAAATGCAGGTCCCTTTTCTCCACATGGAATTCTAAAAAGCTTTTGCACAAACTTCACAAGACAAAACCAGCTCCGAGCAAGAGTAAATCATGGACAAGATAGAAAATTAAGTTGGAAACACAGAAGTAAAAATACTGGTTTTGTTGTGGCGCTGCCTGACAAGTTCTGCCAGCCTTCTTAAACTACTTGGTGCATAAGCATTAGTGGAAATCTTGACTCAAATTAATTCATGCAGATTGCAATTGTTCTTTGCACTTAAACCCTGACCCAAAAGGTGTGCCTTTTTGTGAGATAATAAGATCAGCCTGGTAGTTTCCAGGCTCTTGAAAACAAATTTCTGCAGTATGAACAGATAACAGAAATTATCATAATGAAACCAACACTACTAAAAGCAGGCAAAGTACCAAGTCCACACAATTTGCGATCATACCAAAAGCTGTGGAATGAAAAGAATCAGTATACATTTTGGGGCCCTGTTACAAACAAGGTACTTCGTTCAGTTTTGCTGGTTTCGAGCAAACAAACCTTTTTTAAATATTTGGAGAAGATTGAGTCTGCTTCCTGAAAAACTGAAGCCAAAGTCTGAACTGATTTGATTTGAAATGAGGTCATCAACTCTTATGCAATTTTAATCACAGCAGGTAGGAATTTGTTTCCCTGTATTTCAGATTTCCTTTTTTCCTTATAATGTAAGAAATAATGATCATGCTTCTTCATCTGTTAAAAGCAATATCTATACCATTAATGCTATAGAAACACTTGTGTATCTGGTTGCTGACAGTTTTGTTATGACTGTGGCCAAAGAGTTCTTTCTGATTTTGTGGCTCAAAACTATGTGCCAATGTAGGTAAAGAGAGAGTTTTGTTGCTTCTTCAATACAAATGAAGTATGGCCTTTTTCTTTTGTGTTGGGTAACAAGTATGTCAGTTAGGAGAATAAAGGACACAGTTAAGTACCATGAATATGACCATGCTTCCCTTGAACTTTCAGCTGCAATTGATTGATTCATGGGGGGAATGTGAGGCTTGAGTTGCTTAGTAGGACTGAAAAATGATTGTGGGGCAAGCGCAGGGATTTGTTTGAAGAAAAAGTGGATACCTTTACTAACTGCTCCTCTTTTAGCTTAAAGAGGGCCCTGACAGAGGCCTGACAGAGGTTTCACACAAGGGCTGGGTGTTTCACACATTCCCTCTCAAGCAATGTTTAAACAATTTGTTGATACCTGTGAGTTGCCAGCACTGTTGTTCGTGATATTACTATGAGTTTTGCAATACTTTACTTCCCCCCCCAACTTCTTTTTTTTTTTTAACTCAATGCTCCATTTCCTGCAGTTGCCTTATATATGTTAAAACCAAATACAATCTAACTTTGCTATGATTGGGGAGCGGAGGAATTCAAACATTTTAGCCGACTGCGTCCTGAAGACAAATTAGGAATAACTCAAAATATTGTGAAATATGAAATGACTTGTGGTTTAGCCTTGTATCATTGTTTGTATGCCTCATTGTATTCTTGTGATGATTGTATGACTGTGTTTTGGGATGACTGTATGATTGTATTTTGGTGGCTTAAAATGATGTCTGAAGAGGAGAGTAGGAAAATGATTAACATCCAAAGGCAAGACTGGATTTCTAGAGTGATATATTAACACCAGTACATCCCTCTTTGCACTGACATGAAGTGCACATATCTGAACTGATTCCTCTTGTCTGTCTGAGAGGTTGCTGCCTTAAGAGTAAGGCTAACTTTTCTGATGTGTTAAGGGGAAGGAGATTTGGCACAAAATAACCCCCCTTTTGTTCCATCTGGATCTCAGGTATCACAGGGACTTGGGACAGCTGAGTGATAGCCCATTCAGATCTAAGCATCAGAAATGCAGAGCCAATGTGGCACTGCAAGTCCAGGTGTGCTCAGTAAGAAGCACCACGGTTACAGATGCACAAACATTCACTGTAAGTCTGGTTGTGCCCAATGAACTTTCACAGCCACATCTGACGTCTGGTGGCATTCAGTAACTCTCATGGCCAAGTACAAGGTAGTGTCATTTATGGAGCAACAGAAATGCAGATGGTTACTGGATTGCTGGTGATAAATACACCATCTGAGAAGCATGAGTGAATACACAAAATATGAATAATACAGCTGGTGACAAAGACATTAAATTGCCAGATGGCTCTATAGGGCTAAAGTACAATCACAAATACAAGCTTGATTTCTAAATTTCCCAAAGAAGCACTCAGTATAGCTAAGTGTTCAAGTCCTACTTCATAGGCATTCACAAAGGTGGAGTCCCCTTTAGCCTCCTGCCCCACTTAAGCTATATCTGTATTGTTTTCTTTGAGGGAGGGGAAAAAGGGAAATGTTAAAGTTGATGTCATTTAATGTTTAAGTGTAGTTTGAGAGACTTCGGTCATACATGTAAAGCATGTACAGGTTTTAGTCTGTTAGCATGTGCAGAGGCATGAAAAGTAATATGTATTTTTGAGTTAGTGAAGCAAAGTTCAGCTTTTGCTCACCATTTGGGTCATTCCTGGGGCTTAGTTCCCGTTAGCTGCACTGTTTTAAACAGGGCATGACCACAACACCTCCGTGCTGCTGCACCCTTTGTTTCATGCCTCTCTTAGGGTGATACACCAAGCTCCTCCAGTGTTTCTGCTCCTAAGGTATGCAGACACTTTGTTCCTGGTGAACTATAGCAAACTCATGTGCTCCTTCTTGCTGAACTTTGTTTTTCATTTTTTCTCCCCACACAGATAAAAGAAATAAGATCCCCTAACCTCCAGATCCACATTTTTTTCCTTCAAGCATCTCATCTTCCAAGGCATTGTTAAGAGTATTTAAGATGCTTTCTTTGGGCACAGAACCAGAGGGATTAAACGCAGGCCAGGATATCCTGTAAAGCCAAGGATGAATGCACCTGGGAAACAAAATTTATGTGAGAACACACTGTTCTTGTGTGTTTATCATGTAATCTGATAATGCAGGTAATATAAAGGGGAAAACACATGTTTTATCAGTTCTGAGCCTTTAAATCAAAGGGATTTAATTTTCTTGGAATGTCCTGTGTTTTCTGACATGAAAATGCAAACACCGTTGCTGGACACTAGCAGAAAGCTGTGAAGGCAGCAGGCATGTCTTCTATTTGCCATCTGAATTCCGTGCTACCAAGCCAGAGTGATTCCTCCGGGTGAACATCCTAAGCTGTGCAAAATCCTGCCTTAAACCAGAGTGGTATTGGTATCAGATGAGAAGGGCAACATTGCCTTTCCTATTTCAGCCTTAAGTAAAATGCTTACCCTCAGTTTGCAGCTGACACAATTAGCTTAGTCTCTAAAGGGGCAATTAATTGAGATAGAATGGAGAAAATATTTTGGAAACCAGTAGCAGTCTGTTGGAGTACAGCAGCAATCACAGAGGTTAATTCCAAGCATTTGCCTTACTTCCCTGGGAGACACTGCCAGCCTTGAGGTGCCAGTATTGGATCCCTTCCTGAAGTGTCTCCTGAACCATAAGAGAGTTGTGCAGTGATTGATGTGGGGCAGGACCTCTGAGCTTTCAGTCTCATGTATTAATGTAAATAGGAATTACTTAGGTTTAAAAGATGCTTAGTGGTTTCTGCTTTGTGAATGGTGTCTCTTCTCCAAGAGCTGCTGGAGACTCTATCAGTGGCACAGGTTTCATTTGCCATCGCTCTGCTCCAGCCCACAGCTAAACTAGGTACTGAAAGTGGTTAAAATATATCTTATGTTCCTTTCATCTGAAGAACTATAGCAAACTTTTTTCCCCCAGCCAAATAATTCTTTTTAATGTCGTTAAATACCTTGAAAGGTGAATGTGCTCAAAGCACAACTTCACGTGTTTTTTCTCTATCTCCAGATCAGTATTCAGGACTCTGCTGAAGGCAAAGGACTGTGGGACACTAAGCAAGAATTTCTCTCCATTGCTGTTAGAAACAAACAGATTTTTACCTTAGGGTTGCTCAGAAGCTGTGGGGGGGAAAAAAGGAGGGGAATAGGAGAGAAGATACTCAACATCTTGTTATTCTGTCAGTCTAAGCTGAGCTTTTCTGGTGAACCTGAAATGGGGCTTGGGATATTTTTAATAGTAAAGATACTGTCAGAGATGACTGGATCAAATATATGCTTTATTGATGGCCAGAAACTGGAATTCCAGTTCCCCAAGAAAATCTAGAATTTGAAATTGCCAGTATTTGGAATTTCTGAATATCTTTGATTTGGGATGAGAGGCCTGTTTTGTTTTAGAAGGACAAATATTAGTTTTTAACTTTATATATGTATTTAGTATGTAGTAGATGTAGCTTGGTATTTAAACACATTGTGCTGAAATTTTTCATGTAAGTCAAATTATATGATTTTCAATTGCTCATTTCAAAATCAGTTAAAATCAGTAATTCCTGAAATTATTTCACCTTTAAGACAATTTTCTTTTTCAGTAAAATGTTCAAACTGAAGTCAGATGTTGTTGTAACTGGTTTCACTGATAAATGCAGAATGAACACAGATACATTACTCTTTGTAGTAATTCTCTTTAGAAGAACCATTTCTCAAAATGTTTTCAAAATAACCCCTTAAAAAAGTTTACTATTATCACTGTTTTTTTATATTATGACAATGATACAAAACAGTGGTGCAGCAGTACTTGGAGTTTCGCTTCTCTGGCAGAAGACCTTCTTTTCCCAAGAACTGAGAATCCATAGTATTGGGGAAGTTATGACAGGGAGACAAGCTAGGATGCTAATGTCCTGCATGGTGGCTTTTTGGACCACTCTCTATGTGACACGGGTGTGCGGGGTGTACCTCTGCCGTTGGAAGGAAGAAGAATCTGAATTTGTCCTGTCATTGGTTTTTAGTAAAGCTAGCTGATGGTATAGAGGCACATTTTAGAAAGTATAAATATTATACGAATTCTTTTGTCAGGTGGAGTGTCTGTCATTGATCCCTCAGGTTTTTGTGACGTGACAGAGATATGCTGAGATTTTGACCCTGTGTGCTAACCTCTGCATGGGAGTAAATGTGTTACTTTTTCCTACAAGTCCAAGAGATTCTGATTAAATTTAAACCAATTATTTTAAGGCTTGCATGTGCAGTGATATCACTGCGCAGCCAGGGAGGGTGGAAATTGCTGATACATCTATTATACTTTATAAATTTCATAAATGCATGGCCCTGTTCAGTGGTGCCTTCAGAAGTGGACTGCACTGCTGTGGACTTGGGAACAGGAGATCCCACCTACTGTGTTAGCACAGTGCTGTGAATTTGCTGTGGGCAATCCCAGAGAAATATATTGGCTCAAGGCAGGCAGGTGGTGGTACCTGTTGTGTGTATGGCTGTCTGAAGTAGATGTTCCTGTTGTTGCCCAGAGAATTTAAGGAGAATGTATCTTACTTTCTTCCTTTCTGGCACTAATTGCTCATTTAATTTTGTTTGGTTCATTGGTTTTTAGTAAAACTTGCTGATGGTAAAGAGGCACATTTTAGAAAGTATAAATATTGTACTCACTCTTTTGTTTTCCCTCTTGAAACCAAGAATGAATGTTCTTGTGCCCTGAATGAGTGAAAGACCTTTGGTCTAGGAGCCTTATCTAATTAGGTAATTGTGGACATGTTGTCAGTGTTAGAAGGGACTTCATTTTATCCAAGAAATCCCCGGTAATTTTATAGAAGGAAACAGAACAGCGTTTTCCCTGTGTAGGAGCTGTGATTGTGCACATGGCCACAAGGAGCTAATGCCTGTCTGTGTGGGCTGGTTACGCGCTGGCTGCTGCACACAGGTCATGTTTGAGTAGCTTGTGAAAGACAGCCTTGGCTGAGCCTGCTGCAACGCCGTGTGCAGAGATCAGCAGTGCCGAACGCAGTTTGGAAAGCACGAGGGATGCCAATTGGTGGGAAACATTTAAACTGGCAGGGAGAGCAGGTAGCTGAGTGCAGCAAGCAGCCTACATAAGGATCACAGGTTCCATCTGGGATTTTGTGATGAATGCCTAATGAGCACATGGATTAGACGGACAGAACTCTTCAAGCTTCTGTAAATGTAGCTGAAAGAAGCGTGGCTTACAGGACACCAAATAACTGTTCCTGTAAAACTTTTGTTTGGCGTTGCAGTATTTAAAGTCCAGAAAAATAATGGAGAGAAAACTGGACAATAAAATGAAAAGGGAATTGTCCTACTTAGCTACTTTAAACGACAGAAACATATCCCTGGTGTCTATTCGTAAGCAGCAGGCAGCTCGTGATGTGCCTGAACTACTGATTATTGGTGAAAAGTCCAAGACAGCATCGCTGGTAAAAACAAGCAGTAACTTGCAGAAAGAAGAGGAACTTCCGCAGAGTTACTCCATGGGAATGACAGAAGTCAATACAGTTGAAAGACAGGTCAGTGAGCTGGTGTGTGGGGGGGTGTGGGGGTGTGTGTGTGCATGTTGGGAGGGAAGTGGTGTTTCTGAACTGGTGAATTTAAAACAAAGCATATTGGACATGGGTTGTATATTAAAGGAGGTTAAACCTTCTTTATCTAAATTGTCTCAATCCCCAGCATGGATGCCAGCCCCATAACAAGCAGTACAAATGCAAAGTCCTCTGGAGATCCTCTGAAAATAATCCTTGAAACGAGATGTTAATGATGACTTGTGCCATAGAACCTAATGAGCATTGTTTCAGCTCCACCTCTAATAATACAGAGTGGTGATTCTTAGGAAGGAAACATAATAGTATTTCTCCTTTTGAACTGCAATTGCTTGAGTAGTTTGACAGAAGCTAATACTAGTTTGTTCTCCGAAATAACAGGAATTGCAGAAACATTAAAAGGTCCTTATTGTAGGTAAGTAGTTTATTTATATCTACTAAGTGGGTGCTAGTGAAGTTCTTGATAAATACATCTGTGGCAACTTTTTTTTAAGTTCAGTGTTGTATATAACTGTGGTATTTTTGGAGATTAACTGCTGTGGTGAAGAGACTTAGATCAATGCTCATAGAAACAGGGTGAGGTTTATTATTTTAAAAGAGTTTTTGCTGTTTAAAATGTATGTACATTGCAATAATGTAGTTTGGATCAGTGAATATTGTGAATATTTAAGGAAAAGAAACTCTCAGAACAAAACTCGGTTGGAGCATGGCACTAATAATGCCAAGGTTGTAGGTTTGATTCCTGCATGAGGTATTTGCTGAAGATTTGGACTTGATGATCCTTGTGGGTCCCTTCTGACTCAGAATATTCTGTGATTCTGTGTTTTCATGTTCTTTGAAACTATGTATGCTTAGAATGGCTGAAATAGTGTCAAACTGGAATGAAATAACAGCCAGAAGAGACCAAATATACCTCAAGGCTTTTTTTGCCTTGAGTTACTTCTTGTATTATAAATGTTTGCTAGAAAACAATCCTGACATAAATGATTTTGTTCTACCAAAGGATCTCTTCTCTGTATTCAGTTCACTGAGGTATATATGTTGCTATGAAGAACATCACAAAGAGGTTTGCCTTGTTTTAATTCTAAATTATAAAGACATTTCATTTACAGCAAGCCTTTCCCCTTTCCCATAAACCAAATGTGGTTTATACAGTTCCCTTTAATTTAAAAGTGCCTGCTAAGGTCTCTGAGGTTTGTTGACTACAGTGTAGGTGTCATTTCAGTAAGACTGGCTGCAACTGCCTAAACCTTTTCCCATCATCTGTACTATTAGAGAAACCTGATCCCAGATGAGGAATAGCAGTCCCTTGGCAGAAGCATTAGTATAATCAACTTAGTATTTTGGAAACAGAAGCTCCATAAAGGCTGCTTGGTAGTAATATTCTCATTGAATCTTGATATTCAGGTTTAGAAGGTGTTTTTTCCCTCGTTTAAGACTCAGGAACTGTTTGAAAAATAACAAGTTGTGTTATAAGTAGGTACTGAATATAGTAGCTACTGACATTTGTTAATTTTAGTTTGGGAGAAGAGGGAGAAAGAACAACCAGTTAAGATCTAATACATTTAAACAATATGCTCTAATGAGATGTACTGAAAAATGTTAAGGAGGGAGAGGATTGATTTTCTGTCTACTCAGAAGTGCTGCTGTTACAGGCACAAAATTGAAGACTCGTGAACTTTGATGTTTTTGTGGCTGCTCTGCCCTCATTTTGTTGTTCACTGTCTGTCTATAATAAACTGGGAAACATCTGAAGCGTTTAATTATTAGTATGTGGCTTTTCAGTGTGTGCTGCTGCTGCCTCAATCCAAAGCCATGAATCAGGCGGTTGTGAAAGAAGGAAGTAGGGAAGGTAAAACATAGATAAGATAATTCTTCGGCAGTTGTGTGCTCAAAGGTAAGAGGGCAATAACTGATTTCAACCCACAGAGGTGCAGGGAAAAGAGCAGCCCAAAACTTCTGGACATCGTGGATGAGAGGTTAAGTGAGCTCCAGCGTTTGTGGATGAGCAGGCAGGGAGAGGCAGAGGGGAGGTGCTGAGTGGGCTGGCCCCCATCTCCTCCCTGGTTGATGGCGTGGCATCACCCTGAGGAGTCTGGTGCTTGAGTTTCAGGATGTGAAAGTTGCCATCCCTGCAGGCCAGGCAAAGGAGGGCAGGAGAGCAGTACCAGCCAAGGGGGGAGAGCCTTCTTGGACGAGCAGAGAGGGGCAGTGCTGTGCTGGATCTTGGTGTGCATGATGCTCAGGGAGTTGTGGAGTGCATCTGTCACAACCTCAGCCTTGTGCTTCAGAGGCCAAGAGTGTTATACTGGCATTTGGAGGTGGCTGCACCTCTTGCATTTCCCTTGGGAAAGGGAAATGGGTAGAAGGATGGCTTTCCTGGTGACAAGCCACCCCACAATGTGACCATGAAACACAGCAATGGAGGCAGCATGGGGACTCAGCCAGGGGTGGCTGGTGGCTGGGCCATGAAGCCAAGGAGGGCACAAACCTTGTTGAGTTCACAGCCATGGTGTTGCATCCATTCTCAAGACATGGGTCACCATGTGTGCGTGTGTGTGTGTCTTACCCAGTGCTGTGGTTTCCTTGTCTTTGGGTTTTTCCTAAGTTCAGTTGTTTTTCTCACATTTATTATGTGTCCCTTCTGTGGGAGCTTTGGTGGGGGTCAGATGGTCGGGATGGACGGAGACGAGAGATCTCTGAAGTCAGATCTTGGAACATGCGGTTTATTGCAAAGGCGTGGGTACAGGGGCACTGCTTAGAGCTGCCAGACTCAGCTCGGAGCAGGCCCAGGAGAGCAAGAGAGTAAGCGGGTAAGTAAAGAGAGAGAGAGAGCGAGAGGAATGAGAGTGAAGAAGTAGTAAGAGAGTGTAGTAAGAGTGTGAGTAAGAGTGTCTGAAGTCCTGGTTACAATACAATAAATCATCTTCTGTACTGAATATTCTAATTGTCACTAACCAATCTAATACAAGATACAAATCCTATAGCATTTACATACAGCCTATAAGAGTTCTTATATTACCACAGAGTGTTACATCTTAACTTCTAAAAACTACTCTTTGGACCCCTTCTGCTGAGCTAGTAGGGTCTGCTCTGACCCTTGGACCTGCCTGCAAGCAGAGGGTATTGTTCCATCAAGAGGGGATTACCTTCAGTCGGCCATACCATTGTTTTCCAGTTGTTCAGTAACTAAGACTTGGTAATTCAAAGGTGGCTTTCATTTCGATGTCGCTTATAGTTTTCATATTCCCAAAATCTTTTGTCAGGCAATCATATTTATAAGGCTTTCCTGTTTCATCTTCCCCAACACCTTCACTGCTTGAACTCTCAGCCTTTGCATATCTGAATGGGAGTATCCAAAAGAAGGAGCCTGTTTTGGGGGACCATGAGTCAGCATGATGCTAGGCCTCTGAGGGCAGCCCTCATTGGAGTGGGTTTGCCCCACCAGCCATACAGACCATGGGAGAGGACTGCCTTTCCCAATGGTCCTGTCATGAGCTCTGGATACTATGATGCCAAGAGCTGTATGCCAAGGGCTCAAGACTTGGTGCTTCCCATCCAGCAGAATCTCCCTGCCCTGCTCCACCTCCATGCTTTTGCAAACAGTTAGTCCAGCCCCAGGGCATATTCCTGTTGGATGATCTTCGTCCTGCTGGCTGGAGACAGTCAGAAAGTAGAGCATCAGCATCTGCCTCTTCCAGCTGTTCCCAAGCCCTGCTTTGCCCCAGGACAGGCATGAGTGCTACAGCTCCTGTCTGGGACATCAAGGGTTGTTCTTCATGCCTTGTTTTTTGCTTTGAAATCCTCATACTGGACATGTGCTTCAGGTTCCATGCTCCTGCACATTTGCTACTCATCTTGGGTCTGGTTCAGAGCTGTGTCCTGTAGATGCAAGTGTTTTCCAGCCAGCTCTGGTGCTTTCTTTAAAGCTCTCTCCATCTACTACGGCTTCTGTGTCAATAATTTTTCAAATTTCTTCTATCTTTTTTTTTAATTGTTCATATGAGCTTCATAACTACTTTGTGCCAAGATTCTTAGCTTTCAGACTAGAGCCTCGGTCTGCTATGTGCTTTCAGTTCCAACTTTTACTTGCAGAACAAAGGAGGAAAAGAATTGTCATCATTTCATATGCAATTATTTACATATTCTTTACACAGATACTGTAAAAATATGCATGAGACTGGTAGAGCAAACAGACTTGGTGTACACCTGCCCTTAAATGTCACCCATTCTCCTTTGGTGTGAGAGACAAAAGAGTAACTATGGCCAGTTCTTTCAGACATTCCCTTCTGGATGTAGAGTCAGATGCATTTCCATTATTTCGTTCATATTTCTCTCTAGGCAGAAACAAGCCTGAGACTTCCAAGCACCTTCTTTGGCATTTTTGGTGGTGATTGCTTCTCTGATCCTCTTGCAGATGGTGCCTCTGAATTACTATACAGCCTCATAGATTCCATTTTATATGTGGATGTTGGCTGGTATCAGGAAACCCTTTTCTGAAACCCAGCACATGCCTGAGGAGAACTATGGTCACATTTCTGTATGCCTCATCTGCGTGTCCTTACATGAATCTGCTGTTTTCCTCTAGTCTGGTGTAGAAGCACTCTTCTTGCAAATACACACATAGATGTATTTGTGCCTCTTCTGTTTGTGGGTTTTTTTGAAGCTGTTAAAAACAATACTAAAGGCTTTGTAAATATTTTATTTGTGCCTGTGCATATTTCTTGGTTTTGGGGGAAGATTCTTCAATGTTTTGGCACTTGTGTGTTTTTGGTGGGGTTTTTTTAAAGGAAAGAAGGTTTTTTTAAAGGAAAGAAGCTTTTTAGTTTTCTTATATCCACATCCCCTCTATTTTTTCCTTGTCATTTAAAAATTTGTGTGCAAAGATTTTTCTCCTACAGAGCACAAACATCTGGTTTTGACAAGTAACAAACAAAAAATTTTTGCCAATTCTTCTGAATGTTGGGATAGCTTTTTATGCAAAACATAAAGCAGTGGCCAAGTTTTGAAGTTTCTGTGGCTTACAATGCATTAAAATAGCAGAATCAGTCCTTGCTTTTATGTTTTTCAAAAGACTGGATAATGAGAAATACCCTCTAATCTTTTTACACGATTAATTTGAGTTGCTTTTATGTCATGGGGTACCTAGGAAAACTGAGACAGTGAGCATGGGGGTGGAGGGAACACACTGGAGGACATAAGGCCTGCAATGGTTCCTGAGTTTCATCTGCAAGTGGCGGCCAGACAGGCAGTGAAGCAGAGAGCGGAGGATGCTCATCTTGCCTGTTTCACCAAAGGATGCAGAAGGCAAATGCCTTTGTCCTGTGAGCCTAAGTACACACAGGGTGAGCTTCTGTAACTGTCACACAGATTTCACTGGGTGTTTGTGATAAGAGCAGGCCACTGTGAGCAGTGTCCTTGGGGGACTGGGGACAGGGAAGAGCAGATGAGGGACAATATTCACATAACAGTTCTTGAGGCAGAATTTACAATAAGTTTGAGTTTAGGCCACATTTGAAATGCGGTGGTTGAGAGACTGTTTTCACATGGGTTTTTTCCCACACACAAGGCCAGGATATTATTTCAAATTATGGGAAGTCACAATAACGAAGACACAAGAATGGGAGTGTCTTGGTTGTCTTTGTGTGGTGCTTAAACAGAGAACCACCTTTGCAGGGAAGTCTGATTAACTGTTAATGCTTTGTTTTGAAAGGAGGAGCTTATGGCACATTTCCGTGTATGTTGGGGATTTCACTAACTTCTGGAAAGGGAAGTTCAAGGAGAGCAGTGTCCTGGGTGCTGCCAGGCCTGTGGGAGGAGAAGGCAAAAGAGGATGCTGGAACTAAAATATTCCTGTGACTCTTCTTTCCCAGCATCCCTGGAGTGCAGTCATGAGGCCAAGCAGAAAGGGAGAGAGCAGGAGGGAGAGTTTGCTGTCAGGATAGTTGAGGTGCTGCATCATAATCCTGAAGAGTTGAACTTGCTCATTCCTCCTCCTGTTCTAACAATTACAGTATGGAAAAGGCTGAAAGCAAATTTCTTGTCTTAAATTTTTGCTGGTTTGGTTGTGACCCCAGACCTCATTATTCCCAAGCTGTCTAAGCGTGAAACAAAATCAAGTTAATGAATTTTGAATACTGCATCAAATGAACTGGATGCAGTCTAGTGTTACTAAGCAGCCTAAATGCTTCTCATCCATGCTGTGGTATTGAGAAAGGAGTTTTCTTGTGGGTCATAGGAACAGGATCTGCAGTTTTCTGTGGGTCATAGGAACAGGATCTGACCCTGATCCAGTGGCCCCTTCTCCAGGCTCTCCCTGCAGTAATGCCCAGCATCGGACGTTTTACTGAATGCCAGAGAGCCCAAGGCTTTGCAGGCAAGAGAACAGATTTATCCTAGTGGCTTTCATCTAGATCTTTAGTATTCAAAGTTGCCCTTAACCATGGACGTGAATTTTCATGTTCTTTCCATGAAATCTGACAATCTAGGACTTGTACCTGCCCTTTTCAATCTTCCTCATCACATGGCTCCAGCAATTGGAGACGAGTCTGTGCTCTCAATACTTGTTCTTGATAAGCATTGGTGCTTTTTTTTTTTAATATTTCATTTTCAATTGAATTGAGTGCATTCAGCTGTAGAGTTCTGGTATTGCAGAGCCCACGATCTGACAGAGATAGTTTACTTCTGGCTGGCCTATTTCATTACTGGCCATCCTGAAAACCAGTGTTGGATCAAATCACTGAGTTACTGTAGCACAATTTACAGTCCTTCTTAGGTGACTCACAAGTAGGTAAATAAAATTAAACGACAGTGAAAATATCTGCTTGTAGTTCTGTGTCTTCCAAGGCCTTTGTTAGGTACAGATTTCAAGGTGTCCCGATTTTAGACAAATTAAGGGAAATGCTCTGAGAGGAACGTCCGCTCTGATAGAAGGCAGGTTTCAGCTGCCCCTCCCCCACCAGGTTCGGAAAGAAAATTCATCGGAGGAAAGTGAAAAAGGGAAAAAACCCGCTATTTATTTAACAAACACAATGTACGCAGGCAAGTGAAAGAATAATGCTAAATAATAAAACCTCTCGCTGTGGAGAGAACCTGGTAAATTTCAGAGTCCTTTCTGTGAGTGTGGCTTTCTCCTCTTCGGAGCTGGGTCAGCTTGGGCCCCTCCGGGCCGAGGTGTAAGGTCTCCTGGCTGATGTTTTGGTGTTGTTGAACGGTCTAAAAGAGAAGGAGAAGAAACCGAAGTTTCACGAAAACTCCCTGCTTTAGCTAACGAACAAAAAGCTAGCTAGAAAGTGGGAAAATATCACTCCCTTCCCTGCTGCAGAGAGCCGAGCTGAGTTGAGCAGCCGGAGCAGAAGCCAGCAAGCTTATCTCTGTTTTTGAGCACAGCGCCGGAGGAATTCCACCGGCTTCCCCCCCCTTAAAGGTCTGCCTTAAAGCTACAGAAAAGGCACAGGACTCGTGTCTGGGCATCGAGCAGGCGGTAGGGGATACACATCATAAAGTCACCCCAAGACACAAGGTAAAAGGTCTGTATATTAAATGCAGAGAGCCCAGGCCTTTGTGTGCATGCATATAGCTCTTCAAGTGTCATGCAGCTGACCCTCCCTGCACCAACTTGTTTCAGGCTTCTGGAAGAGTAATGATTCTGTTTTCTTGGGCTTTTTGGTTTTCTTTGGTTTGGTTTGCACTCCTCCTGAGAAGTAGCATGTTGGCCAAACTGGGCCAGTTTATGGTCTTTTGGAGAGGCAGTCAGCACACTCTCTACTGTGACCCATTGTGCCAGTGACAGTGTGCTCTGAAGAGCAGCCCAGGCTGTGTGATGGAAGTGTCCTGTGGCTGCAGAGAACTCAAGTTTTAAATTACTTAGTTGGGGTAGGAATATTGAGTCAATTCTGCTTTTATATCCCTAGTCAGTATTTTCTAAATTGACGCTCAAGAGACCTGTCAGAAGCCTGATTCATCATCATGGGCATAACTTGCTGGTAATACATTCCAAGTGTAAAATAATGTTGTAAAGGGTTAAAAGGGTTGTAACCTCATAAAGGCTTGTAAAGGGTTTTGGCCATATAGACTGACTTGAGAGCACTTCTAAAATGTGCTTGAGAGCATATGCAGACTGTTGTTGCTTTTACAGGGCTGAAGATACATGCATTAATTTTTACTTTTTCTCCTTAGGCTTTGTCCAACACTGATTCTCCTCCTGATTGTGAGCTGAAGCCTACAATGAAACATAATTTTGCTTTTGACAACATGGGCTATGAGGAGAGCTCTGAAACCATGCCCTCTCCACCTTCCCAAGAGCATAGTGTGGTAGTCAACATTGTGGGAATGACTTGCCAATCATGTGTGCAGTCGATAGAAGGCCAAATTTCCAAGGTGAAGGGCATTTTGAGAATTAAAGTCTCCCTTGAACAGAACCATGCTGTTATCAAGTATCTGCAGTCGGAAATAAGTCCTGAACAGATTTGCCAGGAAATTCTGGATATGGGCTTTGATGCCAACATAGCAGAAGATAAGTTGACAACAGCGACTGTAAATTTGCCAAGCTTAAAAGAAGCAGTAGTTAAGCTTCGGGTAGAAGGCATGACATGCCAGTCCTGTGTCACCAGCATTGAAGGAAGGATTAGGAAACTACACGGTGTAGCAAAAATCAAGGTGTCACTTGATAACCAAGAAGCAATTGTTGCTTACCATCCTTACATCATTCAGCCTGATGACCTCAAGAGACACATCAGTGACCTGGGGTATGACTGCACCATTAAAAGCAAATCAGCCCCTTTGAAGCTGGGTGCCCTTGATCTCCAGCGCTTGCAGAATGCAAACCCTAGGGAGACACCTGCAAGTCTCAAGAGTGATGGGCTGGATCCACTGGTCACCGAGGTGGGTAGCACAGCTACAGTGACTTTACAGATAGAAGGCATGCACTGCAAGTCCTGTATCAGAAACATCGAAGGAAATATATCAGATCTTCCTGGCATAAAAAGTATTAAAGTGTCTTTGGAGCATAAATGTGCTGTGGTACAGTATACCCCAGATTTCATCACCCTGTCAGCTTTGCAGCAAGCTATTGAATCCCTTCCACCTGGAAACTTTAAAGTAACCCTCCATAATGGTTCAGAAGCAGGCAAAGCAGCATGTCCCTCAGGTGCTTTCACATACGATCTCATCAGACAGCCACCGCAAGGCACGACACTTACGGCTGTTATTAAGATTGATGGCATGACCTGCAATTCTTGTGTACAGTCCATAGAAGGGGCCATATCACAGAGACAAGGAGTGCAGCATGTAGCAGTTTCTCTAGCTGGCAGTACTGGGACCATACACTATGATCCAGCTGTCACGAGTGGAGAAGAGTTAAGAGCTGCCATAGAAGACATGGGATTTGATGCCTCTGTACTGACAGGTAACTGTTTTTTCTTCTGTGGGTAGCATGCCAAGCTGGGTCATGCAACATCTGCACTGAGACTCCTTTCTGGAGAGAAACTCTTAAAGCATCACATTGACATTGCCTCTTCTGAATGTCTGGCCTGATCTGACCTTGCTTAGCAAGGGAGAGAGGTTTCAGCTGTAGAGCACCTTGTTTTGGCCCTTAATAACTGCAGCAGTGGGTGTAAGAGCTGAGTTACATTATGAAGCTAAAAGGTCTGAGGTGCGAAGTCTTTGAAATAGCTCATCCCCTTACCCCCTGAAGTAGGTTTCTTCCTATGTCTACAGGCTGCTGTAAGTAGATCTATCAAACCAAATGTTTTCATGTATATTCCAGAATAATAAAACCTACAAACTTAATGAAATGTCTTTCATTTAAAACCACTTTTTACTTAGTTAAAACCTCTTTTTAGCATCTTTAGCCTTTGAACTTTATTTCTCAGGTATTTTTACCTGCCTTACTTCACTAAACCTCGCTTTAGGCAAGGTAAGTGGCAAAATGCAGGTACTCTTTGGTGGAAACACCTGCTTTTACATGTCAGCTGCAGCAGTGTGTGCATTTTGCACATGTGCTCAATGTTTAAAAAGTTTTGATGCACAATCTCCTCTCTAGCAAATTTCTAATGTGGCGATTTTTACCTGCTTCAACTAAATATATCAGCTTTGAAAGACTGATGTGGTTTACCTGAAATTAAGCAGGTTGATCACAGAAAACCACATCCTATTCACTTCTCTCATGGTTCCAATCCCTCTGAATCTGTGGTACTACTACAAATGAGGAGGGGCCTGTATGTGGCATTTAATTATGATTTGTTTAGTTTATAATTTGTTGGTAGGAGACCTTCCAATACATCTGTGGAAGAGGAGGGAACCCCCTGTGTTTAACATGTTCAGAAGCAACTCCTGCTCCTTTACACAAACCTCTGCCCAAGGGAGGTAGTTTGGGAACACAGCTCGAGTTGTTGTGTGTCTGTTCAGTATTTGGCACAAGGGTAAAAATGTTTGCAAGAGGCCTGTTTGTGTTCAGGTCTCCTGGGTGCTTCCAATACTCATTTTGCAGTACTTGCACCATGAATACTGTGCCATAAAGACAAACCTGTTGAGAAACTTGTTGTTTTCCTTGTTGAGATGAAGTGATATGAGTTCTGCATAGATGGCAACAATGACAGAATGGATATGACTGGACTACATTCTCTGTGCTGGATAAGGACCTTTTAGATACCAATATATCAAGTGGAGGTAGCTGTCAGCTCTAGGCATTGAAATTGCAGGGAATCATTTGCCATCTGAAAGTGGAAAACTAGTTCTGTAGAGTTAAATGGTCATGCAAGTTGTACTGGTGAATGTGTATTTTTATGAGCATAGTAACAACCTATATTACTTCCATGTGGAGACCAAGGTTATCATGTCACTGTCCAAACAACAATGAGGGTTTGTGTGGTTGATAAATATGACTTGTTTGTACTTCTGCATCATCCAATCACACTGTAAATAGTGTTTGTTCAGTGTATTGTGCATTTATTCAAGATACTGCTACTGGAGAACACAGGTGCCAGCCTGATGCCAGCAAAGCTGCCGTGAAACCTGGAGCTCCAGAGCCTCCTCACCAAGGCTGTGCCTCAGATGCTCTTCCAGACAGTCCTCACCTTGATGGGCCAAACAGGCTCAGTGGAGCCACAGAAGAAAAGTGTGTTTTACAAATCACAGGCATGACCTGTGCATCATGTGTGTCTACCATTGAAAGAAATTTGCAGAAAGAAGATGGTAATAAATTTAAGATTCCTATAATGAGTCTATAAGGGACAATGGGATGGAAAAGGCATTCTATGAGATTAATGGAAGAGGCTGCCATACAGCATCTGGAAGTTAAATAGACTTAATGCTCTTTCTTAGTGCTAATGTAACTATGCCACTGCTCAACTGTCCTATTGCACTGGTGGACAAACTTGATGAACATACTTGCAACAATAATTTGTTGTAATGTGATAAAAAATTCAAATCAGTCTGAAGACAAGAACAGAGAAATGGTTCTCATTTAGTTTTCAGGGCCTTGTTGGTTTACAAAGCCATCCATCTCGTCCAGAGCCATTGAGACCTCTGGCATGTTTGTGATGTGAAACTTACCCTTCAGGGCATATTTGCACAAGCAGGTACAAACAGATGTATGGCTCCACTGCCAGAGTAAGCTTAGGCACAGTGGTGTTTACTAGTCTAGAAGTCTGCAGGCTGGGGCTGCCTTTCCTCTGGCCATACAGAAGATTAACAGATGAGCCTTAGCAATGTCTGGTTTCATTTGTATCAGCATGCCTTTGGGAGGTTTTGCTTATTGGTTTCTGTGTCCCCACTCTCCCAGTGATGGTCTCACTGCCTTGATTTAAAAATTAAAAAATGCATTAGGTCTTCAAAACAATTTTATTTTTTTGTCTTGTGATTTTTATGTTTTGCTTTTCAATTCTAAATGTAGATTTCTGTGGGGTTTTTATTTATTAAAATATAAGGAGGGGTGGAGAACAGGAAAATAAAAAGGTCTAGCGTTGTGCTGTGTGGCTCGTTCCAAACGACAAGAGTCTAGGGTAGATCTTGCAGCTATGGGTGTAAAGATTGCTTCCAAACATCCTTTTTGTTTCATTAGATCATAGCAAAACTCACCTCCTTCCATGTGTAAATCTTGCAATTCCTCTCATTGCTAAAGGAAAACTCAGTGTGGCTGTGTCTGTACAAACTTTGCTGTTGTGACTAGGGAACAACACTAGAAGGAGGCAGAGAGAAATCAGTAGGCTTATAATGTCTCTAAGTCGTTACAGTCCTTAATGAGAGTCACTTGTAATATTTTATTTTTGTTTCCCTCAAGGGAGCTACATTATCTAATATTTTTGTTATTGCCACTGCAGGAATTGTTTCAGTGCTGGTAGCACTGATGGCAGGTAAAGCAGAGATAAAATACAAGCCAGAACTCATACAGCCTCTTGAAATAGCACAGCTGATCCAGAATCTGGGTTTTGAAGCTACTGTCATGGAAGATAATGCAGAAACAGAAGGGCAGGTGGAGCTTCTTGTAAGTCATGTGTATTTGAAATTATATGTTGGTTTTGGAAAAGTCAGGTCTGGAAGACTCATTTTCTTGCAAATACCTTTGCTTGAGCAGTTGTAGCTTCAGCAGCTCAGTTCTGGCTGGTGATGCTGTTTTTTTCATAATTGCTGAAATGACAGAATCAACTTGGCTTAGAAGAACCTATCCAAAAGCACTGAAATAAGAAGTGATAGTTCTATGTACAGATTAGACTCTTCTTAGAAAGCAGAAATGAAACAGAAGGGTTTTTTTCTCTTAAGGCACTTGAGTACAGACTCTGGGTAACTGAGAATGTGTCAACAAATATGTACTGCTAATGTTAAGGGCTTTGTATAGAGGTCAAGGATCTTCGGGTAAAATCAGTAAAATTAGTAAATTGTTTATATGAAGGATGGATTCCTCAAATACTAATTTTTATTCTCTGACAAATACTTACTGCAAGACAGATAACAACAGTCTGCTGCTCTGTTAATAGATCACAAAGTGGGAACATGCCTTGTTGAAGCCACAGGAAAATTTATATAAGCGAGATGAAGTTACACATTCAGAGTTTGGCTTTGGCAATGTTGATGTAGGTGTTGATGGAACTCTATTAGTTAGACTTTTACAGTTAATAGCATGTGTGAGTGCTGCCATACAAATACATAGCTGTGACTAGATCTGCTGTCTGCACAGTTTTATAATAAAAGTGGATAGTTATGTAAAACCTTTAGGCTGAGGCCTTGTCTCAAGTACACCTACAAATATTGGGTGAATGTGGGGGATTGCTAATGACTCAAAACTGTGTTTTATTTAGATTACAGGGATGACTTGTGCTTCTTGTGTTCACAATATTGAATCCAAACTCATGAGAACAAATGGCATATTCTCTGCCTCAGTTGCACTTGCGACTAGCAAAGCTCACATCCAGTTTGATCCTGAAATTATTGGCCCTCGAGATATTATAAAAGTAATCAAGGTAGGCTTTGGAAATTTTTTGTGTATGGACAATTACATGGTGAAATTTAGAAGGAAATAAAGCAGCTGATATTTGAGAGGTTTCACTGGTTTTGTAGATGCCATAGTTATTGCCATGTTTTTACACTCTTGTGATGAGGCTGCTGTGCTCCGCAGGAATGCATAGGCTCCCCAGCTGTTACTCTAAAAACACACATACTAGAAACTACAATAAGAACCTTTTTTCATCTGTATCTGGCAAAAGTGTCCTATATTAATTTTTTTTGCAATTCTGTATGTAGAATGACAGTCATTTCAGTGAAGTGTTGATAATTCAGAAAAAAATACTTCTTTATCTTGACAGTGAAAAAGGCTGTAAAAGAAGTTTTGCCACCGCTCATGCCACAAGTATTACATATCTCAGTATACACTTGCATCTGTTCCCACATCTTTTTAAATCAAAACGGCTTGTGATACAGCCTGATGCTAAATGAAAAAAATCCTGGCTTACCAGTAATCACACAGATCATATATTCTACTGTTATCATGGCCCAGATGTGGACAAAACTTCTTTCTTTTTTTGTCCCACCAGAAGGGAAGAGATCACACTGTATGAGGTGGACGCACTGAGTAGTCAGGAGGACAGCAGAGACTGTTTGCCTGCCATGCTCTAGAGTATTTACTCAGAAAAGATCTCCTAGACCACAGAACTGATGCAGAAGCAGTTATTAACATGTTAACTAGTAGACTGTTCAGGCTGGTAGAGTAGTTCTCTAAAGCATATTTTGCCACAGAAGCATTTCATGATGCAGGTATTGTTCTTGCAAGTGTGCTTTGGGTTTTTAGGGTGTTTGGGCGGGAGGCATGGTTCTACTGCAGTAACTCACCCGAGTGTCAGCCATGCTTATATTTGCTTATATTTGTTTCTGGGATGCTTTGCCCTGCAGTTTGTTGTTCTATGGGTTTAAACTGATTTTAGACACTTTAATTTTTGATTTTAGGTGTATCTATTAAACTGATGAAGTGTTAGGGACTGGCTCACAAGGTTGTCTAGCCCAGTGGCTTATGCATTTTTACTTCCTTTGTGGTGTGTCCCATCTCTCCTAATTATTCCAGTGGAGGTGAAAGGGGCATGTATTTCCCGTTAGGAAGAGTACAGCAGAATTCCACCTGTCAGTGGAAGCTTCCTTTGCCTAAGAACTAGGACACTTACTGCATCTATACACTGTTCATGTATAGGTACCAGAAGTCCTTTGCAGTCTGAATTTTGAGTACTGACTGAAATATCCACTCATTTTGGCAGGATCTAAAAATAAATAAGGGGTTGGAATTTATTAAATATGGAACAGTGTCCTTTTCTGACATATCTTCTAAAAGTAGTGTCATTTAAGTGTGTTATAAGTAATATGGTTAGCTTCATCAAAACAAACTTATCTTTCCTTCTGTTTCAATAAAAAGGAAATTGGCTTTCATGCTTCTGTGGCTAAAAGAGCTCCAAATGCACATAACCTGGATCACAAAAAGGAAATACAGCAGTGAGTATTTCTTTTCTCCCTCACTAATGAACATATCCAGATCATATCTTGTGACTCTACTCCCCCCAGTGCCCCTCCCAGTTAATTAGATTATTCTTGTGTAAAGCATGTTTAATTTTACCGTTCATCAGTTGGTTCAAGTACTTTTATTACTTTCATTAGTTTTAGTTTTTAACTGCCAGAAGTCTATGTAGTTGAATATATAGAAGACACTGAAGCTGTTCCAAAATACTGGATCTTTGAAAATATCCCAAAGCCATGTGTTAGTACAGTGCTAATAACCCCAGCCCTGCTCTACCAGTACAGTTGGGCCTGAGTGCTGTGGGGTGTAGAAAACCCATGGATTTACAGTTTTTCCTTTTCAGGTGGAGGAAATCTTTCTTGTACAGCCTAGTGTTTGGTATTCCTGTTGTAGTCATAATGATTTATATGCAAATACCCAGTGGTGGGGACCGCGGGTCTAAGGTGCTGGAACGGAATCTCATTCCTGGATTATCTATTTTGAATCTTCTCTTCTTTATCCTCTGCACTTTTGTTCAGGTATGTCCATACTACTTCCTAGGGGTTTGCTTTCTATCCATCTCCCATTTATGTAATCTCATGTGATAAAGACAGGCTAATGGAAAGATTTAGTGGATTAGGCCTGCCCTCTTGTCTGTACCACCTATGCAGAACAAACTGGCACTTTTCTGCAAGTTATCCATTCTGTATTTACTCATTGCTCTTACTTCTGCCAAAGTTGCATCAGATAGTATCCAAGTGGAGAAGGTAATATTAAAACAAAGAGATACCTGATTGTCTGCAAACTAATTGGGTAGCTGTAGGTAAATCCTTTCATTTTCTGTGCCTTGTTTCCTTTGCATTGCTGAGGAAAAGGATGATATTTTCTGGTTTTGAGAACACGGAAGTGCAAATTAGAGGATGTCAATGGAGTCAGTCTCCTAGTAGACCTGAAGTTATATCAGTATCAAATTTGCATGGGTCAGCAATGCCTTCCCTTATGTACTAAATGGTTTTAGTTCTGCTATGGGCAGTGTTATGTACTCTGCAATCACTGCTGTGGTTACTGTTGTGATCTCAGTATGAGTCTGTCCATGCTTACACCAACAGTTCCTTGGTGGATGGTATTTCTACGTACAAGCTTACAAGTCACTGAGGCACAAGACGACCAATATGGATGTGCTCATTGTACTGGCCACGACAATTGCTTATCTGTATTCCTGTGTGATCCTGATAGTAGCAATCATTGAAAAGGCAGAGAAAAGCCCAGTCACTTTCTTCGACACTCCTCCGATGTTGTTTGTGTTCATTGCACTTGGCAGATGGCTGGAACACATAGCCAAGGTAACTCATCTCCACACAAATATTGTGTATTTATGATAGGAGTAGAATAAACTCTTCAGAGGAATTTTGAGTCAGCTGTTTCTGATGTAGTCTGTAATATGAAAGGTTGTTTAGAATTCATTGTGTTAAGTACATATCAGGATTTATATATCTCAATGTATCTTAAACATTAATCTCTGTTTTTTAGGGTAAGACCTCAGAAGCTCTTGCTAAACTTATGTCTCTTCAAGCCACAGAAGCCACTGTGGTGACTCTTGGACCTGACCACTCCATTGTCAGGTATGTATTTATGAATCAAAATCCCTTCAGCCTGCCTGAGTCACAGACTAGGCTTGATCCAGTTAACCTGAAAGCTGATAGCATAAGTAACCTGCCTGTTCTACTTATGTCTTTTGCAGGGAGGAGCAAGTACCTGTTGAACTTGTTCAAAGGGGTGATGTTATAAAAGTTGTTCCTGGTGGAAAGTTCCCAGTGGATGGAAAGGTCATTGAAGGCAGTTCTATGGCAGATGAGTCTCTCATTACTGGTAACTTCCCTTATCTTACACAAAGAAGTGAAATCTTCTAGAACTCTTTGTTACAAGAAAAGACAGTAGACCCAACCCAAACACTGCTGTCTGAATAGCCTCCCACCTTAATGGATGCTGTGGCTGTGCCTTCGTGAGCTTGAGTTCAAATCCTGTATCTGCACACACCCTAAAACTGAAGGTTTTCCTCTCAGTTTGGCCACTGATGGGATGGGTACAGTCATAACAGCATTGTCATTATTCCAGCGATCTGGTTGGAGTTTCTCCTGGAATGTATTGTAGAGATGGTACCTCCTCAGAAATAAATTCTAAAGGATGATGTAGAAATATTGATGAGAAGTTTGGGTTTGTATGACAAGGCAATGGGCAAGGAGTGGGAAAGAAAGCCTCAAAATTTGATGTTTATTAGGGGTCATGGGACTTTTTACATCTTCTGAGATTTTCATTTCATTTTGTAAATATAATAAGGATTCGATGCCTTGTGCAATTCTTAAAAATAAAGGATATAAAAAAAATTACATTGGCATTGGATTACTTGTTCTAGTTATGTTCTTACTTTACTTGGGAAGAGGGACACCCTTAGATTCAGAGATCCAATTGTTCTCACTACCACTAAAAATAGAGAAAACAAAGATGTTCTAGAGCTAGTATTCTTGGAGAGGTAGCATGGGAATGGGAGCTTTTCCACAGAAAAAACTTTCTGGTCTTTGAAAACTGAGGGTCATGGAGATAAAGACAGATTTCTCAAACTCCCACTGCTATGCAAATTGTTAATGGAGAAATTCCTAGACATTCCTTTTCCAACAAGTTTGTTTCTGGCCCTTTTGAGGGATGGTGTACCAAAAAGCTAAGACCAAGGAAACAGCACTTGCTTTGAAATTAAACAGAAGAAAAGGTTTGTAAAAGTATGACACTACTTATCCATGTCTTCACCAGACAGAGATACACAGTATGTGATTTCTGGTCATTATTGCTTAGCATACTGATTTTGCTAACATAAAATGAGCTGTGTGCTAATGGATTGTGCTGTTGGGGGTATTGGCTCATTTATTACTACCTTTTCTTTCCAGGGGAAGCTATGCCAGTCATTAAAAAGCCTGGGAGCACAGTGATTGCTGGTTCTATAAATGTACATGGCTCACTTCTTGTTAATGCAACTCATGTTGGTAGTGATACCACTCTGGCACAGATTGTGAAATTGGTGGAAGAAGCTCAAATGTCAAAGGTAAAAGTAATAAAGAAGAAAACCTTATTCACAGATTTGGATTGAATAATAAAAAGATTTTATGTTTTGATACTTACACACTTCAGCAAACAGTGTTTTTCCAGACTTCAAAAAAGAATCAGATAAAGGCTATTGTGTATTTTCATGAACTCTGCATATTTATGTGTTTCGACCATGAACATGCAAATAACTGTTTTTCTTTTTTTATAGGCACCCATCCAGCAACTGGCAGATAAATTTAGTGGATACTTTGTTCCATTTATCATCATCATCTCAACTGTGACATTGATAGTATGGACCACAATTGGTTTTGTAAATTTTGATATTATTAAAAAATATTTTCCTGTAAGTAGTTTTATTATTATAATTGGATTTTTGTATTAGGATGTCTTCCAATGTAATTAACATACTTTCTCCAGATAAGGTTTGATGTTATAATGACCCTGAGAGGAGCTCAAGTTGGTTAGATTGTGGTCCTAATAAAACCAAGGTTGTGGGTTCAATCCTTGTGTGGGCCATTTACTTAAGAGTTGGACTTGATGATCCTTGGGGGTCCCTTCCAACTCAGAAAATTCTCTAAATTCTTCTGTAAAACATGGTATTTCTATTTAAAATCTCTCTGCAGATACAAATATATAGTTGCATTTACCCCTTAGTTCTGCATGGGGTTCTTAAAAATGGAAATTATCAACAGCCTTTCTGGACTAAACATGATCTACAGCTGCATTGCAAGGAGCTGAGCCATTCCTGTCATGTCTGAAATTTTTGTGGGCATTCCTGTTTCTGATGGCAGATAGTGGTTTTGGCTTGAGAAACAAGCTGAGCTTCTGTTATCTTTAGGATGTGTATTTGCTATGCTCAGCAACAGGGGGTGGGTCTGGGTACCTGGAAACAGCATTCTCCTTTGCTAAGCTTTAAGGGAAATTCCAGCAAGTTATGTTTACATCTGGGAGCCTCAGAGCAGAGACAAGCATATGCTTGAGAAGCAAAAAATCCAGAAAATACTGCCATAAACAATTCATAACATTGACCTTTCTTTAGCATTACAGTAACAATAATAGATTGATTTCCTGTACTGGAGTTTTCCAGAAATGACTGATTGATTGTACACCTATGTTATCTGCTGTCAGCAATCTTACATATCTTTCTTTATATTTTTTCCCCTTTTCTTCCCTCTTCTTGCAGAATCAGAGCAAAAACATTTCAAAAGCTGAAATAATACTGAGGTTTGCATTTCAAACCTCGATCACTGTGCTGAGCATTGCATGCCCTTGCTCTTTAGGCCTGGCTACCCCCACAGCTGTAATGGTGGGCACAGGAGTGGCTGCACAGAATGGTATTCTCATCAAGGGTGGAAAACCCCTGGAAATGGCACATCAGGTGAATATTTCATTCTGTACTTTCGTAGCTTACCCAGCTATTGCTACATGAAATATAATTGCCCAGGAAATCCTGCAGGTCCAAAGGAAGACAGGAAGACTGGAAACTTTTTTTTTTAATTGATTGCTGCTCGTTAAGGTAAAGAAGACAAATCTGACCTTCTTTCTTCAAAGTAGTCACAGCAAAGTGTTGAGAGCCAACAGATCCTACAAGCTCATGACTGTGAGGTTCCTAATCCTCTGCAAGGCCTCAGAGGTTTCTGACTTTTGCACTTTCTTCACCTCTTCTGCAAAAGAGCCCAATAATCTGGTGGGGTTTTTTCTTTCCTCAGAGAGCTGTTGTGAAATGCATACTGTCTCTGATCAGTAGTTTAAGATGTAGAATGTAAGAAAAAAAAAGATTTGAAGCTGTTTTAGTATATAGACAAGAAAGATAGAAGGGAGGCAGAAAAAACCTTCATAGACACAAAAATTATGAGAAGAGAAGGAAGAGGTTGAAGGAGAAGGAGGTTTGACATGTCCACAGCCGCTGAAAAGAATATGAATTGAAGCCATGCTATATTAGACATATGCAGAACATTTTAAGGGAGGAGGATGGTAACAGCAAGTTAATCAGATTGATAATTCTTATTCTTACTGGACCAATAGTTTTTCCAAGGCTCTCTGAAAAAAAAAACCAAACCAAAAAGACTACTAACTAATGCTAGGAGTTTTTACCTTTTGGATCCATGCAAGGCTGTGGTCAGGACTTCAAAAATTAGGTGACCTGTTGGATTCTGCAAGGTTGGTGTGTTGGAATAGCTGGATATGGAAGAAGTGCCTACTTTGATAAGTTTTTTGGGTTTTGTGTTTTTTCTCTGCTATGTTTATTTTCAGGATTAGAATTGACTTTATCTTTGGTTTCCAGTATATGTGGGGCTGTGTTTTTTGGTTCATTTCTGATTCCTCAAGACCCATTGGCCTGGCTGACAAGTGATGGCTGAGTTTGGTGACTAGCATGACATCAGTTTTGCTTAGGTTGTTGTTTCTTGAACTTTTTGCACTCTTTGCATCTTCTTTATCACGAAACCACTTCCTCAGTCATCTTTCCTCAGTGTTATTTTTAATTGTTTAGAACTGCAGTCATAAAAGGCCTCTTTGCATCACATACCTAGTGGTAAAAGTGATTAAGGTGCCCATTAAATGAATCCTGTGTGTGAATGCATGTACTGTCCTTTGTGTATGCATCTCAGTCCTACATTACACTGAGATCCTGATATGGGCACAGAATGATCTTGTAGCTTTATTAGAAATGAAAAAGAAAGTATAAGGAGACCTACTATACAGGTAGTTCAATGTATATACAGGAATCCCTGCTTCTGTAGGTTTATTCTGTCTTTGTGTGGATAAAAGTCTTGACTGTATTTGTGTGCCATAAACATACAAGCATCCCTGTGCTTGCAGGGCTTAGGCAGTAACTCTGGTTTATTTCTTGCAGATCAAGACTGTGATGTTTGATAAAACTGGGACCATCACCTGTGGAGTTCCTAAAGTCATGAGGGTGCTTTTGATGGGAGACAGAGCCATGCTCCCCCTGAAGAAGGTACTGGCAGTTGTTGGTACAGCAGAAGCCAGCAGCGAGCATCCTTTAGGAATGGCTGTCACTAAATACTGCAAAGAGGTACTTAGCCTTCTTATTTCATCCAAGGCCTGAAGCCATCTGTGAAAATGCAGCAATGTTGTATAAAATCATCAGGTCCCAGAGGAAAAGGCCTGCCTAAACAGTAACAGGCAGGAAAGCTGGGAGATTGCATGGTTGTGCATCTTGGTCTGGACATTACCAGAAGGTGTATTACCAGAAGTGGTTTTTTCTGCTAACACTGGAAGCAAGATCTTACTAAGTTTATCTTGATCTAATGAGAAAATAAGGAATATATGCAGGAAGAATACTTAAAATAACATAATGAAGCAAATGTGTGTAGTGACATTTCATATGTTACCTGACTGTAGTAACTTCTATTAGTCACTTGCTCATTTGAATAAATTAGGCAAAAGGCTTTAAAGCTTGAATATTAAACTGTGATATTTGTGAGTTTCACAAATGAATGAATACATTACTCAAGTCTTTGCAAATTTTACATATGCTCAGAGGTCATTTATATATTTCATGTGTTCCTCAAGCTTCAGGAAGAAGGAAAACACAAGTCATAGTGAAAATAGGAAGCCTGTGTAAATAAGCAATTTTTGTCTGCTAAGGAAAGTCATTAATTGGTTCAGGGAAATAATAATTTTAAAAAAATGTCAAACTTACTAGATCTTTCAGTGATAAAATTTAGAAATAAAAACATAAATTTAGAAGGAAAAAGAGAATATAAGCAATGAACCAGTTGCCTTTCTTGTATTTTACATTTTCTATTTAAATTTGTTTTAGTACCCTGACACTTCTGTAGTCATCCCATGCAGCAGTTATTACTGAATCATGGGTTTCTATGAATTGTAATGCTATACTGTTGGCTGATGTTGTTACCACCTGCCTTATCATCCCTGTGTTTTAAGGTCACTAAAAGGTACATATAGTTCCAACTTCCAGAGACAACCCAGAATAACTTGTTTATAAATTAATATTTTCTCCATTCTTTTTGTAACTCATAGGATCCTGATAATGCCTTTTCTCATCTTGAAGGTACTCACTGCCTTCTCTCCCTAACTCAGCAGAAAAACCCAGTTTCCCTAACATCCAGACAGATCCCTCCAGGAATTAGATACAGTTTTTCGCTGTACTTTTACATATATATAAAAGGTCTGATCCACCACAGCCAATTGTCTGTGAGGTCAACTAAAGTTGCATCTTTTAGAAGCTGCATGGCTTAATGTTATAATACTTCTCTTTAATTCCTAGTCTTGGCCAAGGTCATGAATCCCCAGTCTAATTGTTTCAACCTTGAACTACCAGAAAAAGCTGTTCCTTATGGTTTGCTGGTGCTAGTGCTGAGACCTGGCTGTGATCTGTTTGGCTGCCCTTTTCTAGAAGTCTTAGCCACAGCACACCCAGAGCATTCTTATTTTTAGTTCTGTGCTACTGATACTCCAGGCTAGTTTTCAATTGGTCAGTCATTATCAAGAGGAGGAATGAGGTCTCTTTTTGGCAAGAGTTATCTAATATTTGTGCCCCATGTGGGCAAGACAGACTGATGATGGCCTCTGGTTACATTTGCAGGAGCTTGGCACTGAGAGCCTGGGATACTGCACTGACTTCCAGGCAGTCCCAGGCTGTGGTATCAGCTGCAAGGTCGGAGGAGTTGAGGCCATTCTTGGCAGTGAGCTGGATGTTAACATCAGTGGGGATAGCAGTGCTCCTCTGGGAGATAACGCAGTGATCACGCTCTTGGAATCACAAGGTGAGTCTGCCCCTGCTGCCCCTGTTCCAGCTGCATTGTGAGAGAGAATGAATCAACAGCACCAACCACCTGCCAAACTATGTACAAGAAAAGGTGGATTTGGGACAGAAGGAAGCAAATAACAGGAGGGACAAAAATGTGCCTTAACAAAAATTAAAGCTCTCTCTGCAACTCTTGATCTCTCTGCAATTCAGAAACTTAAATGAGATTTAGGTACAGTGTTGGGTACTTGAAAATTCCATACCATACATAGACAATAAGGCATACCCAGAAATACTCCTTTTGGACAGAGGAATGGTCCAGCAGATAGCAAAGTTTGCTGTTTAGCATTATCTCCCCATTTAGAGCAGTTACCTTTAACATATATTATCTTACTGCAACTTTTTATATCCTACCCTTTAGTTCCGTATTAACTTGGACCTTTTGTTTCCTGTTCATATTTTTGATTAGGCCAATAGGTTTGTTTCAGACTCTCTGGAAGCCACTTTGCTATTTTGTAGTGTAGGAGAGAAAGAAAAGGTATTTAAAGCCTTCCTTAAGAAGCTCATCAGTTCTCTTCAGAAGGCTGTGCTGCTCTTGACCTTTTTGAGAAAGCTATTAGAAGAATTAAATGGAATAAGAACTTCAATCATCAGAACTGTGCCATTTGTGAACGGTGTTAATGTAGTATTTTCTCACCTGCTCATATGGTTCTTGTGAAGTTGGATTGAATTCATAATGAGGGGCACTGTTTGTTAGAACAACACTACTTTTTTTCTTGTCAGAAATGGCCTTTATATTTGAAAGTCATTAGTTGTGAGAACAAAGCAGGATGGCATTTACTAAATGTGCATACTGCACTTATTCAGAGAAACAATGCCAACTGGCAAAGGCAAACACAGGCAAACACTTCCATTAAGTCCATGACGCAGTTCTGTGTGTAAACAGGCACGGATCGAGTCTTGAAAGAGAAAAGTTTTTTGAGGCTGCCTTCAGGCAGTGACTACGCCTAATTTGTCTTCCTCAAACATCTCTGCTTGTGTACACTGCTTTTGAGATGCTAATTTTTCTTTTTGTCTGTGCACAAAGGTCCATCAGCTTCTCAGAAATACTCGGTGTTGATTGGAAATCGTGAGTGGATGCGACGCAATGGCTTGAATATTAGAAATGATGTAAATGATGCAATGACAAACCATGAAATGAAAGGACAGACTGCCATACTAGTGGCTATAGATGGTAACTGCTCTTCCTTAGAGTGTCTTAATAAATACGAGTAAATCCTGCTGTGGAATGGATGAAAACAATCTGGAGCAGTTGATCACTGGCTTAGTGTCAAGAAACCACTAATCTTTTAGTGCAGAACTGCTTTTGAACTGTGAAGTATTAAGGTGTTCTTAAAAGAAGCTTGTACCACAGAACAGTGTTTATAAGATTTTGTTGTGTAGTTTTTAATTTAAGAATTAATTTTTGAACCCCCTGCTGTCTAGGATCATTGTTCAAAAAAGCAGTGCCAATACAGTGCCATGTTCAATCCTTAGTTTACACCAGTTAAGGATCATGGACCAATCTATTGCATCACTGGTTTCAAAACTTGCAATGAATAAACATGGTGAATCATCAGATCAGTCAAGTATAATAGATTAGACTAAATGAGTTTTGCCAGTGGGGTTCTGTTCTGTGCTATGCAGAAAAAGATCCCGGACAATACCTTGGTATGAGAAATGATTGCACTGGTGATAGATTGCCTGTGCACCTGTGATCTCCAAATGAGGCCTATGATTCATATATGGAACAAACATTCTTGGTGCTCCTAGAGAGCAATTTTGAAAGGCATTTGCTTGTGAAGGAAGTGTGGATGCACCTTTGAGTCAATGTACTGGAATGCAAGACTTCTCAATTAAAGTAATTAATTCTAGTAGAGATCCAACCCTGAAAGACTAGGGAACATAAAACCGGACTCTATATGCTTCCTCTTGGAGGAGTGGCTTCAATATCTGACCTGGGCACAAAAACTAACACTTTCTCTGCCCCACTGTCATATTTGTCCATACCATAAAGCATAGGAGTCAGGCATGTTTAAAAGCTACTCTCCTCTTCTGCTCTTCTTCCTGATCCCTAAATATCAAAGGTGCTTATTTTTTGATCTGAAGCAGGCAAATGATGAAGAGACTATAAGTGAGAAAACTGCAGACATGAGTGTCAATATTGCCCAGAATGTGTTATTTCACAAGCTGCTACAGTGTGATGGAGGGGGAGCCCTGTTCTCTTGCTGCCACAGCTCTCTCTGACAGAGGATGTTTTTATTTGTGCAGGTATGTTGTGTGGAATGATCGCAATAGCAGACACTGTCAAGCAGGAGGCGGCCCTTGCTGTGCACACACTGCAAAGCATGGGAATAGACGTGGTGCTGATAACAGGAGACAACAGGAAAACTGCAAAAGCCATTGCTACTCAGGTATCTGCTTCTCTGTATTTCAAAAAGCTGCATGATGAGGTTCTAAAACTCTGGCTTGCACCAGTGAATTTGAAGCAGGAACTTCAGTTTCCCTGGATACATTAAATGAAGACTAACTTTTCTTGAACTGGACTGAAAATCAGGTCAAGTCCTAGGGCATAGTAGAGGCCAGTGGCTGCATTAAGATTCCACTGAAGACATGCAGTCTATACTTCTCCAGTGGAGTAGCTTCTTGCAGTAATTTTGGTTGATGTACTGAACTGTACTGTTCCCTTTGCTGAAAGGCAGACCTGTATAGTTAGTGATGAAGGAAAGTTTCTTGAAGGTCCAGGTCGGTCACAGTTAGAGAAGTGTGGATTTGTCATATCTTAAAGGGCAACATTAACAATATGTATTATTGTTAAGAAGCATGGCAGTCTAAAGGAGGCTGGGTTCATATGAGATTTCCCTGATCTCAAACTATAAATGAAAAGTCAAATTGTCACTCTACCTTGCTATGTTTCCACCTTCTCAATCTTCCTTTCCCTCTTTCCCTTTGCATTGGTCTACTTCTAATCTCACCGTGTGCCACTTTGCTTTCCTCAGGTATTGCACCACACAGCTGACTCAGCCAGCACTGTGGTATGCACATTCTTCTGCGCTGTGAGGTCTGTTTTGCTTCTCCATGTGATTCTTTAATCCTCCTCCTGTTGTGTTTCACACTTTTCCTTTAGTGTTCAGTTATGGTAAAGTGCTTTCCCACCCAATTTTCTTTGTCAAGGGAAAAAAGTCTTTCAGAAACAAGCTTGAATTTGTGGTTCCAGAAACTAAGATGAATGTTTTAAACAAGCGTAGTCTGTGTTGACCTACATTTTCATTGAATTTTTGGAGCATACTTACTTTCCAATGGAAGGAAATGGACAGCAGTTCTAAAAACGTTATAAAATGTTACTTTTTAAAGGGTTAAAAGAGAGCTTCTGTCTTACATGGTGAAAAGCTGCTTCTGCCTGGTAAGGCAGCCAAACAAAGGGCATTATCCCAGCACTGTTTAATACACTCATCTATTTTTAAACTACAACACTAGATCTGTTGGTAGCAACTCCACATTAGTTGAGATGTGGATAAGTTGAAGCATTTAGCCAGCCATCTGCTTTATTTTTATAATCTCCCTGAGACTTGCACATACTTGTTGTCTCTGTGTTTCCCCTGCTGTAACTGCTTGATCATACAGGGTTCCTGTGTTGCATTATCTGCTTGAAGTCTCTGCAAAGTGATCTGGATAGACTGGATTGATCAGCTGAGGCCAGTTGTGTGAGGTTCAAAAAGGCAAAGTGCCAGGTCCTGCACTTGTGTCACAACAACTCCCTGCAGCACTACAGGCTGGGGGCAGAGTGGCTGAAAAGCTGCTCAGCAGAAGAGGACCTGGGGGTGCTGGTCAACAGCAGCTGAACGTGAGCCAGGGTGTGCCCAGGTGGCCAAGAAGGCCAATGGCATCCTGGCCTGTATCAGCAATAGAGTATCAGCAATAGAATAGGACCAAGGGAAGTGGTAGAGTCATCACCCCTGAAGGTATTTAAAAGACATGCAGATGTGGCACTCGGGGGCGTGGTTTAGTGGTGGACTTGTTGTTCCTGAGTTAACAGTTGGATTTCATGATTTTCCAACTTAATCTATTCTAGGATTCTTAGATTTCACTGAAACTTTTATTGGTGCATCATGCAGCATGATTAGCTGAAAGCTCCAGAAGCCATGCAGGGCATGATGCTAAGGGCAGAGTATGGTTTGCCAGCATCTCTGCAGTAGGAGGGGGCTGTAATCAGCCCCGTTCTTATGCCAAAGGCACATTGCTCTTCAGTTTTCTGTGTGTCTTGCAAGTGTTGCCTTCACCATAATCAATTTGGTTGATTCTCCTGTTTGCCCTTCACCTAGAACAGCAAAGGGCTCTTCCTTTCAACTTGAAGCATGTCACCAACTGGGTGTCTTTCTTTGTATGTAGGTTGGGATCAAAAAAGTCTTTGCGGAGGTGCTTCCTTCTCACAAGGTTGCAAAGGTCCAGGAACTCCAAAATGGAAAGAAGAAGGTTGCGATGGTTGGTGATGGAGTCAACGATTCCCCTGCACTAGCCAGGGCTGATGTTGGAATTGCAATTGGAACGGGCACCGATGTTGCCATTGAAGCTGCAGATGTTGTTCTTATCCGAGTGAGCATTACAGTTTTGACCTGTCCTCTTTTATTACTGACACTCTTCTTTTTGATTTAGTGTTCTGAAGACTGCATGTGGAAAACTTTCAGTGCTCTTCTGTCTTGCAGAATGATTTACTGGATGTAGTTGCCAGTATTCACTTATCGAAGAGAACAGTTCGAAGGATACGGATAAATCTGATTCTTGCCTTAATTTATAATATGCTTGGAATACCCATAGCAGCAGGTATGTGACTGCCAGAGCTCAGCTTGTCAAAGACAGCAGCACAGCTGATCTCTGTGGTGCCTCTTGTAGGATTGATTCCCTGCTCAAGGAACTGAGGAGAGGTTCCTAGATTACTTAAAACTTTGCAGAAGGCAAAAGAAATACTTTCTTTTTCATATTTTTTATCTTTTTGCTTGCCTCTTGGGAATAAATACTTCTAGATGAAATGAAAACCATGCTCTTACTTCATATAGCAGTACTTGGGGATTAGTTTCTGTATATTCAAACCCATCTTTAATCAGGTGTACCATCCCACTTTTGGGTGTTCCCTCTTTTATTCACCCTGAATGGCACATTTTCTCTCCTACTGCTTGTATTCCCTATGCCTCTGTCAGACATCTTTTCATGCTACAAATTCCTACTTAAAACTTACTTAAAGTATTCCTTGTTTTGTTTATGAGTAACTTCTCCCTCCTTTTCCCATACTATTGCCTTGTCTTTCTGTTGCCTTTGCTGTGTTTCATATGTGCAGAATATCTGGAAGGGACAAATAGTCTTACCCTGTGGCTGCAGTCTTGTAGCTGTATTGGTGCAAAGGTCATCCCTTGCAATGGAAGGGACATGTTTAGTAGTAAGTGAGTAAATACATATATTGATCTAGTTGTGTTTATGGAGGTCTCAGCAAGCTGTGTTGTAGAACTGCTGATCTGTTCTATGATATGCAGGAATGGAAATGCCCGTGCTGGGATGAGCAGCTCTGGCTCATGTCCATAATTTTTTTTGCTAGGTGTGTTCATGCCTGTTGGCCTCGTGCTTCAGCCTTGGATGGGATCAGCTGCAATGGCAGCTTCTTCTGTGTCTGTCCTGCTGTCTTCCCTGCAGCTGAAATGGCAAGTTGTCTTGTGTTTATCTGCTGGGGAACTGTGGCAGTACTGAGGCTGGGACTCAAGTGAGACACTACTTTGGGTTTCTACATCTAAAAGTACCTGAAAGTCCATTAGCTTGGGGTTGTTGTGTCTAATCCTTGGCTCCAAAAGAGACAACTGTCACTATTATGAACTTACCTGGACTAAGACAGTATGGAGTATCCTTTACTTAGCAGCTAAAAGTGTGACTGCATGTCACCTGGGCCCATGTGGTGGAGATCTAATTCAATACCAAGTAAAGTAATGATCAGGATGTTTTGCTGTGAATATCAAATGAACAATTAGTTTGAAAGATAATTCTCCATAATGTAACAGTAGATTTTAAAAGAAATATTCGTACCTGTTTGGTTTTTATTTTTGTCTATTTAAATTAGCCAGAGAGAAACAGGGAAGTGGTGTATTTATTCTTTTGCACCTTGCTACAGATAAGGCATCTTTCTTTATTCTTTAGGAAGCAAACCAATTTCTGAACTATAACAAGATTTTTCAAGTTCTATTCATTTTAATGCTACATTTTTTGGGTGCCCTTTTTGGCAGTTACAGTGGACCTGTTCTTAACAGCATAGAAAGCAAACACTTTTCAAGAGTAAGACTTTTTATGGTGTCTGAAATTGGTCCAAACCTTCACATATTTTTACTGTAGCTGGCATCTTCTGTATGTTACAGTACAGTACAGTGCAGTATAGTATAAACTAATATAGGAAATCTGTTATTACATCATGTTTCTAATCCTGCAAATGCTCAATGAGACCACAATGTAAAATACAAATGACATACATACATGTCTGTTTGCAGAACCAGCCCTACCACTACAGGATTCTCATCCTAAAAGGTTTCTGTGTATAGTTATCCAAAATATGAGAACTTTCTATAAAGGGATTCCTTAATTCTTCATTTCTTTTGACCTTGTGCTGATTGCATGAATGTCACACACCATTGTGGGTAGATATTGAGAACCCCCTAAAAAATATTTGGCTTCAGACTTATGGAAGCTGTATTACAGTAACTCTTTAGGATAATAATCTTTCTTGAAGCTTTGGATCAGGTGAATAGAACTTCAAAGAACACAATAGTACATATATATGTGAAGAAGACCATGCACACTTGCCATTGCTGGGATTTGACTTAGTATACATTGAATCAGAAAGTGATTTTTGGGTCATTGAGTCCATTCACCTGCAGTTGTCTTCTCTGAGTCTTCTCATAATTCAGCAAACTCATAATTTTTCTAAAAGAACCTCACTTTGAGAGTCCATCTCTTTTACTATTGAAATGTTTTTATGCCATGTGACGAGTACTCTTAGCCATTAACACTATGCCTGGAGTGCATGGAATCATAGAATCATCCAGGCTGGAAAAGACCTTTAAGATCACTGAGTCCAACCATTAACCTGGCACCACCAAGTTCACCACTAAACCGTGTCCCTCCCTAAACACAACAGAAGAGTGCTCAATCAGTGGTATGTGGTCTTGAATGACTGAAAACTCAGATCAGAGACATCTTGAGCAGTGTTCTGCATTTCTCCATCATCCTCCCTGATCTTTCTGTGCTTGTCTTGGCTTGAGAGAATTAGCAGGTTCAAATTCAAGTAGTAATAAAAATTATTATTTTGTAACTGATTTTTGAGACCATCACATTCTTGACACCACACATTTTAAATTAATTGTTTGTGAGCTATTAAATAAGAAACTTAATTTAAACATATGTAATTCATCTATGAATGTATTTTTTCTATATAAACATTTTCAATACATTTAGGTTATCAGTAGTTTCTGATTTGTTCTAGTGCCAGATGCTTCTACACATTGACCTCTTGTTTTTAACATCTTTTCTCTTTCTCCTCTTAGTTACAAGAAGCCAGACACAGAAAGGTATGAAGCACAAGCTCAAGGCCGCATGAAGCCACTCACTCCTTCTCAAATCAGTGTTCACATTGGAATGGACGATAGGAGGAGGGATTCTTCCAAAGCATCTCCCTGGGATCAGACTAGCCAAGTGTCCCTCTCTTCCTTGGCTTCAGACAGGCTGCCAAGAGGCAATGGTTTTATTGAGGAGGAAGGGGGCAAGTGGTCATTGCTCATAAATGGAGCAGATGAAGAACAGTACATCTGAAGCACTGGACTCTTGGTACAGGGGGAGATGTTCCTCCCCACCACTGAGGGGAAGGACTGATACTTCATCAACAGCTTCAGTGTTGTAAGTGAAGTATTTCTTCAGCTCATAAGACATTTGCAACTCAGCTCAGAGTTGGGTTGTATGGATTGTGGATTTTTTTTCAGGTCACCAGTTATTTCTAGTTACGGAAATAATCTGTGGCACTATAATGAACTGGCTTGTTTGCACACAGCATTTTGTGAAATAATGTAAAATTGTAATTTTCGGAGTTTCTGAAAAAGAATTTCTTTCTCTGTGACTCTTTGCTAGGAACCAAATGTCATACTTTTCACTCTTTTAAACTTTATTACTTCAAGACTGCATGAAGCAAAAGTATTTTCAGAGCTGCCAAATATAAATTTCTGTCTAAATGAAATTAGCAATGGCATAAGGAACTCTGTAGTCGGAAATTGAATTTTTACACAGAATTGTAACTAGACATGTCACTGTGAGAACACTTTGTGTTTAGGATTCATGGCATCTCCTGAGACGAAAAGTGCTTTGTTGTTTCACCTACTATAACTCTCTGAAAGGTCTTTTTCAAAGATTTTCACTTGCTTTGAGGTATTGCATCCTTTTGATGCACATTTCTATTGCTCTCCTAGATTTTCTCTTTTGCTCCTTATGAGGCCTTTTCCCCTTTTTCTTGCACAAGTGGTCTTCTATGAGTTATCATTATGCTTACAGATATTCCTGTCTGGGACAAACTCCTTGAAGTTACCAAGAATCTTTACATTCCTATTGAAGTCCATAAAGGCAGAACAATTCCTGGTCCCAGTTATCCAAGATACCTTGCAGGACCCAGGGAAGCTCCTAAGAGTTGGGCAGTTGTCTGTCTCTTTCCTTTGACAGAGTGAAGAATTTATGCCAGTGTGAGCAAAGATGGTATTTACCTTGGTATGACTGAGCAGAACTAGCACTGGTGTGACTCCAGCATAGCTGCACAGAGTGAGTTTATTGCATAGCTTAACCCCAACTTGCTGGTTGCTTAAAATGGAGCTAAAAGTTTAAATTATAAAATGGCCTTAAAGGGGGCTTCTATTTGCTATCATATAAATAAATGCCAGGACTTGAACTAAGAAAATTTGTAATTTAAATTTGTATTTATGTTTTGCATTGGTTTTAGTTCCCCTCTTTACTTCGGTGAGAAATCAAAGTGCTGGACGACCCTTTTTTGCTTTAACATCTTTACCAAAGCTTGCAGTAATTTCATCCCTGTGGATGTCAGCTTCACCCCTTAATACTTTTTACAGTCAGGACAGTAGGAATCAACAGCTTTGGTGCACTGGATCCAGGCCCAGAGTGCTGTGTTGTCCAGGTGTGGGACTCTGATGTAAGCAAAGTTTTATAGTCTAATTTAGAAAGAAGAGGAAATACTGTGCTAAACAAAATTCAATAACTACTTCTTTTCATTGACTGAAATATAGAGCTGTTTCCAACACAGGTTCAAATCCTGCTTCTCCTAATGTAAAAATGAAAAAAAAGTCAGAGAGGAAAAGAATTGTGCTTAAAGCATTGGACAGGTCTTCCTATTTTCTCAGCAGTGTCTTAAATTACAAACCAGTTTTAAAACTCTATGCAGGTAGAGATTGCTTTCACAGCACACACACACTTTTCAAACATGCCATAGATGCATGTCCCTATGAGAAAGAAGGTCTGACGTTTCACTATTCTGTGTTTTCTTACCAGTTCTTACAGTAAAAATATGTTGGGGGTTTTTTTGTTTGTTTTTTTCTTTTTCAAATCAAACAAATAACTGTGTGTCTTTGTTTTTCTTTTTTCTTGAAGGGTTCAGAATAAAAAGAGCATAAACAGAGGTTGTTGGATTGCAGGATACATATGTATGAGGGTTTGTGACTGCTTTGTGATCTGTTTCAGGGAAGATATTTAGGAGGGAAAAAGAGACTGTGTTGTATTATGTTGAGGCAGGTGAGATTGCAGGCATGCTAAAGGGTGGAAATAGAATTCAGAATCCTCTTGGGAAATTGGACAGAACTAGCAAAGTTTGCAAACAGAGCAGAGAGGAATTAAAGGTCAATGCAGCTGGAAAAGGTCAGCTGGTTGTCTGGCATTCATTTTGTGACCCATTCTAACAACAGAGCAATGCTGCAAAATGAAGAGAAACATAGAGACGTATAAAGACTGTATCACCCATATGACATAAAATACCTCGTTGTGCTCTGGAGAGGCATCAGCTGAAATATCAGGTCTAGTTTTATATGTCATACTTGTTAGGAAAAAACAGGCAGTTCTGAGAAGAGCAATGGGATTTAACAGAAATCTAGAAAGCGTCAGAATATATGAGAATGAGAAATACAAGAAGATTGAATGAGTTTGAGTAGGTTTACCTACAGAATACCATAAGGAAGTACAGGTCTCAAGACACAAAGAGAACAATTTATTCCTCTCATCTTTTCAGTGTCTTTTATGTTCATGGTGACTAGAACAAGAACATAATAGGCTTATTGAACCAAAGAATATTTAGATTAGTCACTAGGGAGGAACTGTATAACAGGAAAGATTGTGGAGCACTGGAAGAGATTGCAGAGGGGGGCTCTTCAGATGCACATGGCAATCAGGCACATATTTGGTGATAATGTGTTAGCCAGAGGTGAATCCTGCCTTGGGGCAGGCAGCTGCCCTACTCCAGCTCCTGAGCTCCCCAGATGGGCTTTCTCTTATTCTGTGAAAGTAATATGAACTGGAAAATTACTGGAGCAGAGGACTGACAGCACTATCCTGCTCTCAAGAGGTGCTGAAGAACCGGAAGAAAGATTGACTTATTTCATAATTTGAAATTAACTGGTAAATATGTTAAGGTTTGCTAATTATATTTGCATAATGTCTTAGACTTCAAACTGCTGTGAAACTTGCATAAATCATAGAATGGTTTGGGTTGAAAGAATCCTTAGAATTCATCTAGTCCAGCACCCCTGCCATGGGCAGGGACACCTTCCACTAGACTGGGTCGCTCAGAGCTCCATCCAACCTGGTCTTGAACACTTCCAGGGATGGGGCATCCACAACTTCTCTGGGCAACCTGTTCCACTGTCTCACCACCCTCATAGTAAATAATTTCTTCCTAATATTTAATGTAAACCTACCCTCTGTCAGTTTAAAGCCATTCCCCCTTGTCTAATCACTCCATGCCCTTGTCAAAAGTCCCTCTCCAGCTCCCTCTGTAGGCACTGGAGGGTGCTCTAAGGTCTCCTTGGAGCCTTCTCGCCTCCAGGCTGAACAGCCCCAACTCTCTCAGCCTGTCTTCATGGGAGAGGTTCTCCAACCCTCTGAGCAGCTTTATCGCCCTCCTTCTGTCGTTGTTCCAGCAGGTCCATGTCCTTCTTATGTTGAGGACCCCAGAGCTGGATGCAGCACTACAGGTGAGGTCTCACAGAGCAGAGCAGAGGGGCAGAATCCCGTCCCTCGCCCTGCTGGCCACACTGCGTTGGATGCAGCCCAGGACACAACTGGCTTCTGAGCTGCGAGCACACATTGCTGGGTCATGTTAAACTCCTTGTCAAGCAACACCCCCAAGGCACAAATGTCTATGAGAAAGTTAGAATAGTTATACATAGTCAAGAAAAAGAAATATAGGTGATAGTCCTGACACTTGCGATCATGTGCTCTTGTTAAACTTGAGCTGTCTCACGGGAGGGATGTATGAGGTGGAGCTCAGCATTTGCATTTCTGCATAGCCTAATTATAAACTTTTCCTTGTCTGCACTGGGCTGGCCTGCCTGCAGCCCCCAGCAGAGAGAGATGCTGGCCTGAGACTGCTGCCTGTGCTGCCCCTCCAGTTAAAGAGCTGGAGGAAGGTGCCTGAGAGGATGGACTCGTGGACTCCCTAAGCTCGGTGCCCCAGGTGCTCAGCAGTGTGCCACACTTGTCCTCTTTCCTAGGACTGGGTATTTTGATGGATTAGGCAGTGTGGAGCAACTTTTCAAATCCCAGTTTTGATCTTAGGTGTCTGCATTGTGCATGTTCTCCCAGCATGACTCAGTTGCTGCCTGTCTGACAGTAAGTGTTGATATATCTGATGATTTACAGGGGACATCCAGTCATTTTGCTCTGGGAAAAATTAATGAGTCTTTTGTTGTAACTTTTTAATTATTTTTTAATGAGCACAGAAGACATTAATGAATCAGGTCTTTGACTTTCATGTTATTTTTAGTGCAATAGCTTAGGAGTACTGTTGCCTGGGAAGTTTTTCAACTATTTTTCTTCTCATGTTATAGTTTTGCCATATAATTTTTTGGTGCCCTAAGTTCACAGGAAAGAAATTATTCCATTTCATTTCCTCCTCCTTTCCCCCTTTTTTCAAGCAAATAAGCTGTCTGATTTCTATCCAAGCTGATTACAACCTTTCTCTGCCTAAGTATTCGTTCAAGGATTGTATTTTATCTAAATGCACCTGTGTGTGAAGAAAAATAATGAGTAGGTGGTGAAATTATACAATGGTGTTCAGGGATGTGAAATCAGATAACACTGAAATGTCAGATTTAATTTCCTGTACTAAGATGCCAACAGCAAACGTGTTGGTTTTCAGTGGGAAATTGTTTGAGAGTCACAACAAAAGAAGTGGTGAAGCACAAAACATCCTGCTCACATGTGAGTCTCAGACAGACATAAGCACAGGAGGAGACAGATTAACTCCTCTCCTTGTCTCGAATTAAAAGCACCAAGGCTTTGCAGGCCAGTACAGCCCACCCACAGGCTCTCTGTGCAACGATCTGATTTTCATGATTGGTTTACCTTCATGCTTAAAAGGATGATTTCTGAAGTCTCCCCTGGTGTTGCAGGTGAAGGTGCAGGGATGTGGCAGGGGGAGGTGTGTTGTTTTCCCCCCGGGGTATTCAGCCACTCCAGGTGGAGGTGTGTCCCTGGGGCCTGTGCTGGTCAGTGCTGAGCAGTGCTGTGGTCCAGGGGCATCAGAGTGAGGTTTGGGTTGCAGGGCTATGCCACTTAGCAGCCAGCACCTCACCTCGTGGGGGACCACGAGATGTCACTGCAGGTCCAGACCAAGCCACAGAAACCCTTTAATCTGTAAAGCATCTGAAGATCCAGTACATTCACTGCTGGTTACCAGCAAGGGGAAAAATGTAAAGGGGATAGTTTAATTCATGTCTAAAATTTTGCTCTGACAACATTATATAGCCCAGGAATAGATTTTAGGCTAGTGTGTGTTTGCCTTGAACTCTGAATTGGTACTTGGTATTATTTGATGCTTAAGTAAATCCTGAGCTGCACAGATGTGTCTGCTGAAATTGCTTTCTTCTTCCTTTGACAAGCTGAGATTCAAGAAGAAAAGCTGTGCTGAAAGAAGTCAAAGCAAGGTGCCTGCATCCTCAGGACAAACCTGCACCTTGTGGTGTGACCTTAAACTCCCCAGGGAGCGGAGGGTGCAAGACTGCTTGTTGAGTGGAGTTCTGTTTCAAGCAGACTCTTACCTTAGGGGAAGTCACAGCAACCCTGAGCTTTCCTAGAGGGCACCGCATCAGATTCTGCAACATCAAGCACTGTGAGCTGAGCCACTTGTACCCCACGAGCAGGTTGCCAGCAGGTTACATTCTGACAATGCTCGTGTCCACCACGCCCAGCTCAGTCAGGTAGCACTGGCAAAATTTTACTTGCCAAGGCAAATCAGACCTTGCTCTGAAGCCTGCCCATGTGTTCAGCAGTGCAGGGAAGGGTGTGCAGTGCCAGGCCCTGCTCTGAGAGACTCGCCTGCATCCTCGCAGAACGGGGCCTCCCTTGCAAGGGTTAATTTTATTTTAAGATACCTCTGCATTGCAGTTGCAAATCTGAGCGGCTGGGAGCAACCTGCTGAACGGGAAAGAACTCATTAAATATGTACTGTCACTGATTTATAAGAGAGTGCAGAGACAATATAATTACAGTAATTATGTCAGAATCTTGCTGGAGAGTTGCCATTTGTGTTGGGAATTTTATCCTCTCGCTATGGCAGGAGGATTTAAAAACCTGATACATCTGCCAATAATTTGTGCCACAACTAACTTACTCCGAAGCCTTTGTTTGATCATTCTCTTTACAGATGATGGAGCTTTTTAAGTGTATCATCATCTTAGGGATTAACAAGAGGTGGGCAAGGCTTTTGGATAGCATGCTGCTTTCTTCATGTCCATAGGGGAGGCAAATTTGGGCTGTAAAAGGGACCTGGCCAACACTACTCTGGCCAAGGCCATGTTACAGGGAGAAAGTTTAAACCAGCAGCTCAACGAGAAGCTGCTGGAAGGGTGGTTTGGGTGGAAGATGCCTGTACTCATCTGCTTCTGCTGGTGCAGGTACCCACAGGTGGGACAGGTGGGCTGAGAAAGTGTGTGTAAGGTGAGGTGTAAGCTCTTCTCTGGACTCGCTCCAGAACCTCGATGTCTTTTTTGTAGTGAGGGGCACGAAACTGAACCCAGGATCTGAGATGTGGCCTCACCAGTGCCAAGTACAGGGGTACAATCACTGCCCTGGTCCTGCTGGCCACACTATTGCTGATACAGGCCAGGATGCCATCGGCCTTCTTGGCCACCTGGGCATACTCTGGCTCATGTTCAGCTGCTGTACCAGGTCCTTTTCTTCTCAGCCACTTTCCAGCTTCTCTTCCCCCAGCCTGTAGCATTGCAAGGCATTGCTGTGACCCAAATGCAGGGCTGAGAGAAACTAGGACATGAAGGTTGCTTTTACAGGGAGAGGGCACTTGGATTTTTGGGCCACTAGGGCAGTTTGCTGGAGGATCCCAGAGAGCGAAAAGCCTCAGTCATTCAGAGGAATGCCAGGGTCTGACCAGCACCCACCCCAGCCTACAGCTGGAGCCAGGAGAACCCTAAAACCTGCAAGTCCAAGGTAGGTTTCACATAGCACCTCTGCGCCAAAAGAGATGTCAGATCAGGACTCCTTTCCCCAAGGGAACCATTAACTAGTTATTAATGGTTACAGTAACAACTTCACAAGCTTAAATAGAAGAGAGGAAATCGGAATTCTGCAGGAAGTTCTCCCTTCTGAACACAGTAAGCTGTAGGAAAAGGTCCTCTTGAATAAATAATGAGCAGGTTGGACAAATATAAGCAGAAAAATAGGCTTGCTCTCAAGATGTCTTTAAAGTAACAAGAAAAGCAACTTTGCTTGGAGAGTTTGGTCCAGGATCTAAGGCCAGAGAGGGCAGGACATGGAGGGGGAAAACAAGGCTGAGCCTAAAGCGGCCTCACTATCTTCCTCCTTTGAAAAGTGTTGAATTCTAAGGAAAAGCACACGTTGATTTGATAATGCTGTCATTGCTGTTGTTAATGTTGTTAAATAACTCCCTGTGCAGCTATTAAATGTAAGCCCTGAGATAAAGTTGCTTTATAGCAATAAAACATCAAGCCACTTCAGCGAGGAAAGCTTTGGTTGCATCTTACACAAAGATGGGCTAAAGCACAGGTGAAGTGACCTGAGCAGTGTCTGACCCCAGCAGGAACGAGGATGTTTTGGATTTCAGCTGTCTCTTCATCACCATCTTGCTTTGTTCTCCTGATTGCCTGACTTGTTTGTAAAAAAAACCCAAAAACCACCAATAAAATAAAAATTGAATTAAAAAAACCTAACTTCTAGCTTCTTAGTAACAAATGAACAAAAACATAACTCGCCAGCAGACAGGTATTGGTCTCTGATTCAGAGATGTATGACTGTTTTTCCATCTTCTTCATCCTCCCCATTCTCATCAGCTCTTCCATCATTTTCAGCATCTCGTATGAGTAAGTCAGGAAAGAAATCTGTTGGAAACCCCTGTAACAAGAGATCTGAAGGGGAATGAGATGAGCAGATTTAGGGTTCTGTTACGGTGAGTGTATTTGTGCATCGTTTACCCATCTGCGCTGATGACAGCACTTCCTCTGTGTGCTCTCCTTCTGCTTACCTCTTTACTAATTAAATTACATGTTTAGGAATGGCAGTGGGTGTGATGAGGATGAGAGCACCTACACCAGCATTAACATGCTCCCTGTTGAATTTGCTGTGCTGTACACACACACATCCGGTGCTGTGAATGGCTGCAGTGTTTTTGCAATGTGCATGCACTGGCTTCAGCAAAAAAGAACTTTTAATACACAAGAACCAAAAAAGCCAGAGACAGAAATGGCTTTTTTAAAAAATTTTCTTTCATCTGGTGAGTTGTTCAGACAGATGCTGGGGCACAGAGCAAGCCACTAGAGTCCATGACTCTTGTCTACCACTCACCCTGCTATCCATTCCCTGGTAGCTCCATGTGATCAAGCAGTTCTCACAGCCTTGGTTCATTGCTGCTCTTGCAGGTGGTTGTAGTGTCAAACCCATTAGACCCTCTCATTTATTTATCCTGTGACCAGCCATGACAGTGCAACTTACAGCCCTGCATGCCCTTGTGTACCTACATCTCTTTTTCTACCTGGGCTTAAAAACTATTAGGCAGTCCTTCTTGCATGGGTTTCTTTCTATTTTGCCTTTTTCCCCATCCTATTTTCCACACTAAACAAGTTCAGACTTTTTTCAAAAACCCGTTTTTAATTTGTTTTATTAATATTTTCAGGTTCTAGTTTGGACTTTCCCACTGTATGGCAGTCTTTAATCTTAGTATTAAAATGCTAGTGCAGGATTTATGTGATACTGCTTGCAGAAGGAATGGAAAACTCCAGTGTGAAAAGTGACTGCAAAGGACTACTGAAAGATGTATCTGTCTGGTTTTGTGAAGAAAATGATACAGCTCCTAAACTGCCGGTAAAGCTTTTTCATTGCTTCAGGAATGGCCCAGCTCTCGTTTCCCTCTGGCTTCATTAGCATTTGGCTGAATCCCAGTTCCTTGTGAAAATAATTAATTGCAGAAAAGCTATCTTTTTTAGTGTTACTCAGCCCCAACTGTATTTACCACAAAAGCAATTACCACAGAGCTGGGAGATGGCTTTCCCACTCAGAAAGACTGGTTTGACTACAGGAAGAGCCAGGAATCAGAATTTCCCATGGCCTCAGAAAGCTGGGGAATGCATTTCAGCCACAAAAGCCCATGTGGACATCCTGTCTTTCTGCCCATGTCAGATCTGCTGTTCCCACCATCAGTGGTCCTGTACCAAGGATCACATGGTACCATGTTGGGAATTTGCATTTCCTGTCATTGTACGGGAATGTGCTGCTTCTCCCTGCCTCCAGAAGTTGAGAATTCGAGAGAGGTCCCCTTTTCTCCATGTCACTTCATCGTTAAGAAAGCTTTAATGTGAAAGAGCAATGAGCTAAGAGCAATTGGGTTCACAGAGTCACAGAATGGTTGAAGTTGAGAGGGACCTCCGGATGTCATCTGGGCCAACCTCCCGTGCTCAAGCAGGGCCACCTAGACCCAATCACCCAGGACCATTTCCAGACGGCTTTTGAAAACTGGCAACCTCTGTCAGTGTTTGGTGACCCCCACAGTGGCAGTTTCCTGATGTTCAGGGGGAAATTCTCGTTTCAGTTTGTGCCCATAGCCTCTGGTCCTCACACTGGCCACCAATGGAATGAGCCTGGCTGGCTCCTCTTTGCACCCTCCCTTCAGGTATTTATACACATTGATGAGATCCCTCTGAGCCTTCTCTTCTTCTGAACAGTCACAGCTCTCTGAGCATTTCCTCACAGGAGAGATGCACCACTACCTTCATCATCTTCATGGCCCTTCTCTGGAGTCTCTCTTGTACTGGGGAGTCCAAGACTGGACCCAGCACTCCAGGAGTGGCCTCACCAGAGCTGAGCAGATAGGAAGGATCACCTCCTTCAATCTGTTGGCAACACCTCTCCTAATGCAGCCCAGGATACCATTCACTTTCTTTGTCCTAAGTGTACTTTGTTGGCTTGTGATCAACTTGGTGTCCAGCAGGACCCCCAGGTGCTTTTCTGCCAAGCTGTTTCCCAGATGGATAGCCCTCAGCATGGACTGGTGCCTCAGATTGTTCTTTACCAAGTGCAGGACTTTGCACTTCCTGTTGAACTTCATGACGTACCTTCCAGCCCATTTCTCCAGCCTGTTGTGGTCTCTCTGGATGGCAGCACAACCCTCTGGCATAGCAGCCACCTCTGCCTGTTTGTCATCAGCAAACTTGCTGTGGGTGCACTCTGCCCCATCACCCAGGTTAACCCTTTGGAGAGTCAGCTCAGTGATACAGACTTGGTAGTCTCAGGTCTTTCCAGCACACTCAGAGGACTCTCTTCCAGCAGAGACACTGCTTCCTGAAAGGTTGTTGATCCTGGAGCTTAGCTATGATTTTCAGGATATTTAGTCAAACTTGGTTAAAAAAAAGAAAAGACAACACTGATTACAGCTTAATAAGAGACATCCTTTTCTCCAGCTCCTTGTAGGCTGTGGCTGATATTTAAAAGCAACAAGAGGCTGATTTTGTCTCTCACTGCTGTTTTCTTCTGGCTGTTTCTGGGGAATGAGAGGACAGCCATACCATGGATGATCTCTACCACTGATTGCAGCTGCAGTGCTGGACATGTTAAGGCCATGATGACAACCATAAGCAGAGTTGCTCAGTGAGTTAAACTGGCTGGGTACATTTCCATTACAAACATTAATTGATAAATGAGGAGGACAGAATTACTGATGACATCTAACACAAGAAATACTGGCACCAAGTAAGTTGTTCAGAACATATAATAAACCAAATGATGAGAATTTACTGGTGTCAGTGTTTGTTTCTTCCAGATTAACCCATAAATTTGGTTTGGTATTGCTGAGAGTGGGAATGCTTTTGCTGAGGCAGTAATAAACCCTAGGCTCCTGCAAGACTCTAATAAAAACTTGTCTAGCAGTGTAGCAGTGAGAAACTGCTGCATACCCAGGGTGCCCAGGAAGGCCCTGGGGCAGCCACCAGCAGGCTGCTGACAAGAGTTTCTTGTGTTTCTTGTGTTCGCTGTCCTAGTGCAGCCCTGCTTCGTGCCAGCCCTGGGAGTGGTGTGGAAAGGTCAGAAAGGGCCCTTTGGAGCAGGGACACGGCAGTGCACAACAGGAGCATGAGGCTGCACTGATGCCCCCTTCTTCACCTGCTTTGCACTGGCTTTTCTTTTTGTGGACATGCCTTGGAGCTGGTTGTGGTGTTGGTGTCCCTTGCTGAAATCATCCTTTAGCATGGGAGGATTTTCACAGAACAGTGACCTAAAAATCATGCAGGACCTCTTTGATAGATTTGCAGGTACTAAATACTTATAATCCCTTGGAAATGGCTGGCTGACTGGCACTCAGCACAAAACCCTGCAGAAGACCTTGGTTAAAGGGGAATTAAGGTTGCGTCTGGTACATTCTGTTTAGGGCTACATACTCCAAACCTCTGAAGACTTGAAAAGGGCTAGCATTTAAAACTAAATTTCTGGAAATCAGGGAATGCTGACCACTTAAAACAGGATACACTATTCATGAAAACACAGCTAGCTTCTTTTGAGGCCTCCTGAATTTTGTAGTAGAGGGGACTGGTGGCTTCATCTGTGCCCCTCAGGACTCTACAGACCTTTTTCATTTGTGTCTCTGCTCACTTCTTTTTCAGGCTGAACTCTACAGGACCTGTCCCACATTTTCTGTTCCCTGGCTGGTTGGATTGACCACTCCTGCTCTGCCCACCCATGACTCCCCCTTTTCCCTGGCTGGGGCTTTCCCCCACCTTCCTGGCCCCACTTTGCATCCTTGCAATGGGTGAGTTGCAAGGAGCCTAGTGCTGCCCTCCAACTCTCCTGTGGCTCCTTGGCCCCAGCTACCTTCAGGGCTCAGCTCAGCCCTTCCAGATTCTTGTGGAAAAATGACATTATTTCTTGAACAACTCAGCACTGATCTCATAGGAATTGTGAACCCACTAAAATCTAATATTCAGAGCTTTTCTCTTATAATGAAACTAAGGCAACTGGGTGCAGTTGTCATTGTCCTAAGGACAGTAGGTCTTCAGGGAGTCCAAGGGAGAAAACCAGCCCTATCCTAAGCGCCTGTGAGTGAAATCATCCTGCAACCCCTAAGCAGCATGTCCCTGCTTGGGGACATGGTAAAATGGGCAGAGTAATGAAAAATATTTCTGCTGCCGTCACAAAGTCTTTAACATGGAAAGCAAAAGGAATGTCTGTGCAGCTTCAGAATTGCTCTGGACCTGAAATAAAAGCAGAGTCACTTGGCCTTTTTTTTTTTCCACACTGGTCATTAAATCCAGCTAGCTCAGGAAACCATCTTCATTCCTGCTGGAAAAACATGTGAAAAAATCATCAAGGCACTTTGAAATTACTACAAATGCCTACAAGAGTCTAAAAATACATAGCACTGACAATGTGGGCAGCAGCAGTTATTGTCTCTGTGCTGGAGGCTGCAAACTGATAATTTCACATGCCAGCATTAAACTGAGGAGTCCGACATCTCTACCCCCAATACAAATCATTTTAGCAATGAAGCTTTACCTGTATTTGTCACTGTTATTTGCTGCTCAGTGGGAAACTGGCACATCATGAGGAGGGTTGTGCTGGCCACAGCTGCCACCCACTTGGGTTTTCCGGGCTGTGTCCTCTCTTTCCAGCCAGCCCCTCTGCCTGCTTTATTTTGGCGTATTTTCTCTATGCCTCAAAGTGTCTAGCTGTAGGTTATACCATAATCTGCTGCTTGCCTCTGCATAGGCTGCCGTGAACCAGGAAATCCCAAGTGGAGGAGGAAGGCTTGGGGCTGAGCAGGGCTGGGTTGCTCCAGCACAGGATTCAATGTGAGGGCTGAGATCTTGAAATGGCAATTAAGATCACAAGGAGGACAACCCAGAAGGAGGATAGTAAATTCCTTGTGTGCTCTCTAGGGCCAGTTAGGTGTGGGGACCTGAGACAGAGTGCCACAAGCTGCTCCTTGCCAGCCCCAAATAAGCCCAGCTAAGGATTTACATGAACTCCATGGTCTTCTCCACAGCTGGGGCTGCAGATCTTTACTCACTCAGGATCAAGAAAGCCATGTTCTGGAAAGCAGGGCTCTCTGGAGGACTCCCCAGGAAAGCCATGGACCATGACTCCGGAGAGTCCTGGAGTCAGCTGTCACCCTTGGACTGGAAAAAGAAAACTTCAGGTGTTGAAAAACTGGTTCAGTCTTGTGAAAAAACTGTATTTTGAATCAGTTGTAGTAAGTGTTCTGTTTAAATGGAAGATAAGGATATACCATAACTAATGGTCCAAACAGTAGACTAAGGAGATGGAACATGATCACCTTTGATTTAACATAGGCTCACAACTGATAAATATCTGCAAGAGAGTGGGTCAAAAGTAAAAAGCATCACATTTTAATCTGTCACAGAGATACATATGCCAGGAGCCATAAGAGAGTGGCGTGGATTAGGATGACCAGTTGTCGCCACACTTTTTGAAAGCTACTGTTTCTGAGTGTTCTTAGTGCTGTTGGCAGGCTGGTGCCACGGATGGAGTGGAGATCTGCCACAAAATAATCTTTCATCCTTAACCTCTCAGCCCCTCTTTGTGTTCTGTTCCTTAAAATGGCAACAGTTTCCTTTGCACAGCTCTTGGGAGAGCAGCGGGGTACGTGCACCAATGTCTGTGAGACCTTGGAATGGAAAATACCATGTGCCGTATCAGAATACAGTGCCTGGGGACAGGGGCTAGTGGTGAAAATGGCAGTTTTAGATTAATGGTTGGACTCAATGATCTTAGAGATCTCTTCTAACCTGTGATTCTGTGTAAGTGTACCATATAAGTACCATGAAAGTGGAAAGCACCCTTCTGCTCTGCTGCTGCTGCTGCTTTCCAGCAGGCTGGAGCAGGGCTGATGGTTCCCTGTGGGGGGATCCTTGCAGATTCTGTTGTTTATGCCTTCATTAGAAGGAAGATCAGTTAACATAAATTGGTGGATGCTTCAAGCGATATCTACCCCGTTAATCAGTTCTACCTCTATCAGCCCTCAGGGTCGCATCTGCTCTCAGGGAAGTGCTGCTCCTGAGTGAACAGGGCAAAAGCTCAGGTCACAGATCATTTCTTCATCTCTCAATTGCACAGTGCTAAAGACTTTCCAGCAGGCTGCTGCTTGGCTGGCTTTTTAAATTAAACATTGCTGTTAATTGCATAGATGTAAATCTGAGTGCCACAGAGAAGAAATACATTGTGTATCTTGGTATGATGTAAAGACAATGTAGGTCACTTCATACACACATTTGGTGCCTATATGACAGGTATGAAGCAACTGGGGGATGTATAGCTTTTTCTTCAGTGGATTTGGTGCATTTGGGCTGCAGCTTGAAAGTGCAAAGGGGTGTGCAGGGAGAGCTGGTTTTCTGTTGTTAAGTCAGCAGAGAGACTGTGTGCTCACAAAAGGGGCACTTGCTGTGCTCCCAGGGAGACTTTACCTTGGTTCACACTTCTTTATTCCCTCCTGCAGTACAACAGTCAAGCCGCAAATTTTGAGGAACAGGAAAGAAAATCCATACACGAACTGAAAATTTACTGTCAGGTAGAGCAGCCAAATAACAGCTTTTCAACCCAATTTCCATTTAGGTGTTCTCGGGCTAGCTTAGCAGAGCTCTGGAAAGGTAACATGCACATGAAGAGTAATAACAGTAATTCTTCTTGAAAAGCTCCCACGCCAGAACACTCAGAAAGCTGTGCTGCGGGATAACAAAATCATGATGCTGTAACTCACGTTAAAAATGTAGAGGGTGAACAGTCATGTTGCTATCTGCACCAAAAAAATACCATTCTTAACTAATTTTTTCATGTGTTCTTGAGAAGTCTGGTGAGGCACAGGATGCTGATAAAGGTGGTGATGGCAAGGAAGGTTTGTTGTCACAGACCCTTGCTGAGGTTACCTGTTTCCACAGCCTTAAAGCTGAGATTTGGTAAATCCGTAGCTGCACAGCTCCTGCCCTTAGTCATTAACACAGCACTTCTAATAGCAGGGGCAGTGCAGGGAGGTGACAGTGTTTTGCCTGCACTGCACACACTGACTGGTTTCTGGGCACTTTTCCTCTCTATGTGTCTGTGTGTACACACACACACAGAGCAGTGCACACCCAACAATCACAAAGAAGAAGGGCACAATTTGCACCCCAGGGAAACTGGTTGCTTGCTTGATGGTTCTGTGTCATGTATTGCAAACCTGAAGAACCAAGGTACAACCTGTGCTTATCTTTACATCTCCAGGGCTGCCACGGTGGTTTTGAAGATCCTGGGTGCAAACCTCTGTTGTCTTTTATTTTGACAAAAGCCCATGTCATGAAGGGGAGGTGTGCTTGTGCTCAAATTCACCACTTCCTCTGAGTGCTCCCCTTGCTTGCTTCTCATACCTGCTGTGAACCAGCAATAGCAGAATCCCAGTTTTATTTGTGAATATGGATTTATATGGGACTTCGGATCCTCTGAGGGACTGCACAGACTGAGTGAATCACTGGATCAGGACAAAAACCTTCCCAAACATCCCCAGATGTCATCTGGAACTCCCTCTCTTTCTGCAGATCATGCTCTTAGTTCAATCAATAAAGTATTTTAAAAAATAGAAAAGAGGGGAGAAATAGAGAGAGGAAAGGGAGAAATAGAGAAATTTGCAGCATTATAGAATTGTTTTAAAAATACAGTTTCTTCGTGGCTCTTCTCTTCTTTAACGCACATTAGATGTTAATTTCTGTAGGATTCAAGTGTGGTTATATTTTCCCATCTGGTATTTTCAGTCACAGTATTTTAATTTTTCCTTTAATTTCCGTGGAAACTCTCTGCATTGGCTTTTCAACAATTCAGTCAGATTTACTGCAAAAACAGCAGCAGAATTTCTATATATGGCTGGATGCTCTGCACACCTCCAATTTCCCATGATGCACAGAACTGCCTTACAGGTTTTTTGCATTCCTCCTATGCAATGGGTGACACATAGAGTCAATAATTACAGCTAAATATACACATATGTATACTGAATAAATTTAATTTTCTTCTGTCACTCTTACTATTCTGGTTTGTGACACATCTAGACGTGTCAGTTGACTTAAATGACTTTTTGCCATTTTGCATGTTCTGTCTCTCCCACGAGTTAGCTCCACAGCTGTGTCAGGAATGCTTTCTGATGACACTGCTGCATTTCAAAATTGTGCAGGTGAGCTCAGGAGCTATTTCTTTCTCTCATTCAAATATTTAAGCTGATTTGTCACTACTGACTCAATCTCTTTATTACTTTGTGTGGAAGTTGTCACCCCTCTGTAAGACACTTTGGGCTTTGGGATGTTCTGTGGTTTTAGAAGAACAAAGCTGCAGCCCATAATTTCCACTTTTGTTGTGGCCTGGAGCAGAAAATGTCCTGCTGTGAATTGCTTAAGCAGAAGCTTTGAAAGAAAAAACAACATTAAGTTAATGTAAATAAAATCCTAGAAGTAAAGTGATGGTGGTGCAACACCAGTGCTGGGATAAATAAGAAAAACAGCTTAGAGAGTTTACACAGAGCACTACAGGTACAGCTGCTTTTGAGGCACAGGTGGGCTTGGCAGCTTCTTTAGATCCTTCCACTCTAGGGGAGTTCTTCTGTCAATCATCTTCACTTCTTCAGACATGTACAATTCTTTTCTGGTCCCTCCAGCCAACCTGCCCCAGATCAGCAGACTTGCTGTTCCAAGAGAGGTGTGTATTTTTTCACTCTGAATGTCACATCTTAACAGCCTCCCTGTGCATGTCGCAGAAGTGATAAATGTAACTGTGCCTTTTTTTTTTTATATGGGAGTTATTTTATTTGTTTCTCTCATTACTGTACCACTCCAGAGAGTTAGCAGCGATCTCCTTCATGACTGAAATTCATCCTCAGTCCAGAGCTGCTGGACACAGAGCAGGTGCCCTCTAACTTCCCACTTCAAAAACCCAGCCCTGGAAAGCCTCTTGCATGTGGTCTCTCCCCAGCAATGCCACTCTGAAGCTACCAGGTGGATGGAATGTTTTTGAGGGAGCTACCAGCAGTCTAAAACCATATGGGTATATGCTTTTCTCTGAACTTCTGGCTCCTCTGTGCTGCACTGTGTAGTGCCTTAAACTTCACACCAGTTGTATTGTCACCAACAGCACCAGAGAAACACCGCTCTGCTCTGCTGTGACAGCAGTGACTAGCAGTTCTCCTAAGAGCCTTTCATGTGCTTCAAGCTCTTTGCCAGAGAGAGCATACCTAATTTTAGTTTAAATGGATGTTAATTTGACATGTGGATTTGAATAACTGAGATAAATTCTTGGCTTTTTGACATTAAAATTTATTAAGTGACAAGTGCTTTTTGAGTACTGTTATTTTCTGAAAGGTTCTTTTTCTCTGTAGCACCTAATAATAAAGCTCTAACACGTAAGAGTCCCAAATTCGTAGGAAGTTGCACTGAATGGTCTAATAGGTCATTTTCATCTCTCCCTTACATGGCAATTATAGAGTAATAATAACCAAGGTTGCAAAATATTCCTACCCTAGCTGAATCAGCTGGCTTTTCTTTATGGACTGGTTATTCATTGAACAATAAATATTCATGGATTTGACAGCAAAGACAGTGCATAATTTAACTTGAGCAAAATTAAACAGGACAGGCAGCCTTATCCTTCAGTAGATCACAAAGGACTGAACTTGAGTGACAGCCTTGACTGACAGACGAAGAATGCTTGACAGTCGCAGAAGTATCAGATTCTTTAACAGCAATTGTAAAGGCTTCTTACATTGTTTTGAGTCTATTCAGTGCTAAAATCCTGTATAGAAGGAGAATGAGCTACTAATGCTACCATTCCAGAGAAAAATTCAATACCTGGTACTTTTCACTGTTGTTTTTGTCCCCCATGTTCTTCTTGGATGTACAGACGGTCAAATGGAGATTTTGTCTCAAGAACAGCCTTTACAGTTCAACCTCTGAAAACATAAAACATCTGAGTTTGGTTTCTCAAGAGGAAATAAAAGCTGCAGTTGCTGTGCCAAAGCTTGGCAGAAAGCTCTGGTTCTGTACTCACATTACATAAAATCACAGTGGTGGGGCAGTGGAAAAGGTTGCCCAGAGGGGTGGTAGCTGCCTCAATCCCAGAAATATTCAAGGTCGGTTTGGGCAGGGCTCTGACCAACCTGATCTACATGGAGATGTCCCTGGTCATTGCAGAGGGGTTGGACTAGGTGAAATTTCAAGGTTCCTTCCAGCCCAAACTATTCTATGATTCTATGAAATATTGCTAAATGTTGACCACGTGTTGCGTTACAGCTGTTGAAGATTTTCTGTCAGAGGCTCCTGTATCTGCACTGGCAATATGAGCTCAGCAGATGAACAATAATCCCAGTCCCTGTGTGCACCCTCTCCTGCTCTCACACACATTATTGTGGTTTGACACTGGCATGACACCAGGCATGATACCACGAGAGTCACTTGCTCAGCCTCCCCTGCTCGGCAGAGGAGAGAGGGAACAAAAAATTAACGAAGGCTTCATTAGTTGAGATAAGGACAGGGAGAAAAGACTTGAAGGGCAAAACAGGCTTAACTTAAAGCTACAGAGTGCATTTATTGCTAACAGAATCAGAGGAGGATAATGAGAAGTAAAATAAGCCCTTAGAACACCTTCCACCCCCCAGCCTCTCCCTCCTTCCCACCAAGAGCGCAGGGACACAGGGCATGGGGGTTTGGTCAGTCCATCACCGAGATTTCCTTCCCCTGCTCCGGGAGAGGAGTCTTTCCCTGTGAGGCTGTGGGGTCCCTCCCACGGGAGACAGTTCTCCATGAACTTCCCTGGCGTGGGTCCACTCTCAGGAGCAGCAGCCGCACCGCCCCTGCTGCAGCGTGAGCCCCTCCCACGGGCACACAGCCCTCCCAAAACTGCTGCAGAGTGGGTCTCTCTTCCACGGGGTGCAGCCCTCCACGGACAGGCTGCTCCAGCCTGCGAGCAGGGGCCCTCCCCCTCCGCTGGGTCTCCCACTGGATCACAGCCTCCTCCAGGCATCCACCCGCTCCAGCACGGGCACCTCCGGGTGGATCTCTGCATCCCCCGTGGATCCCCATGGGCTGCAGGGGCACAGCTGCTGCACCATGCTCTGCACCACGGCCTGCAGAGGCACCTCGGCTCCGGCCCCTGGAGCACCTCCTCCCCCTCCTTCTTCACCGACCTTGGTGTTGGCCGTGTTGTTTTCCCTCACATGTTCTCACCTCCTCCTCTTCTCTGATGAGAAGCAAAACTGTGTGTACTTTGTTTTGATTTTCTTCTTAAATCTGTCATCACAGAGGTACTACCAACCTCTCTCACTGCCCCAGTTTTGGCCAGCAGTACGTCCATCTTTCAGAGCCATCAGAGACTGGCTCTGCTGGACATCGTGGAAGCTTCAGGAGGTTCTCACAGGAGACACCTCTGTGGCTCCCCCGCTACCAAAAACCAGGCCGTGCCAAACCAATACACACACAAATATACACAAACTGATAAATTTATTTCTCTCTTTGAGGGACTTACTGCCAGCTTTCCCTCCGGCTTTCATCTTTTCCCCCATACTGCTGATTTCTGTCATCCTTCCAACTTCTTCCCTGCCCTCTGTTCATGTCAGCAAGGCTGATGCCAAAACTTCTCTCAGACAGACACCGGATGAGGGAGGCTCACCCAAGAGGGTAAATGTTCCCGTCATGCTCCCGAGAGCAGTGGGAAATTAAATGTTCCACCAAACCTGGTGGAACAGCACAAGTCGTCTCATTAAGACTCAAGTGTTAACTCTGACCCTTGAATATTGGCGATCTGACTGCGACCATTGATCAGTGTCTTATTTAGCTGATATATACTGTACTGAGCCAGGTGAGCTGTTCTGAGCTCCAGAAGATGATTGCAGCTGTGAAGTTCCCACCTTCTTGTGGCTTTACCCACCCACACGTCCTGTTAACAGGCCAGGAAACCAGAGGTGTACCCCATTCCTTAGGCTGCAGAACCTCAAAAGAATGAATAATGTCCTGAAAGCATGAGTGCAATGGCTTTAAAGAAAATCACACCAAAACCCCTCGTCTGATTTATACCAAGGATGACAGATGTTATTTTAGAGCAATGGTTGAAATTCAGCACTACTTAAATAAAGTATCCACTTCAGTGTGCATGGCTTTCCACGTATTTCTGAGCCTAGCAGAAAAATTCATGCTTTTTCCCTGTGGAGATACCCTCTCTCAGGACCAAAGGCCTCCACCTGGATGGACATTTTATAATCCTTAAGGCTGTTTTATATTCCTGGAGGGCCTCTTTATCTTCTCCAGGAGAGCTGTTTTATCTGTCCACAGAGTTTCTTTTTCTTCCCATAGAATGCTGTCCTCCTCCAGAAGGGAGATCTTTCTCCCAGAGGAGCTGATCTTCTTTCCAGAAATCCTTGTCCTGGGATTTCTCTAAGTCATTTCCCACCATGCTTCCCGGTGCTGCTGGTTTGGAGAGGGGTGAGGAGCTGTGCCAGGACCAGCCTTTTGCGCTGCAGTGCTCCCCGCATCCCAGATCAGCAGGTTCCCAACTGAGGGACAGACACCTCTGCCCTTTTCCCTCTGGTGCTTGAGGTACTCTCATCTCCCTGACCCTTGGCAGTCTCCTGCCCCTTCACAGACCCCAAAATATTTACAGCCTCCAAAATCACATGGAACTTGAACAATGAAGAGAAAACAAAAATCTAATTTTCCATTCACTATTCTACCTCAATTCTACAGCTAGGATTCAAGGGGCTTACTTATTTATCCTGTTTCATAAGATTTATTATGACTTTTTGCACAGTGCCTCCAGCTCCACAGAGGGAGTAGGTTGTGTTATAAATAAAAATCTACCCTTTGCAGCAATTTCAGCCTGGTTTCTTTGCAAAAAAAGACTTGCTCATGGAACCATGGCAGAGGAGCAGCAACCCAAGGCTGGGAGAGTAATTTCTTCTTCCTTCCTGCCCTTTCAGGGTTCAGCTGGAAAATTTCTTAGGAAAACAAATTTGACTCTGACATGGAGGAAGAGACCCAGGTGCCTAAACAGAAGCATCCAGTGCCATTTTTAACACTGAACCCCTCTGCAGGTGGTCTGTTAAAAGATAACACATAGAGACCTATGTCCTTTGGGAGCTGCAGGTGAAAGCTGAGGGAGATATCCCTACACATACTGGGCATGGGACACCCGGGTGTATGAGTGAGTCCCACCTCGGAGTCTGCCCCTAATTCATGTGGCTGAAGTTTCCTTTGGATCAGAGAAAATCAGGAAATAATTTTGCTTTTATGAGGCTTCCATCTCCTGAACATGCATGAAATGATACAAATAAGACTTTGAGAGCCTTTTCTCATGTGGTACAGTAAAAATATTGCCATTTGTTCTTTTACTGTGCTCCTGAGGCAGGCTTATAAAGATGTAATTAGAGTACATTTTTCAATTAAAATGTCATTATTATCTCACAGAAAATGAGTAAATGATATCATTTTGTTCCACAAGTCTGCCAACACTCTTTTGGTTGCTATCAAAATAATTTTTTGCAGACAAATTTAAGAGTGCAGAACTAATGGCTAACAAGTCTGATGCTAGCTTAGGTCTATTCTCTGGCTAGAGAGAGGCCTTATGTGAACTGATGTAAAATGAATTTGAAGAAAATTATGTCTTTACTTGTTAAGACTCTTGTTACTCTTCTCTGCTACCATCTCTTACCATCAAAAGAAATAAAGCCCCAAAGAATTGTGTCATGCTGCTGGAAAAAGTAGCATTTTGAAAAGTCTAGAACAGAGACACGTGACACTTAGAGAAGTGCAGTCCTAAAGGCAGCTGGGTCTCTGGTACCCACTGGTGACTGTGATCCATTGTTCACCGACAGTGACAGAATTTCACCAAGTTTGGAACCATTGGTTTAAAGTCTAGGGATGGTGGGTGGAGCTGGAAGGAGTCACTAGGCTCCTGGCAGGCTACGAGCCAAAATGAGTACTTTGCTCCATATTCATGCTGGTTGCTTGTGAAGCATCACTAGCTCCCCTACTTAGGAAAACTGTCTGGAAGACACAAACATACAGTGAAATGTTAGACACATTCTCAGATTGTGTCGTTATGGTTGTATGACTAAATCTGGCAGCCAAGGGAAGTGCTGCTGTATATTGTGTTACTTGAACTAAAACAAACGATGGAGCTAAAGCTGAGCACGGATACAGCCAAGACCAGATGGTTTTCAAAAGAAAACCTGTGATCCTAAATCTACCTGAAAGCATGCTCTAGGAGAGTAGCCTGACTTTTAAATGGGTTGGTTCCACTAAAGTCATTGGGAAGAAGTGGTGGATGAGTGGATTAGAAAAATCAGGTCTGTCTTTAAGGTAGGTATTTTAACCTGGGTTTATGTTTCTAGTTTTTGAAATTTTGGTCATTTGAACACCTTCTCTGTGGAAATGTACAATATTTTAATTACTAATTATGTACATTTTAAATGCATTTAGTGCAGTTCAGCCTCTGATCCTGCAGGATCCTGCACTTTACTGACAGAAGTTGTCTCTATTTTTCTACTGAAATTGTCTTAAAATTTAGACAAGAGTGTTCAGTTTCTATTTGGCTGTAGAATGTTTCGCTGAGTCACAGTGACCTCTTTGTGAGACCTTGAGCCAAATTCACTTCACTAACCCAGATTCTTTGATGATAAAATCAACATCCAGTGAGTAACTGTGGACAGGCAGGAAGAATGAGATGTTTCAAGAGGACTGTAGGAGAAACCAAGATTAAAAACCATCATGACTGCTAGGAGATAACCCCTGGAAATCTGTTCCAGCTTTTTCTGTTTCAAGGTTTTTTCAAATGTCCCAGTACTTCAGTGAAAAGCAGCTTCTAGTAAAATACTTCCTTGTCTGAACTTCCAAACCCACTTTTTTTACATGGGAATAGACACAATTCTGTTCATTAAGAAAGTCTTTCTCTCTGGGACAGCCTCTCAGTCTTCTTCCCAGGTGAGATATTTTCTTCTTTGTAAATGGTAGTAGAAAAGTTTTTCCTTCTTCTCTCAGTTTGCTTCATCCCTTCCTCCAGGAGCTGTTTGATGGAAAGAATACTCTTTAGTCAAATACTTTCTGAATTTTTAGCAAAACATTGTTTTTCTAGACAAGTGGTTCTGGTGATGCAAGCACAGAAAACAGGACACTAAACACTGTGTGCAGTGGTGACATAGTGAATGAAACCTTTGGGTATAAATTTTTGACATTTGAGCACCTGTCATGAATATGTGAAGTTGCAGCAGCAGGATATAATATTTCTTTCTCTTCTGATTTTCTTCCATCCTCCTCACAAAGTAAATTCTGTTACCAAAGAAGACAAATACCCAACGTATTTCAGCTTTCAACTCCTCATCCTTTGCCATTTCAACACAAATTTCCTGGTAATATACGGAGATGAATTTCTCTCCAAAGTGCTTTCAACATCACTGCTACCAGTAACATCCTTCCTGGGAAGGACTAGATGGATAAAACTTTGCTCTCTGGCACAGTAAAAAACTCCATGCTTTTCTTTTCAAGGATGAGGAGTGGGAAACTCTCAACACCTTTTCTTGTGAGGGAAGCGTAACTGGAACTTGGATATTTGGATGGATTCTGTGTATGGAGCATGTCTAGGACCCTTTTCACCTCTTGAATCCCACCACAGACCCCACTGGCTGTGTACAGAGCAGCTCTCCACTGTCCTTAATGTCAGCTGGGACATCCCAACAGCAACATTTCAGTGTTTGAAATTTGGATCTGATTCCCAGAGAGGAGCCCAGTAGCAGTGGACACGAGTGCATGTCATACCTAGATTATTAGATGCCACCCATTAGACGGCAACAGTTAAATTTGTCTTCATTTGCTGCTGTGTCAGAGAGAGCTCTGTGCAGGGAGGAGCTCTTTGGTGACACTGCCACTTCCAGCACGTACCAATGAGCAAGGACCTCAAAGTGGGTGGGTGGCTGCTCTGTCTCAGTGGTCCTTCATCCATCACTAAAACGGCAGCTGTTGCTTTCTGACCAACGTATGGAGCTGTCTGGAAAAACTTCCTCACCTGTCCCAAGGCTTTGATTTCTACCCATGTGGAGGTAAATTGTTCAAGGGAGCATCTGTGTTTCTGGAAAAGTTACTGTGCACAGGAGGGACCTTCTGTTGTTGCTCCAAGTGCTCAGGTATCTTTGGATTTGGGAAGTAGGTATTTTTAGAGAGAAAATGAGATGGCAGGAGTTACAGAATCCCAAAATATCTTCACTGACTTTAGGCAAAACTCTGTATATGCCATATATGCCATATGTTCTGTGGAAGGAACTTCAGGCAGCTTCCAGTGGTGAATCAAGCCAACTTTTGGTTACAAATCCATTTTTTAAGACTCAGGTTTAGCAAAAAGACCTCTTGAGTTCTCAGGTTCAGTGTCCTTCTTTCACAGTTGCTCCATCACTTCATCGCCTTACAAAAGCAGTAATATGATGCAGAGAGGCCTTTCCATGGCAGCCTTCTGACCCCTGCACACAACCTCTCCACACACACAGCTCCAGAAATAATGAGAAATCATCTAAACAAACCTACCCCAAACACATCAATGCCAGAAAAAAAACCCCAACAACCAAACAACAAAAACAAACCAAAAGACAAGCCCCAAAGTAAGATCTTCAGTTGGTTAATTTAATGAATTTAAAGTTAAAGCAACTGTAGATGATCTGAAGTTTCAGACCACTTTGTTTCAGATCAAATAAAGAGCTTTTGCATCTGGTGGCCCTCTCAGCCTAGTAAAAGACATTTTCTATAGGTAATGAGAAGCTTTTTCCTACCCTTGCTTCTCTGATGGTTTAGAAATCAGATTCTATTTAATAGCAAATTTATACTCACTTGATCTAAATTTTTAAAATTATTATTTTGCATAAGCAATTCTTTATCCTTGGTATATTTACATAGATTAAGTCTATGCCCTTAGCCTTTGTTTTAGTAGCCTAAGTTAGCTGAACACTGTAGATTGAGCTGAAAAATCAGATTCACCATACCACTCTTTTAAAAATTATCTGTCTTTCATTTTCTTTTTCTTTCTTTCTTTCTTTCTTCCTTTCTTCCTTCCTTTCTTTCTTTCTTCCTTCCTTCCTTTCTTTCTTTCTTTCTTTCTTTCTTTCTTTCTTTCTTTCTTTCTTTCTTTTTCTTTCTTTCTTTTTCTTTCTTTCTTTCTTTTTCTTTCTTTCTTTCTTTCTTTCTTTCTTTCTTTCTTTCTTTCTTTCTTTCTTTCTTTCTTTTTCTTTCCTTCTTTTTCTCTTTCTTTCTTTCTTTCCTTCTGCTGCTATAATTTTTAACAAAATATGCTAACATTTTTAGCAAATATAAATATTGGCATTTTCCTAATGCTAATTACATTAAAGTCATCAGTGTCAATTAAAATGACTCACCATGTTTTTATTAGTATTATTATTCATGAAATTAATCCACAGTGGTTCCACCAGCCTTGGCACTCAGGCTTCATGTTGCTTGTACAAAACAAGACAGTTATCATGCTGGAGAATTTAGCCAAAACAGAAGTTCAATAGAGGGAAAAAGTGCATCATCACCTCTATTTCACAGTTCAAAACCAAAGATCAGATAAGAAGTGCCTTCACAACTACCAAATTACCAATATGTGCTCATGCAAGGCTGAGCAGCAAAGCCTCAGGTGCATTAAGGAAAAGCTGACTATATATTATAATTCATGTGTATCTGATGTTCTTGAATAGTAGATTTGCCAGGTCAGGTAAAGCATGGGCAAGCTTTCCTGGAAATTAAGTATTAAATCTTAGGCTGTAAGTAACCTGAACTAATCAGTGAACTGAGAGAAGAGATCACTAAAATTACCTGACCAGAGGGGACTGTCTTTGTGGAAGTCTTCCAAAGCAGTGGTTTGACTCTTAACCCCTCACAGGGGAACACAGAATGGCAAGATTTAAAAAATTAAACACCAAAAAACTAACATAATTTTTTTCTGTGAGGTCATACATACCTGCTACACAGAGGCACGATTTGAGCCAAGCAGACTCTGAAGAGAACACAGAGCAGCCCGTGGGACACAGCTGTGAGGAGAGCTCTGTGGCAGGCTCTGCTCTGGCAGCACTAATCCATTGCTCCTCATGCTACCCCTGTGAGTCTTACAGCTCGTTTCAGTCGAAGAGGACTTAGGGAAGTGCTGCCCCAAGGAGATAGTATGAAAACAAAAGCCACCTTGTGAACGGTGTTGCTGTCCGGTGTGCTCAATGCACGGGACACGGCGCTTCCCTGCTTCCCCCAAGGGCTGTGCCGGAGGCACTCGGAGCCCACCCAACCTGCAAGGGAACATGACTTAGTTTCAACATTGTCCCCACTTTTAAGTGGAGTTGGGGAATGCTAAGGTTGTGGACCGGGAGCTGCAGCCCCCCAGTCAGGTCTGGGAACTTGCTTGTGCATCTACACGCCACACGAACACCTCCACACCTCCTGCTTGGACACTTGGCCTCCCGGTTCTGTCCCAGCCTGTGAGCACAGTGCCATCTGGTGAGACGTGTCTGCAGCCCAGACAGCCTCGCCTCTCATTCGCAAATCTCTTTGGATGGGGAAACCTAAAACTGGGCTTAAATGCCAGCACACCTCTGAGACATAATTTCATCAGGAGAAGCAACGATATGCCTGAATTTCACCAAAAATGGCTCATTTGCACGAGTCTGCTTGCTCAGGTATCAGCCAGAGGCTGAATTTACTATAGGCCCAAGGTGAGTTGGCTCCTAATCCTGCCTTCATCCACTGCAACTAGGTCTAAAATTGAATCCTTTGGGACCTGAAGCCCAGGATATGAAGAGTCCTTGAACACACCCAAAGGGACCCCAAAACATTGGATGTGCTATGCCGTTGTATTTGTTTTATTGTATCAGCTGCCTGGAGAACTGCTCCCACAAAGCTCTCCTTTGCAGAGGAAGAGCAAAGGGAATCCCCTTTGGCTCTTGCTCAAGTAGAAACTGGCCTGGAGGGAAATGCTGCTGTTGAATAAGGTGACTTCTTCACAAAATGCTTAGGGCCTGCTCCAGATACCCTCTCTTCCAGCCATGAGATGTTCTGCACATGGCAACACATGGCTGTGAGAAGTCATGGACTTGGCTGCCACTAAAAGATCCTTCTCACAAGCATCCCATGAGCACAAACTCCCACCTTGGACCTCTCAGCTGCAGCCTGAGACCAGGCCTTCTGGGCAGGCAATGATGATCAGGAATCAGTGGGGTAATTTCTAGTTTATGGAGCTTGGAGGGGCTGCATAAAGCAATATTTTGTCTTTCAAAGCCGAGATTTTAATGCATTACCTAGTTATACGCATATATAGAGGGGAGGATTGTTTCTCCCTTGTGTTAGGGGCAGCACACCCCGCCTCCCACCCCCATCACAACCCTACAGAAGAAAGAAACGCAAACTTAACCAACTCTTGTCATTCCTGTCTACACAGATCACAGGGATTACTTTAGGATCCATACTGCAGATAACTAAATGAGGCTGTCAGCAATATGGGCATTTACACGCACTGCAGGTGTCCAGCCCCATATCACAGTGCAGATGGAGCCAGTGGAGGAACAAATAAATAAAGACTTCTAGACCTGTTTGAGGTGCCCTCAATTACCCACCTATCCAGGGCGAGCAGATATGAGACAAGACCTACATCCTTCTGTGTAGGCCAGGTGGGATGCACTTAGGGAACTAGATTGGACCATCCCTCTCTGCAGACCCTAATGGGAGCTCCTGGGTAGACGCCTCTATTTGACTCTCAGCTGATCCATTAGTGAGAGTGAACAAAATCCTGCTTCTCAGTTCAGCTGCACAGCAAGCAGTTTTTGTTTCTCTTCCAGAAATCACATATTCAGATAACGGCAGTGAAGGCTCCTCTCTCCTCACACGTCCATGCTGAACTGAGCTCCATCCTACCTCATTTGTGGTCACTCGACTGTTCCGTGGCATTCCCGTTTTTTCTCGTTATCATTCACCATAATCACTCTACAACACACACACAGTTCTGTTTCCCATGAGTTAAGGCTACAAGTAGGGGTTGTGCTCCTCCCTTTTGGAAGGATTTTTCAGTTCTGTTGAGCAGATACTGTGTTAGATATGGTTTATTATCCTCCAGCTGAGGAGGACAAACACACTGAAAGGTGGCAAAAGGCGTATTTCACGAGTGAGAAAATGAAATTAAAAAAATGAAAATGCACAATGTTACCTTCTGTTGTCAACGGAACAGCATTTTTTATTATGTCTGTATGCAATGGGAATATTAACTCTGATATGCGGAAGTGCAAATTAAACTGCTGATTTAGATTATCATATCTCAGGAATAGTAACCTTACAGGCTCTTTTTTTTGTTTGTTTGTTTTTCATTCCATGTAAAACCTCTGTGAGTTATAAGCCTTTTTTAACTATATCTTATAAGTGAGAGGTTTATGTTCCTGCTGTTATATTAAAGAAGGCATTTTGCTGCTAGGAGAGTTCAGCATTTTATTCAGCTGTGGTAACTTTCCCTTATACTCTAGTATGAAGCACAATTAAGACAGAAATGTTCAGTAGCTTTATTATGCCCTTGTGTGAGGAGCTAATCTTCTTTTCCCCCACTTCATTTTTCAGGGATTCCCAAAGGGTTTTGCAAACTCTACACATTTGTCTATCACACTCTGTAGTAGCATAAACAAAGAATACATGGACCTCAATAGGGGCTTTGGCTTTTATATTTTTAGTAATTCCACTTTCTCTTATTGCACGTTTCAAGAGTACTGGAATTTCCCAGTTAATACTCTGGGCTTGTGGGTAAATTTTGCTCACATTAATTTGGGCAATTCTTTACTTTGGTGGATAAGCAAGGGAACAGAGGACTGGAACTTTTAAAGAAACACATTTATTATTTAAAGGAAAATTTTCTTTACACAAAACAACACACAGGTTCACATCCTGAACTACCAGTGGGAGACACTCTCTGATGAATGCCATTCAATAAAAATGAAATAAAGCGCTTTTTTTTTATTTTGCTTTTTTTTTTCTTTTTAAATTTTCCCTGTAGGAAACCAGCAAACATTCCTAAGGAAGTAATTTCATTACTAACTTTTCAAGCACTGGAGTTTTGGTTTGGCCTGGCTTTCTATGGAAACACACCATGTGCATTCGTTGCCCTGCATTCTGCTGTCTGGTTGTTCCCTCTAAAAACTTGCAAATCTATTTGCCAATTTTGATTGAATTTTATAGAGTAAGTGATGACTCAGTGATAAGTGATACAAGCAAATGAGGTGAGGACAGCTGGCAAATTACCCTGCCTTGGATGGACAATGGCTATGGAGCCAGGGAACGTCTCTTGTTACTTTCCTAGAATTATCCCCCAGCATCTAGGTTCACAGGTATCCCAAGCCACAACTGCTACTTGTGTGTCTTGTAATCTTTCCTCCAAACACAAGGCAAATCTCATCCTATTCTGCTTGTGTGATGCATATTTAAAGTAGAAAAAGAGACCCTCTGAATAACCTGACAGTGAAAGCTGCAACACGAGCAGTTACCCCTTACTGGACTTTATATTAAAGTTACATTCCCTGGAGGTTATCCAGCACACTTTGTCTTTTGCCTCTCTGTTCCTTAGCCCTCAATTACATTGTGACAAATGATTCTGAGTAAGGAAAAGTGTGAAGTAGACAGTCTGATATTTTCTCATTTTCTGCCTTACCTCCTGGGCATTGCCAAGTAAACTGCCATGGAGACCGGCACATAAACATCCCTTCCCCAAGACAGTCTTGTGGGAAGAAGCCAAGGAACTGAAGCACCCACAGCAGCAGGCTTCACCTGGTGCTGTAATTTATAGTGACAGCCTCACAAAACATTTTCTCAGTGATGCACGTGAGAGGAAAGTGCCTGGTCTGATCTTGTGTGTGTCAGCAGGCTGAAGCATTTCACAGCTTCTGCTCGGCACCGAGCTCTGCACCGAGCTCTGCACCGAGCTCTGCAGCTTCCAGATCATCCCAGGGGATGGAGATGGTCACCTCCTGGCTCTCAGAGCCCAGGGGACTTTGGGCTGGGCACACAGTGACTCACTGCATTGATAGCACTTCTAGTCTCAGTATCTTCCTAAGGCTGCCTTAAAATTTTCCTTCAAAAACACTGGAATCAAGCAGTTTAATGGTACTACTAAGTGTCACTGTCAACACTGGCTGCACTTGCCATAGGAGCTCTTGGTCCCTATTATTTTTTTCTATGATCTTCTTGTGATGATTAATTGTTACAATTCCCAGGATTCCCACAGGTGATCATTAAAATGCTGGTAAGTTGGTATTGATGATTGGTTTCCACTGCAAAAGCAGAGTATTTCTCAGCAGATAAGTACACATTTTTGCCTTGAACAGTGAAAGAAATGTCCACTGAATTTCTTTCCCATTGGCTGTTTATATTTCAATACACAAGGATAATTTATACAAGAAAATATAGCATTTGTGATTGCATCCAGCATTTATGAAAACAGTCAGACTCTTCCGATTTGAAAAGAAAAAAATATGTAGGAGATGGAGGACTATTTCCATGTTGATTTTGACTTCTGATTCATCAAGTTAGGAGAAGGCCCTGTGGCAAAAGTGCTCACCCTATATGTAGGGTGAAAATAAACTGAACATGGATACAAGCTGGAAAGGAGAGAGCATCTCTACATGGCCCTTTCCCTCTCCATGTTAACCGTTAAGTACCCAGGAAAATTCATGGTGAGGTGCAACCACTTCCAAAAAGGCACCTGGTGAAAAAAACCCAAATGTGTATTATGTGGGGATGTGAAAGTGCCTCCTGGTCTGAGAGGGGGCTGTGTTTGAGGAGAGCATGCTCTCTTGTGCCTTCAGTGGCAGCATTACAGAGTCCCTTTGTTCAGCTCAGCCCAGGACCTCAGCAGTCACAAGGAGAGCAGCACACAAGCTGGAAGGCCCTGGGTTAGGATGTGTGACCGTGTGGCATCACCTCAGCAGGCATAGGCAACCCACACTTGCCTCAGAACTTCATGGATGGTGAGAAAAAGCACCCCAAAAGTGGGCAGTGATGTTGGACATGACTGAAATCCTTGCTGATATCTCATGCCAGGTGCTGTCCTAGGAATAATCTCTGGAAGAGCAGCTTTCTCTGCCGGAATAAGAAGCTTTATTTCATTGAAGGAAAGAAGAACCAGGAGCACAGAAAGCCAGGCTGTCCAGTTTGGCCACTTGGACAGTGTGTCTCAGTCTCTTCCTACTGTGCCTCTTCCAGCACAGGTGGAGAGAACCTGAGTCTTCCAGAATTGTCTCCCTGCTCCCTTCCCTGTCTATACAGAGTGCATGGCTGCCTTGTCTAAGTGCTCCAATAAACCCCTGCTCAGTGCTAAGGATAAAGGCCACAGCCTCACTTTCTGCTTCACTGCCAAACTTCCTCCACCAAAATTTTCACCCTGCAAGTCTATGGCAGTCAGGCAGTCACACCCCCATGAAGTCAGGGCTTTTTCCAACATATTGGACCTTGCTGCAGGGAAAAGCACGGAGAGTCTAAGAACCAGCCTGTGGCTGTGTTTGTGCATGTGCTGACCCAGCAGCATGCAAAGTTACCCATCAAACACCATCATTTTCCTTACCTTAGCTGACCCAGTGTGGACATTTTCTTAATGCAAAACATGTAGCAGTGGGAGTTGTGTTGGTGATGAACTGTGCAAACCTGGCAGCTGAAGGCAGGATTGTTCCTTCTGAGCTGGAGCAAGCACTTTGGCAGCTCCCTGCTGATGACTAATGCAGCAGGTAACCTTTTCTTTCTTGTGGGGCCTTTCTGAACGGACTCCAAGTACAAATCAATCTTTATTAATGCTGTCAGTCCTCCTGCAGAGGTGCTCTCCCTCAAACCCACTTTTTCTTGTACAGAAACAAGGGCTTTCCAGAAGATTATCCATACCTATAATTACACCTGAGATGCCAGATTGTCACCTGCTGATGGGAAGGTGACCTAGCAAGTAACCACCTAACAAATAGACCTCTGCCAGGGTGTCACAAGACATATAAACGAGCCAGCAGCTAAGGTGATATATGTGGCACTTTGCAAAGAGCTCTATCAGCTGCATTGATGGGAGGGGGGAAATTTCCTGAAGAATGAACCAAGTACTTACCACTCTCTACTGATTTCTCAGTAATTTTTTTTTTCTCTAAAAGAAAAGACTTAGTGAAATAAATTTGTCTTTTTTTTTTTTTTTTCCTCCTGTACAGTCACAGTTGTGTGGGGTCCTTTGCTTCCCCCTGCTGTCACCCTGAAACGGCACAGGGTGGGCTGTGGCTCCAGCTAGCCGTGGGAGTGGGGGAACTAATGAAGATGGGCTCCGCCGGCAAGCGCTCCCGCATCCCACAGCTCCCACGGTGCTGCCGTCGAGAGCTGTGAGAGCGGGAGGCCAGGAGGAGTAAAAGCCACCAAGCTCCCCCCGCTCCGTGCCTCGCCGCCCACGGGCAGCGTCCCAGGGAGCCGAGCAGAGCTCTGGGGTCCCAGCGGAGAGAGCTCTCCCAGCTGGTTTCCACTGAAGGCTGGATTTTGCCATTCCTCTGCCCCATCTCCCACACGTGCAGGTGAAAGGATTTGGCACGCACAGCACTCTCAGGTAAGAGGGGTTCGCTGGGAAGTGGACAATGTGCTGGCATAAAAGCCAGTGTGGGGCTTTGTGATTTGTTAGGAGCCGGATCTGGAAGAGGACTTTGCTCTGAATATTTCAGAAAAATAAAAAGAAACCATTCCCTCTAGCAGTCCTTAGGGAAGAGCCCTTGCTCCAGAGGGGTTTGCTGGCCCATGTACACCTCCCGTGTCCCAGCAGGGACCCCCTGGCAGTCAGCAGCCATCGAGTGGGAACTGGGGTCTTAGGAAGCCCCAGCAATTCTGCCTGCTGTGTTCACCAGCGCAGAGTGGGGCACCTGCAGCTGGGAGAGAGAAGGGCTCTGTTTGAAAAGTCTGAGCACCGTAGCACAAGTGTGGACATGGCTCTCGTTTGGACTGACACATGGTGGGGCCAGCCTGACCTGTCTTTTGGCTTTGCTGTAGGTCAGGCAAGCACCAGTCAGTCAGTGCTCACCTTCTCTTGACTCCTATTAACCTAAACATTTAGGATGAGAATTAATGACCAGAAAAATAGTTTAAAGCTAAAACTAGATGAAATAACCAGGGAAACAGGGTGGAGGGTCTGTGCTATAGAGACTTATCACTGCTGCTTGTGACAAGGAACTGAGTTACAACAGGAGGCAGCAATGTGGGACACAGCTGTGTTCCGGGTGGGCAAACCTGGCTGCCAACCACCAGCAGTGAGGGCACTCACTGAGGAGTATTGGACAGCCTGGAAGAGGCACAGGGGTGCTGTGGCTCTACTGTGGCTCAGTTGCAACCTGCCGCCCTGAAAAGCAGCTGTATGGAGAGGCTCCAGCTTCCTGCAAGGGGCTCAGAGACTTGTCCCTGCTGCTTGCTGGCCCTCCTAACCCAAGGGCAGGTCCCTTTACACTGGGGAAACAAACTCAGGGAAGGACTGACGGGAGGAGGTCCAGAAGTTGGCTTTGGTCTTTACCTTTTTTTCCTGGTTGTGGCTGAGTTTTATGTTTTGCATATGACTTTCCCAACTCGCTATCAAACTGGGAGCAGGCACAGTGGGGCAGGACACCTTCCTGCCTTTGTATGCCACCAGTCTTCATGCTGCACCAATTTCAGCTTCCAGTGAGTTTCAGCGACAATTTCCCTGTTTCAGCTGGGAAACAAAACTGTTCTGCAGCTGCCTGGCTGCTGAATTGCACTTTAGCACCCTCATGCATTGGCACAAAAGAAAATAATTCATCCTTAACACCCACAGCGGTTTCTGCAGAATCACCAAAGGTCTGGGGGAAAGGGGAAACACTTCTTTATCTGGCAAATATAATGACTTCTCTGAGGGATTTGTCAATCCTGAAGAAGTCCAAGCCAACGTCTGAGGAAGAGAGAGAGACCATTACCTGGTAGTTACGCGTGCTGTGTTCTTGTGTGAACACGCTTTGTGCGCAGCCATCATGAAATTGCTTTCTTTATCTCACCTGTTCGAACTGCACACACAGAGCTCTGACTCACGGTCACTTCTGGGCTCCGTCACTAGGTGGTGACACACTTCCAGATACCGAGTCCTCCTTCAGTTTGTCTTCTTTCTTTTAGCGTAAAAGAGCAGTAAATAAAGACAAAAAGTCTGTTTTCCCCTCTGCTTATGCAAATACAGCATTCCCAGCCACAATAAATTCTGCTTAAGATAATTTGACATTCAAGTGATTTTTAATATGGCATTGGATTGATTAATGTTGTTTCTGTAAGAATTACTGCTATAAAAGTAATTTTAGTCATAAACATTTACATAAAAACTAATATTCCTGATCTCTGCATAATTTAGAACATCTTTGCCAGCAGCCATTTCCATATTCAAAATGAATGCCTGTTTTTGCACTTTCTAGGAATAAACTGGCACTGAAAGTTTTAAAGTTAATATATCATTTGGTTGTGAAAACGACCACTTTCCTTTCCTCCTTTCTATTTTCCCTGAGCATGCAACGGTGCTTATTTTTTTCCTTAAAATTCTCATCAATAGCTGTAGCCCAAAAGTACAATATTTGCTCTGCTGAAGAAGGTTTGGTGGCTGGTATGAGACACATGCACTCACCAGAGGTCTGACACTTATATGTAATTTCCATTCCAGTCCATCGTTCAGTACTGATGGAGATGTCCTCTGGGATATGAAGATGAGGGCTGGAAAAGGAGAGTTAATTTCATGAGATGTCTGATGTGTGAGGCACACTAGAAACTTGGATGTGTATGTTGGTGGCTGGCTGCTACCTTCAAGGGTTACTGACCTGGTGGGATGTCTGTGAATGCCTCGGTCCCTGACTCTTTCTTGGTCACTCACCCACAGGCAAAATCACACCTGCCTCTCTTACTGCCAGGAGATAGAATCTGCAATGCCATTGTGCAAGGAGAAAACCCCATCCCTTTCCCCATGGCAGCAGAGGGTCCTGTCTGGGCTTGGAGGCAGCCACCTCTGCTCAGCCATGACTAGCAGGGCTCGGACAGGCTTTGGAGGGAGTTATGGCCATGTACCAGCTGGTTGAACAAGTCTGTCTTTATCTTCAACACATGCCTGGGACCCTTTTGTCCTTAGAGGGCTCTGGGCCAAGCTGGACACATCATTGCACAAAAAAGCCCTAGGGTGGATTCCATGTCAACTCAGAACATGATGAGGCTAAGCTTAAAACATTGCTCTTTAACCATTAGGAAATCTAGAGGCTATTTTGAGGTACATGCAGGAATGCAGCTTCCCTTATCCTGGCCTTTTCCACACACACCTTCTTCTGTCACACAGCTGCTGGTGGTGGCACACTTGTAGTGACCCTGGCCAGAAGCTGAGGCTTGGAGCATGTGTGTGTGTGTGTGTGTGTGTGTGAGAGAGAGGGAGAGCTTTCCACACTCCCATTGATGCTGGATGCTACTTAACTGTCTGGTGCTGTCTGAGGCCCGACCTTGGATGCTTGCTCATCACTCACCCCACCTCATAAAAATTCTTCTTTGCAAGGAGCTACTTTCTAATCCAGCTGCTTTGCTGTCAAAGGCATGTGTTTCTGGGCTCCCTGTGGTTTGCAGTTTTTATTCTATATCCTTCTTCAGAATCCTTCTTGATCTAAAAACTATTTTCATCCTCTCTCCTCCTTTTCTTCTTTAATTCATTTTTACTCACTAGTTAATTCTTGCTGAGGTTTGTGTAGCGAACCCCACCTGTTTCACTTGGTTTTCTCATAACAGTTAAATACACCTTGGTCTGCCCCAACCCCAATATAGATAAAGATAGAACATTTCATAGTTTTTTCAGGAAAATGGCATTAATACTTCTCCCCCAGCCTCCCTGTGACCCCAGAGCTCGAGCATCATCACCAGCAGGCAAGCCTGGAGCTGTTGGAAGGCATACCTTCCTCTGGGTATGCCACGCTGCTAGCTGCTGGCTGCATTTGTGCATGCTTGGAGTTTTTGAGGGTAGTGAAAGGCTGCCAGCATGTGTAAGTACTCTGAGTCAAGATACTTAATAAGGTAAAGACACTTCTCACAGCCATATGAATTTCTCTGTCTCCACAGACACTCCCCAAAGGCTCATCACAATGGCTGCCGGCCTGGAGAAAGCCTGCCACCGGTGCATATCTAAAATTGCCAGCAATGGTAAGGCAGTTCTGGTAGCAATCACCTTATGTATTTAAGCAGCCTTGTTGCTAAGCCAGGTATATAAAGGAGTCACAATGGTGCCAAGTCCCACCTGAATCTTCCACTGAAGTTTCCTTTCCTAGACAATTTACAGTGCCGATGGAGCGTGCAATAGTAACTCTACCCGAACAGCAGCTGCCTGCTGCAGTATTTGATGTATAGCAACCAGCACAAAACTTCAAACAAATACAAACACCACCGTGTACCTAAATATGGGCTGCAAGACATAGCCTAAGCAAAATAATGTGTTTGCCTCCTCTTTGAAGTGTTACCTTACACATAGTGCAGCAGAAGCATCCACAGGGAAAATCACCTGGTAAAGAGCAGCACAGCCAACCTGGGAACAAACTCTCCTAGGAGAAATTCCTGCCAAGAAAAACTGCTGCCAGCCTGTGTGGTGGCACAGGAACACGAGTCTGGGGATGGCATATGGTCAGGAATATCCCCCCTTTCACCCAGTGAGATTTGGGACAGGGTATTCTTCCCTCTGCTTCCCTGCTGCCTGGGACAAGGGCCACTGCAGGCAGGGGTATCCCCCATTAAAAGCCCCTTGCTGTGGGTTGGAAGCACCAGTTCTCTGTACGGAGGTTCTTTTGCATGACAGCCTGGGCTAGCTCAGGTTTTAAAGCAACTGGTTGTTCCCACCCAGGGTGGAGGACACAGAGGGCTGTAATGAGCTGACAGCTGGTTGAACAGGCTGGTTCTTGCTCTCTGAGGAGCAACGCAGCAGAAAGTTGACCTGGGCTGAGGCTGTGCAAGCTCCACAGAGGCACAGGAGAAATCCACTTCAGAGGTGGGGTTTTGTAAGATCAGGGAAGTAGTGTCCTCGGCAGGAGGTTAAAATCCATGGATTCTAAAGCAGCTTACTCCCACTGACTGCATCTCCTTTTCCCTCTGAGTTGAAAGTGCCTTTTGCTTTCACTTCTAGGCAGTTGCAATTGCTAATTCCACTCAAACACAAGAAGTGGCAAACCCCTTGACCACTCATCATAATTGATACTTTACCCACACTAATGCCTGCACTTGCCAGTCTAGGGTGTTGCCTTGGGGTCTTCTATATCCCTGATCTTTGCTTTGCTTGAAAGGTTCTCAAAGTTCAGAATGAACTTTTATTAATGATTAAACCCCTCAAGTCCTTGCTCCCTTATAAGCTAGCAGAGAAAATCAGGCCAAAGAGACAGGAAGCTCAGTCCAGGCCTCCCTGCAGAAACTTGGCAGAGGTAGAGAAGGAGAGGACATTTTCTGTCCCACTTTTTCATGCTCATCATTGCTCCAGGAGAAAGGAGGGCTGGGGAGTGATGGAAAACAAGGGGTGAAGAGCATGTGGCAGCCTCATTACATCCTGACAAGTGCCTGGGAGTGGAACTGGGACCCAGCTGGTCCCTGTGGGATCCCTCACATCCTGCAGAAAGGACATGCAGGGGCTATCTAGACCCATTGGTGAATATCACAATTTAAAAAGTGGTATTTTCTCTGATTTTTGTTCCTAGTCGTTACAAGCAAAACGTCACCATTCCCTGGTATTAAATTACCACTGGAACTTCAATGATGACAGAGAAAAAAATTAATCCTTCTGAAATTTTTTTTGAAAGATTGGGATTAGTTCTGATCTCACCTATGCTCTTCTACAACAGAAGCACCCTCTTGGGTACCTGAAAAGTTACCCATGAGTAAGGCAACTCAGAAATACCATTCCAGAAAAGTATCTTCAAGTTTTCATCATGCTCAAGTTCAAAATCAGCTCAGCTTTAGTTATGGATCAGCTACTGCATTGAAAATTCATTTTCTGTTCATTAAAATGCAAGACCTCATGAAGTGCAGTGATGCTTAATTTCACTTTTTCTCATCATCCCGTATATATTTTTCAAAGAGCTTTTCAGCACAAACCCACACTTGTACCTATGGTCTTCTGGTATTTAAATAACTCCCAAGAGCCAACCCACCTGTGGAGCATGCTTTCATTCTTGGTGTAGCAATTTAAGTTCAGTCTTCAATTAACTGACCAAAATAAAAAAGGCTAATCCCTGGGTCTACTGCAATGAAAACTGAATGGGTCTATATGTAATGCCTAAATATTGTTTTTTAAGTACTTCTGGAAATTATTCACAAGGGGCGAAATCCCGAATCTAGACCATGGCATAACTGTAGTTTAGTATCCAGAGGCATAATATAAAATTCAGAAAAGACCCTCTGCAATATTGCTCAACCTCCAAAGCACCTACACCTAGGACTTAAATTTTAGGTGATGTGATGCTGATATCTGGTTTCCAAACTTCTATTTCACAGTAATTCAACCTTGCCTAAGCAAAGAGTGATGGAACACAGCAAACAGCTGGTGGCCCTGAGCTTGGATTTGGTCGGTTTTCTCACATTTCCCCTGCCTCGTATGGTGGCTTTGCACTGGAACTAGAGACCTCCATGGGAATGGCAGTTCCTTACCCTGAATCCTGCATCTTCTGAGTATCCACTTTGGTCAAGGGATTAAATCACCCCAGGGATGGGATTCCTGCCATTTACTCCCAGAGATTATTCCATCAATATATTTCCTTGCTATGGAATTTAGCCTCATGAACAGACCAGTTTTTGGTTTTGCTCAAGTTCATCTCATGTCTGTACTCTTTGGATGACTCACAGGTCTGTTTTTGAGTGCTCAAACCTTGCTGTTATTTTCTCTCATTTTGTGATGGCTGGCCAAGCTAAACAGATTTAATTCCTTTCCATCATGTTACTTCCTTCAAGTCTTTTCTGCATATTCCACCAGAGACAGTGACATTTTCCTGTGACTCAAAAACACAGGACAGCCAGTATCCACAGCTGCCAAAACCATGGGCAGACTCATCCCTGGTCTGTAAAACACATGATCTTACTGGGGCTGGTTGCTCAGAAAGATCCATCGAGACTTTCTTTGCCACCATGACACCCTCACAGGCTGCATTCTTTCTTTTCTCCAAGTGCCTATCAGTACTGCAGGGGATGCCTGCAGATACCATGAAGGAATAAAACATGGGTGAAAACACCTGCTCCCCATCTGCACTCCAGCCTGTTACACCACCCGGGCTGCAATGCAGCACACTGTGACACTGCTTGCTAAGCTACTGCTCTACCATCTGCATCTGCCTCAGGGCATCAGCAGGCCAGAGGCCCTGCCAACTGAATTTGACCCAAATTTCCTAACACCCAGACTGCTGGGAGTTAGTCCTCTTTAGAGCAGCATTCCCACAGGGTGTCCAAAGGGCATACTGTGAGTTTACACACAGAGTTTTGCTCCTCAGCTTGTTCATGCAGATAAATCCTGGGGTAAGTGCAGAATTTGTTTGGAAGTTGGTAGCATCTCATTTAAAAGAAAAAAAATTCCTTTTTTATCCAGAACCTGACAAGCTACAGAACAAATAGCACTTGGGAGTGATGGTAATGTAACCAACACTTCTTTTATTACTCTATTATCAGAGAGCTTGTCACTCTACTAAGAAGCTTGCACTGTAGCTGTATTAGCACACTACTAAGACAAGTAGGTAGGTTGAGAGTTATATTCATAAATCACTTCTGAAAATTCTGTGAAGACTCTTACCAGAAAAGAAAGACACTTTTCTCTCTCTTTAAAGTAAATAGGGACAGCCTGAGCTGATCTGAAACTTCCAAGTGCTTGGAAAACTCGTGGCAGCAAAATAAAGTCTTTGAGGAGCCCACAGGTGAATTGGTGTCCCTCCAATACTGCCTCCAGATCCCAAGGAAATGCCAGAGGACATCAGGCTGTGTGCCCTGAGGCCAGGCACGTTAGTGGGGACAGTCAACAAGGGAGTGGCAGAGGACTGGGAGGAGGAGAGCTGCAGTGCAGGGGCTGGCTGTGGAGGATGCAAAGGCTCAGGCATCAGACAGAAGAGAGACCATGGCATACAACCAAAATGTCAACAGTGATTTCAAGTGCGTTTACTTCTGTGGGGAGACCCTGGAGAGAGGAACTCAGCTAACCAGCAGATTTATATCAGCTGACTGTACTGCTGGGCAGGAGACACAAAACCTGCACCCACTGATCTGATTTTTGTGACCACAGATTTCAAGGAATGTGCAAGATACTCAGCCACTTGTTCTCTTCTTCCTCTGTTGTGATCCCAGACATGAGCTCTTCCCTTCATCCATTTCCCGGCACGTTAGGATTCCCACAGCAGGACTTCACCAGTGCCGCAGCAGGGGCTGCCCTGCTGATACAGAGCAGTGACTTCTCCTGCCTGATGCCCTGGCACCAGCTTGATGGAGCAGATATCCTTTCGAGCCCTGTCTGGAAACACTTCCCTCACTGTGTTGTGTTTTTAGAGACTACCGGCCCTTTTTTGCTACTTGTTCCAGGAATAGGGCCAGGGGCTTCTCTGACCAGCCTGTGAGGTGATATCGCCGACATAAAAATACCACAAGCCCCACATGTGGACCTGCCTACACAGCAGCGTCCTCTCTGCTGAGCTGTGCTACCCTGCGGCAAATACCATTTTCTGGAGTAATTTGTCTTCGGACCAGAACGGGGCAGCACAGCCCAGACAAATCCAGGCAGAGATTGCGTGTATCCCAACTGAGCAGCATTTCTGTGAAACCCCCACACATTTAGGGAAAATCAGTCTTTCATGCTGCTAGCGACACTGAGAGTGGCTGCAGAGCCCTGCCAGTTGTGTAGGCAATTGTTGAAGAGTCTCACTTTGTTAAACATGGATCTGGAAGCCTTCCCAGACTACGCATCTGCCCCTCCAATTCGAGACCTAAGAGGCTGTAGCTGAATGGGGAGATAATGAGTAAATACATTCCCAGCGACTGCCTTGGGAGCAGAATTAATGAACCATTATCTTTTTCTCTTGAGCTCTGAGTGGTCTCTACCTCCCATTTCTCCCCTCCAAAATCGGGCCATTGGGTAGATGTCAGACACAAACAAATTCGGACACCTGTGTGCCAGATGTGCAGCCTCACATGCACACGAGCCCCCTGAGCCTTTTCTAGAGCTTACTGCAGCGTCCCTCCCCGGGGTCAGGCAGAACACGGCTGCACAATTAACAAATTACATGATGCCTCCTCCTCCTCCCGGGCTCCTGAGCACTTCCCGTGCAGCAAGGGCAGGGACAAGAGACAGCTACGAACCACAGGCAGAGGGGTGACATCGCTCCGAGGGCTGCGCTGCGATGACAGGACTCGTGGCAACACCAGGCAATGCCCGCAGGCCTGAACTGCACCCCTTTGGGCACCAGATAAATGTGTTACCCAGTCTGTGGGCACTGTTTGCCCACAAATGATGTTGGAAGCCCAACTCAGCTATAATACCATCACTTCTTAATATGAAAGAATAGCCTAGATAACATAACAGCAAGAGGAGCTAGCACAAAATGTGACGTGTGGTGAAAAGGGAGGCTCTAGGGTGAGTTGTTCTAATGAGAGGCTGTCAGTGGTTGAAAGAGCTTAGTCAAGTGTAGGACACTGTTCAAACAGAGGAAGAATTTCTGTACTGTGCAGCATTCAAGAGATAGGAGTCTGAGCAAAAACGACAGAGAGAGAGAGAGAGAGACCGGCCGACAGGGAAAGGAGGAGGGGGCTACACAAAGGAACAGAAGTGCTTTCTTCAGCTCGAAATAACCTCAGTCTCTCCCAATTCATAGAGATAACAAACATGGTACTTCTGAGAAAGATGTCTCTCAAGCGCTGAAGTGTAAGATCCTGGTCCTTTGCGGAGAAAACACGAGCAGTCTGTGGGGGATGGTGTGTTCCCATGAAAAGTGTCTGCGAGTCAGAACGCCTGGTGGATCTGCTCTGAATTTTGATGCTGCTGCTATGTCCTCTCTCTGTTTCTCCTTCTGTAAAGTGGAGGCAATGATGCTGCCCTTTTTCTCTCAGGCAGCCTGAGGGTGATATTTTGGCAGTGCTGCAGAATTTCCCGGAGTGGCACTGTCTGCAGTGTGCTGGCTGTGTCCCTGCTCCTGCATGGCCAGGAGGACACCATGTGCCTTGCAGAGGTTGCAGTTCTCTGGCATGGGGAACTGTGTGACACAGTTTGCCCAGCGAAAGGGCAGCTCCCAAACCAACCCCAAATACTTGCTCCAAGATGTTTTTCACAAGCCTCCATGGAGACATCCTACTCCCTTTCATATCCATGCTCTTCTCAGCCCCTCTGCAATCTATGCCCACCTGCCCTTTGGCATCTTTAGGCACCCACTTGCAGCCTGAGCCATTTCTGGAGGGGCTCTGCAGGGACACTTGCCACAGAATGTCCTCATTATATTTTACTCTCATTTGGCAATGCAGCATTTCACTTTAATGTTGCCAAGGGTTCATGATCAAGCACACAGGTGACAGCTCTTGTAAGACAGGCTGCTCACACTGTTCTTGACACTCACCCTCACTCACCTCTTGACACTTGTCCTTCACCTTCCGTGAAGGTAAGCATTCATCCTCTGCAGCACCAGGCTGTGCTGGGAAAATATCTGGGCTCAGATACACCAGCAGCTCTCTAGGGAGTAAGCAAGCACCTCAGGTCCACTCACCTGCAGGGACAGTCTATGTGCATCCCTAAGAGCATCCTTCCATGCAGTTTAAGCTGATTTATCCCAAAGACAAATCCCATTCCTTGCAGCAGGGCTGCCGCCTTTGTGCTCATGAGCTAAGCTGGGTCAGGGAGTTAGACCAGCCAGAAGCCATTCACATCTGTAATAAAGACAGTTTATTTAGCTATCAGTGAAAACTAAGTGGAATGGCATTAAAACTGCTATTTGCTTAGCAAACAGATATGGCTCATCAGTTGCCATGGATTAGCTGATGCAAAATTACTTGTTACTGCACAGACGCCTGGCAGTGCCTCTGAAGAGGATGCAGGATAAGGCAGCAGTGACTGACTCCTTGCCCTTGCAATAAGACAAGCTGCAAGTAGTAGCTGCAAAAGCAGTTTGTGTCTCTCACTGCACCCTGGAAGTGATAAAATGTGCTGGTCCCATCACCACAAATATTGCACTACAGATGTGATATTCCCACCCCATCAAATGCACTGCATTTCTTCCTATACAATTGTTTGAAAACAGAGCATCTGTAAAGAACTGGATGGAAATGCTGGTCTCTAAATTTAAAGTAGCCCAAATAACTCTGCCTTTCTTTTCTCCTTCACAGCATGCTTTATATTTGGGCTTCTCGCTTTCCTTGCCTTACCACTGTCCATGACTTTTATAGGTAAGTTGACTACTTAAGCAATTTGAAAACAGGAACTTCCTGGCACTGTGTGGCAGGGTAACACATCTGGTGGAAGAAAGGAGCTGTAAAATTCAGAGTTTCCAACTGTTAAACCTCTGACTTGGTACAGAACCCCAGCCCACACTCTATATGAGGGAGGAAGGAGTACTTGAATTCTGACCCTGTTTATCTCAAGAGCCCCTCCAATGTGTTTTACCTCAAAACTCAGCTTAGTCTGGGGGAGGAAGTTCAGAATCTGACACGTGAGAAGATTTCATTAATCAGGATCCCTCTGTATTAAATACACTGCAAAAAATTGTAGAAGCATAATGCTGGAAAGGAAAAAGAGATGCTGTAGGCTGCTATTTCTCCATCTTTTTGAAAGTCAGACCTGGTTTTTGGCTGATCCGTCTCTGTATAACCCCTTGAAAGCTGGATTTGTGAGTAGCATTTCAAGATCAAATATTTAAGAAAGGAAAATCCTTTGAGCTGCAGAATTTTATACATTTTTAAACTGCATAAGGCCCCTCTTTTCTTAAGCATCACCTTTCCCTTTCCATTAACATAGATTTTTATTTTTTCTTTAACATTTCATTGCTCCCTTTGGGCCTTTCAAATCCTCCATATGGGTTGTGAACCCCACTTGAGAAACATCAGTAGACACACCAGTCCACCTCTGCTTTCAGACAGGCTTGCATGCTCACAGCATCCCTGACAGATGTCTGACTTGCCCTTGCTCAAGGAAATTCCATGGCTTCCCGAGGAGGCTATTTCAACATTTTATTGCTCTCAAAGACAAAGTATTTTTCCCCATATCCAACCTAAATCTTCCCTATGGCAAATTAAACAGATTACAGCCTGTCCTGCCCACTGTGGTCACAAAACAGATTGGTCACTGTCCTACTCAAGAGATCCTTTGAACTGTTTGAAGGCTGCTATTATAACCCTGCTCCATCTTCTCTTTTTTTTCCTCAGAGGTCTTAAAAACCTAATTCTTTCATCCTGACCTCACAGGTCACTGTTTCTGTAGCTTTTTTTTTTTTTTTTTCATTTTTCCCTCCCACCTTTGGCCTCTGGCCAATGTAAGTATTTTTCCTTATAAAAAAAAGAAAGATGTAACACAGGCCTCCAGCTGAGACCTGAGGAATGAGCAGCGCAGAGTAATTAGCTCCTCTGTTTAACATGCAGGATTTCTGCAAACACACCTCAAACTGAAACATGGTCTCCCTGCACCAACCCATTTCCTCCAATTTAGTTTGTGGTGCATTGTAAGCCCAGATGGTTTTTGGCAGTGCTGCTCCCTATCAGACATATCTCATTTCTTATTTACATTGAAGTTTCCTTCCCGACAAGCAGTGTTCAGCTCTATGAGTTTTCATCTCGTAGGGTTTGAATGCCTTTTTCCAGTGTATCCAGATCACTTTGAATTCAAAGTCCTCAACAGCCCTTGTCTTCGAGAAGCTGCTTATCTTGTGCCTCATTATTCATGAAAGATGGTCCAAATGAACTCTACATGCAGATGCTGTGGGCAAGATGCATCCCACTTAGACTTGGACTGTGTGTATCCACAGCCAGGCTGAGCTCCGTGTGTTGTCCTTGCAGGCTGTTAAGGGAAATGGATGTTCCTGACAGTGAAAGTTCCACATCCTCTCTTTGGTGTCTGCCTTGAGATTAGGTGACTTTTAAGGCAGCTGGGACACCTGGCCCGTTGGCATGGATGGTTATCCAAACCCACATAAGTGTTCAGCTAAAGGTTGGTGCTATTCCCTTTATCTGGGGCCTTCAAAGCACCACTGATGACTATGGCGGGATTCCAATTAGGATGTCCTAATTAGGAATTAGGGGGTTCTAATAAGGGATTAAGGAGCAGTTAGGAAGTAGGGAAATGGACCAAACTGTTACATCTCAACACTTCAGCTCTTATAACTATCCATGACTTAAGATTGCTATTTATCCCTTAAGAAGATTCTAGCTTTAGCTTTTCCCCAGGCTGAAGATGCCTGAACTGTGAAATAGGGATGGGAAGGTATAATTCAAAATGTGGCACGGCTTCCATGCATATTGACATCCTGCCTCCTGGAAATGAATCCAGGGCTGGAATCTGACCACTTATAAATATAATTTCCCAGGAATATATCATAATACCTTTAAGATCAGTAGACAGTGGAAAGTATAGGGTAAGATATTAGCCTGGAGCTCTGGATATCTCCTCCATCAGATACAGAGCCCTTTTTTCCCCCACAATTTACTGAAATTAAGAGATAATGTCACTGTAATATAGTGTTGTCAGAGGATATTGGTTTCCTGCAGCTCCATATCAGCAAAGGCATTTTTAGGAAAATGAAATGTCAAGGAAAATGCTGATATTTATTATCCAAGAAAAACCCTATGATTTTCTGATAATATTCTGTTACCATGATTTCAGAAAAAAAACTTGCTGATGTGCCTCCAGTCATTTTGGCTCTTGCTTCCTGCAGAGGAAAACTGTGAGATATAATACTTGTTAAAACTCAGAGATGAGTAACAGGCAGCCCTGGTAATAATTACACGCTAACATTATACACTCTTAAAATTTGATAATGCTGTAAATTACAGTATAATTCAAGATACATGAAAAGGACTCAGCATATTTTCCAAGCTGCAGACTTGTGACATCATTTAAGCCATAGATTGTTTAGCAGCTTTTTCATTTTTACTGGCAGAGATGATCCCTTTTTTCACTTAACACTCCAAAGACATAGAGATTTATTTTAATTTTTTTTTTTTTGGTTTCCAGGACAGTGAAGGATTACTCTCAACAATGCATTCTTGTATGTTGTCCAGAGTACCTTTATATACAGAATTCCCCAAGGGCAGCTAAATCACATTTGAAAGCTGATGACATGGTTTTTTCAATAAACAGTCTAAATTGCCCCCTGTTCAAATTTAACCCAGTACTACTTCTTACACTCATAACTACACCAAATATTTCCTCAAATCTCTAATGCTCCTGAGAGTTGTCTGAAGCCTATTCTCCGTGCCTTTATGTAGGAGCCAGTCTCGTGCTTTAGCAGTTGTTCAACACAATCTTTCCTTGTATTTCAGTCCTTCAGCCAGTCCTCTGATTTGCTGATAAGCTTTCTGATAAAATGGTGCCGAAAAGCAATTACTTTGAGATAAATTCTCTGCAGCACCTAGATCCAAGTGTAAGGCCCACAGTCAGGGCTTGACTGAGGTCTGTGCTAAGTGATGATAGCTGCAGCCATCCACAAGGAACACCTGAAAATGGCCTGGCATATTGTGTTCTCCACCTCCCATTAGAATAAAAGTCATGGACAGGGCACCAAACACCAGATCAGCCTTGCTGTACAGCAGCCCTCCTTTCCTATGGGGTGCACTTCAGCTGTTTTCAGCTGAGAAGAATAAAGCAGCTAAAAAGAGGCCAATGATGTACTGATTTTCTTTTGTCCTGGCCTCTCATCTCATGGATAATCGTGTCACAAGGACACTTGGTTGGTAGCAATCCGCTGTGGGCCATGCCAGAGCACTGCCCCAAATGGTGCCTGTAGAGATGCTCATGTCCTGTTTGCTCACAAGTGCTCTCTCCACTTGCTGGACTCTGTGTCCTGGATCACGCTGGAGTGTTGTTCTGTGGTAGCCAAGAGGTAAAATGTGCAAGTACCTCTGCTTTCCCAAGCCTCCCACCTCCTTTTTCCCTTTGGACACTGTGCAGGCTGTGTCTGATCTTGCAAAGATCTTTGGTCCATTCATTTGGACTCCTGTGCTGGTCTGTGCTGTGGTCAGGTTCAATTGCTTTTCACTCTGAACCACAGATGGCTCTGGCTTGCAGGCAGTACTACAGTAGAAGCAGAGCTTTGATCTCTCATGGTCCATATATTTCATCTCTAGCAGTGGAAGGAGAACATATCTTTTGCTTATGGGAAAGAAGAGCTAGCACTGATGCTTTCCTACTCGTTTTGGTGTTCCCAGATAAATCAAACACATGCTGTGTGAGAACTGATTGGCACATTCACTGATTTCACTGTAACAAATACCAGTGCCCATCTGTCAACTGTGGGTCCGTATTTTCTATTCACACCTTGGGGTGTATTTTTAAAGTTACTACTGTATCACCCGCTTTGACCTACTCTTTCGCTGTCGTATCTGTCTGCAGTGTTCTTCCAAAACCTACAGAGTGCCACTGTCTGTCATTCAAATCCTTCCCAAGACTGACTGATGTCATGTTATGTATATGAAAGGACTCCATAATAGATTTGTCTGGGAAAGGGAATCATAGCTCCATGAGAAAAAAAGAAAGGCATTTTTTCCTTAATTTTTTTTTTATTCCCTCAAATAGAAATCTCAGTAACACATTGGAAATAGAAATTGACTAGGTTCCTAAACTGAAATATATTCCCAGTGATCCCTGGCCAGCTGCTTTTGTGGCAGGCTATTAGATGGCCAAGGACTCTGGAAGCCCTGGCAGCAGTTTTCTGATGAACATGATGTAATTTGTGACAATTTCCCTGCTGCCCACTCCTGTAAAGCTGGGAGTCTGAGCAGGTCTCAGCATTACATAGTGGCAAAATGGACAACAACTTACAGCTTTGTAATAAGAACGAAAGAGGAGAGAGTCGAAATCCGTTTAAGTGCACCTTTTTTCATTTCTATAGAGGTTGGTAATATATACTTCATATAAAAGAGTGCGCTGAACTCCACAGACCTGACACACAGGGGATTACAAAACTGCAGATCACAAAACCCTGCCCCATGTCCTATGACTGAAGTCAGACCTGTAGCAAGCAACCACAATCCAGAACCCCTGTATTATGCTATGCAAAGAGTGCAGGAGAGGTTCAGGCCATCAGCAAAGTTCTGGACCAGCAATAGCAGTGGACTCGGTGGGCAAATTGATGAGCTGAAGAGGATTACAGCTATAGAAAAGGAAAGACAAAACACCACCCAAAAACCCCCGAAACAACAAAAAAACACCAAACCAAAACCACTGGTACTTCTTTCCTAATTCCTCCTATTCAGTGTAGTTTTGAAAATGGAGGCAAGACATTCCACCTGAGATGTTTAGCACTAAGACCAGCACATTCCTTTCAGTATCCTGCAACTAGGTAACCCAAATTTTTCAGAGAAAAGTCAGAATATCTCCTTGAAAACTATACAGCCAGAAGAAAACAGAAAATCCTTTCTACCCTCTGCAACTGATCAGTCAAAGTTCCATATTCTGAAATATGGGATCAATACCAATAAAATTATAGCGTAATGAGCTGTTTAAAATTTCTGAAGATGCCATTGGGTAAGAGCCTTGGGCGGGGGATTCATCCCAGCCAACTTATAGGTACCTACAGCTGGCTGTCTAGATTCCTTGTGTGGCCATGGAGAGACAGAAGCACTTTCAGGGACCAACTCACCCCACCCATTTCAAATGCCTATCTTGGGATAAATGAATTTTACAAGTGCCTATTTCTCCCTATTGACAGAGTCAATACAGAGTCTAGAAAACTAGTTCACATATGGATGCCTGCATTGCAGACATCTATATTTGGACAGATGACTTTCACTGCCACAGACCTGTATCACAAGCTTCAGTCTCTATTACCAGCAACATCCTCACACAGCCATACATTCTCTTCCCTAAAACTTATCCAGCTTTCCCTTTCTTGCAGTAGATTTGAGGGTTGCCAGGATCCCCAGCTCCATAACAACCAATGCTTTTATCCTCCAGCAACCCAAACAGCTTGGAAACTTGAGTTTTGACAGTTCCCTATCAGCTGCCTGGAATGCTAAAATGGTTCCAGGTGCTCCCCCGGGTATTGGCTCCCAAGCTTCCAGGCATCTGACTCAGGAACATGCCACATTCATAGGAACTAATGAGCAGGAAAATCCTGGGGAAGCTTACCAGAATTTCTTCTTTTCATAGTTTTGATTTTCAGTGAATTTTCTACCACTGATGAAAATTTCCTGTCCAGCTCAGTCAATGGTTCATTTAACAAAGAGCTGTGGCTGAAGCTAATGACCTCTATATGTGGCTCCAAACAGTAATGCCAGAAAATAGTAATGCTGGTTTTGACTTTGCTCTCTCTCTTCCTTCTCCTGCCTTTTGCTTGTTCATGGCCCTCACTCCTGTAGTGGGAGGTGCAAACCCCTTTTAATTCAGCCCCCATTTCAACAGACACCAGATACAAGTCTTGGGTGTAAGCACTACACTTCACTTACAGCATCTATAGTTTTCACTGTACAGCTTGTTGCAAAATCTGATCACTTGAGATAACATTCATTTTTGCCATTCAGGAATGAAGTTTTTGGAAGATTGCCCAGTTCAGCCACTGATTCCCTTATATCTCTTGGTGGGTGGCGTGATTGGCAGCTTAAAGGTAATGTGCCTTCTGTGGGTGAAAAATATTTTGTGTGACTTGACTTTGACTTGCTAGTTAAGACATAGTGATAGCTCCAGACAGCCACATGCACCCAGTACTGGAGAGCTAGCAGGATTGGACTGTGCTTGTTCCAGCACTAAAAGCACCCATCAGTCAAGTGAGATGCTAATGAGCTCAGCATTGTCCCACACACTGTGGTGTGACTTTCTCCTGCATCACAGCATCTGTGCTACCATCCCTACTGAGGGAAATGACTACTTAACATGAATGCTTGTGGTAAATGGGGTCCTTTTTTCCACAAGAAATCCTCCAAGCATGTAAAATCTTTCTCCATTATTTTCATACAGAGAGGACAAAAAATTATTCTCCGTGCTTTGAGAATACTACAAAACTACTTGTGTTTGTACATAGTCCTTCACAAGTACAATTTACTCCCACTCTGACCTGGCCAGAAGTAAATGACTGCAGCAGAATCACTTCCTTCCAGAGTAAATATATCCCTGCAACACAGCAGGGCTTATTAATCTAGATGCAGCATTTTCTAACCAAAACTACCTGTCTTCTAGTGGACTGTGCTCACTTGTATCTTTGCTGAGGCAGAGTCTGGCAGCTTGACAAGTAGACACACCCTCATACCTGTGATAAACCCTGGTCACTATAAAGATATAACTCTACATAACTCTAAAGGATCCCCCTGTTCTGACAGTCTCTTTGCATATGGTGTTAAGTCGCTGCTAGGGAGCATGAAGAGCCTTGCCATAACATTTCTAGCCTCTTTTCTTTGCCAGGACCAAAAGAAAGGGGAAAAAATACTCCTCTAAAGGTCTCTGCATCCACTGCACTCTTTCACAGTGGTAACCCACGCAAACCACAGTACATCACTGGCCTATGAATCATGCCCTCCGAGGACCTTTGGTCAGTGAATAAGAAAATGGGGAAAAAAAGAAAGTCCTTAATCTTGTTACAAGGAATTTGCCATGTTGTGAGTTCTACTGGCAAGTGCTTAGTCATTCGATCACACCAGTGGACTTATCTGTATAATCAAAGGTTCATTTAATAATAGTTTAGAAAAGATTAGAACAGAACTGAAAGGAAATTTTGAGGCTAGTGGATTGAAGCTTTCATTAAAAATGTTGACTGGTTCTTAGCTATTTCTGGTTTAAAGTCAGTTTTTCTCACTATAAATAAAATGGCAAATCGATCAGTTAATATTCATACTGACATCAAATAATGGTTTGAATTTTACTTCAGTTGACAGCAGGACTGCTTATTTTGCAGTTTGGCAATGCATTTAGTTAGAACTTGATTAGCTTCACTCACGGGTCATCTCAGCCCTTGGTCTGTAGCCATTTTCGAGTCTCTCGCCCATCTGAACTCTGCCCTCTGTTATGTTCACTGGGCTGCACTGACTTCATCAAGCAGTGCACTCACTTGAGCTCTGAAAGTTAAAAGGTCAGAGAATGGGTGCAGGATGAAGTCTGAATGGATGCTGTCCTGTGATGGACATTATCTAATGGCAAGTCATTCTAGCCCATATCTGTGCAGTCTGTAGTCTCCTCATCTATTTCTTTACCATCTCCAGTCTTTTAAAAAGCAGTGGTGACTGTTCACCGAGGCAACTGAACCATTCTAGAGCACCCAGAGAGGCCTGTTGAATTCATGCCATGCTGCTCCATAAATGTCTATTCAGCAGCTCATAACAATGTGAGTGACTGCCAGCAATTTCTTCAATCACAGCTTGGGAAGGCAATATCCATAAGAATTAAATGCACTTTCCGTGAACTACTTAGATGCAGTTGAGATTCATAAATCTCCCTGGGAGGTTTCTCTGACTGCCTCAAACCCAATACTCATCTGCCATTTAACCCCATTCCCATTGCTGAGCTTGATGGAACGTGAGTGAGTACAGGCAGCTGCCTGCGTGCTGAGCTGAAAGCTAAATGGGCTGCAGCAGGCTTCAGGTCCAGCAACAGGTACCCCCATGCAGAAACCTCAGACCTACTGGCCAGGTAGGTTTATCCTTCCTGTGTCTCACGAGTCTGTGTAAAATAAATGTTCATTTGAGAAGGTGGTTTGAGCAAGCCTGTCAGTTTGTGTGCTCAGCTGCATGTGAGACATCAGTGGAAACACCATTTTTTTGCCTATGTTGGTGCTGGAACTTTAAACTGTGTTTCTCAAAAACTGGTAACAACATCTGGGCTAGAAAACCAGTTGGTTTTGTGAATAAATATGTAATCATTTATATATAATCAAACAGTTTTAGAGGGAAGAGTAAGAGAAAGCTCTGGATTCTCTTGCTGAGCTTTTCCTATTCAAAATGGGGCACATGGACTAAAATCTGAACCAGGCAAAACATGTACCCAAACAGGTTCTCCTTGGCCAGTGTTCTGGAGAAAGAAGAGTGTAAAATGAGGGGTGCTCTCCTTTTTCACTTCAAGCAGAAAAATGAGCCCAGAATATAACTCTGTGAAAGAGAACATGACTGAGAAGCCCAGTCAATCTACCCGTGTTCTTTGTATTGCCAAGACTAAATGAGAAATCCAAGCACCACTGATGAGTCTTTCTGCATTTGCTTGTATGCCAGACCTTCCTAACCACCTGGCATCATGGTATTCCACCTATTTCTCTGCTAGTTTTGACTGAAGGCAGGAATGGAGCTATCTTGGAAAATGACACTTAATTGAAGAAAATTTGACAACAGTACACTGTAAGCATCTAAAGCAATTTCTTTGAGGTGTAAGTCATAGTCTATATGCTTCATAATTTGATATAAGCTGATTCAACTTTATAACCATGGAAAAATAGAGTTAGAAGAGATAAATCTACCCACTACAAGGCAGGATCTACACTACTTAAGTCATTTAGCAGTTACTCTAATCTGTTCTTAAAAGTCTCCAGTGTGGGAGCTGCTGCCATCTCCCTACACAATCTGTTCTCAAGCCTTTCTATCAGCAATTTTTTTCCAGAATATGGCCCCACTTGTGAATAAACTATAAGAAAAAATGCATTATTGTCCAGCAGTACCTGCCTCATTTGTGGCTCCTTAGCTTTCTCTTACACCATTTTCCCACACCAAATTTTATTTGGCCCAAAGACTGGCCGTGGCCAGAAGGTGCTCGGACTCTCTGCAGCCACTTTACTTACTCCCTTTTCTCCCCCAATGCCTCCAGGTGACTCTCCTGCTGTACGACTCAACCAAGATGAGGCAGCTGCTTTCCAAGTCTGTTGTGATTGATGACGATGATGACGACGAGTATCCCTGGAGGCAGAATGCTCACAAGTACTACATCCATCTAACCCTCAGCCTTTTCCTCTTTCTCTGGTTCATTCTTGGGAACTACTGGGTTTTTTCTGTGTATCTGCCAAATTTCATCCCCCCTTTTCATCAGCCTCAGGATTACTGTGACAAAACCCTGTACATTTTTGCTGTTGGTGTTCTCATTATTAGCCACACCGTTCTGTTTCTCCTTATCTTTTGTAGCTGCTGCATATACTGTTTTTCCAGGCAAAGATTCTCTTCTGAGGAAGACTAAATGCTACATAAAGAAATCCCCAGATGTTTGGGAAAGTGTGTACAACAAAGAACAGGCAATAATTCACCCTTGTGTACATCTTTGTTGTATGATGTATATGTGTGATAGCAGTCAACTTCAAGAGGAAATTACAAAATACAGTGCTGTCTGGAAATAGCTATGCTGGAATACAGCATAGTCTACATAAAAATGCTGCTGCAGGTGCCAGGGTGTACTCCTGCTAACTTTTACATCCCTTTTTCCACTCTGGATGTTTTATCAGGAGCGAGCTCTTGCAGATGGCAAACTCCTCTAAAACCAGCTCCCCCTTAAGTTCTATATAGCACAGTACATCTTTGCCTATAAAAGTAGCCATGCTGTCCTCTTCACTGGGATCTGAACATCTCCCCATAGTCTTTCTGAGGTTTGTTATTGTCCCTGCTTTATAGAGGAGGGAGCTGAGACAAAGGGTTGTATTCAGACCACTTTGCATAGTGCATGGACTCTGACAGTAACTGAGATGCTCACCAGAGAGCTATTCAGGCCACTGTCAGACTGGCCAGTAAGTAGCTATGATAGCAATACAAGCATGTATAAAAGGCAGCCTGAATATGGCCCTTGGGTCTCTTCTGAACTTGGACTAGGAAGCATCTGTATCTAACTTTGTGGCTTAACCAGACAGCATGAATACATCCGTAGATGTCCAATACATCCAAACTGAGCCAAGGCTGCTTTGCAAGTCTTTGGCAGAACAAGGAACTGAGCTACTGAGTGTCAGATCGGTGCTTCAGCCAGGGCTCAGCATTTCCCAGTCAGGGGACACACTTTTTGTATGGCAGTAATTTGTCAGTAGCACACTAACACAAAGATGACTATCAAACCATTGCGATCAACCTCATAGAAAAACTGATTGTGGTACTTTGTTATTTTAAATATAAAACTCAACTATAAGACATGGGCAGGGATGTGAGGATTTCAGGTGAAGGTGCTCATTACAGCAGTTCTCTTGTTATGGTGTGAGTGTACATTTGATTTGTTCACCTTGGTGCTGTACCTGTGGAAATCTGTACTTAATGGACAGATGTAACGCAAACAGCTTTTCAGTCAGCAGCAGCAGCAGCTTTAAAAGCAGCAGCATGCACAGAGACAATTTTTTTGTGACATGTAATGGAACAAGCCCAGAAGTGATCCTGGTAGATTGTTTTTTCGTGTGTTGATGAATGCAGTGTAAAAGTGCTCTTTCTGCTTTTGCATTATTATTTTGCATTTCTGTTAATGTGGTCAAAATGGAGGGGCTCCCCTCTAGATGAGCATGAGGGTGGCCCAAGGCACAGGAAAAAGATGTGTGTTTTGTGTATTTTGTCTGTTAAAACCCATGCAGCTAAATTCTGTGTTTTAGAGAAACCCAAAAGGGTTATAAACTGCCTGTGAAAGGGTGAGATATGTAAAAGAGCTCTACAATATGCCACAGCTGAACAGGGTCTGCTCAACCATCCTTCCTGGGACTGAGGCTGAAAGCAGTGTAACATCTGTGGGAACCACCTGTCTTCAAACACAAACATTTATCTCACCAGCTATTGTATAGACAACTAAGCCTGAATTTGGTGCACAAGGATTTTAATTCAGGCCCCAGATTTAAGAATTGTTTATTTCCAGAAAACTAATCTTAGAAAGAAGGATAGGATAAAGGTAGGACAGTATAGGATAGGATAGGATAGCATAGGGGAAAGGTAGGATAAAGGTGAAACAATCTGACGTGATGGCAGCATCAGTGTAGCATTCCCCTGCTCTGCGGCATCCATTCAGGAAAGGTCACAGCTAGGCTGCTCCTGCTCAGAAATCCATGGAATAGGTATTACTAACACTGCTGGCTGACTTAGGCCATGCACAGTTGTATGTAGGGAGATGTGACCAGTGGAAATCCTTCCTTTTATTTGTGGGCCTCAGATTGGATCTGGGAGAAATCACTGGCTCTGTTTCCCAAAGAGCTGCTCCACCACGTGCTCTCCACTGCCTCTCTAATGATACCTCACTTTTCTGAAACATAACTGCTGCCAATGGTGAAATACTAGAATTCCTCTTTCCCACCCCAAACACTTCAGTAGCTCAGCCCTTGGGCTCCTGGATTTCAGGGTTCAGTTCTGAATGGATCTATAGGATTTTACATTCAGTGGAGAGCATCTTTCATTTGTTAAGAACCCAAGGTGTTTAAGAAATTGCCTTTCAGAAGGCATAATTCCATCCATCACTCAAATACAACAAAGCAGCTGTTTGTCATTACACAGGAACTTAACCCAGAAGCTTGGAACAGGCATAAAACCAGAAAATTATACTCAGTTGATGATGCAAAAGAAATTTAACAAGAAAGTAGCTCCACCCACAAGACTCCAGTATAAATTTCCCTGTTCTTGCAAAATGCTGCTAAATCATTCTTAATCACCAAGATTTAAGGGCTAATACTCCTGATTTAAGTCTGAATTGATTCCAGTGACCTCACAGCAAGTGATGATGTGCTCCTATCTGAGCACATAGGAGGTGATTTTAGCTCAGAACAGAGGAGAAGAGACATTTCTAAGTGATGTTGCCTTGTGTTTGCTATGTGCTTTCAAGAGTGTGGTTACAGTAGCTCAGCAGATGTGCAATGATTTGCCAAACTTCAGCCACACAACAGTAAACCTGAAGCCTATGCCTCATTCACAGGAGGCTAGGACTGACTGATTCTCTAGTCTGACATGGAGGATTAATTCTTCAAATTTGAGAACCCATTGACATTTTGGGAAAGTGCTGCCCAGTCACTGTGCTAGTATTCAGTACCTGGTTGGTACAAACACAAAATTATAGAGGAGGTATTAACAAGGCAAAAGACATTTGTGAAATATTTTGAAGTTATACAAAGTAAACAAAATACTTTGCTATCACCAAGAAAGAAAAATTCTGCATTGATAGTATTAACCTTTACCTTGTGTACATCAATATGCTATGGCACATGCAAGTGAGAATATCAACACCTCAAAAACTGTTGGAGCCATCCATTCTGTGCCCAGAGGGATCTAAGCATGCCTTCTTTCACTGCTAATGCCTCCTTCAGCAGATGGGACTCTTGCAGGGGTGGAGCAGGGACAGCAGGTTTGGGGCATGTGATTAGATACACCAAAGTCACAGTGGCTCTTCTGACCCACCAGCAGCTGCATAGTTCATCTCAAGTTGCCCCAGTGGCTAAATGAAGCACTCAAACCTAAATTAAAGCAGTTTAATTGAAGGCACTTTATCTCACTTAGGGGTAAGCTAGGAACATGTGCATGGACCACAGCACCTTAACTTGCAAGCAGCAACTGTTTGAACTGCCACAAACTGGTGGTGTCCCCAACATATGCTCAGTCTCTGCACAAGTAGGTGTGCCTCCTCAGCAAACAGCTGTGGGGGAATTAAGTCATTACAGCCCAAAGGTCAAGCGGCTGAAAATACAGTCTACACCTTAAAATGTTTAATTTGAATTTTGCCACCAGGCTAAAATTACAAATTGAAAATGTTCATTTTTTTCCCACAGTAATATAAATGTCTTCTGAAAAATTGAACAAAATGCATGCACCTTTAAGCTAATTATTATGAACTCAGAATGTTGACTACAATGCAGGAAACCAGCTCAGTTTCAGTTAAATCATCTCCCCTCCTTGAGAAGGCAAGGTCTAGTTCCAGTATTTAAAGGAAAAAATACACATTATTTCAAAGGATTAGATAGCCTCCTCACTGCTAGTTGTGAGTACTGCAGAAATCTAATAATATGAAGAACCAAAGACAATTCTGTGTGCACACACTGACTCTACACACATACATATAAGTGCACTGACAGCAGCCATGAAATAAGTTACACATTACAGCTTATTGTCCACGGTGCATTTGTCCTCTCACTACTCCACCTTCTTCAGCAATGGGCATAAGATTCCAAAGCTCTAGAGAGTAGCTTTCCACAGCTATTTTAGAAGCAGCAGACAGACAAGCAATGTTTTGTTCCTTCACTCTGAATGTTGAACACAGACAGCTCCTACCTGCTGGCCCAAAGAAGAGAGAAAAAAAGAGCATCAGACATATCACAGAGCTCATCTTCTCAGGACTGGAAACCGGAACGCTGTGCTGTCAGAGAAGATGATCTCTCTCACAGAGCACTTGCTCTGAGCTTTATGAGGTCCCAAGACATCAGACTTTAAAACTATAAGGTAACTGTGCAGAAAAAAAAATAACCTAGAATAGCTTCTGCTTCTTTATGCCAAGAGCTGTTTCAAATGTCCCAGATCCTGAAATAGGAACAGTTGGTGTAAAAGATCCTAAATGCTTTGACTTTACAGGCAAAGGGCTACAAAGATTAAACTGGTGATAACTCATATATTTTACAACATTCTAAACTAGACCAGTTTCTGTAAGTTATCTTGAATTTAATCTCAGATAATTAATTTTCTCCAAATTCTAGTTGATAGGACTTTGCATCACAATGAGGACCCTTGCACGTTCTACATATAATACAGAAAGGATTGTTATGTCAGGACTGCAACTTGAAACTGTTACTTCTTGGCATAGGTTTCTTCAGGTTCCCGTTCACTACTGGATAGATGAAAGTCCCACAGGTATTAGCTGCAGGAGGAAACAGAAAACATTTTTAGAAAGTATAGTATTGAGGGAAAATAAAAAAGGCTGGCAAGTGCCATCTGATGTTGCACAGTACAAGGAAACTGCTGAAAAGAACAATGTCATATTGCAAGGTTTCTGAACAAATTGTATGAAATTCTGAGAAATCATGTATGTGTTTGTAACACTGAATTTCTACCAAATGTCTCATTTGAATAAAAATGAGTGTAAGTGCACAAGCCTATGTGACTGCAGTCTAAAAATTAAGGTACTTTACATTTACCAGTCATGCTAATTATAATCAACCCTGCTGCAGTTTCACTGAGATGAATAGTTATATCAGAGACTGATTTCGCCCACATATTTGAATCTCAGCCATACTGACTCTTCTGTATGATTAGTAATACTCAAGCAAAGGAAGAATCCGTTATTCCCTTCTCCATGCTACAGTACAGCAGCTCAAATGTGAGACATGCAAACTGTGGGCCTGTAAATCAACACACAAGAAAGCTTTCCTTTTACAAGGTCCTCTTGATGCCCAGGTGAGTTAGGTACCTGCATGTGGAAGGGAGCCTACAAAAAAGATGGAGAGTGACTTTTTACAAGAACATGTAGTGTCAGGACAACGAGGAATGGCTTCAAACTGAAAGAGAGTGGGTTTAGGCTAGAGATTATGAGAAAATTCCTTACTGTAAGGGTAGTGAGGCACTGGAACAGGTTGCCCAGAGAAGTTGTGGGTGCCCCACCCCTGGAAGTGTTAAGGGCAAGTTGCAAAGAATATTGAACAACCTGGTCTAATGAAATGTGTCCCTGCCCACACCCCAGGGGCGCTTGAACTGTATGATCTTTAAGGTCCCTCTCACTCATATCTTATGGATTTGATTCTCAGTCCTTTGGAAAAAAAATTTAGCCTTTCAGTGCCAATATGAAATAAGTACACAGGATGCAAACAGTAGAGGAAAAAAATCCACTATGCACTCTTATTCACAAGCTGCTGTAGACAACACCTTTTTAACACTGTTTACTTTTGCTCTTTGTATTGCTAATGCAGCTTTGCATTAGCCAACAGGTGAAATAAGACTTTAAGTAAACAGGTCTGATGCTTATTTGCATGGGAAGGTTTGGCTCCATAGCTTTGTATGGATAAGTTTCACGTTATCTGTGTAGGTTCTGTTACACAGCACAGAGACTGCTTGAAGACACAAAACTTCAGACTATTCCTTTGGCATGTGAACAAAACAGACAGCAACCATGTAGGCAGGTGTGTTTGTTTCTCTGCTTGGAGGATACATTATATTACATAACATCAGCAATTTGGTAACAACTGGGCTGGAATAAAATGCTAATAAGCAGTAAGATTTGCAGAAGAATAAAAAAAGTCAGACAAAAGAATGGAATGTAGCAGGACTCACCTGAGTCAATAAGCCTGTGAGCATTCCTGCCCAACAGCTGGTAGGAAGAACAGTAAGATCCAGTAGAAGAGCAGTAAGAAGAAAAATAGGTAGCTGAAGAAAATGCTAGTATCGATAGCTGCGTTACTGCCACAGCCTAGCAACAAACATGTATGCATTCAAGTATGTCTTTAGGCATCATAAAGACATAAAGAGTTTTTCAGTCATGGGAATCACAGAATTATCTTTTACTGACTAAAAAATTTATTCTCTAGGATGCATATCAACTAAAATGTTTTGGGTTTATTATTTTTAAAGTATCCTAAGCCATCCTATTATTTTAAAAACAATCATAAACACTTAAGCTTGCATAAGCTATTTGATATATATGACATTAACTAGGTTAGCAGCAGGTTTAGCTGCTGCTCCCAGCCAATTCTTTTCACTTTGGGAGGGCACTCAGCAGCCTCTCTCCTTGCCAGGACATGCCTGACCCTGGGAAGCCCTGCAGGCTACCAGAGCCCAGGGCCCTCAGCTGTTGATAAAGCAAACCTATACTTCTGATAAGGCACAGCACGAGATTCCTTTTACTGGCCCCTGAGCAATGAGTGATAGAGCTGATGACATACTGCCACACTTGTTCCTCAATAATATAAGGCTATTTGGTCTGGGGAAAGCCTGACTCTTCACTGGAAACAACACTGCTGATGACAGCAGTTGGCCAACTTGGTGATGACTTGGGTACACAACAAAGAAAACACCCTACTGTTCACCAAAACACAACACAGGCCAGAACTTCAACCCCTCCCTGCATTCAGGATGAGCAGCTTTTGCTTCTCTCACCCTGCTACTACCACGAGCACTTCAGACATATCCCTGAGACCTCAGAGACTTGATGTTCCCCTTCAACCACTCACCAAATCCTCTGCTTTGTCCACACAAGAGGACAAGTATCAACCACCTCTCCCCAGGCTGCTGACAGCTCTTGGTTGCTATTACACTGACTGGGGCAGTGCGAGTTTCTAAAGCAGAGTTTTCAAGTGTTCTGCATCCAGAGCTGAGGCCAGCATGGTAAAAACAGGGTTAGGAGCAGCTCCCAGAGTAGTGGCTCGTACACAGTTGCCACTTCCTTTGGAAACCTGGCCCCAATTATAGATGCTGAGCTTTCCTGCAAACCTGGCCATAAAGCCTGTGCCTGTTCCCACTGCAATCAGTGGCGACTGAATCAGTTCTGATTGATTTAAGTCTCTGAGCAGGCACAGAGACTTAATTAGAAAATTAGTAACTGCAAGGAAAGGAGAGAATGCACAACAGCCTGCCAGATCTCTGGAAGGAAGCAAGCAAAGGAGCCAGTTGTCCTTAAGACTGAGATTTTAGCCTCTCATTAAAAAAAAAAAAAAAAGATAATAAAAGAGATTGGCAAAATAGCCTTGAAGCTGTTTTAAACATCTTGTATAATATATAATTGCTTTTCAGCTCTTGAGTACTCTACTTTTAGATCTGTCCCCTGGGAAGAAAATATGAAACATGCTGAAACACACAGCCCTTAACAGCAATCAGCATTTTCAACTTTTCTTTGTGCTGGAAGTAATTAAAACTTTGTCTAAAACTCCTTGCTATTTGACAGGTACAAAGACAGATCAAGTCTAAGGTGTGTTTTTCATGTTAGTCCAGCTGAGTGCCAGAGAGATATTTTTCACCAGCTCTTGTGTTTTAAGAAAATTGAGATTCTCAACTCATTACTTCATGAAAAATCCTAATGTCTGGAGGCTCACAGCCACAACATTCCAGAATTTTTATGTGCTTGGAGGATTACCTGCAGTCGTGGAGGGCCTGCATAACAGGCTTGGAGGCTATTTGTACTCTGGTAAATGCATGCACCAGAATGCAGGACCACCAGTGCCAAGCCAAGCTGTGAAGTGTTAACCCTGGTGCAGCCTCATCTGCAGTGTTTGGGAATAAATTACCCTTTGAGCAAACTATTCCCCTAATGATATTTGAGCTTGTTTTGGACAGAAGTATCTGCATAATACCTACTGGGAGCCTGGGCATCAACAATTATTTGCCTAGTATGGGCATTAAGAGGATCAGGGCCTGGGAATATGCAATGGAGTATTTGCTAGCATAGATATAGGGTAAGAATTAACTTGGGTATGTTTTAACAGGGATAAACACTGAGATGTGTTTATTAGCCTGGGTGAAGCCATTTTGTTCTGTGCTCAGATGAGGGAAATACTAGGAGCTCAAGAGACTCTGGCTCTCCCACTTTCAGCTATATATGACACAAATATACCAGTTGCTGGCTGTGATAGGGGTCCGAGATGTAGGATGCCAATCCATGAGAAGAATTCTTTGTCTAAAAAAATCCCTCATGCTCAGAGCAGTGTCCTGTTGGAGTTAATTGCTAAGATACTAGCAGTCAAGAAAGAAACCAGAAGCTATAGCTTTCCAAATTTCCAAAGCTCCAGAATGGGTTCTAATTCAGCTAACAAGATGCATCAACCTAGAATTCAGAACAAAAGGCAAGATATGCAGTCAGATCTTCTGAAGTGGGAAGAAATTTTGTGTGTGAGAATACTGAGATGCAGGCCCTTCATCAGCACCACCCAGCTCTTGGCAAAAGTACGTCTTGCCCTTCTCTTGCACACAACCCTTCATCACCATGATGGCTGGGCTACCAGAGAGCACTTACACAATCTCTACAGCCTCCTGCCTCTGGAACAACAGTACAAAAGCAAAACACCACAGGGGATGAAACGAGGCAACACGAACATCCAGGTGGTGTTAGGACAGTGTGCAAGTGTCCTGCTTTTGCTGTGACGGTTGGACTTGATGATCTTGGCGGTCTTTCCCAACCTTAATGATTGATTCTATGAAGCTGCTCAGACAGAGTGCTGTGACAGTTCCTTTCTGAATGCAAGCTTAACCCCTCAGTACAGAAAAAAGCAAGTGTTTCTAAGCAGAAATCTCTCAACTGAATGTGCTCAGGGATTGGTGCACTCTGGCAAGGGCATAATTTCTGGGCATTTACAAAATCTCCTTAAAATGCCATTTGTTAGAAGAGTACAGCTAATATCACAGTAGGGGTGTTGCAGTATTTGCATAATATTCTCTGAGAAAATTGTGTATGTACCAGGATGATACTGGTAGCCAACACTACATTCAGACATCTTCTGTAATCTCAACATGAGTAATATGCTGTAATTGCCCATTACTGCTTAACCCCCAAAATATTATGAGCTGGTCCCATTCTCTGCCTGCCAAAATCTATTTTTGTGTTTGACTCACAGACAGCTTCTGCCAGGCATACTCACACTGGTTAGCACCTCAGGGCTGCACCATGCAGCATCATGCTGATCACAGTCCAAATGGTTGAGCCTGTGAGGAATTCTTTGTCTCTGCATGCACCCCATTTATTTTCAGAGGTTGGCAGACTGCAGGGACAAACTTCCCAATTTATGAGAACACAGGCTGAAACTACAAACAAAACACATCAGACCCATCATCCCATTTTGCCTGTACTAAGCCATAATCTCAGTTCCTAAGAAATAAATAGGGTAAACACAGAAATGACAAGGCAATAAAGCACGATCTGGCTTACTGCATTTACATTTTTTAATAGAGTCTTTCAATTGTTTCAAGAACAAGCATTTTTAAATTTCATGCAAAGGTATAACATGTAGTTGGATGGCCTCTGCATGGAAGAAAATATCACAGTGAAAATGTGTCTCTTTGCCCTCTAAATACTCTTATTTCACACGTAATATACAGTACAAGCAGACAGGGCCGAATTCAGAAGTTGTAACTTCACGGTAGGCAGTGCCTTTTGTATGAGCCTAATACTCATACATTGTGCTGAGAAAGTGGAAGACTTTAGTACAAGGCCTTTGCCAGGGCGAAGAGATTTAGAGATTTAGAAAAGGAAGCATCAGGCTATAATACAGCATCAAAAAAGAGAGAGTATTCCCATTTCTCCCCTATCTGTGCTTTTGAAATCAGGTAACTTAAGCTCTTGAAAACTTACATAGGGTTTGCAAAGGAGCTTCTCTGCATGTGGCCTTGCATACCCCATAAAATGCATGAATTTATCCAACTTGCACACTGAACTAAGTGCATAGTCCTTTTGTGTACTTAAAAGTATAATTATGCCTATGATGACAACTTCCTTATGGCTAACATGGGCTGTCCAGATGTGCAAGTCTAAGTGCTTCTCTTGGGCTTCACAGGTTCAAAGAACATACCAGAGGAACTGAAAACCTTTTGAATTTCACTCCTCTTACTGCAACAGCCACTCATGTACCCTTTTCCTTACTGGAATACTTCACTCCATCAGTAGGAGCTAGGTATTTAATGGATTTGCTATGCAAAATGATACTTCATGTGGCACATCGTTGTTTATGTTTCTGTGGGAGCATCCCTTTGGCAGCTTTCCAGGGCACAGGATGCAGCCCCAGGTCCTGTAGCACTGCTCCCTGTTCCCAAAAGACAACACCCCGTTTGCAGCCCCAGCTTAGCTGGCAACCGCATCTGTCCCGAGCTGGTGTTCTGGGAAATTCTCCATCCTTCCTCTGCCACCACCTTCGCCAGGCCCAGCCGTCTGCAGCGAGGTAGGGGCTGGTTGCAGCCGTCCTTCATGGCTAATGAAGAAGGGGAGAAAACAGAAGGGATTAAGAAGAACCAGCCCACGAACTGCTGCTAAGCAGGAAGTCGGCACCACTGCTCCCCCTCTGTCACACTCGCCGCGCTGCCTCGCACCCTCCCTTAGCGCGGCCGGTCCACGGCGGTGACCGCGGCCGGGCCGAGCGAGGCCGCCTCTCAACCCTTACCTAACGCGGGCACGGCCGCCTTATGTAAGGGCAGAGGCGGGGCCGGCACCGCTGCGGGGCGGCGGCGGCGGCAGCGGCAGCGGCAGCGCCATGTCCTGGTACCGTAACACCGTGTGGTTCGTGAAGGGGCTGCGGGAGTACACGAGGTACGGGCGGCGGCCGCCCGGGGCCCGGGAGGCGGCGTGGGGCGGGCGCAGCGCCCGAGCTGAGGCGCTCCTGTCTGTGCGCGGGTTCACCCGCGGCGAGGCCATGTCCATCTGGTGTTTTATGGACGGCTGCCCGCCCCCGCCAAGGCGGGCAGATTCCCCGCGGCGAGGCCGTGTTCATCTGGTGTTTTATGGACGGCTGCCCGCCCCCGCCAAGGCGGGCAGATTCCCACCCCGCTCGGAGAGGGCTGCCCGGCCCGCCCTGGGGCTCTGGCCGGGCCGGTCCCCGAGGGTCGAGGTGAGGGCTGGGTGGCTTGGGGCGGCCAAACGCCACCGCGAGTTGTGGCTTTCATTGCAAAACGTGGGAACAGCCTGCCCAGGGAAGTGATGCAGACGCCATCCCTGGAAGTGTTCAAAAAAACATCTGGATACGACACTTGAGGACATGGGTGTACGTGGTGGTGGTGCTGAGTTCATGGTTGGACTTGATCTTAAAGGCCTTTTTCCAACCGTAATGATTCTATGATACATCGCTGATTGCAGTGTCACTGGTGTTCATGGCCCGTCCCATGGGTACAGAGAGTAAACAGGGCAATTACTGTATGCTGAGCTGTGAGAGGAAAGTGCTTTTCAACCCACACATGTGTTTATTTTGGAAGGTTTCTCTTCTAGTTTCTCACAGGTGTCTCTTGATTTGTTCAGATCTGGCTACGAGTCTGCTTCCAGGCACTTCAACCCAGCTGATGTGGAGGTGGATGTGGCTGGAAGATCCTTCCTGGTCACTGGTGCAAACAGTGGCATTGGCAAGGCCACAGCCAAGGAGATAGCGAGGAGAGGTGAGCCGGGCTGCCCTGGAGCTCCCAGGAGGCTTACAGAGAAGATGGAAGGAAGCGGGTTGGCCTTCCAGCACACACATACCCCCCTGGGATGTGGGGTCATTTTACAGGGCTCTTAGTATGGGTTAGAGTTTTAAGCACAATCAGTGCGGTGAAAACTGGAATAAGGAAACCAAATTAGCAGAGAGGATCTGCAAATCGTTTTTCAAGTGCATGTTTACCAAAACTGTCTGTGTTATAGTGGCATCTAAGGATGTTGGTGACGGATCAGTGTCTGTTTAAGGCTAATTCAGTATCAGTAGCAACTGGGCTGAATTTGAACTAAGGGTTTTGCAAATGTATCATATGACGAAAGAAAACAATTGTCTTTGCAAAAATGAGATGGGAGAGCATAAAAAAAGCAATGTAGGTGCTCTTGATCTTGATGATAATACCCTGGAGTTTGTGCCCTTTGACTGATTACGTGTAGTTGGTTTTTTTTATGTTGTTGTCTGTACACAAGGACATGGTATGAACTGGACCTAGCTGCTGCTGAAGGATAAACTTAATCCCTTACAGAGTTGACAAAATAATTCCTGTTGTGCAAGAGTGACAGGAGTTTTGGCACGTAGAGAAAGGGAGGAGCTTGTGGCTCTTTGCTCTCTTTGTGTGCTTAGGTTTCATAACTATGTTATGAAGGAAAGTGGCGACTCAGTTAAATTAAACTTGAATTTATTTTATTAAAAATAAAACTGTTAGCATCAAAGACTCTTTGGGTTAAAGATCTACATCAGTGCCAGCACGTGATTGATTTCAGGTTCCCGCTACTGCTAATGTATATAATCACTTTATGTAAGTAGTGCTTTGTCAGGTGACTGGTTTGCTCACAAATGGATATCTCTACCAGGTTTTGCAAACTGGACAGCTGGCTGGATCTGTATGGGATTTGGTCACCATGTTTAGCAGAACAACCTTGGGCTCAGACTGCATGTCTGATATGTTGTATGGGCATTGCTGTTCATATGAAGTTAAATGACTTCCTGGTCCCATCCTTGAACATCTCACTTTGAAACTCAGTGTCAGCTGTTGGGGCTCAGACTTCTAGTTGAATCTCTTCAAGGGCACCACAAGAAGAAAATAAGTAATTCAGACTCAGCAGAAGAATAATCAAGCTATGTTGGCTTTACCTCCAGGCACTCAGATCTTTCTAACTAATGATGATCTTTCTGACAATTTCTGTGTTCTGAGTTCAGCTTTTCTCTGAATTGGTGTCTTATGGGTATGCAGATTTGGGATTTCCTCTATGTCTTGTGAACTGCACTTCCAGCTTGATAGAGTCTTCTTCCAACTATTCTGACTATTCCCATGTGTTAAGTTCAAATAGTTTCAATCTTTACCATGTAAAATACATTTAAATTCCTTTCCTAGTGTATCTGTCATACCAAAACTTCCCCCCTGTCCTGGTGCTCAGTGGAAAAACCTCTCTTGTAGACAAAAGATTTTATTGTCAGACCCCAGACTGGGCTGTGCAGTGTGGGACTGTATCACCTCAAAGTAGACTTGGTGTTTTCCATTTGGGTTCTGGGCAGTAGAAGTGTGACCCAACAGAACTGTTTATCAGTGATTAATTATGTTTCTATTAGGGCTTAATTCCTTGAGCTTGCTAGTGGTGAACTGATAGCAATCCCTAGAACACCTTTAAAAACAGGCAAAGGTAAAGAGTATAGGTATTCCTATGACAGAAATTAACACATGACTTGTAACAATCAGAGAATATGAAGCAAAAAAAAAAAAAGTTTGCCTAGCTCTACTTTAGTCTTGTTTTTGAAGACATTCTTTAATATGGCTAAGTGATGAGATTGTGTTATGTATCCAGGTCTCTGAGAAGAGCCTTGCCTTGTGTATTCCTTTCATGGAAAAGTTGGTTGACTCTAGAGGTCACCTTGTCCAGCATCTCATTTGGAGCAGGACTGTTGGCAACAGTAGATCAAACCAGTCACTGCTGTGTCTTGCTGCTTGATACCTACAATGATGCAAATTATGCATCCTCTTGGGACAGCCTGGTCTATTCAGAAGAAAACTACTGAAAATTATTTTTCTTAATAGGTGACCTGAGCCTCCCAAGCTGCAATTTGAGGCTATAGTCCTTGTCATATCTCTACTGCTGAGAATTCTGATATCTGGCACTTCTATTTCCTTTTCACAGAGTGATTCTAGTCACTTGTGTTGTTCAAGCCCTTTACTGAACTTCCTAAGGCATTTATCAAAAAACTATCTATAATGCAGATGCCTTAGCTTCAATTTCCAGTGTAGCTCTGGTATGTCACCCACTAAACATGATGTACAGACTTGACAGAAATGGTTTGAGCACAGTACTTAGAGTGCAGTGGCTTTTTCCATACGTGCAGCCTTGCATGATGACCCTGCCTGCCTTCACAGGAACCAGAGCCAAGCAAAAATATTCCATCTTTTTTCTGGTATCTAGTATCTCATCTAATTAAAATGCTGATGGTTCCCCCTAATGCGGGTAGTAATGAAGTATCAAGTGCTTTTCTTGTCGCAATCCACCAGGTGGCACGGTTCATCTGGTTTGCCGAAATAAGGAACGGGCTGAAGTTGCCAAAGAGGAAATAGTGACAGAAACGGGCAATCAGGTGAGCTGGTTTTCAGTCTTTTGTTTACTCTTAGAAAGGTTGTTAATATTAAAGGCCCCAGGGGCCTTGAGATACTCTTCTAACATCTTGCTGTTGTGTTTTTAATAATATTTTCATACAGACATGGAAACATCTAGTAGTTTATAATTCAAATGGTTTGAAGTGATTTAACTTCATTAGGTGATGTATCTGTGATTAATAACATCATCAGCAGCATGCTGTTTTATTTAATGTTTGTTGTTGATATGCTTTCTGATGTTCTACTTACTTACTATTCCTAACTATGTGGCTGAGGCTTTTAAAAGTTAATGCATTGCAACACTTGCAACAACATTTATGAGTCTACAGCATTGGAGCTGAAGGTTTTATGTGTCTGAATAACATGCTCTTGATTTGCTAAGGTTGGCTGCTCTGTGAAGTGCTGTGTGTGGTCCTAATTCTGTGCTCTACATGCCTTTTCATCTCCTTTTCTTGTATCTCTTCCTTTCCTCTGTTACACATTCTTTTTGTTTCTGTATGTATCACTCTGCAGTACACGCCTGTATCTGTCACTGTTGCTTTTCCTAATTGTTCAGGAGGGTGTGCTTACCGAGAAATTCAGTAGTCATTATCTTTCTATCTTGGTGCCCTGGTTTTGGCTGGGATAGAGTTAATTTTCTTCATAGCAGTTCCTCTGGTGCTATGCTTTGGATTTGTGACCAAACCAGTGTTGACAACTCACGTTTTAGTTATTGCTGAATAGTGCTCACACAGCATCAAAGCCTTTTCTCATTCTCACACCGCCCCACCAGTGAGCAGGCTGGGGTGCACAAGAAGATGGGAGGGGTCACACTGGGACAGCTGACCAAAGGGACACCCCAGACCATGTGACATTGTGCTCAGCAGTAAAGGCTGCGAGGAAGAAGGAGTAAAGCGGGACATTCACGGTTATAGTGTTTGGCTTTCCAAATTACTGTTGCATGGGATGAAATCCTGCTTTCCTGGGGATTGCTAGATGCCTGCCTGACAATGGGAAGTAGTAAATTAATTCCTTGTTTTACTTCGTTTGCACATACAGTTGTGCTTCACTTATTAATGGCTTTATCTCATCCCACAAGTTGCGCTGGTTTTGTCCTTGTGATTTTCTCCCCATTCCCACTGGAAGTGGAGTGAGTAAATAGGGTTGTATGGGGCTGAACTGCCTACCATGGTTAACCCACAGCTTTTGGATGGAGACCTAATCTTCATTTTAAATAATGACTTGACTCTTGTACACAGTATTTTGATTTCAGTAATGGTTTTTAATGTGGCTCAAAAATTTTGAAGACTTTTTTATGGTTAGAGATGTCATATTGACTAAATTTCTGCTCTTTGATTTCAGCTCCCTAGTGTAGCACAACCAGCATTACTCTTCAGTTCTTTAATGAAGGTGATTTAGATCAGTCCTTATGTAGAAATAAATACTTTCCAGCTGTCTATAGCTGTGTAATCCCATGGCTATAGTAAGACTGGTGATTATCTGTGTTACCTCCTTCTCTAACTGCAGTCAGACAGCCTGGGAAGAGAGGTGAGTTTGACCTCTGAAGGTTCCTTCATGTTCTGTTTTCTGTCACCTGGTGAAAAAAACTTGAGGCAAATAATATTCTTCCTCTAAAGGCAGCATAATTACTGCATTCCCACTTTTTGGTGGGCTGCGAACCCATAGTTTCTGTAGTCATGAGAGAGTGTGAGGGCACTGCAGAACTTGTTTGTGACCCAGGGCACTCATGCAGAGAGCAGCTCTCAGTGAAGTGTTAGATGAGCTGTACAAGAGGCCCTGTGGGACACGTGACTGCACTGGGAAGAGCATTTTAATAAGGAGTCCATAAGAACATCCTTCTTTATAAGTGCTCATTCAGAAGCAATCCAGAGGGATAATAAAATGCTTTATCTGCAACTTGACAAGCTGTATCCAGACTGAACTTGCTCTTCCTGATAATTTGGATGGAGATCCTGTTATAGCATACACCAAAGATTTTTTCCATCTTCCACAGTACATGCTGGAGTTCAGTGCTGAAATGGAATTATTTGGCAGTCACCTGCCCCTAGATCTGGGAACTGGAAAGTTCTCCTAATCTGTTGAAATAGATCCAGTCACGGAGATTAGGTTTCACTTTGAAAATGGCTTTGCTACCTTCGAGGACCTTTATAGGTAACAGGCCTGAATATCCTTTTCCGGAGTCAGTGTGACAGTCTTCAGCAGATAAACGTTGATTTGGATCTTTTTCAGTCTCTGAAATCCCGTGTAATAGTGAACATCTGCCCAAAAAACTTTACTTCTTCTGTGCCAGTAGATAATGGTATTAGCTTTAAAAGCAGAAAGTTTTAAAGAGGTATCCAGCTTGAACCAGTAGAGCAGTGTTAAGTTTTTGGTCAGAAATAATTCACAGAGTGGGTATGGTTGGAAGGGACCACGGTGGGTCATCTGGTCCAATCTCCTTGATCAGGCAGAGTTATCCTAGAGCACGTTATTACAGTGAGAAAATTCTGACCCAAACTCAACTAAGGAGCTGAAATCAAATGGCTAGAGAGAAAGTCATGTGCTTTTTATCTTCAGGGAAGCAGAATTACAGGCAGGCAATAATGCCATATCATTTCTTCAGCTTCTTCACTTATCTCATTTGCTTGTATAATGATTATTTAAAGAAACAACTTGGAAAGAGAGGAGGCTCTTTAATGATTGTTTGTTGTTTTGCAAGAGAACACATCCTCTGCATAATTATTTTAAAACTGTCTTTTCCTGGCATACGTCATAAGACAATCTGTGGAGTGTCTTTGAGACTAAGTGCTATCTAGGAGAAGAGTAGGAGTTGACGTGCCTTTGTATGCTGATAAATGCCACTGTGCTTGTACTATGTAGAACACAAATCTGCAGAAAGCAGAAGAATTGTCTGTAGCAAGCAGCAAAAGGTTTTCGATGTTTTGGAGGGAGGAATTATTTCTAGCTTTAGTGGTTTAGAAAATGATAACTTTGCTCAATGTTAAGCCTTTTTTTTTTAATTCTATTGCATCCACATTGCTGGCCATAGTATTGCAAAACATTGCAAGAGTGTTGTGACATGAAGTGACTGACAAGGATGTAGGAGTTAATGCAGCAGTTAGCATGGAAGGGGATGCAAAAGGCACCCAGCACTCTGAGACAGCTGGAGTGGGTGCAGTGATGCTCCTGAAAGCATGCTCTCCCACCCTGGCTGGAGCCACGTGGGAGTGGCACATAGGAGACCTGTCCAGACAGAGCTCCAGAGGGATAATGTGGCAGATGTTGGGTTGCAGGGAGTGACTGGTACTTTTCCCTGACCCTGGGGCAGCGGATGATGGTGGCTTCATCTGTTGGGTTCTGCTGTCCTCAGGGTGCTGAGCTGCCAGGTAAAGTGACAGCAGGAGGTGAGCAGGCTGCAGAACCACAGGGAATAGAAACAGGAGATTGGCAAGGTCTCTACAGAGAGTAGAAGAGCACATTGCATGGAAGGAGGGATGGCTGGAAGCTGCATTTGAATAAGTGGTGGATAGAGTCTCCTAAGATGGGGAGGAATGGAAGCTTGTGAACGCTGGCAACAGAAGGCAGTTCCTTCTCTGCCTGCAGATGTGCATTTATAGGATAGGTATAGTGCCATGGTAACAGATGAGGAAGAGCAAGCTCTGTCTGGGGAGGTGTTGGAGACAGATGATCCTGAACAGTTGTTGACAGTGGGAGGAAGCTGTGGGTGGTGATGGCTGAAGACTCCTTCCTGTGGGGGATGGAGACACCCATCTGCAGTCTTGGCTTGATGACTTGAGAGGTTTGTCACTTGCTGGGGACTCAGATGTAAGGTATTGCAGAGAGTCTGCTGAGGCTGGTCTGGACCTTAGACTAGTACCCCTTGTTGCCCAACCACATAGGCACCCATGACATTGTGAGGGGTGACCTGGAATTCGCCAAGAGTGTTTACAGAGAGTCAAGGGCAAGTTGTGGTCTCCTAAATCCATACAGTGAAAGGGAAGGGCTTGGGTAGGAGCTCACATGCCCTGCAGGTCAACACCTGAATGTTCAGCTGGTGTCACTTTGGCCTTTGTCACTTTGACCTTTATGTACTTCTTGTACCTTCTCTGTTAGATGAGCTGAGCAGCAATGACAAATTGGAGCAAGAGTGTCTTTGCCAACAGGTTTGCTAAGCTTAGTGAGGAGGCTTTAAAGTGGTTCATTGGTTGGTAGTGACCAAACCCGGGAGAGTCATGGGAACAGTGAGTATGTGTCATGGGGACTGCAAAATGGAGGAAGCTCTCACAGTTTTCATGAGAAAGCAGCATGTCTGGGAGCCCATTTCAGATGCCTGTTCATGAGTACACATAGCACAGGAAACACGGGAATCCATGCATGACTGCAGAGCTGTGGTCTCACTGGGATTAGAGAGAAATGGTTGGCATGACTCAAGCACTGGAGTGGATCTATACCTTTGCTCGTTGTACTGGTTTTGGCTGGAGTGGGGGTAATTTTCATCACAGTGGCTGGTATGGGACTGTGTTTTGGATTTATGCTGAATACAGGGTTGATAATACAGAGATGCTTTTGTAGTTGCTGAAGAGGGCTTATATAGAGCCAAGGCCTTTTCTACTTTTTGTACTGCCACACTGGAGAAGAAGTTGGGGTTGCACGGGAGGTTGTGAGGAGACACAGCCAGGACAGGTTGACAAACTGACCAGAGGGTTATTTCAGACCATATGACATCACGCTCAGTTTATGAAGCTGGGGGAAAGAAAAAGGAATGGGGAGATGTTTGGGGTGGTGGCTTCCCAAGTAACCATTATGTGTGATAGGGCCTTGCTCTCCAGGAGATGGCTGAACACCTGCCTGTCTGTGGGAAGCAGTCAATTAATTCCTTGTAAAAAGCCTAAAGGACCTGGTATTCCCAGGCAGTTTCCCATCCAAGTACTAACCAGGCCCAACCCTGATTAGTTTCTGAGATCAGACAAGGTTGGGTGTTCTCAGGGGGGTATGGCCATGGGCTTGGGGTTTTTTGCTTTTTTGTGTGGCTTTTGCTTTCCCTATTAATCTGTCTTTATCTCAACCCACATGTTCTCTATCTTTTACCCTTCTGATTCTCTCCCTGATCCCTTTGGTGAAATGACTCTGCCTGTGGACAAGAGGGGAGCAGTTCTCTCCTTAATTTTGACAAGGCCTTTTACATGGTTTGCCATGATATCCTTGTAGCCAGTTTGAAGAGATGTGGTTTGAACTGGTGGGTGAAAAGGTAGATGGAAAACTCTGGAACATGTGGCTCCAAAAGTAACAATCAACAGTACAAAGCTGATCTGTTAATGATTTTTAGTGGCATCCCCCAGGAGTCAATACAGGGGCAAAACCTGATGACATCTTTTTAACAGCACGCGTGACAGAATGAAGTGCAGCCTTTGCCTAGCTGGCTGGAAAGCAGATTGCAGAAAGGGACCTGGGAGTGACAAGTTGTCCCTCTGTGAGCAGTGCCCTGGGGCAGGGAAGGCCAATCATACCCCAGGCTGTACGAACATGAATCTAGCCAGCAGGCTGAGGGAAGTGCATCTTCCTCTCTATTAAGCCTTTGTGAAACCACAGCAGGAGTCCTGTGCCTGGATTTGCACTCCCCAGGGGGAAGAAGTCATCCATGTCCTGGAGTGAGTCCAACAGGGGGTGACTAGGGAGATGGGACATGTGATGTGCAAGGCGACTCTGAGAAGGCTGATTTTGCTCAGCGTTGAGAAGGCTGAGATGGGTCTGGCTGTATTCTACAGCCACATGATGGGAGTGTGTAGGGAAGGCACTGCCATGCCTCTCTTGGAGGTCTGCAGTGGGAGGACAAGAGGCAGCTGACACAGATTGGAACAGGGACAAAATTCTGAGTAGATAGTAGGAAAAATGTTTTCACCATGAGGGTGATCAAACACTGGCGGCTCAGACAGGCTGGTGAATCTCCATGTTTGCCAAACAGCCTCCAGAGGTCTCTTCCAATCTAGATTATTCTCTAATGCTGTGACTTGGAGCATTTCCATGGAAAGTTCAGCCAAAGAGAGAGCTGCTAAATTGTTTAAAGTGAAATTTTGCAAGGTTTGCAGTATTTTTCTAGTTCTCTGCTATGCCTGGTGCTCTGTCACATATATTTATCTAAATAGGACTCTCTCTTAATAACTTTGGCATTAAAAATCTGTGTCTCAGAAGCAGCTGAAGCAATGACTAAGCATGTTTTAAGGACTAGAGTTAAATTTTGCAGTTGTGCATGTTAACCTGTATTAGTTGCGTTCTGGAGACAGTATTTTTTTCATACTGCTTAAATACCTTTTCACCTAGACAGGCCTAAACAGGGTCTCTCTTCACTTTCCCTGTTGATTGTGACCTAGTTTCTTTTCCTTTAGAATATCTTCTTGCATATTGTGGATGTATCTAATCCCAAGGAAATATGGAAGTTTGCTGAAAAATTCCAAAATGAACATAAATTAAATGTGTTGGTAAGTTCGTATACTTAAATCATGTGTGTCTGTCTTGGGAGTGTGTAGCCTATGAATTTATCTGACAGGTCATGTAGACCTCACAGTTTGGCCCACAATTCTCCCCTTATTTTTCTCTAGATGTTTTTTTTTCAGGAGTCTCCGTGGTTTGCTTGCTCTTGTCCTTTCTCAGTTCACACAGATGTGCTACAAAAAAAGAGAAAAGCAGTAATTTTATAGCTGCATATTTGGAGACACCACACATTTTCTCTTTGACTTCCATTACTAATAACATTGTCCTTCTTAAAGCTAGACCTTCTGAAAGACTAAACTTTTGCAAGAAGTCCAAAGACTAAAACTTAGCCAGGGGAGAGGAAACAGTTAATCATCATGGTTGGTAAGGGGCTCAGTACAGTTTCCCCTTTATTTAGCAGTGAAAATTTGCTCGGGGGACTGTACTACAGCTGGGGCACCTGGAGCAGTTCCTTTGGTGCTTACTAGATGAAGAATGTCTGATAAAAATGGGGAAATAAGTTTTGAGGAGTGGCAGTGAACAAGGAGGAAGGTGTGTAGGGGCAGATCTTTTTTTTTTTGAAGTGGGAAAGAAAAGCCTGAGCTCCTTCTGGAAGGTAAGGCAGACAAAGAAATGTGTCAGAGACTATGCTAGCTGCACACAGCTTACAAGCATGTTTTATTGAACAAATAAAAGCTACAGTGTGTAGCTTTGTGTTGCAGTGTCAGGAAACAGCAGATTAACATGGACTGCTCATGTGTGTGGATTTCCTTGTAGATATTTGTGTAGATTGTTTTTGTTTAAAGGAGTTGTTTTACAGATCAACAATGCGGGATGTATGGTGAATAGCAGAGAATTAACTGAAGATGGACTTGAAAAAAACTTTGCAACAAACACTTTGGGTGAGTATTGAAGGTTTGGTTCTGGAACATACTTATTTTGCTTACAGAAGTGTGTTTTTATAACTGGGTTTGTGAGGTATGTATTCCTGCTCAAAGAGCGATCATAGCATTGCTATGCTAGGGAAGAAGCTGGAAAGGAAAAGGAGAAATATTACAGCTGTTTGGAGTGCCATTTTTTAATTTCTCTGTTTTTTTCAATTGTTCTGATATCAGCACCTTTATTTATCATAGCAGAAGTGGGCAGTTGCAGGTTGATTCTGAAATCTGCTAGGGAACTTTGTTCCAAGCATTGCTGCTGATGATGTTCTTTGAAATAATTGTGTTTCTGGGGTTTGGATGGAGCTTGGAGCACATTCAGATGTTTATAGAGACGTTCAAATGTTTGAGTGGGCTTGCACAGCCCTGTTTGATGTGCCAGAGGCACTGTGTAGGAAGCCTGTGCCGTGTATGGTGCCCTGGATGCTCTCAAACATGTAATGTCTAGTCAAGGGATTGAGCAGTAGTGGGCAAGTCTTGGGCACTCCATGTGAAAGGGGCATTTTTTGTGAACTGTGGCAGTGGTGTAAGAGGGACAAATGATGGGAAACAAGTCAAGAGGGAAAGTGGAGATGTGGGAGGGCAGGAAAAATGGTGAGCAAAGTGGAAGGTTCCCCACAGAAGTCGTGGAAAAGAGGAGGGCAAACAGCCAGCCAGCAGAGAGAAGAGCTGAGACTGCTGATATCTGTAAGGCTGGAAGCTGCACCTCTTGCAAAGAGACACATGGTACTTGCATCCACCCAACAGTCCTGCTACTCTTCCCCCTCTGCCTCCCTGCAGGGTAGGTGGATTTCTCAAGAGACTGTCTTTAATGTATTCAAAAGTGACACATTAAGGAAGAACTGTGGTGCTTTGTTTCTGTATTTTCCTCCTGTTCATCAGTATCTGGAATGAGGAAGGGGAAAACCTAGTCTGTAAAGATAAGGCATTTATAGAACTAGCATAATCTGGAAACAATTGTTGGTTTTTATTCTTAGCCTTTTTCCTGTGTTGATTCCTTAAATGCTATTTATGTTTGAAAACTAACATTTTAGTATAAATGTCTTTTGCTTCACTATTACTGTACATACAGCTCATTTTTTCTGCAAGTCTGAATAGATTAAATTGACAATTAAATCAAGTATAAAGGCACAGATTCATTTGCTTCTGACTAATCTTTTGCTAACATACTTCTATTTCTCATGGCCAAAAAATTCAAAAAGAGTTTTATTTTGCCATGACATTTCCCCTGGCTGCACAAGTACAAGAACTTCTACCTTGAGGAATCTATTCACCATAAATTAGTTTAAATCCTCTTTTGGTCCTTCAGACTAAAACCCAGCAATGTGCAAAGGTACAGTTCTTCCAGGGAGAAGAAGAGTGAAACAAACACAACAATCTGAATGCAAATGCATGTTTTAGTTTAGTTTTAGACATTGAGGATATTAACTGCTGAGGAACTGTACTAGTGCATCACTTGAATTATATTTTATCTCACAAGTAGAAGCAGCAAATTCTGCTTTTCCAGCTGTAAATCAGCCTTACTAGCAGTATACAACTGCACAGAGGAAGCTGAATTATGGTTGTAGCAAACTAGGAAAATGCCTGTATTATCTTTTGTGGATGTTACTTATAGATCTCCTTTATTCATTCGTGTATCACTTGCTACATGATTGCATAAGAAGTTTAGGGAGGTAAATCATCCTCTGTTGTCCGACTTTTTCAGAGTTCAGGCAAGGACTGGGTTGTTTGCTTAGACTGCTTCTCCCTAGATAAAAATAAGGATTAGATTTTGGATCTTTTAGAACAGAGTGGGACTTGGTTGAGCTGGAAGAAGCTGGCAGTGCAACAGGAAGCTTCTGTGCTTGCAGGCCAGACACACATGAAGGACCAAGGCTACAAACCACAGGCTTTTTTCTTCAAAGTCAGGGATAGGGTAATAAATCATAACATCTGGAGTTTTAGTAGGAGAAAGTTGTGTGGAGAAATACCAGTCAGAGTAGATGCTGTGTTATTTCCCTGAGTACTAGGTACCTTTGGGTGTGTTTTACTTGGGAGAAGTTATTTCTGTTTTAGTAACTCTCTGTGGTTATAGAGAGGAAAGCCTGGCTAAATTAGATATGGCTGGTACATAAGTTGGCTATAAACTGGAATGTGGTCTGAAAGAACAAACTAAGTTCTGTTCTTTGCCCCAGTAATGCTAAAGCCTGAAGGGTGACATGGGCTCAAGGCCCTTGTTTGGAAAATGTGCAGTTGTTCCTCGCTTGACTGACAAGATAGAATAATACCAGTATCTTTTGCAGATCTTTACATGTAGGATGTTCCTTCCATTTTTCTTTCACTATTTTTTTCCTACCCTGGCTCTTAGCTCTGTCTAGTAAAGGAATGTGTAGGTTGTAACTATCTAAGAAAGCAAGACTGAAATATAACATGCTTTAAATGCACGACACAGTTTTTGAATTCTGTACCTGATATCTGATTAACATTTATATAAGCTGTAAAGTTGCTCATTTAGGTGTCTGAAATGCTGTGGAGCTTTTAAATCTAGTCTAGGAATATTTTCCTCTCGACTGATCTCTTACTCCATTTTTGAGCATAATGGATGTCAGTGTTCAGTTCTAATTCATGATCTAACTTGTGGAACGTACTTTATATCCTGAACTTTTCTTGGGCATACATGGGACAGAAATGACTGCATAAGTCCTCTTGTATGATTATGTACAAAAATAACACTGGTTAGAATAGAAAGAAAAATTCTCTTAATGTAAAACACAGCTGACTGGCTAATTGAGGATAGCAACTGAAATAAGAGGTGCATAGTCCTCTCTGTTGCTGTCAGAATATGCAGGTGGATGAAGTTCATGAAAATGTAAAATGCAGGTTGATAGTTAAGGCTTTGTGTGGTTTATTTAATATTCAAGTTCAAACTGTAAAGTGCTTTGAGCAGGTGGTGGCAGCTGCATCTGTGCTGGTGCCTGTAGCACGCTTAAAATGAGTCTGAGGCAAAAACACTGTATGGCTTGTTGTGGTTCTGTTGTTGCTGTCAAATGAAACACCTTGCCTTTTTTCCCTGCTAGAGCCTCAAGAATTGTTGCCTGATTGCTGGAGCTCAGTGAATGTAGAGAGCAGAATAGCTGTGGAACATTTTGTAATGTGGGAGCACTGGCCAGGTACAAGTCTGAAGTAGCACTTTGCTGATTGAAACACGCTTTCAGTACCAAATTGAGTGACTCGCTTGGGATAATGTGGGCAGATTGCCTGCAGACCTGCCGATCCTGATGGGCAGATTTTTTTCTCTGTCTTCTAGTTTGTGTGATGTTGCCCTTATATTTCTTCCTGTGGGCTGACCATGTACTCAGAGTTGTACCCAGGAGCTGGGCAGCAACAAGCAATCATTTCCTCTGATGAGACTTGCAGACTTCTGAGTCAAAACTTTTTAAATTTAATTTTATTTTACTTGTTTTAGTATAACTCCCAGCAGATACTATTAAAGGTGGTGGTATTCAGTCCTTTTGGAAAAAAACTTCAGCATTGATAAGCAAGTGGAGGCAAAAGCATCATGTTCTTATTGAAGCACTAGACACTTAGCTGAAGCAGTCCTTTTTCCTCTATTTTATCACCTGCCTCACTTTACTTCACTCAACGTATCTTCCTGCTTAACATGGAAAAATGGCATACATGTTACTTTTTTATTGCTACTTACCAGCCAAGGGGATGCTAAAACACACTGAGAGATAAATAAGTGATGCTCTCAGTATGCATCTTTTCCTCAATCTAATGTGCTCTCATGTTTTAGTAATATATAGACATACACTTCTACTCTCTGTGCAGAAGGGTTAGAGCCAGAGGAAATAGGATGTTTTTCTGTCATAGTAACACTATAGCCCATCTATGGCAAACTGCCTAACCTGGATAGGTGTTTGTCAATCTCTTCCCTATGTGTGACCTGTATCTAACTGGTGTTTCACAGAAGCCAGTGTAGCCTGGTGTGTTCTGAATTACTTGGAAGTCAAACAACTTGAATATCAGCTGTCAGTTTGCCATTAGTTCAATGCCTGATCTTTGGCAAGACAACCTCATCTGTGAAAAGGAGGCTGTGGTTCCAATTTTCTTTTCTAAAGAGCTTTGAGACTTATGGATGAGAGGTGGTATGTGAAAGGATAAAGCTGAATATAATTGCACATGCAGTAATGGTACTGAAGCCTAGTTCCCAGGAGGCAGAGGAACCCTTATTGAGATGAGCTTTGTCATTTGAGGGAAATGTAAACCTTTGTTTTGTGTTTCATGTTCATTAACTCTTCCCATACGCTCTCAGTTATTGCTAGTGCAGTGGAATTGGCCCTCAGAGACAGCACACTAAAATCTTCATTCCTGATCTCTTACTGAGGAAAAGAGACTCAGGGATGTCTCTTACTGGGAACTGCATAAACTCCAGGCTTGAAAAGATAATCAGGCCAAGGAAGAATGTCACTTTGTTTGTTGGGTGGTTTTGTTTGTTTGTTTCTGTGGTTTGTTTTTACTTGGACTCAAGAAAAGCAAGGTAGTTTAACCGATTTCCACCAGATGAATGAGCCATTGAAGTCTGCACAATAAAAGGGTGGTGTTTCGTTTTTTGGGGGTTTTTTTTGTTCCCACTTTTTTCACAGTCGAAATAACACTGTTCCTAATAATACTGCAGAGCTCAGACCGATGAAAAACTTCAGTGAGTATGGTGCTGGCTGCCTGCCCTTATCTGAATGTTAGCAGGGTAAAAACCTCAGCAGCAATGTGCCACTAATTGCCAGATAGAACATCAAGCAAAAAACTTTCTGGAATCCACCAAGACACTGGGGTCCACAGTAATTGTATCATCAATTAATTTGATGTTATAAGCAGGTAGTGGCTTTACAATGGTACTTCTGCTGAAATCATAATTTTCTTAAAAATTGATTTATAAAATACAGATTTTAGGATCACATTAAATCTTAAAGCAAATCAGAGTATCTGTTTGTGTACTTTTATTTTATATGATACCCTGTTGATTTTCAATCTGAAATATGTGAATCCTAAGGAGTCTTCCAGGTTCTGGCAGACTGATCTACGCCAGTTCGGAAATCTGTGTGCACAGTGTTTCTTTATATTTTCTGTTGGGCTATCCTGTGTTTTGCTCAGTTTCATGTTTTAGTACAGAACGACTTGCAATGTTCTGTGGGAAAGACCGTGTCTAATACATGGTAGACTGCTGTCCCTTGCACTAGGACAGCTTTCATTTTGTTCATGTCGTGAGACCCACAGTGGAATAACTGTTGCAACAACGTTCAGAGCTACCTTTCCACAAGACCTAGTAATAGTATCTTCCATGGAGTCCCCTCAGCTTCTGCATCAGGTCATGGGGAAAGGTAGCATAACTTGATTTAGGAGTTTATGAGGCAGACAGGCTGATTTTTGTAGTTCTTGGGCTTTTTTAAAATAAACAACTTACTATATGAATCAAATGTTTATCTCCGCAATGGTGCCTTATTTTCTACACTTGTGTCATTAATATTTCACTCTGTGATTTTGAAACCACTGAATTAGTGTTTATCCAGGTTGACAGAGGAGTTCACTATAGGGAGTCAAAAATTGGAGTTGTTAGTTAGAGCACAATATCAGATTACTCGACTAAATTGAGGAGATCTCAGAGCAAGTGGAGCAATTACCAAACAGGGAATGTGTAGTGATTCAGTATTTTTGGTGGGTTTTGTTTTTATATTTATCAAGGAAACACGAAACTTAAATATTAATGTGATCCACACTTGGGAGGGAGTATGCATGGACAAAGTGTGTTCTCATTAAATGCCATGTTCGTTACTTTCACTGGAATGACCGTGTTTAATGCATAGATTGGCAACCCACCCTGTCTACTTTACCATATGATACAGTTGGTTTAATGGTGTGTAATGGTGGACTTGCTCTATATGAAACTTTTAATTACTCTCTATTATATGTGATTTCATATTATGTGAGATCACCTTCAAGATATAAAAGCTACAGAAGTTTTTCCAGAGAAAGCTAATGTTAAGAGACTGTTTATTTTAAAATAAATTGTACATCTATCCCAGGAGCCTTTTTAAGTAGAGAAAACATGGCCAGCCAGTACTGTCAAATGTCATTACACAGAACAGGGCTGTAGCTTGTCCAGTAGGTTTTGCAAGTCAACTCTTCACCTTGGCAGAGTTCAGTGAGGGCAAGATGAAATCCTTTGTATGGGTGTGACAGACTGGACTCACCTTTTTCTGCATTCCTGCTGCTTCTGAGCAAACTCCCAAATTCATCTTGCTGGACTCCTTTGTATCACAGCAAATACTTCTCTTCAAAGGGAAATGTTGTATACTATTTATTTCACTGTTTTTTTCCCCCGTTACACCAGTGGGAGACAAGCTTTTGGGCCGTGTGGACAATGTACCTTCCAGTGACAGGAAATGGTAATGCACAAATCTGGCCCCTGTCACACAGTCCTAACTGAAGGAAGTACCAGCTGTATATCCAGCAGATACCCAATACTTACTGCTTTCAGTGCAAGGCACAGCACTCTTGAACTTTGCCTTTCATGTACTTTTGTGTTAAACTATTAAATAAAAAAAGAAGCCTCAAAAAATCTGTACAGTTTGAACAGTGATAATTAAGCATTAATCACATTTGGTATTGTCGCGGGTTGGGTTTGTAACCGGGCAGAAACACCAATTTAGTGTAGTGGTTTGGTCCAAAATACTCATTACTGTTTATCTTCTGTGAGATAAGAATTAGGAGAAATGCAAAGCAGGCACCAAACTTGAAAGAATATAAAGAAGTTTATTAACAGACCTAAAAGAGGGAAAAAAAAAATTATACCACCTTCAGAACTCTCCTCCTCCCCCCACCTTCCTCCCTTCTCCCACTGACAATGTAAAAAGACAACCCTTGAGATGTTCAGTCTGTTTACCACTGCCATAATAACCTTGTTCAGTCCATTTAGAAAGAGAAGTCTCTTCTTGCTCATGCTATGATAACAGTATCACAATGAGACAGCCGCCCACTTCCAAATATTGTTCAGTCCATTTAGGAAGAGGAGTCTCTGCTCGCATGTGAATCCCTTCCCCCGACTTGCAGCTTTTCCCGCAACTGCTTTTGAGGGTCCACTCTTGAAGGTTTTTGGGGTACAATTTTAAGGTTGAGCCGTTCAGAAACAAAAACAGAGGCCCTTCTCCTTCCCTGGGAGCAAAGGGTCTTCATCATCTTCATCTTTAGGACTATCTCTGGGAGCATCTCTAGGGACTGAGGTTTTCTCCTTTCCCGTTTGGAGCAAAAGTCCTCATCTGGTCCATCTCTAGGGACTGAGGTTTTCTCCTTTCCCGTTTGGAGCAAAAGTCCTCATCTGGTTCATCTCTCCCTGTCCAAACTTCTCATGAAATTACAGCTGCGTCAGCATCTGCCTATCTCAGCGCAGGTGCTTTTGCTCACAAGTTGAACACTCCACCCCCCATATCTTCATGGAATTACAACAGGATACTCTGATATATCATAGCTTCACAACAGAATTTCAGCTTTAAGCATCTCCTCTCTCTCTTCCCTCAGGTTTTCAGCTCTTCACAGCAATAAAAGGGTTAATCTCACCTCGGCCTTGCAGCTTTGCAGCTGGAATGTTGAATTTTTCTTATCAAAGTGGAGAGCGGGGAGAGCCGAGCCGCTCCGGCTGCCCATGGCAAGGCAGTGGGGGGGGTTCCACGGCTGGAACAGGTCCATGGCTTCAGGATGGCCATGGCCCAGCCTGGCCTGGCCCAAGCAGGGCCTGGCCGGGCCCGCTGGCCCCCACTCGGGGCCCGCAGCCACCTGTCCCAGCGCCGGAAACGAGAGAGAGCTTGGGGGGGAGTTTGCCTATTCTTAAATGTGGATCACAGAGGTGGTCACAACTTTAAGTGGCTTAGAGAATTGTCCATATTCAAACTGGCCAGCTGATAGGTTCTATCAGTTCCCAGAGGAAACTGTAAGCACCCCTTAGCAAGGACATCCCTTCCGGGACTATGCTTGCTAACCTATGACAGGTATGTTTTACCTTTTTAAACTAAGCTCCATGGGAGGAAGTTTCTCCTTGTCTCGGTTTTGAAAGACAGGTGTCTGCTAAGGAAGGCAGAGGCCCCCTTGAAGTGGCAGATATAACCCCTTTTCCCTCCAAGTTATTATATTTTGAAATCAAGGGCCTTTAGGCAAAGATGTGGGAAATAGGAATAACAGTTCTTTACTCTATATATATATGTATATAACCAGTCAAACAAAACAACAACAACTCTGGCAGTAACAGCAATCACAAACCCAGTGCCAGCCTTCTCGGCTGTCAGGCCCTTTCCCCTCGGGTGCAGTTCCGCTCGCAGCCGGCAGGGGCGCTGGCGGCTCCCGGTGAGCAGGGCAGGTGCGATGGTTCCCCCGCGGCTGCAGGGGGCGCTCCGGAGCGAGCTCGGGAAACCCGCGGCTCTGGTGCCCTGGGATCCCGGGAAGGATGGAACAAAGGCTTCACAAACTGCTGGGCAGCCGATCCCGGGCTCTCAGGAACAGCAGGCTGGAATGGCAGGGACGAACGCAAATCCCGGGTGGCAGACGAGATGTATCCAGATGGGAAAAAACCACGGAGGCCCAGGCAGGCAGGGTGAGCAGGGCTACAGCGTAGCGAAAGCTCGAAGCAGCAGCGGAGCAGGACAGCCACAGCTCGGTCTCCAGCAGGGCAGGGAAAAGCGGCTTTTGGGGTCCCGGCGTTGCTTCCAGCAGGAAGAAAGAACGGCCAAAAAGAAAGCAGCAGCAGCTCCTTTCTCTGCAGCTTCTCTCTCCGGACGCTCAGAGCGAACTGTCCCCACACCCAGGTGTAGACAAAGGAGTAGCCAGGCCCGCCCCACTCCCCTTTTTGTCTTTCTTAAGTACAGCTATTTGTCCCCTAGCAACATGCATATGGGAGAAAATTCCTTTAACAGGAAAACCTAAGACTAAACTAAAACCCCAACATTATCCACCCCGAATTTTTTCTCATACTAACATGTTACATGAAACTTAACTTTTTTTTAACCATATAAATCTATGCATTACCCAAATTATATACAAATATACATGCTGATATTGATACAAGTGCAGAGCCATGGGTAGTTCACCCTAAAACAAGGTCCTCTTGAGGTAAGCATCGGGTCTCTCCATCCTTTTGCATCACCCACCAGGTGCAACCTGGTCCCTGAGCAAAAACAACCCCACGGATGGGTTTGTCTTTGCTCAAGGCAGACTTTACCCAAACAGTTTTTCCAAGCATACCTCTCATGTGCACCACTGGAACCTTATCTCCATCTGTTGTTTGTAGGGGTTCGGATTGGGCAGGGCCTGCTCGGCTGGTGGAACCTCGAGTGTTAACTAACCAGGTGGCTCTTGCTAAATGCATCTCCCAGTTTTTGAAAGTCCCCCCACCCAGTGCCTTCAAGGTGGTTTTAAGCAGTCCATTACACCGCTCAACCTTCCCAGCTGCTGGTGCATGGTAAGGGATGTGGTACACCCACTCTATGCCATGTTCTCTAGCCCAGGTGTTTATAAGGCTGTTCTTGAAATGAGTCCTATTGTCAGACTCGATTCTCTCAGGGGTGCCATGCCTCCAAAGGACTTGCTTTTCCAGGCCCAGGATGGTGTTCCGGGCAGTAGCATGAGGCACAGGGTAGGTCTCCAGCCACCCAGTGGTGGCTTCTACCATTGTGAGCACATAGCGTTTGCCTTGGCGGGTTTGAGGCAGTGTGATGTAATTAATCTGCCAGGCCTCTCCATACTTGTATTTGGACCATCGCCCGCCATACCACAGAGGCTTCACCCGCTTGGCCTGCTTGATCGCAGCGCATGTCTCACAGTCATGGATAACCTGGGAGATACTGTCCATGGTTAGATCCACCCCTCGGTCTCGTGCCCACTTATAGGTGGCATCTCTGCCCTGATGACCTGAGGCATCATGGGCCCATCGAGCTAGGAACAGTTCTCCTTTATGTTGCCAATCCAAGTCTATCTGGGACACCTCTATTTTCGCAGCCTGATCTACCTGTTTGTTGTTACGATGTTCTTCATTAGCCCGGCTTTTGGGGATGTGAGCATCTACATGACGGACCTTCACGGATAGCTTCTCTACCCGAGTGGCAATGTCTTTCCACTCTTCAGCAGCCCAGATTGGTTTTCCTCTGCGCTGCCAGTTTGCCTTCTTCCACCTTTCCAGCCAACCCCACAGAGCATTGGCTACCATCCATGAATCGGTGTAGAGGTAGAGCTTTGGCCACTTCTCTCTTTCAGCTATGTCCAGAGCTAATTGGACAGCTTTGAGCTCAGCAAATTGGCTCGATCCACCTTCTCCTTCAGTGGCCTGTGCAACTTGTCGTATGGGGCTCCATACAGCGGCTTTCCATTTCCGGCTAGCGCCTACAATTCGGCAGGAACCATCAGTGAAGAGGGCGTATTGTCTTTCACTCTCTGGTAGCTCGTTATATGGTGGGGCTTCTTCGGCACGTGTCACCTGCTCCTCTTCTTCTTCAGAAGGTAACCCAAAAGTCTCACCTTCTGGCCAGTTTGTAATTATTTCCAAGATCCCAGGGCGACTTGGGTTTCCAATTCGGGCGCGCTGCGTGATGAGGGCAATCCATTTGCTCCAAGTAGCGTCGGTGGCGTGATGCGTGGAGGGAACCTTTCCTTTGAACATCCACCCCAGCACCGGTAGTCGGGGTGCCAGGAGGAGTTGTGCCTCAGTGCTGATTACTTCTGAGGCAGCCTGGACTCCTTCATAAGCTGCCAGGATTTCCTTCTCGGTGGGAGTGTAGTTGGCTTCAGACCCTCTGTAGCTTCGGCTCCAGAATCCCAGTGGTCGGCCCCGAGTCTCACCAGGCACCTTCTGCCAGAGGCTCCAGGACAGACCATTGTTCCCGGCTGCAGAGTAGAGCACGTTCTTCACCTCTGGTCCTGTCCTGACTGGGCCAAGGGCTACGGCGTGAGCAATTTCCTGTTTGATCTGGGCGAAGGCTTGCTGCTGTTCAGGGCCCCAGTGGAAATCATTCTTCTTGCGGGTAACCAGGTAGAGAGGACTCACGATCTGGCTGTACTCGGGAATGTGCATCCTCCAGAAACCTATAGCACCTAGGAAAGCTTGTGTTTCCTTCTTGTTGGTCGGCGGAGACATTGCTGTGATCTTATTGATGACCTCAGTGGGAATCTGACGTCGTCCATCTTGCCACTTTACTCCCAGGAACTGGATCTCTCGGGCAGGTCCCTTGACCTTGCTCTTCTTGATGGCAAAACCAGCTTGCAGGAGAATTTGAATTATTCTCTCTCCTTTCTCAAACACTTCGGTTGCAGTGTTCCCCCACACAATGATGTCATCAATGTACTGCAGATGTTTTGGAGCCTCACTCTTTTCTAGTGCAGTCTGGATCAGTCCATGACAGATGGTGGGACTGTGCTTCCACCCCTGGGGCAGTCGGTTCCAGGTGTACTGCACGCCCCTCCAGGTGAAGGCAAACTGAGGCCTGCACTCTGCTGCCAGAGGAATGGAGAAGAATGCATTGGCAATGTCAATAGTGGCGTACCACTTTGCTGCTTTGGACTCCAGCTCGTACTGGAGCTCCAACATGTCTGGCACGGCAGCGCTCAGCGGTGGAGTCACTTCATTCAGGGCACGATAGTCCACAGTCAATCTCCATTCCCCGTCAGACTTGCGCACAGGCCAGATGGGGCTGTTGAAGGGTGAGTGGGTCTTGCTGACCACCCCTTGACTCTCCAGCTCGCGGATCATCTTGTGGATGGGGATCACAGCATCTCGATTTGTCCGATACTGCCGGCGGTGCACTGTCGAGGTGGCAATTGGCACTCGTTGCTCTTCCACTTTCAGGAGCCCAACTGCAGAAGGATTCTCAGATAGTCCAGGCAGGGTGTTCAATTGCCTAATGCCCTCTGCCTCCACAGCAGCAATCCCAAATGCCCACCTGAGTCTTTTTGGGTCTTTGTAGTAGCCATTCCGGAGGAAGTCTATGCCCAGAATACACGGGGCCTCTGGGCCGGTCACAATCGGATGCTTTTGCCACTCCTTCCCAGTCAGGCTCACCTCAGCTTCCAAAAGGGTCAACTGCTGTGATCCCCCGGTCACCCCAGCAATGGATACAGGTTCTGCCCCCACATGTCCCGATGGCATTAAAGTACATTGTGCCCCAGTATCAACCAATGCATCATATTTTTGTGGCTCTGATGTGCCAGGCCATCGGATCCACACCGTCCAGAAAACTCGGTTCTCCCGTGCCTCTTCCTGGCTAGAGGCAGGGCCCCTCTAGCCCTGGTTATCATTCTTTCCCTGGGCGTACATGCTCGAGGTACCTTCAAGGGGATCCGACATATCGTCCTCCCTTCTGTAATGCCTGGTAGCTCGGTCACGGGAGGCTGAGGCTACCTTCACCTTAGCGGAACCCCCTCGGTTAGTGCCTCCCTCCTTGAGTTCACGCACCCGCGCTGCCAGGGCAGAGGTGGGTTTCCCATCCCACCTTCTCATGTCTTCCCCATGCTCACACAGGAAAAACCACAGCTCAGCTCGTGGGGTGTACCCTCTCTCTCTAGCAGGGGGACGACGGGCTCTGACTTGGGGGCCTGTGACTCGCACTGGTGCCACACTGACCCTCCTCATCTCCTCCCTCATCTCCTCCATCTTCTCCTTCATCTCCTCTTTGAGGTCCTGGACCACAGCAGAGACATGAGCTTTCAGCGGGCCATTGATCATGCTGTCATAATGCCTGAGCCTGTTGGCAACAGAGCCCACTGTTTCTCGGGTATTGTCAGCATCAATCGTTGCAATGAAGGTGGTGTATTGTGATGGCCCTAGCCTTGCCAGGTTCCACATCATCTGTCCTGTGCACCTGACCTTATCGGGGTCATTATCATGCTGTCCATCCTTCCCAAAGAGTACCTCTAATATTGCCACCTCTCTTAGCTGTTGGATCCCTTGCTCGAGTGTCTTCCACTGCATTCTATGATGATACTCCTGCATTCTTTCTTTGTGAATGAACCTTTCTCTCACACTCATTAAGAGCCGCTCCCAGAGAGAGAGAGGCCCTGGCTCCCTCACAAATATCTGGTCCACACCTGGGTCCTGGGTCAACGATCCCAGATACCTTGCCTCACCACTATCCAGTTGCACACTTGTGCCCATAAGGTCCCAAACCCGAAGCAGCCAGGTGGTATAAGGCTCACGCCCCCTTCGCACAATGTCGTTTCGCATAGCACGGAGACTGTCGTGCGACAGGGACTCAGTAATGATTTCTGGCTCTGGCTCTCCTGCTGGTTGTGAGGGCCCTGGTTGCCCATCATCATTAACTGGTCGTACTGATTTGGTCTTATACTTCCTCCTTTGCACAGGGGCGACTGCTGCTGGCTGTGGTTGTCCTTGTGGTTCAGCTGAAGCCTGGACGGTTGTAACATCCGTGGGTTCCACTGCTGCACCATCGGACTCACCCTCTTTGGGGCAGGGAGAGGGTTTTTCACTAGCTGAGGAGGTGTATTCCCTTAGCAATTGGCATATCTCCTTGCGCACCTGGCCCATCTCCTGGCATATCTCCTGGCGCACCTGACCCATCTCCTGGCATATCCCCTGGCGCACCTGACCCATCTCTTGGCACATCTCCTGCATCCCTTTTGCCAGTACCCCCACCCAGTTTGGGTAGTCCATTTCTGAGGTGGACTGTTGGGCAGTATCAGTCTGTGGGGCGGGATCTCTAGTGTCTGGGGCTGTGGCAGGCTCTGGCTCTGGGGTAGGATCTCTAGTGTCTGGGGCCGTGTCAGGTTCTGGGGTAGGATCTCTAGTGTCTGGGGCCGTGTCAGGCTCTGGAGCAGGATCAGGCTCTGGGGTAGGAACTCTACTCTCTGGGGCCATGTCAGGTTCTGGGGCAGGATCTCTAGTCTCTGGGGCTGGTGTCCGGGTAGATATCCAAGCCAATCTCAACTTATCCTTGAATGCTAAATAGAGTAGGCCTATCAGCAGCAGGTGGTTAGTATTCAGAGGGAATTTAAACCCTTCAAAAATTGATGGGGTGGGCCCAAAGAACTGGTTGAGGGGTTGGGAGAAAACTTCCCCTGGTGTCATTTCCTCACAGAAGGTACCATTGTTAACATAACCCCAAAAACATGTGCTCAGTGTGTGATAGCTGTTTATCCATGTGCCCACATTCCGGAGGAAGTTAAAAACCCATGAATTCCTCACCTTCTCGACCCATAACGCAAGCTGGATAACAGCAACGGTAGCCTTAGTCAGAGGACCCATATTCAAGTAAGGAGCTGCAAAGGGGAAGAATATAGCCACGGCTACATGCCACCCAAACCAGGGTAAACTAGACCACATAGTGCTGCCTAACAAGGTTCCAATATCCAGCACACAAAATAAAGTTATCGAGGAACTGTTATTCCTTTTTCACCTCTATCTCTTAATGCCCTCAGGCCCCACGTTGGGCGCCAAGATCTGTCGCGGTTTTGAAAGACAGGTGTCTGCTAAGGAAGGCAGAGGCCCCCCTTGAAGTGGCAGATATAACCCCTTTTCCCTCCAAGTTATTATATTTTGAAATCAAGAGCCTTTAGGCGAAGATGTGGGAAATAGGAATAACAGTTCTTTACTCTATATATATATGTATATAACCAGTCAAACAAAACAACAACAACTCTGGCAGTAACAGCAATCACAAACCCAGTGCCAGCCTTCTCGGCTGTCAGGCCCTTTCCCCTCGGGTGCAGTTCCGCTCGCAGCCGGCAGGGGCGCTGGCGGCTCCCGGTGAGCAGGGCAGGTGCGATGGTTCCCCCGCGGCTGCAGGGGGCGCTCCGGAGCGAGCTCGGGAAACCCGCGGCTCTGGTGCCCTGGGATCCCGGGAAGGATGGAACAAAGGCTTCACAAACTGCTGGGCAGCCGATCCCGGACTCTCAGGAACAGCAGGCTGGAATGGCAGGGACGAACGCAAATCCCGGGTGGCAGACGAGATGTATCCAGATGGGAAAAAACCACGGAGGCCCAGGCAGGCAGGGTGAGCAGGGCTACAGCGTAGCGAAAGCTCGAAGCAGCAGCGGAGCAGGACAGCCACAGCTCGGTCTCCAGCAGGGCAGGGAAAAGCGGCTTTTGGGGTCCCGGCGTTGCTTCCAGCAGGAAGAAAGAACGGCCAAAAAGAAAGCAGCAGCAGCTCCTTTCTCTGCAGCTTCTCTCTCCGGACGCTCAGAGCGAACTGTCCCCACACCCAGGTGTAGACAAAGGAGTAGCCAGGCCCGCCCCACTCCCCTTTTTGTCTTTCTTAAGTACAGCTATTTGTCCCCTAGCAACATGCATATGGGAGAAAATTCCTTTAACAGGAAAACCTAAGACTAAACTAAAACCCCAACAACATGTTACATGAAACTTAACTTTTTTTTAACCATATAAATCTATGCATTACCCAAATTATATACAAATATACATGCTGATATTGATACAAGTGCAGAGCCATGGGTAGTTCACCCTAAAACAAGGTCCTCTTGAGGTAAGCATCGGGTCTCTCCATCCTTTTGCATCACCCACCAGGTGCAACCTGGTCCCTGAGCAAAAACAACCCCACGGATGGGTTTGTCTTTGCTCAAGGCAGACTTTACCCAAACAGTTTTTCCAAGCATACCTCTCATGTGCACCACTGGAACCTTATCTCCATCTGTTGTTTGTAGGGGTTCGGATTGGGCAGGGCCTGCTCGGCTGGTGGAACCTCGAGTGTTAACTAACCAGGTGGCTCTTGCTAAATGCATCTCCCAGTTTTTGAAAGTCCCCCCACCCAGTGCCTTCAAGGTGGTTTTAAGCAGTCCATTACACCGCTCAACCTTCCCAGCTGCTGGTGCATGGTAAGGGATGTGGTACACCCACTCTATGCCATGTTCTCTAGCCCAGGTGTTTATAAGGCTGTTCTTGAAATGAGTCCCATTGTCAGACTCGATTCTCTCAGGGGTGCCATGCCTCCAAAGGACTTGCTTTTCCAGGCCCAGGATGGTGTTCCGGGCAGTAGCATGAGGCACAGGGTAGGTCTCCAGCCACCCAGTGGTGGCTTCTACCATTGTGAGCACATAGCGCTTGCCTTGGCGGGTTTGAGGCAGTGTGATGTAATCAATCTGCCAGGCCTCTCCATACTTGTATTTGGACCATCGCCCGCCATACCACAGAGGCTTCACCCGCTTGGCCTGCTTGATCGCAGCGCATGTCTCACAGTCATGGATAACCTGGGAGATACTGTCCATGGTTAGATCCACCCCTCGGTCTCGTGCCCACTTATAGGTGGCATCTCTGCCCTGATGACCTGAGGCATCATGGGCCCATCGAGCTAGGAACAGTTCTCCTTTATGTTGCCAATCCAAGTCTATCTGGGACACCTCTATTTTCGCAGCCTGATCTACCTGTTTGTTGTTACGATGTTCTTCATTAGCCCGGCTCTTGGGGATGTGAGCATCTACATGACGGACCTTCACGGATAGCTTCTCTACCCGAGTGGCAATGTCTTTCCACTCTTCAGCAGCCCAGATTGGTTTTCCTCTGCGCTGCCAGTTTGCCTTCTTCCACCTTTCCAGCCAACCCCACAGAGCATTGGCTACCATCCATGAATCGGTGTAGAGGTAGAGCTTTGGCCACTTCTCTCTTTCAGCTATGTCCAGAGCTAATTGGACAGCTTTGAGCTCAGCAAATTGGCTCGATCCACCTTCTCCTTCAGTGGCCTGTGCAACTTGTCGTGTGGGGCTCCATACAGCGGCTTTCCATTTCCGGCTAGCGCCTACAATTCGGCAGGAACCATCAGTGAAGAGGGCGTATTGTCTTTCACTCTCTGGTAGCTCGTTATATGGTGGGGCTTCTTCGGCACGTGTCACCTGCTCCTCTTCTTCTTCAGAAGGTAACCCAAAAGTCTCACCTTCTGGCCAGTTTGTAATTATTTCCAAGATCCCAGGGCGACTTGGGTTTCCAATTCGGGCGCGCTGCGTGATGAGGGCAATCCATTTGCTCCAAGTAGCGTCGGTGGCGTGATGTGTGGGAGGAACCTTTCCTTTGAACATCCACCCCAGCACCGGTAGTCGGGGTGCCAGGAGGAGTTGTGCCTCAGTGCCGATTACTTCTGAGGCAGCCTGGACTCCTTCATAAGCTGCCAGGATTTCCTTCTCGGTGGGAGTGTAGTTGGCTTCAGATCCTCTGTAGCTTCGGCTCCAGAATCCCAGTGGTCGGCCCCGAGTCTCACCAGGCACCTTCTGCCAGAGGCTCCAGGACAGACCATTGTTCCCGGCTGCAGAGTAGAGCACGTTCTTCACCTCTGGTCCTGTCCTGACTGGGCCAAGGGCTACGGCGTGAGCAATTTCCTGTTTGATCTGGGCGAAGGCTTGCTGCTGTTCAGGGCCCCAGTGGAAATCATTCTTCTTGCGGGTAACCAGGTAGAGAGGACTCACGATCTGGCTGTACTCGGGAATGTGCATCCTCCAGAAACCTATAGCACCTAGGAAAGCTTGTGTTTCCTTCTTGTTGGTCGGCGGAGACATTGCTGTGATCTTATTGATGACCTCAGTGGGAATCTGACGTCGTCCATCTTGCCACTTTACTCCCAGGAACTGGATCTCTCGGGCAGGTCCCTTGACCTTGCTCTTCTTGATGGCAAAACCAGCTTGCAGGAGAATTTGAATTATTCTCTCTCCTTTCTCAAACACTTCGGTTGCAGTGTTCCCCCACACAATGATGTCATCAATGTACTGCAGATGTTCTGGAGCCTCACTCTTTTCTAGTGCAGTCTGGATCAGTCCATGACAGATGGTGGGACTGTGCTTCCACCCCTGGGGCAGTCGGTTCCAGGTGTACTGCACACCCCTCCAGGTGAAGGCAAACTGAGGCCTGCACTCTGCTGCCAGAGGAATGGAGAAGAATGCATTGGCAATGTCAATAGTGGCGTACCACTTCGCTGCTTTGGACTCCAGCTCGTACTGGAGCTCCAACATGTCTGGCACGGCAGCGCTCAACGGTGGAGTCACTTCATTCAGGGCACGATAGTCCACAGTCAATCTCCATTCCCCGTCAGACTTGCGCACAGGCCAGATGGGGCTGTTGAAGGGTGAGTGGGTCTTGCTGACCACCCCTTGACTCTCCAGCTCGCGGATCATCTTGTGGATGGGGATCACAGCATCTCGATTTGTCCGATACTGCCGGCGGTGCACTGTCGAGGTGGCAATTGGCACTCGTTGCTCTTCCACTTTCAGGAGCCCAACTGCAGAAGGATTCTCAGATAGTCCAGGCAGGGTGTTCAATTGCCTAATGCCCTCTGCCTCCACAGCAGCAATCCCAAATGCCCACCTGAGTCCTTTTGGGTCTTTGTAGTAGCCATTCCGGAGGAAGTCTATGCCCAGAATACACGGGGCCTCTGGGCCGGTCACAATCGGATGCTTTTGCCACTCCTTCCCAGTCAGGCTCACCTCAGCTTCCAAAAGGGTCAACTGCTGTGATCCCCCGGTCACCCCAGCAATGGATACAGGTTCTGCCCCCACATGTCCCGATGGCATTAAAGTACATTGTGCCCCAGTATCAACCAATGCATCATATTTTTGTGGCTCTGATGTGCCAGGCCATCGGATCCACACCGTCCAGAAAACTCGGTTCTCCCGTGCCTCTTCCTGGCTAGAGGCAGGGCCCCTCTAGCCCTGGTTATCATTCTTTCCCTGGGCGTACATGCTCGAGGTACCTTCAAGGGGATCCGACATATCGTCCTCCCTTCTGTAATACCTGGCAGCTCGGTCACGGGAGGCTGAGGCTACCTTCACCTTAGCGGAACCCCCTCGGTTAGTGCCTCCCTCCTTGAGTTCACGCACCCGTGCTGCCAGGGCAGAGGTGGGTTTCCCATCCCACCTTCTCATGTCTTCCCCATGCTCACACAGGAAAAACCACAGCTCAGCTCGTGGGGTGTACCCTCTCTCTCTAGCAGGGGGACGACGGGCTCTGACTTGGGGGCCTGTGACTCGCACTGGTGCCACACTGACCCTCCTCATCTCCTCCCTCATCTCCTCCATCTTCTCCTTCATCTCCTCTTTGAGGTCCTGGACCACAGCAGAGACATGAGCTTTCAGCGGGCCATTGATCATGCTGTCATAATGCCTGAGCCTGTTGGCAACAGAGCCCACTGTTTCTCGGGTATTGTCAGCATCAATCGTTGCAATGAAGGTGGTGTATTGCGATGGCCCTAGCCTTGCCAGGTTCCACATCATCTGTCCTGTGCACCTGACCTTATCGGGGTCATTATCATGCTGTCCATCCTTCCCAAAGAGTACCTCTAATATTGCCACCTCTCTTAGCTGTTGGATCCCTTGCTCGAGTGTCTTCCACTGCATTCTATGATGATACTCCTGCATTCTTTCTTTGTGAATGAACCTTTCTCTCACACTCATTAAGAGCCGCTCCCAGAGAGAGAGAGAGGCCCTGGCTCCCTCACAAATATCTGGTCCACACCTGGGTCCTGGGTCAACGATCCCAGATACCTTGCCTCACCACTATCCAGTTGCACACTTGTGCCCATAAGGTCCCAAACCCGAAGCAGCCAGGTGGTATAAGGCTCACGCCCCCTTCGCACAATGTCGTTTCGCATAGCACGGAGACTGTCGTGCGACAGGGACTCAGTAATGATTTCTGGCTCTGGCTCTCCTGCTGGTTGTGAGGGCCCTGGTTGCCCATCATCATTAACTGGTCGTACTGATTTGGTCTTATACTTCCTCCTTTGCACAGGGGCGACTGCTGCTGGCTGTGGTTGTCCTTGTGGTTCAGCTGAAGCCTGGACGGTTGTAACATCCGTGGGTTCCACTGCTGCACCATCGGACTCACCCTCTTTGGGGCAGGGAGAGGGTTTTTCACTAGCTGAGGAGGTGTATTCCCTTAGCAATTGGCATATCTCCTTGCGCACCTGGCCCATCTCCTGGCATATCTCCTGGCGCACCTGACCCATCTCCTGGCATATCCCCTGGCGCACCTGACCCATCTCTTGGCACATCTCCTGCATCCCTTTTGCCAATACCCCCACCCAGTTTGGGTAGTCCATTTCTGAGGTGGACTGTTGGGCAGTATCAGTCTGTGGGGCGGGATCTCTAGTGTCTGGGGCTGTGGCAGGCTCTGGCTCTGGGGTAGGATCTCTAGTGTCTGGGGCCGTGTCAGGTTCTGGGGTAGGATCTCTAGTGTCTGGGGCCGTGTCAGGCTCTGGAGCAGGATCAGGCTCTGGGGTAGGAACTCTACTCTCTGGGGCCATGTCAGGTTCTGGGGCAGGATCTCTAGTCTCTGGGGCTGGTGTCCGGGTAGATATCCAAGCCAATCTCAACTTATCCTTGAATGCTAAATAGAGTAGGCCTATCAGCAGCAGGTGGTTAGTATTCAGAGGGAATTTAAACCCTTCAAAAATTGATGGGGTGGGCCCAAAGAACTGGTTGAGGGGTTGGGAGAAAACTTCCCCTGGTGTCATTTCCTCACAGAAGGTACCATTGTTAACATAACCCCAAAAACATGTGCTCAGTGTGTGATAGCTGTTTATCCATGTGCCCACATTCCGGAGGAAGTTAAAAACCCATGAATTCCTCACCTTCTCGACCCATAACGCAAGCTGGATAACAGCAATGGTAGCCTTAGTCAGAGGACCCATATTCAAGTAAGGAGCTGCAAAGGGGAAGAATATAGCCACGGCTACATGCCACCCAAACCAGGGTAAACTAGACCACATAGTGCTGCCTAACAAGGTTCCAATATCCAGCACACAAAATAAAGTTATCGAGGAACTGTTATTCCTTTTTCACCTCTATCTCTTAATGCCCTCAGGCCCCACGTTGGGCGCCAAGATCTGTCGCGGTTTTGAAAGACAGGTGTCTGCTAAGGAAGGCAGAGGCCCCCCTTGAAGTGGCAGATATAACCCCTTTTCCCTCCAAGTTATTATATTTTGAAATCAAGAGCCTTTAGGCGAAGATGTGGGAAATAGGAATAACAGTTCTTTACTCTATATATATATGTATATAACCAGTCAAACAAAACAACAACAACTCTGGCAGTAACAGCAATCACAAACCCAGTGCCAGCCTTCTCGGCTGTCAGGCCCTTTCCCCTCGGGTGCAGTTCCGCTCGCAGCCGGCAGGGGCGCTGGCGGCTCCCGGTGAGCAGGGCAGGTGCGATGGTTCCCCCGCGGCTGCAGGGGGCGCTCCGGAGCGAGCTCGGGAAACCCGCGGCTCTGGTGCCCTGGGATCCCGGGAAGGGATGGAACAAAGGCTTCACAAACTGCTGGGCAGCCGATCCCGGACTCTCAGGAACAGCAGGCTGGAATGGCAGGGACGAACGCAAATCCCGGGTGGCAGACGAGATGTATCCAGATGGGAAAAAACCACGGAGGCCCAGGCAGGCAGGGTGAGCAGGGCTACAGCGTAGCGAAAGCTCGAAGCAGCAGCGGAGCAGGACAGCCACAGCTCGGTCTCCAGCAGGGCAGGGAAAAGCGGCTTTTGGGGTCCCGGCGTTGCTTCCAGCAGGAAGAAAGAACGGCCAAAAAGAAAGCAGCAGCAGCTCCTTTCTCTGCAGCTTCTCTCTCCGGACGCTCAGAGCGAACTGTCCCCACACCCAGGTGTAGACAAAGGAGTAGCCAGGCCCGCCCCACTCCCCTTTTTGTCTTTCTTAAGTACAGCTATTTGTCCCCTAGCAACATGCATATGGGAGAAAATTCCTTTAACAGGAAAACCTAAGACTAAACTAAAACCCCAACAACATGTTACATGAAACTTAACTTTTTTTTAACCATATAAATCTATGCATTACCCAAATTATATACAAATATACATGCTGATATTGATACAAGTGCAGAGCCATGGGTAGTTCACCCTAAAACAAGGTCCTCTTGAGGTAAGCATCGGGTCTCTCCATCCTTTTGCATCACCCACCAGGTGCAACCTGGTCCCTGAGCAAAAACAACCCCACGGATGGGTTTGTCTTTGCTCAAGGCAGACTTTACCCAAACAGTTTTTCCAAGCATACCTCTCATGTGCACCACTGGAACCTTATCTCCATCTGTTGTTTGTAGGGGTTCGGATTGGGCAGGGCCTGCTCGGCTGGTGGAACCTCGAGTGTTAACTAACCAGGTGGCTCTTGCTAAATGCATCTCCCAGTTTTTGAAAGTCCCCCCACCCAGTGCCTTCAAGGTGGTTTTAAGCAGTCCATTACACCGCTCAACCTTCCCAGCTGCTGGTGCATGGTAAGGGATGTGGTACACCCACTCAATGCCATGTTCTCTAGCCCAGGTGTTTATAAGGCTGTTCTTGAAATGAGTCCCATTGTCAGACTCGATTCTCTCAGGGGTGCCATGCCTCCAAAGGACTTGCTTTTCCAGGCCCAGGATGGTGTTCCGGGCAGTAGCATGAGGCACAGGGTAGGTCTCCAGCCACTCAGTGGTGGCTTCTACCATTGTGAGCACATAGCGCTTGCCTTGGCGGGTTTGAGGCAGTGTGATGTAATCAATCTGCCAGGCCTCCCCATACTTGTATTTGGACCATCGCCCGCCATACCACAGAGGCTTCACCCGCTTGGCCTGCTTGATCGCAGCGCATGTCTCACAGTCATGGATAACCTGGGAGATACTGTCCATGGTTAGATCCACCCCTCGGTCTCGTGCCCACTTATAGGTGGCATCTCTGCCCTGATGACCTGAGGCATCATGGGCCCATCGAGCTAGGAACAGTTCTCCTTTATGTTGCCAATCCAAGTCTATCTGGGACACCTCTATTTTCGCAGCCTGATCTACCTGTTTGTTGTTACGATGTTCTTCATTAGCCCGGCTCTTGGGGATGTGAGCATCTACATGACGGACCTTCACGGATAGCTTCTCTACCCGAGTGGCAATGTCTTTCCACTCTTCAGCAGCCCAGATTGGTTTTCCTCTGCGCTGCCAGTTTGCCTTCTTCCACCTTTCCAGCCAACCCCACAGAGCATTGGCTACCATCCATGAATCGGTGTAGAGGTAGAGCTTTGGCCACTTCTCTCTTTCAGCTATGTCCAGAGCTAATTGGACAGCTTTGAGCTCAGCAAATTGGCTCGATCCACCTTCTCCTTCAGTGGCCTGTGCAACTTGTCGTGTGGGGCTCCATACAGCGGCTTTCCATTTCCGGCTAGCGCCTACAATTCGGCAGGAACCATCAGTGAAGAGGGCGTATTGTCTTTCACTCTCTGGTAGCTCGTTATATGGTGGGGCTTCTTCGGCACGTGTCACCTGCTCCTCTTCTTCTTCAGAAGGTAACCCAAAAGTCTCACCTTCTGGCCAGTTTGTAATTATTTCCAAGATCCCAGGGCGACTTGGGTTTCCAATTCGGGCGCGCTGCGTGATGAGGGCAATCCATTTGCTCCAAGTAGCGTCGGTGGCGTGATGCGTGGAGGGAACCTTTCCTTTGAACATCCACCCCAGCACCGGTAGTCGGGGTGCCAGGAGGAGTTGTGCCTCAGTGCTGATTACTTCTGAGGCAGCCTGGACTCCTTCATAAGCTGCCAGGATTTCCTTCTCGGTGGGAGTGTAGTTGGCTTCAGATCCTCTGTAGCTTCGGCTCCAGAATCCCAGTGGTCGGCCCCGAGTCTCACCAGGCACCTTCTGCCAGAGGCTCCAGGACAGACCATTGTTCCCGGCTGCAGAGTAGAGCACGTTCTTCACCTCTGGTCCTGTCCTGACTGGGCCAAGGGCTACGGCGTGAGCAATTTCCTGTTTGATCTGGGCGAAGGCTTGCTGCTGTTCAGGGCCCCAGTGGAAATCATTCTTCTTGCGGGTAACCAGGTAGAGAGGACTCACGATCTGGCTGTACTCGGGAATGTGCATCCTCCAGAAACCTATAGCACCTAGGAAAGCTTGTGTTTCCTTCTTGTTGGTCGGCGGAGACATTGCTGTGATCTTATTGATGACCTCAGTGGGAATCTGACGTCGTCCATCTTGCCACTTTACTCCCAGGAACTGGATCTCTCGGGCAGGTCCCTTGACCTTGCTCTTCTTGATGGCAAAACCAGCTTGCAGGAGAATTTGAATTATTCTCTCTCCTTTCTCAAACACTTCGGTTGCAGTGTTCCCCCACACAATGATGTCATCAATGTACTGCAGATGTTCTGGAGCCTCACTCTTTTCTAGTGCAGTCTGGATCAGTCCATGACAGATGGTGGGACTGTGCTTCCACCCCTGGGGCAGTCGGTTCCAGGTGTACTGCACACCCCTCCAGGTGAAGGCAAACTGAGGCCTGCACTCTGCTGCCAGAGGAATGGAGAAGAATGCATTGGCAATGTCAATAGTGGCGTACCACTTCGCTGCTTTGGACTCCAGCTCGTACTGGAGCTCCAACATGTCTGGCACGGCAGCGCTCAACGGTGGAGTCACTTCATTCAGGGCACGATAGTCCACAGTCAATCTCCATTCCCCGTCAGACTTGCGCACAGGCCAGATGGGGCTGTTGAAGGGTGAGTGGGTCTTGCTGACCACCCCTTGACTCTCCAGCTCGCGGATCATCTTGTGGATGGGGATCACAGCATCTCGATTTGTCCGATACTGCCGGCGGTGCACTGTCGAGGTGGCAATTGGCACTCGTTGCTCTTCCACTTTCAGGAGCCCAACTGCAGAAGGATTCTCAGATAGTCCAGGCAGGGTGTTCAATTGCCTAATGCCCTCTGCCTCCACAGCAGCAATCCCAAATGCCCACCTGAGTCCTTTTGGGTCTTTGTAGTAGCCATTCCGGAGGAAGTCTATGCCCAGAATACATGGGGCCTCTGGGCCGGTCACAATCGGATGCTTTTGCCACTCCTTCCCAGTCAGGCTCACCTCAGCTTCCAAAAGGGTCAACTGCTGTGATCCCCCGGTCACCCCAGCAATGGATACAGGTTCTGCCCCCACATGTCCCGATGGCATTAAAGTACATTGTGCCCCAGTATCAACCAATGCATCATATTTTTGTGGCTCTGATGTGCCAGGCCATCGGATCCACACCGTCCAGAAAACTCGGTTCTCCCGTGCCTCTTCCTGGCTAGAGGCAGGGCCCCTCTAGCCCTGGTTATCATTCTTTCCCTGGGCGTACATGCTCGAGGTACCTTCAAGGGGATCCGACATATCGTCCTCCCTTCTGTAATACCTGGCAGCTCGGTCACGGGAGGCTGAGGCTACCTTCACCTTAGCGGAACCCCCTCGGTTAGTGCCTCCCTCCTTGAGTTCACGCACCCGTGCTGCCAGGGCAGAGGTGGGTTTCCCATCCCACCTTCTCATGTCTTCCCCATGCTCACACAGGAAAAACCACAGCTCAGCTCGTGGGGTGTACCCTCTCTCTCTAGCAGGGGGACGACGGGCTCTGACTTGGGGGCCTGTGACTCGCACTGGTGCCACACTGACCCTCCTCATCTCCTCCCTCATCTCCTCCATCTTCTCCTTCATCTCCTCTTTGAGGTCCTGGACCACAGCAGAGACATGAGCTTTCAGCGGGCCATTGATCATGCTGTCATAATGCCTGAGCCTGTTGGCAACAGAGCCCACTGTTTCTCGGGTATTGTCAGCATCAATCGTTGCAATGAAGGTGGTGTATTGCGATGGCCCTAGCCTTGCCAGGTTCCACATCATCTGTCCTGTGCACCTGACCTTATCGGGGTCATTATCATGCTGTCCATCCTTCCCAAAGAGTACCTCTAATATTGCCACCTCTCTTAGCTGTTGGATCCCTTGCTCGAGTGTCTTCCACTGCATTCTATGATGATACTCCTGCATTCTTTCTTTGTGAATGAACCTTTCTCTCACACTCATTAAGAGCCGCTCCCAGAGAGAGAGAGAGGCCCTGGCTCCCTCACAAATATCTGGTCCACACCTGGGTCCTGGGTCAACGATCCCAGATACCTTGCCTCACCACTATCCAGTTGCACACTTGTGCCCATAAGGTCCCAAACCCGAAGCAGCCAGGTGGTATAAGGCTCACGCCCCCTTCGCACAATGTCGTTTCGCATAGCACGGAGACTGTCGTGCGACAGGGACTCAGTAATGATTTCTGGCTCTGGCTCTCCTGCTGGTTGTGAGGGCCCTGGTTGCCCATCATCATTAACTGGTCGTACTGATTTGGTCTTATACTTCCTCCTTTGCACAGGGGCGACTGCTGCTGGCTGTGGTTGTCCTTGTGGTTCAGCTGAAGCCTGGACGGTTGTAACATCCGTGGGTTCCACTGCTGCACCATCGGACTCACCCTCTTTGGGGCAGGGAGAGGGTTTTTCACTAGCTGAGGAGGTGTATTCCCTTAGCAATTGGCATATCTCCTTGCGCACCTGGCCCATCTCCTGGCATATCCCCTGGCGCACCTGACCCATCTCCTGGCATATTCCCTGGCGCACCTGACCCATCTCTTGGCACATCTCCTGCATCCCTTTTGCCAGTACCCCCACCCAGTTTGGGTAGTCCATTTCTGAGGTGGACTGTTGGGCAGTATCAGTCTGTGGGGCGGGATCTCTAGTGTCTGGGGCTGTGGCAGGCTCTGGCTCTGGGGTAGGATCTCTAGTGTCTGGGGCCGTGTCAGGCTCTGGGGCAGGATCAGGCTCTGGGGTAGGAACTCTACTCTCTGGGGCCATGTCAGGTTCTGGGGCAGGATCTCTAGTCTCTGGGGCTGGTGTCCGGGTAGATATCCAAGCCAATCTCAACTTATCCTTGAATGCTAAATAGAGTAGGCCTATCAGCAGCAGATGGTTAGTATTCAGAGGGAATTTAAACCCTTCAAAAATTGATGGGGTGGGCCCAAAGAACTGGTTGAGGGGTTGGGAGAAAACTTCCCCTGGTGTCATTTCCTCACAGAAGGTACCATTGTTAACATAACCCCAAAAACATGTGCTCAGTGTGTGATAGCTGTTTATCCATGTGCCCACATTCCAGAGGAAGTTAAAAACCCATGAATTCCTCACCTTCTCGACCCATAACGCAAGCTGGATAACAGCAATGGTAGCCTTAGTCAGAGGACCCATATTCAAGTAAGGAGCTGCAAAGGGGAAGAATATAGCCACGGCTACATGCCACCCAAACCAGGGTAAACTAGACCACATAGTGCTGCCTAACAAGGTTCCAATATCCAGCACACAAAATAAAGTTATCGAGGAACTGTTATTCCTTTTTCACCTCTATCTCTTAATGCCCTCAGGCCCCACGTTGGGCGCCAAGATCTGTCTCGGTTTTGAAAGACAGGTGTCTGCTAAGGAAGGCAGAGGCCCCCCTTGAAGTGGCAGATATAACCCCTTTTCCCTCCAAGTTATTATATTTTGAAATCAAGAGCCTTTAGGCGAAGATGTGGGAAATAGGAATAACAGTTCTTTACTCTATATATATATGTATATAACCAGTCAAACAAAACAACAACAACTCTGGCAGTAACAGCAATCACAAACCCAGTGCCAGCCTTCTCGGCTGTCGGGCCCTTTCCCCTCGGGTGCAGTTCCGCTCGCAGCCGGCAGGGGCGCTGGCGGCTCCCGGTGAGCAGGGCAGGTGCGATGGTTCCCCCGCGGCTGCAGGGGGCGCTCCGGAGCGAGCTCGGGAAACCCGCGGCTCTGGTGCCCTGGGATCCCGGGAAGGATGGAACAAAGGCTTCACAAACCGCTGGGCAGCCGATCCCGGGCTCTCAGGAACAGCAGGCTGGAATGGCAGGGACGAACGCAAATCCCGGGTGGCAGACGAGATGTATCCAGATGGGAAAAAACCACGGAGGCCCAGGCAGGCAGGGTGAGCAGGGCTACAGCGTAGCGAAAGCTCGAAGCAGCAGCGGAGCAGGACAGCCACAGCTCGGTCTCCAGCAGGGCAGGGAAAAGCGGCTTTTGGGGTCCCGGCGTTGCTTCCAGCAGGAAGAAAGAACGGCCAAAAAGAAAGCAGCAGCAGCTCCTTTCTCTGCAGCTTCTCTCTCCGGACGCTCAGAGCGAACTGTCCCCACACCCAGGTGTAGACAAAGGAGTAGCCAGGCCCGCCCCACTCCCCTTTTTGTCTTTCTTAAGTACAGCTATTTGTCCCCTAGCAACATGCATATGGGAGAAAATTCCTTTAACAGGAAAACCTAAGACTAAACTAAAACCCCAACACTCCTTTAACAGACAAAAATGTTTTTGCGTCAAGTAAATGTGTTAGAATGCTCAAGTACTCGCTTTGGAAAGGCTGATATCCAGTACATTGGTATTAATGATCAAGTATTGGCAAAAGGATATACTCTTTGGATGTAGCCTTGATTTCCTTAAGTAGGGGCAGAGATGAATGTAGTTTCTTCTACCAATTCAGTCTTGGTTTTCCTTGCAAAGTTTTTTTTTTACAAGAACAATTTCCTTCTTTTTTTTTTATAAGGACTGTGGCAGGCAATGCCTTTATTTCCAGCTTCCCCCTTTTACTCAGAAGTTAATTTTTGTGTTAGTGCCTGCTGCAATACAGCTGTGCTGGACAAGGTACCTGCTGTGAGGTACACGGCTGTGCCAGGCCCTGCAGTGACCACACTGAGCATTCTCCCAAGCTGTTTGACACCATCAAACCACGGGCCAGCTTTCGCACTGATAAAAATGGGGACGTTTCAATTGATGATGATGTATTCTAACCAGCAATAAACCTTGTTAACAAAGTGTATCTGTTCTACAATTACCAATCTAAATTTCTTTTCCAGGCTGTTTTGCCTGACAGACCAGCCCAGGCAAATAAGAATGGATAATATCCAAGTATTTTTGTCAAAGGAATGAGGAGTTTGTGTTCAAACACTTATAATGGGGACAGTAGTTGGTGAAATATTTAGCAGTGGGAGAAATTAAATGCTTCAGCCTTACTGCCTGATGTGTCGTGTCTGTGTATGTTTTCAGATACTGTTGCTTACCATAGGAAGCTGTGATCAGAACTGCTCTGTTTGTGCTCTGTCTCAAAGCAAATGAGCAAGTGGTTTTGCAGGGCAAAAAGGTGGAATGCTCTGGCTTTATGGGATTTACTGAATTCTTAATAAACTTGAGGAAGAAAGGAGATGTGGGCTTTGCAGTTAGTCTGTGGTTCTAAATAAGCACATAAACTTCTGACAAGCTGCAATTGCTCTAAGCAGGATTTTTGGCATTGAACATTTATTTCTCTTTTCCAGCTGGAAGACAAAACAAAACTCGGTTGTTAATGAGGCAACATTAGTGCATTCATCTTTGCAGCTCTTTAGAATTAACAAATCAACATGAAGTCCCTTAAAAGTGTAAATTAATCTGCAGGACGGTAAAATGCAGCATCCTCAGAGCTGGTGCATTGCAGCTCTGCCTTTAGGAGATGCAACTTATTTAACCAAGACATGATGTTACTTTGCATTTTGAAGAATCCACAGCCAAACAGCATTTAAACCAGGCTCTCAGCTTGTACTGAAGTGCTTTTTTTTTTTTTGGATTATTTTTTCCCACATCGCAGCAGTCTCCCCTGACAGTCAGCGGGAGTTCTTGTACCGATGATGTCATCGCTCAGTCTCCCCGCCACTACCAGGGGACACAGCCGGGCTCTCGTTATTCACTGGCAACTGCCTTTGCTCGCATTTTCTGCTGGAGACAGGCTGCTTTTACTCATCTGCTGTGCATTTGCTTTGTTTGATTTGCCAAGGTTTTAAATATATTGTGTGTGTATGGACATAACCTCTGATTATATAGAGAAAGTGAAGACTGCTGTGACTGACAGGGGAACTGAACAGCTTGTTCACCAAGCATGTAACACGTTTGATTTTGGTACCATATTTATAAACATGCTGTATTAACTGGGTGATCTCATTGCTTGTATGGAAGAGAGGTTGTAAAGACATGCTGAAGTCTTCATGCCTAGTGAAAAACATGGCCTCGGTGTCTAAAGGAAAAAAATGTGTTTATCACCGATAGAATTGTTGAACTAGAGACATTTGTGGAGACATGAGAGGGAAGTAGATGCAGAAACACTAGATTAAATGGGGCTAGATTCATTTCAAATTAAATGGAATTTTTTAAAAATACATTTTAAGCAGAAAAAAAATCTCTGAAGAGATAAAACCAAAAAAAAAATCTCTGTGTTGCACTCGAGTGAAACATCACTAGGTGTGTCTGTGTGTCTGAATCAGATGCACTGACAGTTGAGCAGTGTTTGGAATAACAAACTTTGCTGGTCATGGTAACAGCTGTAATGGAACACATTTGTGTGGTGTGTACCAATCCTTGCTAAGCGAACCCGATTAAAGCAGGGAAGGACACGATTAAGTTTCCCCAAGTAATCTTAGCTCAGCCTTGGGCAGGCAACATTAATACTTCTTCCTGCAAGGATTCCTTATCTTCCATAATGATCATGCTGGGGATTTAACGGGTAGGTTTTGTGTGCAACACAAATCAAAAGTGTCAGTGTACTCTGAGTGATTTCATAGTGAGAAGGCAAAAACGGTCAAGTCTTAAGTGCATATGCAGTGCCCTAAGAACTGCAAGTATGAGGCACAGTTTCCTTCTCTTGTTCATGACCTGGTTTCTGTGTGTATATGCCTCACTCGGAGGGAAGCGGATTCCTGTTTCTTCACTGGTATCACCGTCCCCCACCCAAGGAATTCCATACCTGAGCCATTTTGCCTTCAGATTCGTGGCTGAAGGTAGTGAGCTGTTTTCTCTATAAGTACAAGAAACGTAAAAGTCTGTAAAATAACCTATGCCTTTTGCTAAGTATATGGCAATCTGAACCACTACAAGTTGAGTTGGCACATTGTAGATGAAGGAGCAACAAAAAATCATTGTCAAATTCAGATCAGGTTTCAGAGATAAAGGAACTTAGGGTTTTGGGTTGTTATAGAGGGTGAAGAGAAAAAAAAGCTTTTTTTAAAAGGAAAAGTTAATGTTGGTGCCTGTGTTTTAGGTACATATATCATGACAACTGCCCTGCTGCCCCTCCTGGAAAAAGCAGCTGATGCCAGAGTGGTGAGTCTGTGATGCTGTTTAAAAAGGGTGTTTTACTATTTTTACCTTCAGGTTTGTGGCAGCAGTTCTCTGACTGTGTTAGCAATGCAGGATTACTTATAATGCTGTAAGGATCTCTAGAATCCTCTTGGATTTTGCTAACAACAACCTCCTCCTCTAAGGCAAAGCTCCTGCCTGCTGCTCTCAACCCTTCACTGGAAATCAGAGTAAAACACTTCATTTGGGAACTTACCCTCTTAGTTTCCTTAGGGCAAGTTAGCTCCTGCAGCAGAGTGCAAAATACCTACAACAGGAGTATAGTCTTAAAAGAGCTTTACAGATCTTGGTGTGAAATTAGACAGCAGGTACATTTTTAAAAAGGAAATTTCCCAAGTTTTGTATGGCTTCTGACTAGCTTCTGTAAATGCTAAACATACAAACTGCAAACAGTGCTATACTGCTATTTTCTTTCTCTCCATTACTTTTCAAAAGGAGGAAGCACAAAATTCCTGAAATGAATTAACATCACTTTGAATGAAAATCACTTCTTAAAAAAACTTACCTATCTTCCACCTCATCTCCAGGTATGCTCTACTCACGAGCATAGCATAATGCAAAGAGTATGCAGGGGAATCCTGCTCCATAGGGACTTCCATCTATGGCCTGAAGACTACATTGCATGCATGAGTGCATCTGTGGGGAGTTCCTGGTTTTGCTTTTCATTCGTTTTTCATTCATTTCATTACAGATAACTGTCTCTTCTGGGGGCATGCTAGTTCAAAAATTAAACGTATCTGACTTGCAGTCGGGAAATGGGCCATTTGATGGAACTATGGTGTATGCACAGAACAAGGTACAGTCCATGGGATTGAAAACAAAGCCCGGCTCTTCCTTGCTAGGCAGCTCATACCATCTGCTTTGCAAAAAGCCTGTTGTTCACTGTTGCTTTCTCATTGCATCCAACCCATATGGAGATGCACAGGCAATAATCTTCAGGAGTGTGATGGCATGCCCTTAGGGGTGCATACATCTTGCATGAAGGAGAGCGTGGCTAGACTTTCATTCGATATGAGAGAAGTCCCAAGGGGGAACACTGTCTTTAGCTGATGAACCCTGTCTGTCTCCTTAGTTCTTGCTCACAGTCTGCAGTAAGTAGACGTGGTCAGTAAAAGCACTGCAGCTGCTTTAAAAGTAAACTTGTGGCCAGGGTATGGATGGCAATGACTGTGGAAGTCTCTGCTGAAATTATCCAATAAATCCAGTCAGGATGAGAAGGGTATATTTCTGCTGTACATGAAATACCCTGGTATTTATGGCACATTTGATGTAGTTTATTTCCCTGGGAACTAATTTGGTGGACAGGCTGTTGAACTCGGTGCTAGTGTGGCTCTTACTGCTCTATCCTAGAGACAGCAAGTTGTCCTGACAGAACAGTGGGCAAAGGCTCACAGAAACATCCATTTCTCCGTAATGCACCCTGGCTGGGCAGACACTCCAGGTAACATCTGCCTCACACTCTGACAATATTTTTTTCTTTTCAGGATTAGTTTAAAAGCAAAGAGGAATGAAACTTCCTACTATATTTTTTCAACAGGTGCAGTAATTTCTTTTCTCTAAACTGCTGCTTGAAGTAGTTTTATATCCCCTTGGTGGCTCTATTCTGCGCAGTGGCTGCTAGCTGTGTATATCTAGAGAATAATAATGGGCAGTGAACCCTTCCAGCCCTGCACAAATGCACAGCAGAGACACATAGTTCTTTAAGGTAACCTCCAAGTTACATTTGTAGTGGGACTGTTAAACACACAGATGGAGCTTCTGCCTCTGTAAGTACCAGCATGCAGACATTGGGAATTTGTGAGGGCGTGTAGGAGAATGCACCACTGTGCAAGCCCTGTTCCTGTACTCTCGCCCTAAACGTTTACTGCTGTTGAGCAGCAGTTTGGCCATTCAGCCCTTTGTCAGAGCTGCAGCTGTTCTTCAGTGACTGTGCCTCAGCAGGTGGGCCAGCATCAGTCATGCAGTATGCATGTTGCATTCCCCAGTGTTACCAGTCCCCAGTGCCCAAGCTTGGGATGCAGAATAGCAGTTCCATCTCTAGGTGTCCTATAGGAATGCAGTTTCCAACATTTGCTTCTGACGACAGAAGCATTTACCCTGTCTACTTTATGCTTGAAAATAGCCCTTTCCAACTTAAAATCCTGGTACTTCTTTTTCTTTAAAATACATTTATTTTTGCACTTCCTTTGTGGATTTCAAACCTAATGAACCATAAAGTTATCCCACCTACAAGTTCAAAGACTCTCCAACCCCCAAAAATAAACACCTATAGTAGATGGGCCTACAGTCATCACCTATTGGACAAAATTAAATGAAAACAGAGTTTAGACAGGATGTGTGCAGTTTTTAAATACGGTGCTGAAACTGGTTTCCTAAAACTGGTGAGAAAATAGGAGCTAAAAATCCCATTAAATATCTGGTTTTTGGAATTGGTGTTTCCCCTGAGTTTGTCATCTTTACAGTTTAGAATGGAATTGGCACGAGAAGCTCTTACAGATCCTGTCGTCAGTTTTGTCCCTGTAATTTGACCCAAACAAACAAGTGGTGGATCATCTGGCAGCTTAGTGCTATTCTCCCACAAACCATCCTACTCCCAGATACGGGAAAATACTCATTTTCTTCCATAAGCTCCAGAGATACCTTCTCTCCTTCCTACACACAAAATGGCAATTTGAAGCTGTTCTGTTTTTTGAGGTTTTTTTGTATCAAAAAAGCCTTGCATGGCAGGCCACCATTCCACTGTTATCCTTTCCAGCCGTGAGGTCATCCATGCCCGATTTCTACGAGAGAATGAGGAACTCGCTGCGCACGGAGGCCCAGGGAGCTGACACCGTCCTGTGGCTGGCAGTGTCAGCTGAAGCAACAAAGCTGCCCAGTGGCTTGTTCTTCCAGGGTAAGGAGGCAGTGTCTCTCAGTGGAGATCCCTAGCCTGCCTGAGCTTAGGATCCCTGTCTGGCCTGGAAGGGGATGAAGGCTGCACCAGGCAGCTTGTTCAAAGGATAAAGCATTTCTCAAAGTCGTTTCAAGTCTAAAGGCTCGACTGAACGCTGTGCTTTTGTCCTCTGAAGTGGCTGATAGAGACTTCAAAGCATTTCTTTAGGGAGGGTTGGGGATTTTTGTAATGAAAATGGCTGCATGTGGGACTGTGCCAAGGGAAGGTGAATCACAGCAGTCAAACAGCATCTTTTATGATGCCAGGAAGCGAGCATCTTTCTCACAGAGCGCTGGGAGTTGGCTTTGCTATGACAGGTTCTTCTCCTACTGTTCCATGCTAGCTAAAACTGCCAATTCCCCCTTTCTCTAACACTGGGCAGACACTTGAGCACAGTGGCATTTTTGGCACTGTTAGCTTAGCTGATGGAAAAGTAGGACAGAGCCTTTCTTTTCTCCCAAGCAAATGACAGGCATCTTTGTAGGAACAGCTGGAAGCAGGGATGCCTCAGTGGTGATGCAGGTCAGTCCAGAAAGAGAAAGCTCAGGGTAATTGCTTACAGAAGCTCAGTACTTCTGTTGGATGTGGCACTCAAATCCTGATCCACTGAATTTCTGTATGCAGAATGCAGGAAGCTCAGACTTTCCCACATTTGGGTTGACTTTGTCCCTTCTGTCCCACAGACAGTCACACAGGGTTGGCTGACAGATACTTAAACGGACATTTTTCATGTCAGCATGTGGTCCATGTGGAAACCCTACATCCCAGCTGGTCAGCCGTCTTTGTAGAACCAGGCTTTGCCTTTCTCTTACTCCGATCACTTTCTTCTGGTCCTAAGGCTTCTGCTCAGTCATTCTTTCTGTTTCTTTCATAATTCCACCAGGCTCTTGCCTTTGGCCTTTGTCTACCCCCAGCTTTGGTAAACAGAGAACATGCCCTGGCTCTTTAGCTAAAGCTATTGACTTTTGAGAGCTTTGGTCCTGGCATGACTGCTCTTAAAGCTGCAGGAGAAGTTCTGAGTATGTGTCCTGTGCTTATCAAGTAGTGGTGAGGTAATTTATTTCTTGCTCCTACTGCCTTTTGGAAGCCACAGCTTAACATGGGCACTCTTCAGGCCCTTTCAGTAAAGGGTTTGGGGTGCAGGAGCACTTCACCACAAACCCCACGCTTCTGGTCCTGGGCAGCCATTCCAAATCAGTCACAGTTTCCCTCCATTTTCTACATTCTCTTTTACTGTTCCTTCTGAGAACAAACCAAAGCCAGCTTTTTTTTTTTCTGAGAAAGAAATAAAGGGAAGTGAGAACATGACTAGTACTACCAGAATTCTCTGCATCTGCTAAAATATATAAAAAATGTTTAACAGAGACCTGCTTTCCAAAGACTAGAAGCATCTTCTCTACGATGCTGAACTTGGCTTTCACACCTAGTTCCCAAACTTTAGCACAGGCTACTGCAAGCACTATGGCTAGGTGGGAAGCAGTTCATAATCAACAATGGAGAAGGGAATGTTCCTCTGCATGTTTCTCTCTCCTCAGTTTTCCATGAGCAGAAGCTATGTGGTGTGTGCAGTCAATTGAACACTTGCTCTTAAGAGAGCAAGTATCTCTGCTCTCCTGGGAAGCCCTGTGGCAGCCTGATAGGTTTTCAGGGAAATCTGCTGCCCAGGGTTGCAACAACTTGCTCTTTTTGTCTCAGCTGGCTGCTGTGGAAGTTGGGCTCACTGAACAGACTTAACAGTGCTGCACCAGTGCTCTGACTGTTGTTCCACACACTTCTGACAGCATTGTCATAAGGCTCCCGGGCTCTAGATACCATGTTTTTGGAGGGGAAAATCCCTTAGAGTGGATGGTGGTAACAGCTGTATTTACAAAGTGAGTGACAGGCATGAGATTTGGAAAACCAAGCAAAGCATCGAACTGAGCAAACTTGGATATGTGTCACTTATGGTGATTCAGCAATAAGCCCAAATTCCTTTGCATTTAGAATTTAACCATTGTTTCCAAGGATGAAAGTAAGCATTTTAAGATTGAAAATAATCCTAACTACCAAGTCCCAGCTGGGGATCTGCACAGTACTAGAAACATTATCCAGGAGGCAAGAAAAAATGCTGTTTCAAGTGCAAAAGCATCCTCTGGCTGCAGCAACAAACTCCAGCTATTGCTCTTTGCCTGCAGTTGTTGCACTAGTGACAGGCATAACCTCACAAAGAAGCCTTCCTTTTCCTATACTGTCCCTAGCTGCAAATGGGTGCTTGCTCTACAGGTCATGCTGTGCTACAGTAAAATCACTCTAGTTCCAAAATACAAGTTGAATTAGTTTAATTTTTGGTTTAGAAGATATGCTTAACTAGCCTTATTTACAGGTACCTAGCAGGTAAGTTTCCTGGCTTCAAGACCATGAGGTGTGTTTGAGCAGTATAGAACCCATCAGGAAAACCTCTTTTCTGCTAGAAGAGAGTTAAATGTACCCATAAGGGTTGGTGTTTCTTTTCTTTTCTTCCAGACAGGCAACCAGTCCCTACACACCTACCCCTGGCATACACCCACAGTCCCCCAGAGGATGAAGAGAAACTAATGCAGATGCTGGAAGAGTTCTCCCAGAAGTTTAAATCTGTTTCTCCAGGAACTTAGTGTCTCTGCTGACACAGTGTCACCACAAATCTTCTAATTACACAGTAACCTGCTGTTGAGGGGAAATAGGATTCCATAGGCCTGCTAAAAATGAATTGGGTTCAGGTGTTTTCATAATGAGGTGGTAGAGTGGCACCTGTGTAATTTTTATTCTGCTGTCGAGCCTCTCCCATTGTGAATATGCAGCTGCTGCCTCAAAACACACTAAGGTTGTATCCTTTGGACTGGAAGAAAAATTGAGAGGCATTAAAATAAACCCCAAGACTTTGTAAAGTTACCTAGAAAAATTTAAAACACTTTGCATAGAGAAATGCAGAGGAGTGTACCTTCAGTAGCCTTTGTGAAGGACTTCAGGAAAGAAGTGGGAATGCTTTAAACAACTTTTAACTGCTGTATTTAACAGGTTGGTGGCTTCTTTCACTGCATGAAGGTGATTTAGCTCACACATGGTAACTGGGAATGCAGAAACTCTCACAGAGCCTGCTTAGTTTAAAGGGAATGATTCCTCACATCCTTCAGTTTCTATAAATTAGTGCTGGTATGCAGAAGTGATCTGCTTCCTCATGTTTAAACAGCAAGAATTTAGGAACACTGCCAAATGCCTTCCACATTACTTTATGGAGCCAGGGCTAAATATTATCCCATTTATGTCAAAATATCATGAAGTAGGAGGTTTCAACACAATACACCCAGACATGGCTGGATCCAGTGGAGAAATGGCTGCATGACTGTAAGCATGAAAAGAAACAACAACATGCTAAGCTGTACCTGCTTGCCATTTCTGTGAGAGATTAAAGGGAATTTCTTTATCGTTATGAATGGATTAAGAGGGGAAGGGAACACTGGCAGGGCACAGGTTTTAGAGGAGAATCCACCTCCTGATGAGAGGATTTTGTCTGGATCTGTTTACTTCCAGACACAGAGGACAGGATTCATCTTACCTGATCTGTGGACATTTGAATTACTCACTGAGTTTCTCACTGTAAATTGGTAGAGGAAAAAATGGGCTTTTTCACAGCAATTTACTGGATCTAGTTTAAGAAACACCACCTACAGTGCTGCATCTTTCTAATAGTGCTGAAGACAATCAGCTCAGATTAAGATATTTTGGTGGGATTCATTCATCTTAATTATTTCAGATTTACTGCAAAGCCAAGACTATTGTTAACAAAGGTAACACCTTTTCTCCTGAACTGAGTGTGTTTATTAACCAACTGCCTCCAGATCCCGGCCTCGCTGCTGCACTGTTTCACATGTGGCTCACACCAGTGTGGTAGGCCAAAGGACCTAAACACAAATATAACACAGATGTTCTTGAGCTCTGCAGTGACTGGGGGCTAAAGGCTGCTGATGGACAGAGGAGAATTCCTTATGTCTGCTTTATGTAATTTAGTTTCCTCCTGGCTGATGCTATTTCCTCATTATTCAAAGGCCTCCTATTAAATATCAGTTTGAGAAAAAACTGCTTTTTTCAGCCTATTGTCAATCTCCTTGGAAATAAAGACTTCGCTGTCAGAGGGGCCCTGAGAAAAATTTTCCTGTGATAAGCAGTGCTGAGTGAGACAAGTCAAGCTGTCACAGCTCCTCCTGAAGAGGCTGGGTCAGCATTCAAACTATTGCCTCATTTATAAACTTAACTCCTTCTTGCACTCCAGTGAAAGAAAACAACAGCAAGGCTTGTACAGAGGTTTATTTCCTGCAAGTCTGTGGTTCCAACTGTTAAATACAGTTACCCAAAACAAGAGCATGGCTGGAAGCCTATATAGTAACTACATTTCTTATAGCAATAGCTGCAAGGCTAATAAAAATATATGCATTATTTAATATTTACGTCAATTTGCTTCTCAGCTCTGCAGTACAGAAGAAAAGTTTGATGACTGGTATTTAAATAGTTCATAAAAGTAAAAAAAGTGCACTATGTATATATATTTAACACATTTTAGTCCACATTCTGCAGTAGTGTATTTGAATAGCCTATAATTTTCATTTTGCTTTAAAATCACAGCTATAAAATGAAGCCAAAGTTAAGAAAACTGCTTTAATCAAAGTTTGGTCACAGTGTCAAAGAGCAACATGCTATGGTTTAAGAGCACTTGTGATTTAAAAAGAATTAAACCACAGGAGAAGCAATTAGAAACAAAGTCCAGAGTCTCACACACTTTGGTATTATGGTCCTGCTGACGCTTTATTTCAGCCCGATTCCACGACAGCAAACATGGCATGTGGCTGCAAGCCAGTGAGAGGATTTGCGTTAATGCAGTTCAGAATGACTCGTACCTTCATGTAAGGGAATACACTTACAGAATCACAGATTATGCTGAGTCAGAAGGGACCCACAAGGATCATTGAGTCCATCTCCTGGCCCTGCACAGGACACCCCAAGAGTCACACCCTGTGCCTGAGAGCATTGTCCGAACACTTCTTGAACCCTGTCAGGCTTGGTGCTGTGACCACTTCCCTGGGGAGCCTGTTCCAGTGCCCAGCCACCCTCTGGGTGAAGAACTTTTTTGTAGTATCCAACCTAAACCTCCCCTGACACAACCTCAGGCCATTCCCTTGGGTCCTGTCACTGGTCACCACAGGCAAGAGATCAGTGCCTACTCCTCCTCTTCCCCTCACAAGGAAGTTGTAACTGCAGTGAGGTCTCCCCTCAGTCTCCTTTTCCACTTTTAAAACTTAGAAGCAAAATAAAAACGGTATCCAGTCACAGATGACCAGAAAATGAAGGTGGCACAGGTCCTTGCTAAGCAGTGCATGCTGGAAACTTGAGAGCACACCTGGTTCATGGGAATGGAATGACAAGCATAGCAGCAGCTCTTGCCACCCTTTCCTGTCCATGCCCTGCCCAACACTTCTTGTGGCAGCTTTGAGGCTTCTATGACTCTGACCTCATTCTGATGGCTTCACATTTTTCTTCATTTTGTGAAGTCACCTAGTTGGGAAGGTTTTTTTCTCACGGATTTTGCACAGGAGTGTAGCACCACAGAGCTCATGTGGAGTCGGTCATTTCCCTACATCCTAATGGAAAGGCACAGCCCATCGTCAGTGCAGTGGGACTGACTCATTGATGCAGAGGCCACTGCAACTTCTCATCTTGGATGAAAATTTTAGGAGGTCAATGTAACAATTATCAAACAATTTTGTAAACTGCATTTCCTCTTTTCTGGGTCATCTTTATTCTTTGTTTAAAAAAACTCCAACAAACTAAATCAACCTGCTATTGATTAAAGGTGTAAAAAATTACTTGTTGTTTGCCTTTGAATGGGGGCTTTCCCATACCTCACTATTACCTCACTATTTTGGAGTAAATTACAAATACCAACTTGGCATTTGCAGTAACACATGCTCCAGCTTCTGTGTTCCACTCACTGGGAATAAGGTGTGAGTAGGGCCACTCCTTCCTGTTAAATAAGGCTCAGGTGGGATGTTGAACATGCACTGCCTGGGCTCAAAGAAGGGAGTTCTGCTATATCCTTCATTGAGCCTGGTAAGTCAGTCCTGCAAACCTCAATGTGAATAAATTTATTTGGTGGGGGACAGTCCCAGCCATTTCAATTGTCAGTACAAGTACTAATTTGTGTTTTCGTAATGACAGAGCCTTTCTAAAAGCCATGGCACTTGGAGCAGTACTAGTTTTCATTAAGTAGGGGTGAACTTGGGGAGTGGAGAGTGAACATGGAGTTATTCTTTCAGGGAACAACCTGATGGAACAAAGGAGGAGGGCAGCTATGAAGCAGTTTAATCTGTAAGTTCCTCTGTATGTTATTTTCTCACCCTCCCTGCAAAAATAAAGCACCCCATCTCGTGACACTGGATCATACTTATCTAAAATTAGTGCTGGTCAACATCCACCCACTGTCATTTTAAACAGGCAGTTTCCACTCCAGCAGCACAAAGGTTCGCATCTTCCCTGGCTCAGCTCACAGTATTTCCCTTTTTCCTCAGGCTTCCATCTCTTGCTTTGTAGGGAGAGGTAGTTCCGGGCACATTCAGGCAGAGCCAGTGACTGATTACAGGAGATAATTTTGAAATGCAACTAAGAGGACTCAAAAACTCTGTATTCCTGCAGTCACCCAAAAAGTGCAGATCTAGACAATGAGAGAAAGAAGCCTTTGAAAAGGCACCGAGTCTGACGGGCAGCAAGTGCAACAAAACCACTTCTGGGACTAAAAGTGATCAAATCCAAGAACTTCAATTTGTGAAGTAGGTCAGTATTTATGTTCCTCTCTCTAGAGGGAGCCATCAGATAAACGTAAGGAAAAATGATGTATTCCTCTGAAGGAAGTTTGTTCTCTCTCAAAACAAAAGCTAATGTTCAGCTTTACGAAGAGACACAGTGTCAGCTTGGCCAAAGGTCTTCAGCAGGACAGGTTTCTACCCTGCTGCCAGGAGAAACAACTCAAACCTTTGCTGTACCAGCACTGCCAGTGCCATTTCACAGATAAAAATATTGTCCAAACAGAGGAAGAGTGGCAAAACCTGCACTTGTGCAAACTTCAGGGAGAGAGATCTCAGGAGCTGCCACTTTCTTAGATGGTTAAAAATCTTGAGCATCTTCTCTTTACTTTTCAGTTCAGAATCCATGATCCACAGGAAGCCTTGGAGTGATGCACAAAATTGTGCAATTCCCCCACTGCTCGGACACCATTTCCTTTGGGCTGCCCACCCATTGCCAAGGCACTCAGGGCAAGAATTTGTCCTGGCAAAGGATGTGTCTATACAGTAGTTGTCAGTTTTATGACAATTCACAGAACAGGGAGGTGAATGAGTCCAGTCAAAACTCAATAAACCAAATTCCTCATTACACACATAGAGAAGGAAAAGAAATAGCCAAAAGCTGATAGAAATTAATTTAGTGGGGTTAAGATACCACAATTTATTCAGCTACATCAGAGACACTTATTTACATAATGGAACAGTACTGGGAAGTTTTACAATGAAAGTTAGAAAAGATGGTCAAATTGCTGAGCAGCATTCCTACAAAACACTGACCTGAACAAAAGCCAGTAAGATTATGTTTTTAAATAAAATCCCTCTAATCAAAAAGACAGCAAAGCCAACAAGATACTGGTCAGTATGACGAACTTAACTTACCAAGCAGAGTCAGAAGCAATGCTCAGCCTTTAGAAAGCTAAACCACAGCTAAAACTAGTGCTAATGACAAAGATGTAGCAAGTAAGTTTGGGTACTTGTTTATTTGTGAAAATTTCTTAATTACTTGGCCATGGCAACCCCACAGAATTTTCTTCAGACAGGACAAAATAGGGGTGTTAGCAATGGGTTTTTTGCATCTGAAGAAAGCCCTGACCTGTTATAAAATGTAAGTATAAAGGTGGTAAACCCTTGAATAAATTGAGTATTTAATGTCTAAAGAACCAATAACTGGAGAGAGGCAAAACTATCTTCATAAGGCCTGATAACCTCTTCTGCACCATCTCAGTAGGGATGTGTCTCTTCCCCATCCTCTTAATGTCAAAGTGCTGATGCATTTAGTGCAGTTCTGAAAAAACTATTTGAGGTAGATAAATATTATTTGGCAATTAAACCAAAGAACAAGAAATGGAAGTCAAATCTTCATAGACTGGAACAATTATATGTTCCTTGTGACTTCTGGATCTGGACCATGGCTGCTGGCTGGCTTACAGTGCTGGGATGGGGGATGGTTTGGCTTTATACAGTTCTGATGAATATTCATTTCTGTACTGTAGGTGCTTTTTTTTTTGGGGGGGGGGGTGTTTGGGTGTTTTTTTGTTTGTTTATTTTTGTTTGTATGGTGATAACATTCTTTCTAGGTGTCCCCTCTTTGCAAAGACTTTGTCAGGACTCTGATCTCTTGTTTTTATTTTGGTTTGAGTTCAATGTCCCTACTTGGCAGCAGTTTCAATTGAACTCAATCTTTCTCTTCTGAGCTGTACAATGTGTCCTGCAGCAAACAAAATTTCAGTCATGGCCAAAGACTGGTCACAAGGGAAAATCCCCAGACTGGGAAAATGCAATTCAAAGTCACATTTGATCACACAAAGTTAATCTCAAATCCCAGAACTTCAGGTTATTAGCAAACTACGGACCACTGTTTTTCTTCTGAGGAGCAAAGATTTCCTGCCAACATTCACAAGATGCAATTTTGAAGAGAAAAGTCTCTGTCTTCCTCAATATTACATAAGAGGTCATCACTGAAGGGACTCAGCACATCAATGCATCCTGAAAAAAGGATCAGGTTTGTTGTTACTGTTGCATACTTTTGCCACACATAGAAAAAAGTCTTCTAAGTCCTAATTGAAAACATCCCATGTGCTCAATGTGGTCTCCTGGAAAGGACACAGCCTGTAAAACCACACATTGTAGCCCTATTTCCTGTGTGCTACAAAACAGAATTTTGGTCGCTGCTACACAAATCCTGTTTGAAACAGTGAGGACAGATGTAGGTAATATTTGCCAATTTGTTAGTAACTAATTTGGTAGTAGTTTAGATTTTTCCCTCTCTAAGCAATAGAGTAGACACAGACATTAAGTGGATTTTGAATCGCAGAATGGCTGCAGTGGCAAAGAACCTCCAAAGGTCATCTGATCCTGCTGAAGCAGGGTCACCTAGAGCTGGTTGCCTGGGGTCGTGTCCAGTTGGGTTTTGAATATCTCCAAGGATGGAGAATGCACAAACTACCTGCCTGGCCCGTCTGTGCCCAGGCTCAGTCACCCTCACAGTAAAAACTGTTTCCTGATGTTCAGAGGAAATCTCCTGTGTTTCAGTTTGTGCCCATTGCCTCTGGCCCTGTCACTGGACACCAGTGCATTCTCTGTGGACCCTTCCTTCAGGCATTTACACACACTGATGAGATCCCTCTGAGTCTTCTTTTCTCCAGGGAGAACAGTCCCAGCTCTCCCAGATATGCTCCAGTACCTTCACCATCTCAGCAGCCCTTTGCTGGACTCCCTCCAGCAGTTTCATTTCTCTCTTGTACTGGGAAGCACAGAACCAGACACAGGAAAAAAAAGTTGAATATTCCTTTTTAACAATGATTTCCTCAGCAGGCATAAGGCAATTTTTTTCCCCATACAACTGTTTTGGATCATCCTTTTTGCACATCCGTCTGTCTACCTTCTTATCAGCAACTAACCCCATTCAAAGGGAACACATCCCTCCCTTCCCAGTACTGGAGATACTCATGGCACCCTCTCAGGCAAAGTGCCATAACCACTCCTGATGTACTAAGAGCCCACGTGCTGACATTCAGGTGATGGCCTCAAGTTCAGGAGGACAGAGTAGGGAGGTCACCTGGGCTTGGATGCAAAAAAGCAGCTGCAGACAAGGGTGCTCACAGCTGAGCACACCAATGGCACTGTTCTGGATTATCCTCTGCCAGACTGGCTGACTTTTAGCCCTATCACTACCCTGTTTCAACATTTAACCATGATGTTAAGTCTTCTTGTAGATGGGAGGACCATCAATGCTACATTGCAAGCAGATGCCCACAGTCTTTTCCCTTCACTTAAATATTTTCAGCTTTAAAAGACTGAAGTTTGGGGCTCAGATTGCCCCACCCAGGACACAAGTGGCTCTAGCAAGCTGCTCAGGCACTGCGTATGTGACCGGCGCCTGCCCCATCACCTGCCTAAGCTCTGCAGACACTGCTCATTTAAAAGTCAAGAATAGCACCAGATGCTCTGGAGAACACTGCCTCTTCCCACTAGGAAACACCAGCTAAGGGAGAAATGACAGTCACCTTTTCTGATGTAAAGAGCAGAGGGAGGCCAGCACTGTTCATGTGCCCCTTGTCACAGCAGGAGATATCACTAAAAGCTACTGCCCTTCAGCAGCCCCAGGGAAAGTGGGCTGGGCTTTGAGTGTGTGTGTGTGGCACTGCAGTTTGCACCAGTATCAAAACACACCCTCCTCCCATCCTCCAATAATGCAATTAATGAAAATAGCTCAAATTTGTTATTCAGTAAGTAAAATGGAAACAAAAAGGACCAGGCAACAGGGATCCCTTTTCGTATAGATCTAGTAGACAGAAGAAACTGAGATTGCTACTCTAACAACAGAAGAGGAAGGCAGGCATTTTAACTCTCCCAGTGTCAAATCTTTCTTGTTTCATTTGGAAGGTAAAAGAATTACTGAATTAGAAACATCTATTTTCCCTTCATATCTCTACATTATGCTCTTAAGGGCATTGAAAAGGGACAAATTTCCCTTCCCCCGCAGCTTCACTTTCAGCTTATATAATTTTCTAAGCCCAGACCAGTTTGTCCTGAGACTGCAAGATAAGGAGATGTTTAGCTTAAATCCAGATGATCCTGCAGGTCGTTCAGTCAGAAAGAACAGCCAGGAAAATTTTGCAAAACGGTTTTGCATACCCCACATCCACACATAAGCAACATTGAAACCATGACTCCTTGGAAGACAATGGGGGAGTGGCCAAGAGTTTATTGCAGAACAGTCCAAACAAGTCATTCTCAAATTTAGCCTCCTTTGGAATCAGTTCTTCACCTGTTTGCACATTACATGTTCAGGACTAGGCGTTGGCCCAGAGGCAGATACTCAGCTTGCTGACTCCACCACTCCATCAGTGTGAGCAGTCCCAGACTTGGTGCCACTGCTGTCTCCTCAGGAACCAAGCACCTAACAGCAATTTAAATTCATTTTGGCGCGCCCGTGTTTCTGTCACCATGAAATGCACTCCCTGCACAGCACAGGTCAGGTCTTTGGCCAAAAGGCCCTGAGCCCAAAGGAACATGGAACACCATAGTCCAGCAAAGCTTTGTACGTATTCTCCAGCTGCAATGAAATACTGGCAGGCCACTTGCTCATCTTGCATAGCTTTGACAGCCAAGAACACTTCAGTCATCAGAAAACATGCACAAGGTGTAATGAAAATCATTCCAAGAGGAAACAAGCATCTAGTTTCCAGGAGAGAAAGTGAGAGGGGAACCAATAACAGGCTGTATGACCAGGAAACCCAATGTGGCATCATTTCAGAGAACATGACTGCAAAATGCTTCATCACAGTTTATAGAATGCTTAAAAAGAGAATTTTCCCTGAAAATACATAGCAGTCCTGTGACTTGCACACAGAAGTCCAATCACCCTTTACTGCAGCAGCTCACTGGACCAAAATTAATGCCATGGATTGAGTTAACCTTTTTTTTTCCCCCCCCACTCAAAAGTGAGTTGCTGCTGGGCAAACAAAGGAGAGGCTTTATTTTCTTTTGACATTCTTACTCAAGAGAGAACACAAGGCTTCTCCAGGTAGCAATGTGTTCTGTAGTGGCAAACATCATGGCCTCCCCACTACAGAGGGAAAAATGTAAGTCCAAAACAGGGCAAGACTGAGAACCACCAGTGTGCTGTGTCACAGCAGCTACAACCACAAGGCCTGCTGAAACAGGAGATACAGGAAAGCCTTTGGTCTGGTCTGCAGTTCGATTCTCTATACCAGTTTCTTTGAAGTGCATGAGTAATACCATGCTAAAATGTAACATGGATTAATGGAATGGAGAGTTGGCTCTTCAGAGAAGGTCCCTTTGGAAAAAAGGGCTTTTTTGTTTATTCACCTTGACAATGTCATTCTAAAAAGGTAATTTTGGTCAATCCAGGTTTTTAAATACTGTTTATTTTTAAGAGAAACTGTGAAATATGACAACAGGACAATGGGCATCATTCAGCAATATCACTTTCGGGTCTATAGCGGAAATTAATAAAAACCATCAGCATTTTAAAAAATAAATATGACTAACGGAAAACAGGAAAAACAAAATTCATCTTCAACAACACAGACAGGTATAAATGCTGAAATGTTGCTGTGCAAGGTAGAGGTAGAGGTAGAGATAAACCAGACTTTTCAGATCTAGGCCAGTTTTAGATCTGCCCCCCTCCATGCACACACTCCCAAAAGTTCCTGTTGCCAATGATTTCATTTGAATCAGCCTGCCAGCCTCATCAAACTCAAACAAGTCTGTGTGCTCCTTGTAATGCTCTGAGCTGGAAAACTATTTCAGTTTTCTGTAGAAATCAGTTGCTGAGTAACCTGACCCCTGGTTCTGTGACTTGTGCAGCAAAGGAAGAGGCAGGAAGATTATACAAACCAATGAATGCTCTCAGGATGATGCCCACTAGGATAAGTAGACGGTAGAGCCCTTTTAGGAATTGCACTAGTCCATCAGCTCCTCAGTGATGCAACCAGAGACCGTGCCTGGAGTTCCTCCTCTGGAGAGAGCATCGTCCACAGAAATATCCCAAACCAACAGGTACTGGCTGCAGGGAGAGCCGATGGCCTTACACAGTCTGTTGACACTGAAAACTCACAGAGGAGGACACAACCCAAGAACCCTCTGTACAAAGCAGCAAGTATCTGGACATAGTGAAATATAAAAACTAAAAATTGCACTGCACACAGATTTTTCCAAACAAACTCAAGACAACCAAAGTCAGATCGTACAAACCGTTAGTTAAAAAAATACCTTCTTGTATATTTTGAGAAGAAGTGGAAAGAGTCTTCGTGCAAATGTTCAGCCTGGATCAAGCAGAGGACATAAAGCTGTTGTAAACACATTAGCTCCTTTCTCATCTGCTGTATGCCCCCAGTGTTATCTATCTTCTGCAGTATAATTAGGGTTAGGAAATCCATTTCTTCTGTAAGTATCGCCTTTCAAGTTCCACTGATGTAACATCAAGACACTACTGGTGTCATATCCCACAGCTGTTAAATACAATAAAATATAACAACATAATGAATAATGGTAAAAGACAGTAAGATACAGTAAAAATAGAATCTTCAAATATTTTGCACCTCTTTTCTTCAGTTAAGAGGGGCTGCATGGTTAGAGGCGGATGCAACAAGTCTGAAGAAGTTTGATTTCATTTTCCAGCAGTGTCAGAGTGGTAGAGGTTGACCAAATGACATTCTGTATGTCACTAGGTTTCACCTGTATGAGCCAAGTTCATAGCTGGCCTTAAACCAAAAAAACTCCCACTCCATTACTAACTTCAGTGATCAGCACAGTCATAACACATTGTGAGGGTTTTGGTTTTTTAAGTTACTCAAGCTGTTACAACTTAGTCATTATTTTAGCTACTTCTTTATCTAGCTACACTGAGATTTGGCATGCTGAAAATCAGTTGGTCTTCCTCGAGGGAAAGCTACAGTGAGCACTTGTTGCAGCCCCTTCAGGCAGTAACTTCATAGACCCAGACCTCCTTGCTCCTTATTGGGCTGAAATCCATCAGTGAGAAGTCTCTGGGTGGAAGAAGCCAGGTATGACATCCCTGCAGCCACATGGGAGAGGGAAAGGAAATGAAATACAGGAGCTAGAGCACATTTCTTGCTCTTACCTTAATAACCTTGTCTGTCCCCGAGGTCAGCAGCCACCCCCTGGTGGCATCGAAGTGTACGTGAACAATGTTGTGCTTACTGTCATGGAAAGTAGCTGTAGGCGCCCGCCTGAAGAAAGAAATCCAAAAGTCAGCAAGAATTCTAACTGCAGGATTTTCCCCCAAAATGTTTGCTATTGAGGAAAAAAGTATTTGACTGCTGCTGTAAGCCATTAATTCAGCAACCACTCTGTAAACTGCACTGAGACCTTTCTGGCATGAAAGGAACAGGGATGGGGGGCTCTCTATCCCTCCTGGCTCCATTCTCCTCCTTATCTTGCTGAGAAAGCCCAGGGACCACCATGCCAGGCTGCTCCCTCCTAGAGTCTTGCACCCACCCAGGCCCTTCCAGATACAGGAGTTTCTCCCCATTCCAGTGCAAGCTGGCTCAGTGTCCACACTTACTCCTCATCCGTTATGGACTCATGGCAGCTGTCACAGACCCTCACTTCAAACTCAAACCCCATCAGTGGGATGGAGGAGCGCTTGGAGCTGCATTTCCCGCACACAGCTTTCCCACACTTCCGGCAGTGATGCTGTAGGAGACAACATGCAGAAAGACATCTCGGGCTACAAACCCAGACCAGGTCACTGCTCAGGTCCACTGGCTCTACCATCTCACTCCAGCAAGACACGATGCAGCTCAGCTCTGTCCCAGACACCTCATTTCTCAGGTTCCATGAGCACATGCAGCATTTTTACACCCCTTTAGTAACAGTCTGCAATCTGCAGCCCTCTCCTGATAGGCAGGAAAACACAGCAGCATGTTTCAAGCAGACCAGTAAGCCTTTCCCAGTACAGCCTGAGCAGTTATAGATGTTTATCCAATTTCATTGAAAACAGCTTTGATTCCAGTACAATCTCCAAAAATCAGCTGTAAATTTCTTTCTGTAACATATTTGACTAACAGTGAGCAAAGTCCCACATGGCTAAAGTCATGAAAGGCCCCAATCTATTCAGCCCAAGGCCTATTCCATGCATTTGCTATTGGGATTGATTGGAAAAAAAACAGTCTGTTCCTTTCAGTCACAAAATCAAGCCTCAGAGGCAAACCCACTGTCCCACCCTGAGCACTTAGTGGAAGAACAAAGTGCAAGTTCTCAAAGCTTTAGGGGGAAAAGGTTGCCAGAATCTGTTATGAGAGAAAAGCCTAATGGCACCATGTTAACACACCAAGGGACATATACAAACCTGCCTGAGGCCTATTTTCTTACTGTCCCACATTTGCTTGAAGTTCCAGAAGAAAGGCTGGTCACATTTTTGACAGGAGTCACTATCCAGCCACTCCGGGGTCTGCAACACACACACATAAACACAAAGTGGAAGTGAGCAACAAGCAGAAAAATTTCCAATGGAGCCTAGAGGCAGGACAAAAAAGATGTGTTGTGGTGTGGCAATATGGCCAGTTAAGTTTGATTAATATCTCCATTTTCACAAGATGCCATTTTGACTGTTGTTGATGATGACAAGATGACATTTGTGCCCTGGGATGTCCTTTTTGGCTTAGCTTTGAAGGACATGGGAGGAACAGTTCTCACCCAAATCACGAAGCAGAATTTGATAATAAGACCACAGAAACAACCCAATTCTGGAATGAAACATATAAAAATATTTTGTTCTGTCCTGTCTGGACAGCATTTACCACCTGCTATTGCCTCTGGTGAGAGCTGGGGTCAATTAGTATTTCCAATAGCCAAGCAATTCTTATGAAGGGAAAGGAAAATTATGGGAAATGCTGATGTAGTTGGGGTTTTTCATATTCTTTCTTTCTTTAACACCCTAAGAGGAGTTCCTGCTGTCAGAGGTGCCTGTGCTACAAATCACACATAGGGATGAGAAAGATAGGATTCACCTGAACAACCCAAACCAAACCCAAACTCTTTTCCCTCATCAACCCGTGAGTTTAAATAAACACTAAATATTGTTTAATACTTTGTGAGGAAGTGCTATTAGCAAACTGCAGTTGTCTTCTCAGAGCCACTGGTTTCTCACATGCTGCAAATTAAAATGGCAAGAAACACAGCCAAGATTAAGAACTAAAAACAGTAGAAAAGCCAGGCAAAGGTAAGTTAAGGGCAGATGGAGACCCTCAGCTCCCAGGATAGCTCTGACCCCCAGTAATAAAGCAACCACCTGTTTCATATTCTTCTGCCAGTTATTCTGAAGGCAGTTCATTCTGCTGGGAAAAATCCTTGTCTTTTCTACCCAAAACAGTCTTTCTTTTTAATGCCTACAGATTTACATCTCTGTGTATAACTTTTCATCTCTTGGGCATTTGAACACTATAGACGAAGAAGACATTTTGCTTGTGACAAGTAACCACTTTGTAGTCAAACAGAAACACAGCTTATAGCATCATTCGGATGTCTTCTTACAGCTTTTTAAAAATTGAGTTGAAAATAAAGAATCAAGAGCTAAAATGGCTTAATTGACTCTAACACAATCTCAGTGATATAGGAAAATCTGATAGCAACAAAATGAGTACTGAGCACACATCACATGGAGAAAATCCTTAAATAAGGGCAAAGATATGAAAGCCAAAATCCAAAAAAAGTAAGCTAGGACCCAAACCCAAGATTTGATATCTCAAAGATTTGTGTTTTGTGGGTGGTTTAGCACCAAGAACACCCTATTGTGCTGCTGATAACAAGAACAAGCCCACATAGCCATAGTCTGGGAAAGCTGTGCACCATTGGCACCTGCTGCTTGGCCTTTATTTAGCTAATAATATTTCTCCTCTGTTTTTCAAACCAGCGTTCTCACAGCATTGCTGCCTATTTTGTGACAAGCCAATCTTAACCCTTACTGTAGCCTTTTGAAGGCAGCAAATAAATAAAGGTTTTCATTTCTGGATGTTCGAGCTGCAGCAAAAAGGAAACATCTCTTGGGAAGGAGGAAACCACTCTGCTTTCGTTTCACTTTAGGAGCTGGTGACATTCTTGGCCCCTGGATTAGCAGTTAAAGAGAATCAACTGAAATGCTAAATCACATTAAAAGGGGAGCTCAGTTTCTTCCTATTCCTACTTCAGTAATTTTTTAAAATCAAGTTTTCCACTTAGCGTTTCTCCTTCCTCAAGGGAGACACACTCAACCCATGCAGGCCACAACTCCTGAGAGCCAGCAAAGCTGGTGAAAGCCCATGCTGCCAAAAGCCTTGCTCTGACCTACCCCCTGCCAGGAAGAGGGCAGAGGTTTGCCGTGACTCATGGCACCAGGATTTGCCAGGCTGCTGAGCAGGGCTGGTGCCTGACTCAGCCAGCACAGAGCTCGCTCCCCCTCTCTGAGTCAGAAATTGCCAAGCGGGGGCTGCTCCCACAGTGCCAAAGACCCGGGGAGCGTTTTTGCACCCGCTCACATTCGTTGGCCATGAAGCACAAAAGCAATTAGGAACTGTGGGTGAAATCTTACTGTCTGGATCAGCAAAGCCATCATTTACCCCACTTCTACATGGTTACACCAGAGGGAAGCAAGACTGAGTAGCAAGTGAGATTGAAGCCCTTGTCAAGGGCTTCTTATCAAGGAAGAAAAATGCTGGGTTGTGTTTTTCCAGAGATGACCAAGAGACTTCTTGTTTTACTTTTTAAAAACCAAAATTAATTAATCAGTCCATCCATTTACATCTGAACTGATATTTCTCATGATATGCTGGAAAACACAGCAGAGCATCTCAATACCCTCCTTACAGGGTATCTTTCAGAGCAGTAATGTAAAGAGCAAGAGCCATTTAGCAGCCTATTTAATACGAATTTTCTGCCAGGCGATTTCCCCTGTACCATATTATCAAAGGCACAGCATAATTGCTGTATAACAACTGGAGCATGTCCAGAAACATTTTTAAAGCTTGCAATGATCTTGTTTAGGTTGAAAGCTGCACAATTTAGACAGGCCCCTTCTTCCCAGGACTGCTTCAGACCAAATTGACAAGAACTAAGCATCTACCTCCTGCCTCTCAACGTCCATGTTCCAGACGACGATTCCTCCATCTGCACCACAGGAGATGAGCTGCCGAGTGTGGTGAGCATAGGAGAGAGACTGAACTTTATCACTGAAAAAGAAACAAGACAGTTAGCAATCAACCACCTGTGGCTACTGCACAAGTGAGCACAGAATATCCATACAGCAATACAAACCATTTATTTGCTCATATGTTTCCCTCCCCCACTCATGGCACATGGCATCTATCACATGCAATCAGTCTTTGCTGTCAGGCTGGGACCAGAATGAGAGTGTTGCTCATCTGGGCAGCATCCACAAAAGCAAAGACCTGTTCTGATAACTGTTTTTGCTGCTCCTGGGATAGGAGGTCCCAGCTGCACTGGGAAGCCTCAACAGGGTTGCAGCTTCTGAAGGCACATCTGGATGCATAAATGCAGCCCCTGGTAAGATACCTTCTCGTCAGAATGTCAGCAACAACTTTGTTTTGTAAATCTCTGCAACATCTAGAAGTGAATCACTGAGAAACTACTGAAGACTTTCTTTTGAGACTAACAAGCATAAAGAGTTTCAAAAATAATATAGGAATCACTAAATTGTTCCTAAGCCTTCTCACAGTAAGGTGGAAAGTTTAAGTGCTTCTGTTTCCTCTTTTAATGAAAATCAACATGGGAGAAACAATTCAACTTAAACCCCCAAAGATGGGCTCAGTCCTTCATAAAAGAAAGAAAGTCAGTCAGGCCTCATCTCAGGCTATTTACAACCTGGGAAACAAAGACTGTACAACACTGTTATGGAAAAAGCAAGGTTGTGAAGGCACAGTAACCGATCATACTGTGACTGGAAATCATCTACAACATTTGGTTTCCTTTGCTACCACCACTGGTCTTGTTTGCCAAAAGGACTTGCATGCTAACACATTTATTTGTGCCTATGGCTGCACCTGCAGAAGGGAAGGCATTCACGGGAGAGTTCGGGACAGCACTGCCACCCTTCACAGTGCCTGCCTGCCAACACCAGAGGCACCATCAGGATTCGCAGGACACTGTGTTGTACAGTTCCAGCTGACAGCTGTCACACAGATTAAGATCCAGAGGCTAACTTCATAATAGAACTAATTTCCACAGCAGTAAATCAAGCAGTGATGCATTAGCAGGCACCACTGATAGGGTATGAGGGTGATCTGGGAATTTCGGCTAGAGCTCTGCAGTGCTCTGAAATCCCAGAGGCATCCCAATCACTCAGCAGAGTGCAGCATCACTCAAAAGAAATGCATGAATATGTAAGAAACTGTTAGCCCAAAACCACCACAAGATTTTGTCTCTCCAGACCTGAGCCTGGCATGCAAGTCCCACATATATGCAGTCCCAGGACTCTGAAACCAACTTGTTGCATTGCCAAAGGTGAGGAGTCACGGCCTCTAGAGCCATTCTGATGTATAATCAGTGCCCAGCACGGGCTTACCCGCCTTCAAAGACGTCTCTGGCTATGCAAATGTCCTTGCAAAGACGATGCCTCTTTGCACTGAGGAGATGTGAAGGCTCCTATGGTTAAAGGTTAAAGCACATCACTTAGAATCCAGGCTGTAGTGAAGGAGCATGGAGGAAAAAGGGATTAATTGTCCAAGCCCGATGCTCCCTCTAGGGGAAGGAAAGACCTTGACACCTAAAACCCAAGAATTTCCCTGCAGCTGTTCTCATTTGAGGAGCCTCCTCTTTCCAGCAAAGGCACAGGCTCTGGCATAACACATTCAGGACTACAGACGTTGTGCTTTCCTTCACCACCCTCTGCAGACTCTTAAAACAGCCTGTGGCCCCAACACTGAAAAACTTACTATAAGCAAATTATTCCTGTTGTATACGGACCACAGGGTGTCACACATACAAGCTTGAGGCTTGTGAAGACTGTAACCTTTGGGCTGTTTGTTTCCAGATGTGGCTTCTGCCTTTAGCTTTTCTCCCATAAAAGCAGGAGGAAGGGCTTTGAACATACTTATGTCCTTGCAGCTCGATGGCTGTTCCTTTTCTTCCTCCAATATCCCACATTATAATGGAATGATCAGAACTGCCTGAGAATAAAACTCGCTGTATTGGGTCCCAACAGAGAGCAGTGACACCACCTGCAACAGGAGCACACACAACAGTCATTTTATTACAGAAAGTGGAAGACTGGAATGTAGCTAAATATAAAGATACAACAAAAAATATGGAGTGATTAAAATGCAGATCTCTTTAGCAAAGACTATGCAACCATGTACCTTTCATTGGAAAAATAACAGTCTAGAAAAACTACTGAAGCCCCATCCTGATCTTCTGTGGGCAGAGGGCTCCACTGCTGCTTGCATGGATGAATCCACTGAGCAGTAAAGCATGGTAGAACAATGGTCACAGTGGGAGCTACACAACTTTCCACCTCCATCATTTCCGGAAGATTAAAAGAGAAGCAAGTGTGGAATGCTATGGGCACCTTCTCAGTATCCTAGCTCAAGGATTGAACTACCTTGTGCTACCTTGAGCTATTAGCATTTAGTTAGAGAGGAGGGATATGAATAAAAAATGCTGAGGAATGAGAGCATTTCTTCTGTCAGAAGGTAGCATCATATCCAGGGTTGTTCTTTTCAAAGGGTGATGGGGCACAAGTCCCAGCAGTGAAACAAGCATTTAGTGCCTCCAAGTTGTGCCTATTCCACTTGGGATAAAGTGTCTACCAATACAGATCTTACCTTTAGCAGCATCCTTTCTCCCTCCCAGAACTACCACAACTTGTTCAAGTCCCACTCTGCTTTAACTAGCAGCTACTGATTGTGGCATTTTCTGCAATAGATGTGTTCTGCTCAGAGCTCTGATCACTCTTGTTTTTACCAATACAGCTTCCCTGAACTGCTGGGACAGTTTAAGGTCTATGTCCCTTCCATGCTATACACTGACACAAGCCATCCTAGTGTATCACAGGACAGTCAAATCATCATGATGCTGAGCACAGATGAAGACCCTCCTGAGCACCTTCCTGGGTCTCCTCCTGAGGCCTTACCTGTGTGTCCCTTAAATGTGGTAACAAGGCTGCAGGACTCTTGCTCTAGTTTGAGTATGGTCACTTGCCCAGAATGGTCACCAACAAACACATGCCGGGTTTCCACATCAAATCTGAAGGATAAATGCTGAGGAAAACATGTTATTTACACAAGCTTTGCATTCCTTTCATGACTCACTAATTCTTTTAACATGAGTATACTGCAATCTTGTGAATAGTGCTCCAGTCTCAAGGAGGTATTCAGAGTGTACTTTTAGGCACCTGTTCATATCAATAAGGCTCATACCTGTTCATACTAATATGCAGTATCCCTGAGTGAGGAAAAAAGAGACTATTCCCGAGGACGCAATTCATGCTTTTGTTATGAAACACCATTTAAGTAGCTCTTTGCCATGAACATACGAGTTGTCTCCTCAGGCTCTGTAACTTAAGTGCTAGAGTTGGATGGTATCCGCTCCCTCCCTTCCCAAAATTACACGAAATACTTATTACTAGTTTTCTGCTTGTACTGGGTTTGTGTGGCAAGGCTTTGGTAGTGGAGGGTATATGGGGTGGCTTCTGTGAGAAGCTGCCAGAAGTTTCCCCTATGTCCAACAGAGCCAATGATACTGGCTCCAAAATGGACCTCCCAATAGGCTGAGCCCAGCAGTAACAGTGGCAGTGCCTCTGGGAGAGCAGAATTAATAAGGGGGTGAAAAATGCCCCAGCAACTTCACCTGGCAAAAGAGTGAGACTATGTGAGAGAAATGCAGACACCAAGGTCAGTGAAGGAGGAGTGGGAGAAGGTGCTCCAGGTGCTGGAGCTGAGATTCTCTTGCAGCCATGGTGCAGACCATGGTGAGGCAGGTTGTCCCCCTGCAGCCCTTCAAGATCCACAGTGGATCAGGTATCAACCTGCAGCCCATGGAGGAGCCCCACACTGGAGCAGGTTTGGTGGCAGGACTTGTGACCCTGTGGGTACCCATGCTGGAGCCATCTATTCCTAAAGAGCTGCATGCCATGGAAGGAACCCACACTGGACTAGGGGAAGAGTGTGAGGAGTCCTCCCTCTGAGGAAGAAGGATCAGCAGAGACAACATGCAGTGAAACAGCTGCAACCCCCAGGAGACAGAGCAAATCAGGCACAAAGTTGAGGCCACACAGGAAGAAGAAAGGAGTGGGGGGAAGGTGCTTTTAAGATTTGGTTGTATTTCTCCTTACCCCATTGTGATTTCATTGGCCATTCAACCACCTACAGAAATCACCTAACTGGACAGATTCTGACCTCTTCATCCAATTTAATTCCACATTCAGAATCCATACTGCATGTTTAAGGAGTAACTGTTTTTAGTACTCTGTAAGAGCAGTGCTATTTAAGGAGTACTGATCTTAAGCACACAGGACACTGGAGAACAAAAAAACCTGAACCTGTTCCTCGTTATGCCAAATATTTTTGCAGTATTTGCCAGTGATTCTCTCTCCCACTGCTTCCACTGCCCTCCACCATCATAGTCAGATGACCCAAATTAAATTGTCCTCCAAAAATTTTCATCAGTCAAAATTGGCTGTTCTCTAGAGAGATTTAGGGAACACACGGCAAATTCTTGCATCATGCTTTCAAAAATATTTATCAATGAATTAAAAAGTAGGTTCAGCCTTTCTGCCATTTAGATTGGCTGAATTACCAGATAATATAAAGCAAGTCCATCTTCAAACAATAATTTTGGGTCAGTATCACTTCTCATGAACTAGCAGAACACGCATCTATACCACATACACTGCAGGGCATTAAAAAGTCTGTTTATGCTAACCCCTGTTTTCAGCCTAAGAGCTCATCCTTTTCCATTTCCTTTTCCATTTCAAGAAACCTGAATTAATTTTTTTTTTATTGTCAGGCAGGTGGGGCAGCTCTAGGTGAATAAGCCACCTGAGTGCCATTTCTGGATCATTTACTCCTTAGTTAACCCAAATTCCCAATACACAGTGAGCAGTTCCAGAGTGAAGGACAAGTGCTTATTATTTTATATTAAAGTAATTTAATTTTTACCATGCTTACACACAGGCACTCTGACCTGATCACTAACCTACTTTTGCTACCATTAATTCTCTGAAGAAAGCATGCACTGCATGTTTAAATGAAGGCCCTATCCATATTTATTACAATAGCAGACCACAATAGGTTGCAGATTGCCCATTGTGGTGCTCAAAAATGCTTAGACCTAAATATGCCACTACGCATTAAGGAGACAAAGCAAGGAGAACTGACAGGTTTTTAAATTGGCTTTAAATAACAGTTTCTCTCACAAAGTACTGAATCCATACAGGGCACAAAATTTGGAGGACAACTAGATAAATAAACGAAAAAGGCTGTTTGAGTGCCAAAGAGCAGAAATAAAACTGAGAGCTCAGCAAAGGATACTGCAGGCCGCAGGCGCCTGCGCTGGTGCGGTACCCCCCCAGCCGCTGGCCACTCTCTGAACAGTGCCACGTGAAGTGTTTGTCTTGTCCGGTGCTCAACACCCACTCCATCTCCAGAACAAACAGAATCATGATGACCCTGCTTTGATGAGCTGAAAGTTAAGCAGACAGACATGTAAGCACATTGCAGAGAAGAACATGGGGGCAGACAACCATTGCAAATACCAACTGCACCCAACTCCTCCACTTGTGCTTCCCTACAGAAGCAGCTGGTGTTTAATAATGCTGTTGACATCAGCTTCCATGGAAGCTTCTAAGGTCCCTGCTCTGCATGTTCAGCGTTTGCATGAGAAAGAGTGGAAGCAAGACTTAATTCCTTCCATGCCTATTGCAGTAATTTATCTTCTACAGCAGCACAAGTCTTCCCTCCATCATTGTATTATCACTAACAAAGCTGCCACTGTGGAATGGACTTGGGGTTCCATTTAAACCTCTTTTGAGCTGTTGGTTTTGATAGCAGTGAAGATGCCTACACTGCTGCTCCTCTCACTGTGACGTTTTGGTGGATAAGGGGTGCGGTACCCCAGGAGAATGATGAGTTACAGCACAGGCACAACGCTGCACCAAAGGGAAGTTTCAGCATTAAAAGGTTACTGGAATAAAATTTAAAAAAAAAGAAAAATATCACAGCTGTGGTAGATGAATAAAACAGCTGAAGGAATAAATTTCTACTGTTACCAAAATAAAGCCATCAAAAGCTTTTCATTAAAACAAGGGAACACATGCTTGTACAGACATTTTTTTGTATGAATGACCAGTGGGCTTGGTCATGAAGTGCTGATTGAGCTGATATTCTAATAAAACAAGTGGCTGGAAAGACATACAGAACTATTCCCAGTTGTAACTTAATGGTGAATGCCACACTCCTCAATCTACCACCCTACTGCTTTATTACAGTTCTAAGACCCAGCAACATGTGTCACATAAAACAGACTGCTTTTATTTGTTTGTGTAAAAACTGACACAAAAAAAAGATTGAATATGTTTAGAAGCTTAAACACCACCCCCAAGGTCCATCTGAAATGCAGAGAAACTCCTCAGAACAGTATGGGAAAATTGCTGTCTGCCCCATACAAATGTACAGCACAGATGAGAGCTGTGTTCAAACTCTACAAGGGGGAATTACCTGTAGGAGAGAAGAGGAGGCTTCCAAGAGCCAACACCGGCCCTGATCCACTTTTTCAGACTGAGATTCCCTGAGCAGAAAAGTCAATAGATGTACTGACACAACTTGCTATAACTGTGACTGGTAGCTAAACCAGTTTATAGTGTCAGGTGTGAACTGTGCTCAGATGCTTTCACTCTTGCCCATAGAAGAGCTCAGATTTTGGCTGTCATTTCCACACACTTTTACATTCCAGATAAAAGGATGGGGACCATCCAGGAGTCACTTGAGCTTTTTCAAGTAGATCCCATTTCCTCTCCACCCTTGCTCTCTCTTTCTGGGAAGAAATTCAGTCACCCCCTGTCTGGCTCATGCTTATCTTTACCAGTCCATTGGTCTCTCTGGGAACATCTCCACTACCTGGTGGAGTGCTGCACTTAGAGTGACACAACTGCTGCCACAAGCATCTCATGGGCTCACATACATGTCCCAGGAGCTTGTGTGAACCATCGAGGCCACAGACACACCCACGCCCTTCCACAGGACGTGTAAAGCTGGCTGAGATCAGACTGCTCAAGGCCTATCCAGGAATGTTTTCTCAGCACATGACAAATGCTGCTGCTAGTGACAGCTTCTTATGGTTTCAGCTGGTTTGAGGATAGCTGGCACGACCCAACTTTCCTAAATTGTCTTCTACCTCCTAAAACTTCTAAAAGACAGGGCTTGTAAATTTTGGTAGAAGTAGTGCCTGTGGATGCTGAGGCAGCTCTTTCTGGCAAGTAAGGAGTAGACATTAAAAAAGGGTACTTGCCAAGAGGTGGATGGGGTGTACATGACAGCTTTGCTTATCCTCTCTCCCCAAAAAGAGCTTTCAATTCAGCACTCTGCTGTCCACCTGCACATATTACCTGGTGCCACCACACACACACTGAGGCAGAAATATCTGAAACAAGTGAAAGTATACAGTGTAGATCATCTAAGTAAAGAAGCAAAGAGAAAACAAATGCAAATAGAAAGTCACCTGCCGTTAAGAGGGAATTTGACTCATGTAAGGCTTAAAGAAGCAAAATATCAGAAGATTGGAAGCTGATAGCAGAGCAAGGAAGTGGTCTGGGCCTTAGGATTAACACAGGTTCAGCATCTTGAAGCCTCAAACAAAAAGCTGGTTCTTCATCTACTGAAGATTTGATCACCATTTGTATGCAGAAAAAACGTGGAGCAAACAATTCCAAAGCTGCTCATTTGCAACAGCAGCAGGATGGAGATGGGGGGAGGGAGTGTGAATGTGGTCTCAGCACAGGAAAACTCTCAACAAGCACCCGGCAAGAGCAGATCTGTGTAAGCCAGAATGAGAAGGGAGCCATTTGTGGGGAAAGATCATGCTGTACAGAAGGGAGAGAAGCAGCAGAGAGGAGAAGGGCACAGGTCCATGTGCAGCTGGAGGATGGGAGGGACCAGGGTGGCTGCTCTGCTCTATGGGAAAGCAGCAACGAGCACTGTGCAAAGAGCAGGCTGGAGAGAGGATGGAAAGGCTGTGCCCAGAGAAAAGAAGCTGCAGCCAGGAGGTGCACAGCAAGATGTCAGCACAGGAAATGGAGGGTCAGTCCTGTGTGTAAAGGCAAAGATTCAAGAAGCACGGCCAGTGCACGGCCACACAGTGCTGGGCAAGAAGCTGTGCTGAGGGGTCACAACAGTAAAAAGTATCAGTAAACACCAAAACAGAGGTAGAAATTGCCAGGAAGAAAAGCTTAGCATGAGCAAGAAAAGCACAAGTGAAGAGGCTGTGCTTAAGGGAAAGCAGAAGTAAGGGCATGACGTGAGCTGGCCTGAAAGCAGTGGGCCAGGTTGACACCCTTGAAAAAGGCAGGCTGCACAAAGCATGGGGCAGAAGCAGGTCTACAAATCTGGCTAGGCAGAAAAGGCATGTGTCAAATAAATAAATAAATAAATAAATAAAACAAAACTCAAAACCAGGAGCTGTTATCTCATCCCGAGGGAGCACAGCAAGATGGTCCAGGTACAAGAAGCAAGGTGTGGAGAAGGCCATGCAGAATGGGAAGCAGCAACAGCCATATGGCTGGACTGGGCTGCAGGGGGCTGAAAGCCAAGGCTGCTGAGGGGAGGGGAGGGTTTCTTGCAGGAATGTGGGAGGAACTGCCCAGGGAGAGAGCAGAGGTTGTCTACACCATCAGCTGGTGGTAAGACTGAAGAAGAGGGGATGGTGATATGAAAATTAATTACCCAGAGCATCCCAAATGGCACTGTCCAAATGTTGCACTACTCCTCCTTATGCAAGGGAATGAGTCAGTGCCCACAGGAGGCCAATGCCACAAGACCCACCCCAGAGTCCTGACTAATCCTGTGTCACATCCCCCATCTCTGTTTTCAGATCCCTTTCAAGAAATAAGATTCCACAACTCCAGACACAGTGTTGCAGCAAAACCTCCACAGAGCACCTCCAGCCATGTACACTGCCAATGCCAGGCTCCATACGCCACCAGACCTGGCAGCACACCCCTACCAAGACCACAGCACAGCCTATCCACGTGCTGTCATTCTCTGTCCTCAGAAGATCATTTGACCAACATATTCATGGCCTTTCAAGGCACAATTAATGTTCTTTAATCACTACAGCAGCCTCAGCTATTTGTAATACCTTGTTGTGGGAAATGATCAATAGCCCACCAGTGGGCAAGAGCACTGCTGACCATTTACGAAGCTAGCACACACAAAACCAGCCAGCATGACTCAGCTAAAGCCCCTTAGTAGGCTAAATAAAATTATTTACTCCCCCTAAAATACTTTAGAAGAACATAAAGGTCTTACTTGAAAACTTTAAGCACAACCTTTTAAAAGCAAGACTTTTAACAAATGAACCGCTAGAAGGCCACCATACCCAACAAACCCACCTCTTCCTTTTAAATTATATTTTTATATTATATAATATAATTATATAATATAATTACATATTATATTATTATTATTATTATTATTATATTTTTCCTTGACCAGGGTTTTACCAAGATCCTTATGCCAACCCCAAAACTCAGTATGGCCACTGTGAGGAAGGTGCACTGCAGGGATGAGACTGTGGAGGGAGTCCTACTGGACCATCCGAGGAAGATTCATCTCTGTTGGATTATGATATACCTACCCAAGAGACTACAATGCCCTTCCCTGCATATTCTCCCAGAAAACATGGTGAAAGCACAGCTCTTTCTTCCTTGCTGTGTCCCAGTTGGACTTTGGACCCTGTGGGGCCACCACTAAGCCCAGATCCAGTGCTCTGCTTGGAGGCAAATGTAGCAAGAGGAGCATGAAAGTGCCTAACACTGTGTGGACTGATGGAACCACAGGACCCTGTGACTGACAGCAGCTCACAGAGCACCTCACTTTTGCAATGTTTCCCCAGCACTCCAGACCTCCAGCATGGGTCCAGCCAAGCCCAGGCACCAGGAAGAGGGGGTGCTACATTCCTTCACCAACACCTGGTGTGAAGAATGGAGAATCCAGGAGGATGTCTCTTTGGAGGGGGTGGTGGGAGGCACTGTGCTGTGGAGCAGCAGGCAGCCCCAGGTCATTGGTGCCCTGAAAACAGTGGGAAATCTCTTTGGTTTTCTTTTTTTCTTTTTCCAGCCTTGCACTGTCAGAAAACTGTTCACTGCAACTGTGCAGGTGTGTGCAGTGAGACACTGGCACAAGCTGTCCAGAGAAGCTGTGGATGCCCCATTTCTGGAAGTGTTCAAGGCCAGGTTGGATGGGGCTTTGAAAACCCGGTCTAGTGGAAGGTGTCCCTGCCCAGGGCAGGGAGGTTGGAAGTTAATGATCTTCACAGCCCCTTTCAACACAATACATTCTATGATCCTATGAAAAACCGTCCCATGGTGAGACAGGTAGTCTAGGAAGAAGGTGACTAGTTAGGAGTGTGGTCAGTTGCACCACCTCTCCATTGATGTTAGTGAACACTCATTAGAATCCTTTGCTCTCTAATATTTGGGGAATCTGAGCTCTTGGGTTTCCCCCCAGGACAACCCATGGAGGTTCTCCATGGCATCTTCCTATCCTAAGGCCTCCTCTAATGTTTGCAGCACATCTGGCACATTGCAGGCCATGAGAACAGCTTTCATTTTCCTTTTTTTCTTTTCTTTTTTAATTTTATGAGAGTTTTTCCCCAGACCTTCAGTGGGCTGTCACAGTCAACTGGCTTTTCTGAAATACTGCCAAGAAATCCATTCCACTCTTCCAAAATTTTCAGCATTTTCCCTGAAGAACTCATCAAGAAAGTTGTTCTCATGCATATGTTGTTCTGCATATACAGAAGAAAAGACCTCAGCTCGCCCTCTTTAGTGCCACAATATTTAAATATGAAACTTGGCTGCATTAAACTTTGGTGACTGCAGAACAATCACAAATTTGGATACTTAACACCTGTACAGTCAGACTTCAGCAATCTTATTTAAGATTCAGATATATATATATATTATCATCATTGGATATTTTTTATTCCATTTTTACAAGCTAAGAAAAAATGCAGGTATTCTAGCTTAATTTTACAACACACCAGACATTCATGAAACAGCTGAAGTGAAACACTCACGTTAGCCATGCTCTGCAAAAATGAAGATTGTCTTCATACCTTAAAATTTAAATGTTACAAAGTGATCTCCAGAGCCTCCATTTAGAGATTTAAATTACCCTCTCAATCTTTCAAGGTATAAAACTCAAAATATATATATAAGTACATATTTTAAACTGTATGTGAGAAATCTCAAGCTAACATGTCAGAGGCTTCTGTACAGAAACATAATGCTTAGTATATAATATGATACTATATAATATCATACCACCTCTTAGTCTAACAGCAAAAAAGCCCCTATAACAATAAATTGTCACATGTATTTGTTACTTTTATAAGAATACCTGTCCAAAACAGTGTCCTTTAGAGGTCTGAAAAGGATAAATAGCTAGGTTTCTGAAAACATCACATTAGTGATGCCCAGACTCTAATTAGAAAAGGTATGGGCTAGCATTTCTTGACCTTTTCCTAGGGGAGATATTCACTGACGATCTTGTGGTTATTGGAACCGACAGTTACTGAAATATAACCAAACTAACCCCAAAAGTTTCAGCCTTAAAAGATGGGTTAGTTTCCTAAGTTGTTTCAGTAGATACACTGGATTACTGAAGACTGAAAACTAAAACTCCTATTCCCCGAATGTGGACAGATTGCTGTCTACTGTGATATTCCAAAGGGACAATTAAAAGGATAAACAGAACATGAAACAGCTCTTTTAAAACAAAGCACATTATAGATCTATTGATAAACCAGCATTTATATTAGTTAAAAAAAAAAGTCTATCATTGCAAGGGAAACTTTTCCACTCACACTCCTTAAGAGAGTATTAACAAAAATTAATGACAATACAAGCCAATTAACACATATCGTGGTTCTTACCCTGGTAACTTTTCACTAGTGCCATCTTGTTGTAATCTTCTGATAAAATGAATTCCTGAGGGAGGGAAAGAAAAATCAAAAGAAACATGGCTTAGAGATGTAAAGTGTTTGAGACTGTTTACATTTGAATACTTTACCTAGGTAAGCTCTCCCTTCTTCACAATCACAGCCCTATCTATACTTTTAATAACTTTGAGTACCTAAAAACCTAAATTTTTTCACTTTTTAAAGCTGCCTAAGAAACAATATTATGAGTACTTCTGAATGGAATGGATATAAGAGGAACCATTAAAAAAGAAGTCAAAAAAGCTGACAGAAATGACTAGCTGTGAGCTGAGGTGCCACAAAATGAGGAACCTGAGACCTGGCAAACACCTGCTGCTCAGGACTGCCTGGGCAGAAACCCACATGTGTGCACAGCTATGTGTGCACACGTGTACATTTGTGTATACACACGTATCCATGTGTGTGCATACACTACACCCCAACCTGAACACTCAGAAAACTCAATATAAATATGTACGAGACCCTCCCAGTTACTCAGTCCAGGCTAGGTACCAAAAATACGTGATGGGAATGGAATGCATTTCAGGTTTCTGTTAAACAGCCTCTCAGTGCTTCAGGCAAACAGAAACCCAAACTTTTCTGTGTCCAGGCAAGAGCACACCTATGGGACAGGCTCTGCTGCCTTCGTGCTGCTGTTCAATTTCCAGTATGGCTTTTGCATGACGAAATGATGAGAATGGCAGCTAAGGGTCTGCATGGCAGCCTCAGTTCCTGGAAAAATCCCAGGTGGTTAAACTGACTGACCACCCAGGTGTTCCTGCATATTGTTTTGAAGAGGAGAGTTGCTCAAAACTGGGGAATCAGAATGGCCACAAGCAAACTCCTGCAACATCTCTCTGGAGGAAACACCCAAGCAAAGGTTAGGCTCTGCGGCCGCATCACATGAATTAGCTTTCACAGAGCTGTCAGGTATCTATGTGCATACATCACATACTCAGAGAAACACAAAGTAAAAAATGAAGGAGTGTAAAAACACATCATATTAATAATTTATAGCAAACTACACAGAAACTCCCTGTGCTAATCTGCCTAGAGGACAGAAGAAGTAAAACCTAACTCATTTAACCTGAAATAGGATGGAAAACTAAAATAAACATTACAAATGCAAGATAAGCGAATTTGATAAACATACAATTGTGAAATGTTCTTGTGCACATGCCAAAAGCACTGGAGAAGACTGGACTTCAGGGGCCTACAGACTATGTTTAAGGCAAACCAATGTTTAATGCAAAAGAGCAAAAGACATTCTAACCCCCAACAAGCCAGTATTTCCCCCCAGTTTCCAAACCACAATTAAAAAAGAAGTCACCCTGCATTTTCTGCTGGGTCACTGCAGGTAATCTGCCTGGCCTTCAGCACCATAATTACCCAAACACATCATATCTTCTGCTTGTGGAGAGGTTACAGTACTCATCTGTGGAACACCTACATATCCCAGCTTCCAGAAAAACAACTGTGAGGCAGCTATGTATTCTGCTCTCTCTAGGTTTCTGTTCATAAATTTGTAATAAATATGTTCTCTTAAATTGCTCTACTTCATCTTCCTTTCCTTAATCTGCACCACCTCCCATTAGGTTTCCCTGGCAGCTAAGGACTACAGTGGGGGTGTTACTTAAACAGCAGTAAGAAATAAGTTAAGTCAGCTGGATTTCTATATCAGGGTCACCTTAACTCTACAAACCACAGAAAGTTAAAAATCTGCTATAGCTTTCCAGCTACCTAGAGGGGAACCTGTTTTCATCAACCACTGTCTGAAGAATACTAAATCACCACATGAAATGCTTTACTACAAAGCCTATTTGAAGCAGGACCCTTTGCTAGAATGCTTTCTGCTGTTGTTACCCAAAGAGAAATTGCTTTAATTGCTGCAACACATGATGGGAAGATATGTCTGCCTTTCCCACCAATTTGGCTGTCCTTGTCTTTGACTGCAGTGGCACACAGATGCTGGTGACTTCAGGTGGGATGTAGAGAGAGGATTGCATTCTCACTTCTATTTGCATTTTTCTCTTAACAAATTTCATGCGGTCATTCTGTTCTGAGACCCAAAGAGTGCCACAGTTTCAGTGGAAGACTGAAAAGGCTTTTGAATCTCTCCATTATAATACAATAAATCAAACGTGCAGTTTGTAAGATGTATCCAAATATTGATTACCACTGTATGCTTTAATACAAACCACAGCTATGTACTATCAATACTCTGCTCCATCCAAAATAAAAACAAATATATTACAAGATAAACACAGTTTCAGATAACCTGGATATTGGATATAATTTTCTTCCTGAAGACTTCTTGCATATAATTTTCTTCTTTGAAAGTAGCTGATAATTTGTGATGCATTTTCTAATCTTTCTGCAGGTCTCCCCGCTCCCCTTTACACTCTCAGATGTTCTTCCATTGCACTTATTGCCCTCTCCCTCTTCAGGCCGAATGCGTTAGTTGCGTCACTAGACAGGTATGTTAGCACAGGGCACCTTGCTCAAGAAATTCATGCCCTATTGCACATACATTGTGTCATCTGCACTACAAAAACACCGACTACATCTCTTTAACATTGTTCCAGCAGAAGCTGGCTTTTTGTCCTTGCCTACGTAGATGTTTTGCTCCTCTCAGAGCTGCTGACACTCGATTCTCATTAGGCAGTTTCTTGCTCTCCTTAATGAGCTGGAAAAGCTGGGGTCACCTACACAGCTCAGTCAGTGCTTGTTAACAGAACAGAGGAAGATTTCTGAGTCCTCTCTGAGCCCTTTTGCACAGGAAGGACTGGGACATATCAGAGCACTCAAGATGACAAAACCAAACAGCCTCCTTGTAGGGATTAAAAACAACTCTTCTGGCAAGATCACTCTTTATCCTTCAGAGGTTTTGGAGCTACTTTACTACCTTTTTTATCATACTTAAAATGTTAATGCTCAGTCTTGCCTGTTTCAGGTAAGCTTATTATTACAACAGTGACTTGGTACCATGAAAGTCTTCACAAGGCACAAAGGAGAATTCTTGAAGACTGTCAAAATCTAGATGTCCACTGACGTACAAAGACTTGCAACTATTTCTTTGTGTAGCACACCTCCCTCACACTGAAACACATACACCCACCTGGAACTTCTCTTGAGCAAAAGACTTCTCTAAAACCTCATCCTAGAAATAGTATCAGCATCTTGTTCAAATAATTCAGAGTCCTTGGCCATGGGTCTGGGTGACATGGTCCAGGAACTAAGGAAGATCCATGCCTTCCCAGAGCTTCAGGTATATGTCAATGGCTGTATCACAAAATGGAGAACTCTCCTTAAGCAACTGAATCAATTTCTGAGTTAATAATTTTTATATATTAGTTACGCATTACCCATTCACAGCCTAGTTCCCACCCTGGGGAATTTACAGTCTGTTCTTTGATAGATGATGCCATTTTAACAACACACTACAAATCTCCTTATAGGCTTGACTTTATCCTGTTAACACAAGTGACCGACTGCGCTCTCAGGTCTTCCAGAGAACTACAAACATGCTTCAGAAATGGAAGAGAATGAAAACTCTTAAATCTTCTGTCAGACATTACATCTATATCTGTCGGGGGAAAAAAATGTCATAAATAATGACAGCATTTTCACTTTATTTATTATATAATTTCATTTCATTTCTTGAGGGGAAAAAATACTAAACTCCCCATAACAGCAGAAGGGAAGGTTGTACATCAGCAGGTAGAGCCTGTCTCAGTCCCAGGAATTCAAAGTACTGTTTATGGTCAAACCTGTAGACAGCACTAAGATCAGATGAGGTGGAAGATGAATTTATCTTAGTAAGTACCATCCCCAAGGGAGAATTCTGAAGGGGTTATTCTGGGGCCCTGTTGTCCTCATGGCTCTGCTTAATGTAACAGCTTCATACAGACATAGGCATGGTCAGCCAAAAAAAGATCAATTTAATTCAACTTCAGCTACCTAAAAACTACATCGCTCATTTCAATCTCCCCAGAAATGAAGAGAGAAATTTATGCCATTTCATAACGGTTTCTAGGAAAAGTAACATGGGCACATCCAAAGGCATCTCTCCTCTACTGGCTGCAGAACCTAATGATTAACTTTATCTAGGCAATGAGTTTTCACATGGCGAAATGAGGTGGAGACTCATCTTGGCAGTGGATGTCTCCTGTTTATTGCAAGTGGAAGACCTTTCTTCTGCTTCCTGTAGTATCTTGAGAGTCTTGCACCCAGAGCATTTTTCTCCACTTCAGAGCAAGGAATTAATGTCCAGGGTAAGGTCTTCTGGCTTCCAAAAGGGACCTCAAGCAGTCCCTAGGATGCCATCTCTTTTCAAAAAAAGGTCTGCAAAGTGTAAAAAAAGCAGATCACAAACTTTTTTTTTTACATTAGGTGCCACCACTCTTCAAGCAAGATGCTTATTCAAGATAATGGTGCTGCACAGATGTTTGTGCAGCCCTCATGTTGAGAAGTGACAAAAGGTTAAAAACAATCTCTTCCTCTCTGTAGAAGCAAAAGTTATCGCCTTGTTTCACAAAGAGAGGTGGCCATACAAGCTCACCTCAGGTGGCTTTGCTGGAACTTCTTTCTGTGCCAGGAGTGTTGCTGCCCATCCTTCTCATAATGCAGCATACACATTCCTGAGGTGCCACACTTATAGCCAAAATCCAAACAACTTAAAAAAAATTCACATAGAATTAAAAAAAGGCATTTTCTTATCTCCATTTACACCTGAAAGTACTTCCTTGCACTGCAAAAAAAAATCATGACTATCAGCTCACAGCCCTTAGCAGGAATCCTTTCTTTTTACCCGAAGTGAAGGTGCAGAATAATTTTCAGGGTTTTATTGGTTTGGTTGGTTTTTTGTTTGGGTTTTTTTTAGCCCTGCACCCAGCATACACAAGTGTGCTGGGCATTACAGAAGTGCTAATGTGGAGCAGCTGACTAATTCCCAAATATTTCAAGCTGCTCAAGCAAATTGCCTGTACTTTCCCTTTGAGGAAATTAAAATAAGGGTACTAAGGTCACCTTGCTGATTAAATTCTGTTATTTTGTGGCCAATGTGCCCTGCTTATGTATTCCTGTGCTAAACTAATCATCATAGCTGGGTCCAGGAAAGAAATTTTATCCTGTCCTCTAGAGGGTGGTTGTAACTCACGTTCAAGTACTTGGGGATGTTCTCTACACCCCAGTATTGCTGGGATTTGAAAATGGGGCTCCTGTTGCTCTTCCATTCCCACTTCCACCGCTTCTTGCAGCACATTACAGTAGTGGCTTCTCTTACAAGTAAGTATTAGGTTTGCTACAGACAAAAACATGTCATCCTTTGTACAAGTTTGTGGCGTGCATTTCCCTCTACCACACAAATGCTTGCAGCTACAGAGGACTAAATCAAGTAACACAGACAAGCACTTCCCCCTTACTATATACTTGTATCCAGAAGACTGGGAAATGAAAAACCCAGCTTAGCAACAAATAGAATCTGCCTTAGAAGTGGCAATATATACCTATAAATACCCGAAGTCATATGTAGATTTATCACCTGCATATCTCATTTACCTTTTTAGCTTCAGAATGGAAAACATTTGACCCCATTTACTCTGAAGCATCCTCTGACTCTTCAAAATAAAATGACCCCAAGACAAAGACACATCTCCCATCATGCCAGAGTATTTAAATACCTTATTTACAGTTGCCTTCACATTCCTCAAAGGCCCAGTGAAAACAGTGAAAACAAAAGTGCCTAGTAGGACCGGCAAATTTCAGCTACTTCAGAGAGTGGGAAGGAGAGAATTTCAGAGGTGCAGAGAATTCTCTGGAATCTGTCCCATCTCGTAGATACAAAAGGAAAAATCTCCTACAGGCACACAAAAAAAATCTCTGCTACTAGCCATTAATAGCTTTATAGGTCAAAACCTTCACATCTTTAATGGAGCTTACAGGCAACAGCTAAAAGGGTCACACCCCCTTTCCCAAACACCATACTGGCTTTAGTGCAGACAGCTGCCCTTATGCCAGCCTGAAAACACTCATTCAGTTATAAGGCCCATAAGGCAGAGACAACAGCAGCAAAATTTGAAGTGAGGTAAAATGATCTTTAACTGGAAGAGGAATCTATTGATGAAGCATAGGTGAAAAATACCTCTGACACATGACTCTTCCACTCTTCCAAAGTGATACAGCTTTTTATTCATCACCCCACAAGAAAAATCCAATTAATAAGGTCATCTGCTACCCTCTGTCACAGATCTAACTGACACACTCTTCTTTTAATATCCTACTTCCTTTCCACACATCTACCTCAGATGTTAATGAACCAAATCTCTCAGCAACTTCACTGCCAATTAGAAGCAACTCCTCTGAAGGGAGAGGAAAACAAAATGTGAACTCTGAAGTGTGGAAAAGCAGATAGATATGGAGCAGAAATCCACCTTCTGCCTCTAAGAAGATGATTTTTCCTCCTCTTAATTGCTGCTTTCAGAAAACTTTGGTATCATGTAATTAACAAGTCACTTAAATTTAATAAAACAACAGCTGTTTCTCTGTGTTATTTTTTAAGAAATATGCAAATTAAGACAGTTTGTTGACTTGCCTAATAAATACTGTAAACCCCACTCAATCTCTTTGTGGCAGCTGGAATAAAATTTTTAATCATCTAACATTTTCTACACTATAGATTCAGTTCCACTAGCATTAAAAAGTCTGTCTCCCAAACACTAGCAAAAATATTCTCAACACATCATCACACACATACTTCTCAAAAAGGAACCATTTCAACTAGAAATCTTTGGATGTACTTACTGAGATTGTACCATTGTCTAGACCTATGGACAGCCTTCTGGTTTCCGGGTTAAAAGACATGCATGAACATGGAGCTGAAAAAAATGAACATGTTGATGAAGTTAACAAAACTGCGATTCTCGTTTTCTTGAAGTTCTGGAAAGCCTAAAACTAGCTAACATGCTTTGTGATGCTGTGCAGCATTTTGAGCTTTCCAATAGACAAGAATTAAAATAAAACTGTTCTTGCAATTCATTCAACCCTATCCTATTAGGACATGGAACAATAGATATTTCTTCCTCCAGTTCCTTCATTATGTTTCTTACTAGTTACATATAAACAGACTTTTCATATAAGAGCAATAGTGCTGCTTTGATATAAGAGGCACCTGACATTTCAGTGTAAGTCAGAGATTACTTAGCTGAATAATTTAGTTTTTTTACATTTGCCTGAACTGTGCTGACAATAAAATAAAACACTACATTATGTCAGAGGCTTGCATCCTGTACCTACAGTAAGAAAATTCCCCAGTAGGAATCAACATATCAGCTAATATTAAGGACTGAGTTTAACTGCCCCCTACTCCAATTTCATCACAGGCAGCACTATGACAGTATCACATACTATGACTGAAATAAAACTTTGTATCTAAAACTACCCATTGCTTGATTACATTGACATTACTCTAATAAACATCAGGATTTATCCTTAAATTGCACACAAGACAGTCACAGTATGCTCCCTCAAGGATCTGGCAGGGTTTGTATCAAGGCTAAAACCAGATTTCCTTGCAAGAATTCAAGAGCTATGCTTGGTTTAATTGAAAAATTGTGAAATTACATTCAGAAAGCAGGAATTGTTTTTACTGCCCAACACAGCAGCATGCAGCTGGGAATCCTGCTGTCCCAACAGAAACCTTCAGGAATTATTTTTCAGGATCAATTGCCAACTGCAGCTAGGATAACAGTAAGAGTGCTTTATAAACCATATTCTTATGATAAATATGGAGTACAGTCAGATACACTTTTAGTTCAGCTTTTTCCCCCCTCTTGGTTTCTACTCTCCTTTGTGATTGGTCACACGTTTGTGTTACTAACAAGCTTGGAGTCCTCTCTTTTGCAGTACTGTAATCCAGTACATTCTCAATTTGAGTAATGTCTCACTTAGGACTAAACAGCCCATACCTTAGCAAATCTTCCTTGATAGTTTAGTTGGCAGCAAAGGTATATGAAGAAGAAGAGAAGAGTCAATATTGACTGTTTAATAAAACTTGTTCCACCTTCAGTACTGACTCCCTCCTGAAATGTTTCCTGAAGGACAAGTAACCATAAACAGAAAGCCCATCAGATCCACATCGAGGCAGGCACCTCAGTTTATTTCTTTCCTGGCAGGGTTGACTGAATTGAAATAAAGAAAAGGCTTCTGTTCAAGGAAACTGACAGAAAGGAAACAATTAAATCAGGCCTAGTAACAGTGACAAAATTGCTCCTTCCTGTACCTTTCCCTTAGAAAAGGCAAACTGGAATCATCCCTTTCAAAGGTGGTGATATTACAATTACTATTATATTGAGACTTCTATGCCTGCAGCAGAATAAGAGCTGTAGAAACAAATGGACAGAACCTCCCCCCCAGTTCTAAGCAGAATAAACATCAAAGAATTTTAAAGGCACTTAATGCCAGAACAGGCATATTCTACACAGCAGCTTTTAAATGCTGGACACTGTGCATACATTGAAAGAGCTACCAGTATCTCTGAAGGCAATGAGCAGCTCACAGAGAAAAAGTCTCAGGTAAATTAACTATTTGAAGTATGCTTTTCCCAAACACTCCTGAAGCAAATGATGCAAGCAATTGCTTGACACAATCTGATATTGTGTCAATATCAGAAAAATACAAAAGAAGTAACTTCTGAATTCCAGACCTGTGTGTACACAATCATAGCAGTGTAAAGATACTTATTTTGCTATAATCATTTTCCCAAGGGAACTCTTCAGTAACATGTGCACTTAGAAAAATCATTATGTCAGCACTAAAACTATGTCCATACCAGCTACACTGATGTAGTCAGTGGTGCCAGTTGTAACAACACTGTAGCAGCTTACTCTGGTAAAATTAAAACAATATTCAGGTACTTAAGCACTTAGGCTCATTAAAAAGAGGGGAAGAAAAAAAAAAAAGGAAAAATAAAACAAAACAAAAACCTGAAACCTTAAAATTCTAAGATATTTAAGACCCTTTTAAAAACATATCCAGGAAAAATAACAGCACTCTGAAGGCTCTCTACTTCAGTACCTAGCTATGACTTGGATTTCAGACTGGAAAAAGATTGATCTGAACTACTATAGAGGACAAGCAGGATATTCCTGATGCATAAGTCTGGCTGCAGTCTTTGTCTTAAATACAGGGCAAATACACACTGATTTTTGCCTTTAGAAAATGAAATGTGGAGAAAAAAACCCAATTACATACTTCATGCTCTCAAGAGTGTGTTACTTTTATTAGAGGCTGAGAGAATCAGAAGAGAAATACAGACTTTGTACCTGCAGTTTCAGGGACCCCCCCCACTTTGAAGTGCCTACATGTGACACAGTTCAAGACCAAAGGAGCATGTTTTGCTTTGCAGTTTTTTTACCCTCCTGTTCAAAGCAAAGCACTAGTTATGAAAACCATCATAACACAAGCAGTGTATTATCTGCACCAAAGACTGGATACTCCACTGCTCCCCAGTACAATAAATCCTTTACTCCATTCTACACCTGTAATAGGGGTTTTGGTTGCATTTGGGTCTTTTTGTGTCTTAGTTTTGATGGTTTTTTTAATTGGAAAAGTTTACTTGACTCTTGACCACAATTTCTTTACCTTTCATAAATTTGTGTCTGATAAGTTGTTTTTTTAATTAATTCTGTGCCCAAAGTGACAAATCTAACCATGGTCACACCTGTAATCAAGAGCACACATCTAACCAGGGTTACACATTCACAGAGGTCTGTTCTAATCAGCTGTTGAGACAACACTGGTGTGAAGGAAATGTATTAGCAAGGTTTCAGCTATAGCTCTTTCCATTTTCATGGGCTAGAGATGATGATCAAAAATGTGGCCACTGTGTTGTCCAGAATCTTTTGACCATAGAATCACCCATAGGCAGGATGTAAAACTTCCCCGATTAGGGGAAATCCTACCTCTAAACTCAGAAAAGATTTATAATCTTGACCTTTTTTCCAGATATTTAATGATTTTTCACATTCAGAATGCACTGATAACCCTGTTTGGGTGCAGAACTTGACCAAAGTACATCACTGAATCAACCCAACTCCTCATCCTTCTCATTTCCCAGAGGACCTAGGCTGCAAACTCAGTTATTAAGGCTACCTGATATCACATCATAAAATAGATTGGGTCACACATCACCACATTTAAAGTCACAAGTCATGTTAATGGGGTATCTATAGGTAGGACTGCCACTCACAGTTTGCTAAGCAGCACAAAAGGCACCATTGTGCCTACTACATTTTTACATAGAGAACCTCTCAGCAGTCATTGTTCTTTAAACAACAAAACCCAGTATGAACCTAAAGCAGAGCACCATCAGAATGGTGATCAACACAGAAACAGACAAAACCATCATTTCCAGTTAAGCACAGACTTGTACAGATTCTGACTCAGAGCCCTTTCTATGATTTCCAAGCTTAAAGGCATGGCTGATAATGTAATTCATTAATTACATGTAATGTCATTGCTTCAGTTGTTTATTATTTTTGTATTTTGTTTTTTTTTTTATTTTATATTATTTTATTAATTTTAATTAAATTAAAATTTAATTAATTAAAATAAAAAATTAAATTATATTATATATAAAATAAAAATTTATTATTTTTGTTTGATTATACCTGATCATTCTTTAAATTGTTGAATAACACAGTATAATTTTAGTATCTCATGCCTCAAAAGCTTACCAGCCTTCGAAGTGAAGGAGTACTGTCAAGTGTTCAAATTTATGAAGGAGCTTTGAAACAGACCCCCTTCAGTGGAACTGGATCTACTCCATCATTTCCACTGAAGCTGTTATTACTGGCAATAACACAGCTTTGCTAAGACCAGAGAAGAACCTAATGAGATTCAAAAATGCAAATTTATGCAAAAACACCACATGGTAAAAGAGAAGTATCAATGCCAAATAGCTAGAAAAGCCATTTCATAACAGTTTGGCTGGGGAAAGCAAACCTCTTAGGACAGGTTAAGGGAACTCAGGCCACTGCTAGTGATCATGACAGAGCTCCACATACTGCCACATCATTAGCTAGCTCACAATAACTTCTTGTGCAAAATCTTGAGCAGAAAGTACCTTTGGGGACTGACATGTTCTTATGAGCTAGTCCATCACCAAAGGAAGATGAGTGGTCCTCCTCTCTACCAAATAATTGTTTTCTTAAAGCAGGCAAACACCATGGCTGCCCTAGGGTCCTAAATTGATGTTCTTGTACTAAAACTTGCACTGATTAAATGTTTTACATATCATGGGACAGATGTCTCTTCCAAATCTACCTATCTTAGCTTAAAATAATTCTTTCTCCAGACAGTATGAATACCTCCAGGAGACTTGAAATGTGTTCCCCAATCTGGATTTAAGGTCAGCTTTACAAGATTCCCAAAGACAGGCTAACCTAGCACATCTGATTGAAGCTGACTGAAGAGCATTAGTATATGCTTGCCTCTGACGACCTACAAAGTTATATTCCTGCACTCAATACAGGGGTTACAGCAAACAGCAAGGGCTGTCATTTCTTCAACTCTCTCTTGGAAAAATGGACATTGATCTGCAGTTTCTCAAAGAATGAACACTCTCTTTGGGAGAGGAGACATAATGGAGGGATGCATCAGGGAAATTTGGTTTTCCACATTTAATTGCAGACGTAAAATGATTCTGCTTCTAAACTGGAAGAGCTGCCCTCCCTGTCTGGTATCCTCTCTATCATATTAGCTGCCATGGAATATTAAGTTCTTACCAAATAAAACCATTTACCATTGCACTCTAATGTACTGAGCACATACAGTAGGAAGGGCAGAGTGATTTATGCAGGAGATTTACAAAGCTTTATGGACTCCATTAGAGGCAGAATACAAGAATACATATTGAGCTCCCACATTTTAAAATCTATGTTTGCATTAAATGCTCATCCCTTACTAACATGTCTGTATCCTTTTACTGCTGTAATCTCTGATGCCTCTCAGAAGCATTAGCATGTAACTTGGTAAAGCTTCACCAATACCAAGAGGATTGTTCAAGAATAACATCTGAAACAAAGATGTAAGCTTGCAAATGGTCATAAGCATGAAGCTTCATCAAAACCAGAAAAGCCATTTTGCAAATCCACAGTAGATATTGAACATCTCCTTATACTTACATGGCATTGCATGGTATATGCTGGGCCAGTACTGCCCACTGTCTCTCTTCAGCCAGACACGAACTGTTCTGTAAAAGAAAGAACCACAACATACATGTGAGGAAGAATTAAAAAAATAACCATGACTGAACGAAAGCAAAGTGGTCATGATGAATGTACTAGATGTTCTTCAAAATTAAATTATTTTGCTAAGAGGGAAAATAAACCTGTGAACTCCTACACCAGCCTGATACATCTACCTCAGTTCAACCCCTGTAAGGTGATGAGAGTAGACCACTCCTTGGTTCCATGTAGTATTCAACACCTTGGCTGAACATATCTCAACAGTATTTGGGAACAGCTATGGCTGTCCTTTGCCTTTACAAAGACTTGAACATGACTGCTCATTCAACACTTCACATGAGGATTTGGGACACCACAGGTAGCCCAGTAGAGCATTCCTGTATCAGCACTTCCAGTCTCTGCAGAAGCCTTCCCCCTGCTCTCAGGGTAAGCCTTGGCCCACCTGCTGCCTGTTGTTTCATTGTTCTGCTTCAGGAAAACCTCTAAGAAAAAGAAGGAGCTTCTGAGATTTTCAGTTGCTAATTACTGAGATTACGTCCATTTGTGCCAACAATGAGCTCCTCAGCTTCAGGACCTTTCCCTCTCCTCAGTGCATGCAGAGTGCTATCAGAAGAAGCCATGAGCATGAAGAAGCCGAACTCTCATTCTTCTCTGAAAAGGATGACCAAGGTGACAAGCAGCCTTGCAGGTCTCCTCTGCCCCATCAGTTTGGAGTTGTTGTCCTTGAACAGGCACTTAGCACCCCACAGTGCTCCCCACAAACTCATCAGCAGTTTCCTCTCTACTAGAAGATCTTCCCAATGTATCTCAGGATTATTTTTGCTTTCTCATGATCATATCATACTGTCAGATCCCTGTTACTCAATCCATGCCCTTCAGACACTTGAGACATTTGTTGCTTATTTCCAGAGCAGAGGATCTGGACTGATGTACCATCTGGGTCATTAAATATTTATTATGTCACCTTTCATTGCCATTTTCTTGTTTTGGTCCAGTCTGAAGCCTCTTTGTAATTGAAGTTCTCTCTTAACTTCAGTTCATCAGTTAATTTCATCAAAACATGTCTAGTAACAGTGTCAACAGTTAAAGCAGCATTAACGTCTTTCTTGTTCCTGCATAGCCCACTGTCACCTCAATTACGGCCACCTGTTACCTGCCTTATTGTTCCTCTAATCCTTATGACACCCAACGTTAACTAGAAAATTCTCCATATAACACTGTATTCCACTCTTTATTGATTTACACTGGATGTTTTCTCTAGAAAACAGTTATCCAAGACAGCACCATGTTAGCATAGCACAATAGATTTCGACCCATCACCCACTTCTATTTAGCCTTTTCCACCAAAGTTACTATGCAACAGCAGATACAGGAGGGATCTAAAAAAGCATTGTTTCCATAACTTTTGCTTGATACTACTAAGGAAAAAGAAACAAGCAAGAATGGCTCTTTCTAGTACATAAAACATGTAGTACATAAAACAGCTTATGGAAAAGACTATATGATCATTTCTACTGTTACCTCATTTTATTAAAAAAGCAGATTGCAGCCCTCTTTAGTTGGTACAAGTTCAGAGCAAAACCATAATATAATAAACATAATATAAATATAATAAATATAATAAATATAATTAATTAATTATTATAATATAATATAAATTGATCTAAGGCATTACATACACAAATATAGTCTGAATTGAGATGCCATGCATAATAAAGCAATTCCAAAACTAGGAATCTGTCCTTCAAACTAAAGGCTGCACCATCATGGCTGCCTGTATTGCATATATCCAAAATCAGGTTCCTGATTATCTTACCGTGCATTCAAACTCCTTTTGCAGCAAGTAATTCAGAGACCTTGGGTATTTGGGCACTACACAAGCTGAATCATTGTAGAAATATCTCAAGCAGACACTTTGACACAGTATGTTGCTCTAAAAACTAACACCTCACTGGGTTAACAAGTCCCAAGGCTAGAAAGCTTTCACAAATTACTGAAAACATGTAACATTCACTATAATTATCTCTTAAGTCTAGTGGCCTTTTTGTATTGAACACAGCAGCAGCTCTGAAGCAAAGCCACCAAAAATTTTATAAGGCACAATTCAGCAGCCAATAACAATGCTGACATATCTTTGATCATGAGAGGGACAGACAAATCTTTCTGTCATTTCTCCCCATAGCTGACCACAGCTGTTGACTAGAAGCTCCAGAAGCACATCAACCACTCTGTTTCCCAAATGGATGAGCTCTTACAAATGTGTTTGTCCTTGACAAGTGAGGTTACTGTGGGAATGAATGAGTGTGCACAAAAAAATAATGGGATGAATCACAGGGAGCTGAAATAATTCAATATGAAACTGCCCTGAGGAGGTCCACCTGTGAGAGACCTGTCTTTCTTGACCATCCCAATCTATGTATTTGAGTGCTATCAATTTCAAAATCCTCAGGCTTCAACAATGCCTCTCCTCTCCACTCTGAGGCTCTGGCAAATAAATCCAGTATAACATCTTACAGATAATTCAGCTTGCTAGGAAAGGACTATGTAGAAGAACAGATCTTTCAAAAGCTGGAGGAAATAAAAAATGAATTTTATTTCCAAAAATGGCAATAATTTGGATGCTTTGGGTAGGTTTTTTTATTGTTTATTAAACTGTACCCACTGCAGAACTACTAATTAATTTAACAATTACATCAATGTTAAGACTTTCAGATGAATGATAATGAAGCAAAACATATTTTCTATGTTTGTAAAAAGAAAAACAAACTGCTGGAGGTTGTGCTAAGAGTGAAACTACTTTTACTAATATATGCCTTTTCTATAGGTACACAGTATGCTCGTTTCTTAGTGTAGTCAAATATATTTTCATTCAAGGGCTAAATCATGGGACTAAATGAGAACTAAACGAGAAACAAAGCATTCTAAGAATAAAAATAATATGAAAAGATGTCATCTAACTATAAGGTGTGCAAAAAGGAACATAACCAGCACGTCAGTTCATGTAACTCTTTAGAGAAATAACTATTTCCCCACTAAATGATTTTAAATAAAGGAAAATAAAAGATCTTGTAAACAATTTATTTTATAATTAAGGATGATTGCTCTGCATGTCTTTAAAGCAAACATTTAAAATTTATATTAAGCATTATAATGGAATTCCAATATCTATGTATAAGCTCATCTAAAAGCATGAAAATTTTTCCTTATGTCAGGAAACGACAATTCAGAGTTTTCTTCTCTTAAGATCACTGAAAGAGATAAACATTTTATTGAAAGAAGGAAAACTGACCTCAGTTCAGTAACCTTTTCTAGCTAACTTTTTCTCAAAGTAGATTTGGGCTAAAGAACAAACCACATCAACTACTCAATCTGGGAGAAGCCAAATGTTCTTGGAAGAGCATGTTCTTTTTCAGCTGCAGTTCTACACGTTTCTATATACTTCTTTACAGAACACTACCCACTAGATGTAAAACTCAGAGCTTTTGGAGCTTCTAAAGAATACAAAGAAAAAAAAACAAGCATGAATGAAAATAAGCTTTTTTATGGATATCCAGCACAAGGACTACTTGCTGCTTGCATGGTTACTGGACTTAAACAGCACCCACCCAGGTCAGCATTCATTCTTCAGCTGCTCTAAAGTGATTCGGTCAGCATCACCATGGAAATTAGTTGTCCTTTCATTTTGTTGCCAGTGAATTGACTTGGAAAGATTTTTAGAAGCTGTCAAATCGATGGATATTCTTCTAGTCTTTTCATAACAGAGATGATTCATTTTTAAATGAGACAGGCCATACAGAAATAATTTTGCCATACAAAAGACAGGCTATGTCTTCATATATTAAGGGGATGTGAAAATTGCATATTTTAAAAGAAAAATTGCTTCTCTCTGTTATGATGAAGAGAATGTGCCTCAAGTCCAGGTGGCTGTGGATGTACCAGCAGGTCTCAAGCACACTGCCAGGCTGTGCAGGTGTGCAGGAGGTGGGCTTCACCTGAGCACCTACTACTCATGGAGGTGCCCATGTCAACAGCAGCACGTCCGCCTCAGCATGGCAGCTCTGTACATCACCATCTACAGAAACTTATTCAGGCACTGGTATCTCATTTATGATAAAAACAATTTGTTCATACAAGCTGAACTTTGTGCATCTAGGCTGCACTGTGCCCCATGAAAATCTGTACAATGCCGCCAGGTTGGATGCGAGATTCTCTATCCCTACTCTGGCCTGAGCAATCACCTCACTGCTGGAAAACTCAGTGTCACTTGGAGTGCTGGAGTTGAGTTTCTGTGAGTGACTCATAGGCAGGGCTCCTTTGTGCCTTGTATGAAATTAAGGCAAAAGACAAACACTGGTGTTGCATACAGTACAGACATATTGATGCATCAAAGCACTGGTCGAAGACGTTTGTATGTTGCAATACTGTGAAATCTGTGGTAGGGAGATTCATTACCTCAAGAACCAAGATCCCTATAACACTCCACTTCTCCAGAATATCCATAAACCCACCAGTTCTAGTTCTACAGTTTGAGTGAGGAAATCGAATATATCCGTTTCCCATAACAGATCCTTCCTCTCCTGTTCATTTTTTTTCTTTTTTCCTTTCTCACTCCTGTCTCTTAAAAAGTTTCTCTTTGCTGAGATGCACTTCTCTAATATTATCACCTTCATGCCCCAGACATACACCAGAGTATAACAGAGCAGAGGTAACCCTCAACACATACAATTTACTATATTATTTTGTAGGTATTCTTGGGCTTCAGGAAATTATTTTAAATGGCATTTTAATGTATTCCTTATTGTTTATACCTTGGACCATATACTGCGGCATTATTTTCTCTCATCTTGCTGAGTGACCGAGACCAGGAAGCATCAAATGAGATGTGAAATTATTTTTAAGTTTTTATTTTATTATTTTATCATTTTATTCTTATTTGTAGTGAGGACAGAAATTACAGAGGTATAGAAACTTTCATCTGTCACTTTCTAAAGTCATCAGGCTTATTCAGAGATCCTTTGTGCGTTATATCTCCTTGGGAAAGGAGGGTATGTGAACAGTGCAAATGACATAGTTAAAAATAAACATTTCCTACTGTCCGCTGTTCTAACTACAGAACTGATTTAACACAGTTTCAGAACAATTTTGAAAAAGGAAAAACAACACACCAAACTATTCTGGAAGGCCCTTTAAAACACTCCTCCAGCTATTTATTGACAGAAGAAACAAAAAGATATTAGGATAATATTATATAAGGGTTAGTGCAATCTGTGAGGTTTCAGGCATACCTAATGGAGTATTAGCACATATTCTTACCATCAGTACACTGAAGACTTCTTTAGTGTTGAAAAGAAACTCCACCTATTCCTAAATATCCAATAACAGATACTTCAGAAGTATTCAAAAGACATATCTCTCTAGAAACTAAACATCTGCATTTGTGACAGCAAAAGCTCTACCTGACGCCAATAAATAAATGTGACAATAGTAGCATTTGAAGTCCAAGTACACCACTGACGCTTTATTGCCTTTAGTAGAGACACACTGTCATTAGAAGTAGGATAAAGAAAATTATTTAACAACTGCATTAAACTGAATTATACAATACTAAAAATCCCCCACCATCTCCAGGGACTTTTGCAGGCAAGAGATGTGAAGAGATTCTGACTTCCACCAGTTAGTGACATGGAACCCTACTGTGAATAAAGTATCTTTCATGCTTAGTGGCAGCTCATGAACCACTGCCAGTGTACTGGAACCAGTGATGAGGAGTTTCATCTCTCCAATAACTTTTGAAAGAAAGTATATGAAAGCAAAAGTCAAAACCAGAACCAGTTTCTGGGTCGGCTCGTGTTTCAGGGAAAACAAATAGAAATGCAATAGTAAGTGCCAAAGCCTCAGGCAACAAGAGGACTTTATCTAACAGTCCTTATCCTATGTCCACTAAATAAAAAGCAAAAGAAAAATCAAGACAAAACCCCAGTACTTCCACACCACCCCCACCAAACCCAGCACCAAAGGCCCAGGGAAGTGAATGACTGTCTCTCACTCAGACTCACCCATATTAATTCCCACAAAACCTATCACACAACTGTGATGGAGGATTCTGCATAGACCCTGAAATTTTGGGGCACATTCCAGGTGCTACCTTGTTTTCACCAGTTTTGATGAACAAATGTGTGATTTAAGCTGAACTAATTAAAGATTAACTCACTGGACCTTTTCTGAGACTGTGTACAGCTATACAGCCACAATATATGACTGATATAAAGCTATTTAGAGAGCATGCAATGGAGGTCCATAAGGATAGTGAAGGGTCTGGAGGGGAAGCCATATAAGGAGTGGCTGAGGTCCTGTTCAGCCTGGAGAAGACTGAGTGGGGACCCCAGAGCAGTCTACAGCTTCCTCTCAAGGGGAAGTGGAAGGGCAGGTACCGATGATCTCTTGTCTCAGGTGGCCAGCAATAGAACCTGAGGGAATGGCATGAAGCTGAGTGAGGGGAAGTTGGATATTACGAAAAGGTTTTTCACTGGAACAGGCTCCCCAGGGAATTGGTCACAGCACCAAGCCTGCTGAAGTTCAAAAAGCATTTAGACAAAGCTCTCAGGCATGTGGTGTGATTCTTGGAGTATCCTGTGCAGGTCCAGGAGTTGGACTTGATGATCCTTGTGGGTCCCTTCCAACCCAGGATACCCTATGATTCTATGATCACTGTAGATCTGGTCTAGGTTCTTTTGTATTACAAAAGAGCAGGTTCAGTTTCTAAAATAAAGTGCAAGAGCTACAAGTTCAGGAAAAGGGGAAAATGTGTGGGGAAAAGATTAGAGAGTTCTGAAGAACGGACTTTATTTCAGGGCTGTTTTAGAGAGGTTCTCTCAGCAGCGATTTCACAAAGGCATTTCTAGAGGATACAATAGCCTCACTGTAACCTTGGTCTGTAACTCACCATTGGGCTTCCTATAAAATAAAAGCCTTTTGAATAATAACTGCACTCCTTACTCTGTATCTCTCAAGCCCTGCTATGAAACCATAGGAGCAGTAAGATCTGACTTCAAGAGGAACCTGGGCCAGCTCCCAACAGCCAGCATCTTTGACATCCTGCTGTTGTATCCAAAACACTGCTGCCATTGTCACCAATCCAGCAACCCTCACGCACTAAGCTCAGAAGCACCAGAGAAACAGGATCATGGCAAGGGAGGTGAACCAAGCAAGGCTTGCACACAGTCCTGGATGTGAATAGCACAGGGAGCACACCAAAACACACATGGTGGTTGCTGGATCTGGTAGCAGCACCTCAGGCACCAGCTGTGTGGGAGGGAGGAAGGAGTCTCATGAGCACTTGAACATTCAAGTGCACTGTCAATTCCACCCAGTGATATAAAAAAACATTGCACTAAACAGAGTGCCAAACAAGCAGGCAGATGGACTGAAAGGCAGGATTTTTTTCACACAAAGCTTACTAAGCAGTCAAACCACGCTTTATAAGATGCTTCCCCATTTAATTCATGCTGCTAAACTAAATGCAGATGCACATTGCATAATAGGGAAAATGTCAATGTTTTGGTAGGTTTTATGCAGCTAGAGGATTGCATAGGTTTCTCAGGGTGTTATATCCATCAGTTATACTTGGACCTCAGAGAAAGTGACACCAATTTATTTAACACAGTTTTGGTTTACATAGAAGGCTTTTTGAGTATTTCGTGGGAAGTGACTAGAAAACAAAGATTCATAGGAGACAATCTCAGGAGAAATGAATTTTTATGACTCAAAAAAAAAAACCATGACAGCTTTACTACGCAGCTGTGAAACAGTTTCCACCCATTTTTCAGTTTTCTGGACAATGAGAAATGCAGTTCAGTGATTTTTCCAGTTACCTGAGTACACATGCCCAGGAGCAGTGCAAGCTCTGCTCTTCAGGCACTGGACGAAAACCGGATTCCGATCAGTTTCCACTTCAGAAACTCTGGTCAAGTAGAGACCCAAAAAATGAACCATAAGTCACAACCACAGAGAAATACTCCGTTATGTTGAGGTTACTAGAACAAGGTTCAGAGAGCTGGGCTGCCTCAGGTCTTCAGCAGCTCCACAAAAGCAGTTGTCATCATGTGTCATAAGAAGCAGTGCAGTGACTATGTCACATTCCAGCAAAAATGCTGTAGGGAAGCTAACTTATTCTGCAAATGTAGGTAAATGCTGGGCTGGAGTTCCCAGTAAGCATCAGCCTTCAGCTTTGGAAAGTATTAAACAACAAGTGCTACATCATGCTGGGACTTCTTTCCAAGCAAAGTTTCAAAATTAAATACGTCATTAAAAACTGTGCATCAGTCTTCCTTACAGATCTTTGGGGTAACAAAATGATCTTCATCTCCCTCTTACCCACAGATCTCCTTCACCCATACCCCACCAAAGGATTTTACTTCCAGAACAGATGCAGCTTTGGTGCTGCCTGTACTGATCAATTCCTGTTTGCATTCAGGAAGCATAAACACACAACCTTTTGAAGGTAATTGCATTGGTTAATTTAATTATTGCAATCCAATTACTTTCACCTCCTTCCCACATTCAAATGTTTCAGTAATGGAAGTTATTAGAAAGATCCTCATTAGATTAAAATGCAGGCCTGCTATGCAATAAGTGACTCAGTGGAACCATGCTAAAAATACCTAGTGGATCCAGAATTTGAAAGAAAGAAACCCTCCTACGACCCTATAAATTGCCCATATAGCAAAGGTGAAGAACTAGAACCCACCAGGTCACTGTCCTGCTTCCACCTGCCTGGTAGGAACATCTGTCCAGCAGAACACAACGCTTTTTTTTTTTCTCCAAAGCTCCAACTTAGTGATAATTAAGTTACACATGCTTCACTCTGCATAAAAATGAATGCATTGTTCAACTGATAAAAAAGTGGCTCTGTGAAGTCAAAGCTGAACATCCTCATTTTCAATATACATACTACTAGTATGGCATTTCTAATAAACTATAGTCACATATAGGGTAATTTACAGGAAAAGATTGATATTTGATCCCAAGCACTAAATTAAGTCATACCCTTAGACCTCAACTTATTTTTCGTATAAATGTTTGATTAACTATCCAGTGTAACATCTAGTAAAGTATGCCTTTACTGCAGAGAAAGAAAGCCACATTTCCACACATATAGTATGATGCCCTCTCTCAGCATTTTAATTTCTGGACCTAAGTCATCTACATCACTCATTGCAGGAGACTAAATTAAATCATTAACTACTTCACTGCTTCTTGCAAGGTATTTGAAGTATTAAACAGAGTATAGCCATTCATTGAAGATATTTCAGAATCCTGGTGTAAGGAAAATAGGATCCCAGATGCAAAGAGGGAAGACCATGCACAACCTCTAAAAGCGTTATTTTGCCTTGACAGTTTATTTACCACATTCAGTCAGAAAGTACTCAACATTTAATTCATGTAACATTAAGTTGTAGGGGAAACCCTGTGTTTCGTGGATTTTGAGAAGAGCATCATATGCCAGTGCAAATAAACCATTTTTGAAGCAAGCAGCTATTAAGGCCCAACACCCATAGATTTCCCATAAAGTCATTAACTCTCAATGCAAACACTTCTTTCTGTTACTATATAAACGATTGCTTTAATAAATTGTTTCTCTGATTTTATTCTTTGTGAAAAAAGCCCAAAACAACTGTGCTGGTTTTTGCTGGATAGTGTTAATTTTCTTCACAGCGGTTGGTATGGGACTGTGATTTGATTTGTGCTGAAAACAGTGTTGATAATATAGAGATGTTTTTGTTATTGCTGAGCAGGGCTTACACAGAGCCAAGGCCTTTTCTGCCTCTCATCCAACCCCATCAACGAGTGAGCTGGGAGTGAACAAGAAGATGGGAGGGGACACAGTTGGGACAGCTGACCCCAACTTACCAAAGGGATATTCCATATTATATGGTGGTGTGCTCAGCATGTAAAGCTGGGGAAAGAGGAAGGAAGTGGGGGATGTTTGGAGTGATGACATTTTGTCTTTCCAAGTAATAGTTACATATGATGGAGCCCTACTTTCCTGGAAACGGCTGAACACCTGCCTGCTGATGGGAAGTAGTGACTGAATTCCTTGTTTATCTTTGCTTGTGTGCCTGTCTTTTGCTTTGCCTATTAAACTGTCTTTATCTCAAGCCCTGAGATAAAGACAGGTTTTTTTTACTCTCCTGATTCCCTCCTCTATCCCACTCAGTCCCCTGACTGAGTGTGCAGCTGTCTGGTGCCTAGTTGCTGCCTGAAGTTTAACCATGACAAAATCCCAAACCAAAATCCAACCCCCGTACCTGTACTGCATAGGTAAATTCCTTAGACAGTAAATAGGACAATCAGCTGGTCACACGCAGCTGAAGGTGCTGAAAGCTTATTGAAACACCCTCTATAAGAAGAGATAGGCTTTTGGTTTTTAAATACTGCTGAACAATTACAGCACTGTTTTTTCAGAGACAACAAACATATCTACTTGGAATGCATTTGTGTGCTCTAGGCCACACCAAAGTGCCTCTGGAAATGCTCTCCTTGAGGCATCATCAAGGACTTTCTGCAGAGGAATCGCATTTCCAGTTCCTCCAGCTGAACTTGAACAATTAATCATGAGTGATAAAATGTTCCCTCAGCTTTTCTGCTCATTGCCATTTTCCTCTCAGGGCAGCCTGACTCAGAGATATTTTCCCTGTCCTCACACAAACACAACTCCTGCAGGCTTTGCTCTTCTAGAGGAGGTAAGAAGCCTCTGACCCAGCAGGACAACTTTGGCTGGGGAGTTTCAGTACTCTGGGAAGGAAACCAGAAAGGCCAACAGAAGTAATGCCAGCAAAAAGGGACAAAGAAAGCAGGGCAAAGGTACACAAACACAACCCTGTCCTGAAAGGTTTGTACAAAAGCTGCAAAGGAACTGCAGCCCTGAAGTGCTTTACGGAAGGCTCTCAGGTTTCTTCTTATCATGCATACTGCAGAGTGTGTTGTGAGGTGCCAGCAAAGCCCAAACCTCTGACTCCGTAATTTAGAGATGATCTGGCATTTCAAGGGCTTAAATGACAGTCAGTTTGTCATCTCTGCATTCCTGTGGGGGTTGCATGGGGAGATGGAAATCAACAGAGTTGAACAGAAACCATCTTCAAACTGGTACTGTGAGACTGAATATTCCATCCTAAACTTTAGGTTTTATTATTTACAAAATTTATTTTTACAAAAATCTATCTCAAACATGCAGTGCCTCTTTATATCCAGCTACTTCTTTCATGTGGCCTAGTTGTAGCTTTTCAATTTTTCAGCATTCAACTTCATACTGTAGTAATTTTATTCTATCATGTTTACAATAGTTAATAGCAAATTTCAGTGAACATCCTCTTGCTCTCCTGTTACAAGACTAGATTTTCTGTTGTCTCTACCTTCTCCACTGGTTAGTTGCTGGGTATACTTGTATCATTTTTTACATGCCTCTTCTTTAAGGTAATCAATCTTTCCAGTCTCTTGGAAGAGCTGTTCTTGTATTTTGTTCCCCTTACCTGCTTTCCAATCCCTCTAATGAGGCAATATCTTGTCTGAACTGGCATCTTCTGTACTAAATGCAGCAATCCAGACACAGACAAACCTGTTAAATTATAAGAGCATTATCTTTCTTTTCTTTATGCATCTTCTTCCCGCATGTACCCTAGCAGCATTTATTTGCAGCAGTTGTATACGGTTTTATTCGTGCTGGCAGGATTTAGAAACTTACAGACTATGGATGAAAGAGAAAAAAATATATTTATCAATATTAGATTCTCTTTGCAATACACTACTATCCGCTTGGTAAGTTCTCCTGCACTTCACATCTCTCCAGACCCAATCAGCTTATCTGCTAATTTGGGTTAGGCATCTAGTCCAAATCATTAGGGGAGGGAACAAAGGATTTGTCAGCCACAGCCCTCAGGGGCAATCCCAGAACCATGTGTTTCTGGCAAGAGAGGTAGAAAGAAAATTATAAAGGAGAGCAATAGGCAGAGGCTATCAAATACCAGGATAAACCTTGACCATTTGCATCAAACTTTCTCCTGGTGAAGACAGGACAGGAAAGCCATGTCTATTGCAGAAGCATAGGGAGGACAGAAGACCGACTCTCCTCAGGTACAAAAAAATGCATTATTTAAATATGTGAAATGGTGCAACATATTGCAGTGCAGTCCCGATAGGAGACCACTGCTTAGGTGACTGACCAAACCAATAAAGCCTGTAGCAACTTCAGTTCAATTACCTAGTTGTTGTCTCACTGGTAACTTCCTCTTTGCTATAAGGGACAGAGATTCTGGTTCATGGCAAAAGCAGCAAATATTATAAAAACCTCTTTGCTGGCACCTTATTACTACATTACTTTACTGGCATTTTTCTTTAGAGGGTTACAAGAAGAGTCCTTTGCAATTCCTGTCCAGATGCTGTCTCAGCTTGCATCCTCCAGATTTTTACTGCTGCCATTCATAGGGAAAATACCAGTATTATCTTGGAAGAAATAGATTTGAGGTTGTCAGATAAAGTAATCTCTAAAGATCTGCTTCTCTGCTTGGCAGCATCCCACATGTAAATCTTATTTCAAGCTAATAAAAAAGGTAACATCCTCAAGTTCAAAAGTATTAAGTACTTACTAGGTCATGCTACTGAACATGGTGATTACAATAGAGGTAATAAATAGAGTATTTATATATTTACAGGAATCAGGGATTCAAGAGAGCGTATTTTCAAAGCAAGGATTGTCAAAGTCATTGCTGATTTAAATAGTGGGCAACTGTACATGAACACTGGAAAAAGCTTACCAACTTTCCCCATCCTGAATAAAGATGAAGTTCCTTACCAGAGAGCTAAAGACCACCTACTTCCAACCCCCCTGCCAAGGGCAGGGACACTTTTGACTAGATCAGGCTGCTCAGGGCCCCATCCGACCTGGCCTAGAATGCTTTCAGGAATGGGGCATTTGCATCTGTGGATGTTGCCTTCCAGCACAAGACTACTAGTTAGCATAGGCATGGGCAGTGCAAAGAAAGGTGCCTGAAGTAATGACTTGGCCTATTCAAGGGCCATTGTAAGCAGAGTGGTAGCAGATTGAAGCAGACCAGATCTATTGCTGACCTTGGCAGAGGACACCAGATTTTAAGTGGTAACACAAGGTAAAAGACAGCTAGAGACAACCCACTGGGCCAGTAAATCCTTGTGCTATTAGTTAAAGCATAAAATCTGCTCACAGCATCTGCTGGGGAAAAAGATGAGCTGAGGTGGGGTAAAGACAGTAAATAAGAGAAGGGTCCTTTTTGATCTTGTGGCCTTGCAGGCTCAGCACTGTCTGAAAAATAAAATCATGTTTGTAATTCTGGCTCAACTTTTTTGCAGGTCAGACAGGATTACTTCTTACACAGAGGGCAGGGAGGGGAGGAATAGCTTTCCTTACAGACAGTTAAATTACCATGCAAAGACAGGACGTGTCCAGTTACCTCAAGCCATGAGATACATGTCCCACAGACTAAAACCCACTCTGTTGCTTTCACAATCCATGTGTGTTCTGCTGTGCTAAGCAGTTCCTCCTCCCACTCTCCCGTCCTGGTATCTGAGACATGCTGAAAACATCCAGGTGGAATGACCTGACAGTCTACTAAGAATCTTCCACATGTCATACCTAATAGAAGTAAATTGTGTCTTTTTGTCAGGTACACACGGTGAACTTTGGAGGGATGTATGCAGTTTGTGAGCAGTTATCAAGAAATGTAAATTATTAAGAGCCTGCAGTAGGTTAAGCAGTTTACTTAATTGAGAGATATCCCAACTACTGAGCATCAGAGGGAGGCAGTGCACGTGAAGGGCATTATTTAGAACCAATTTTTATTCCAGTTGGAGGGGAGGAGGCAGAAAATATTAGACAGAGTTGTTCTGTGGACAGGATCTGACCCTGAAAACAGATCAGATGGACAGTTTGCTCTAAATAACACCAATAAACAGGAACAGCAAGTTTACAAGAAAGACTGAGAACAGTTACAACCTCAAACACTGTAGTGAACAAATGGGTTGCTTTGGAAGTACACACATTTTCATCATCTGCACTGCTCAGTGTAAATAAATACAAGCTAACAAAGGCTGTTGGAAATGCACAACCATATCATTTCACAAATGCATCCTTTCCCCGTAGCACCGTACCGTTAAAATACTCACTTCACACTCTTAAGTCTGAAAGGTCAAGGCTTGTCTTTGCTTTTCCTACTCACTTTTTCTTTTTTTCAGAGTATTTAATGGTTTTGTTTGATCAATTTTTGGAACGAAAATATTTCTGTAGAAGGAAGCAAAGGTTCATGGTATGGCAGCTGCATGCTAATTAAAAAGCCACTGAATGCTGAGGATCTATGTCGTACCTTTCTCAGTGGTCAACCATTAATTCTATTTAGGACATAGGAACCACAGAAGACAGTCCAGTAGCCTACTTCCAAGCCACGCACTTAAAAGCTTAGAGACATCTTTCTGTACTCCCAACAGTTCTCCCAGTCATCCCACACTGTCTCTTCCTCTGGCACCCTTTATTTTTACACACATTTCAACCACACTATTTCTCTCCCCAGAGTTTTGGCTCCAGCATCTGGTTCAACAAGCGCTGACAGCGATTTACAAGTCCTGCTAGACTTAGCCTTTTAAAATTACTCATGCTATTGGCAAGAATATAAGCTTGAGATATGTATGTGTTTGTGGGAAAGGTGCATCCCTTTGCATCCCTGTACTTCTGTTTTCAGGAACACCCTTTAACCAGCAGGTACCAGGCTACCAAGGTCACCTCTCCTTGTCAGTAGAAAGCCTTCAGCATTTTCACCCAGCACAAGCAACTGCAGAGGTAGCCCACGTTCCTCCTCAAGCAGCTGATGCTCCCTTCCTCACCAAGCCAGATTTGAAACACCAAGGCAAAGGCAAATATTGCCATTCTCCCCAACCACTGCAAATGAAAGAAACTCTACCCATTTGATTTTCATTTCTCTACTGCTTGTATCTTCCCATCCCACTCCCTCATGCCTAGGAGGCATTACACATTCACTGTCTCTCAATTACTCATAACAATTCAATGCATTTTAATAATATTTCAACAGGTTTAAAAAATCCTAGTAATAAACTGGGAATTATTGTGGACTGCTGCTGGACCACAGAAGGATAGAGTGGGTACTTCAGGTTTTTAGAAGGCAACACCTTGCAGATAAAACCAGCTAAACACAGTAAAGGCTTTTTCACATCACCAATGCACAAGGTGGTTTTTACCAATTTCTGGTGTCAGTGATTTTCCTGATCCAAGCTGCCTCATTTCACTTTCATATAAGGTGACTTGGATATTGATATTTAACAGTATTAGCAAGGATGTGCAGCTGCTCCAAGTTCATGCAGGAAGGAGACAGCCTGCCTTTTTTGAATTCCAAATTGATAAGAGGAGGGTCACTGAGAGAATTAACAAGCAGAAAGGTGAGGAAATGAGAGACTGAGTTGAGAGGAGTTAGAACACAAATGGGAAGAACAAGCAGTAGGGAACAGGATATAAAGTACAAATGATACAAAGCCTGCAGTAAGGATGGCAATGAATGTCTGGTTCAGTAATGCTCAGACAAGGAAACTGAAAGAACACAGTGTTTTGGTAATAACAGGTCTATCCAAATGGAAGTAACAGGCTGAAGACAAACCATTAAACCCCAAGACTCTCCCACCACTCCCATTACAGTGGTATCAGGGCAGCTTTGTGCATGTGCATTGTCCCTCACCAGAAGGAAGGGGAGAAGTCCAGCTCCACGTTTTGCATTTACGAAGCAGCCTGGTGACAGACAGGGCAATGAAAACCTTACAGCTGCACTCAACAGCTACCCTCCAAATTTGTAAATTGGAAAGTATTTCCCACATTAAGGCTTCTCCCCAAAGTGCAGTTGCACTTACCTTGATACCTCACAATTACAAAGTTCTCGCTCTGTTACTTGGGACACTAAATCCTTTAGGCTCTGTTTTCTTTTAACAGACAGGAATTGGTTTTGGCATTTAAGACAAACAAAGGTTCATTATCTACTGCTGTGAAATAAGCATAGAGAAAAATATGTTTGAAAAAGGAAGTTATGACCATTGCAGGCTATCTGAATTCAATGTCAAGTGATCTTTTCCCAACTGCATACTGCAAAATTTGTACATATTTTAAGGAAGAGAAAAAGCTCCACTTCTGTTGTCTTCCTCTTCGGTGTTTATGGAAAGTTTCAAGTCTCAGCTCTGGCTCTTAAATTCCTACTCTCTTTTCTTCCCCAACTTGAGTCAAGTTATTACTGGGTCTCAAGAATGAAATATTTTTTCGTCAAAAGCAGCTTAGTTTTTGAATAAACAAACACACAGAATCAAACTTGGTCCTTTTTAGGAAATATTTACAAAAATGACTACTAGTCAAAGATAAAAAACATTTGTTTGAGATGCTTCTAAATCAGTCCTGGACATATAGAGAAAGCAGCACCACAATCCAGCTGCACAAGAGAACTTAAGGACAGTGGTACCAAACACCAGCAGGTCTAAGGTAAGAACACAGGACTAGGAGTTCTGCTTCCACTGATGCCTTATCCTGGTCTTAAAATCAAGAGTCAAACACGGTTAGAAGGGAAAAAGGGATTTGACCTTGGTATTTATTTTAAGGATCCTTAGGTGCACACGTCCAGGTCAAATGCACCAAAATGCACCCCGCAATTCCCCCAAAAGATCTGGTATAACATTATAGGTTTTACTGATTAGCATATCTATCAAAAATTCCCCAATGAGAGGCTTGAATGAGCTCCCCTCCCCATGGAGCCTTCCCCTGCATGGTTCTATCTTGGTTTACAGAATGTGTTCTGGAGAGGACCTTGGGGTCTGGGGCACACTGATCCCTACCTACGAAGCTTCTAAAATGTTGAGTCTCTCAGCTTGACAAACAAGTCCAAGAATGTAGGCAAAAAGCACTAAGAATACAGAAGTTGTAAAAAAGGTATAACAGGGGTATAAAAGAAAAGGCAAAAAATCTTCATGGCGTCACCACTATAGAGGTAGTGACTGAAAAATGGAACTCTCATGAAACACCACAGTGCAAGCCACTCCACACTATACAAGCTAATCAAAAATGTAGCAGCTACATTTTTTCATAGCATCAAGACTGGATATGCACTGACTGAACAAGAACTGAGCTTCTCTGCAAGGCAGGATGGATAATCACACATTCATCCCATTCTTTCTCTCTACAATGAAACCTTTCCATTTCAACTTTCAGCTCTAGCAGATGATTTCTCCTTATTTTTTCAGACAATATGTAACCATATCATCTTGCCAAATAGCAACACCAGTGTCACCCTGATCTGATTTCAGAAAAGAAAATCAATTTAGTTTCATAGGAAGGAGGGAGCTAAGTTAGACATCTTGTTCTGTTTATTTTTGTTACTTCTGCATAATTGATAGCTACTTGTTATTTAATTTTATTTGCTTTATTTAATTTTATTTAAAATTAATGTTATTTAATTTTATTTGCTCAAAATATGCTTCTCTCTCTTAGTCTACGGTTAAAATTGTTGTTTCTACAAGAACTTATGCAATGGAGGCCAAGCAGAATTTCTATTTGTGTCCAAAGTAAGACAGTGCAATCTTGTGGTACAGCAAAAGCAGCAGATTTTGTAGAAAAATACTATAAAGATTGCTGTACAACTCTTACATCCCGGGTATTCCGGGCATACATGATTTAAAGGAAATTTTGTTGCTTTCTTGATCCTCTGATGCTTTGAAAAGGCAATCAATCTTATAACAACTCGGGGCTGGGCCAAAATACTCTGACACCTTTTCCTCAGTATCAGAGGACCTGTACCAGAGGATAATTTCAGATCAACCATCCTGAGAACAGCTAAAGTAATATTAAAAATGAAACAAGAAACTTTTCATAGGAAACACAAGAGGCTCCTACAACAAGACACTCCACACAAGAAACAAACTAGAATATATAAATTACCTCACAATCCAAGAGGGAACAACAACATACTGTAGAAGACAAGGCAAGTCCAACAATCCTTGCCACTGGAAAGCCTGGCTCCAAGACACAAAACCCAGCTTAGCAACCTGGGCCAAGCTCAGGAACAGGAGGAGAACACAACTGCCACAGGGCAGCACCATGCCAAAGAGTCTCAGAACAATGATGCTACATCCAACACATTTTCTGACTCCATCGCTGCCCCATCCCAGTTACTGTGGCAGTGACAGCTAAGGGATATCTATCACCCTTGTGCAGCTGTACATGCACTCCTCCAGCAACGCAAATACCACCTGTCCTTTTGAAATGCTCAGCTGGTCCCACTCATGAGGCCAGCAGCAAAACTCTCAAGTGACACTGGAGCAGGATGAAACCAGCCATGACAATTTTGGTGTTTGTTTGCATGTTGAAACAAAAGGAAATTACTATTTCTTCCTGACAGAAGACACATCACTGTCCCCGAAACAATGGGTAAAGGAGCAGAAAAAAGAGAAAGACTGAAATACTGTGTGAATCATCCACCAGATACTCAAATGGAAACATCTTGTACAAAAACTGTAAGATTATGGAAGAGACTCTCTCCACAAGACTTTGCCCAAACAACATCTGTTACATTATCAGTGGCAGGTAAACTGAACAAGGCAGAAAGACCTATTTGACAGTTAGAGAACAAGCATCTCTAGCTATAAAGTACTTTCTATTGAAAACGTGCTTTGAAGACTAATTTAATTACTGTACCTGAAGTTTCCTTGCTTTTCTTAGGTAGAGGAGCTCACAACCTGTTGAGGCCACCCACTTCCCCTTCATAGTTCTTTATGGCATCACCAGTTTTACTAGGAAATGGAAGTTTCTTATTTTCTGTCCTCCTTGAAGTTTTAATACAACCTACAAAACCTATTAGAGTTTTCTATAATCATTTGGCAGCAACACCAAATGTATGGGCAGAAAACTGCTTGGGGTAAGGTCTGTGACAACTGTATGTCCAGCTTATTTCAAGTATTTTAGGAATGGAAAGGAGCACGAATGTAATTTTTATGACTGAAGGTCTTTTCGAAGATGAAATATTTCAGTAAAACTTCACAGCAGTTTGTGACTGGACTTCCTTGACCTTCTTCAAGCTATGCTCTTGATTCGGATGAAGAATTCTCTCTTCAGCTGTCTGTGTTTCAGATGCAGATGACTGGTGACTTGTATTTCAAAACTGGTCATTACTACAGCTTAGCACTGTTCTATGACTTTAAAAATACAGGACCAAAGCTCTTACATGGCCTGAAACAGTGAAGGGACTGTCACACTTATTAGAACAAACCTGGGTACTTTTACTGGCAGGCACAGTGCAGCTGCAATGACACCAAGCCCACTGGAAGGATGCCACCCCAGGATGGTGTAAGCAGGGAAGGAGCTGGCATATAAGGAAGCATTCATGTCCCATCTCCCACACCTACAGGACATGCAATGCTCTGCTCAAACTGGCCAAAGATACATCCCTGGGTGTCAGAAACGAAGGCTCATGGAGAAAACATATCTTGACAGCTATTGAGGAATGCCAGAAGATGTATTTACATCAGTTACAGGTCCAGTGTTTGGGCCTCCTGTGGTGCAGGAAGCGAACAAAGAGGTCTGACTAGAGAATTTGGCCACAGAGGCAATGAATGCAACTTCAGTGCTCCAGCTAGGTTCCAGCCCTGGCTGCAGCCCTGCGGGTCATTGGCCAATGTCACACACAGGAATTTGGCAGGCACACGAACTTCTGCTCAGTGCAGGGGCCCTGGGAGATCTGTCCTCCTCTAGACGTCTGGTTGAAGTTATCTTAAGAATCTCAAACTATTTTGGTCTCAAAATCAGGGTTATTAAACTTACTGTTACAGATCTCCAACCAACAGAAGTGCTTAGAGGCGTAACAGTTTCAAGGGCTGTGTCTTGTTTAATCCAGTGGCTTAGTTGGTTTGGGGTTTTTTTTTAAATCTCAGAACCAATGTCCTGTAGGCAATCTGATACCCCACCAGGAGGAACGGCCACATGACCTGGGTGCTTCAGAGATGTGAAACACACCTACCTTAATAAGTGACACAGGCCTGGGACCAGCCTCCGGCAGTGAGGCCACCTGGCATAGAAACCAGCAGCTGCATCCAAGCTATGTACTGGGAACAGTCCCTGGTAGAAGCCGACTCCCAAACCCTGTATGGGGACTGCCTGTACAAACTGGCTCATGGCAAGAACAGTGCCTGATACCAACAACCAGACACCACAGCCAGCCAGATCCCCGTGCTTGAAATATACTCTCACCCTATTTAATTTATTAGAAATACAGTCCCTATAGCAACTGGCCATGGGTTCAGCTGCCCATATCTCCCAGCTGATTCATGGAGCCATTAAAAAAAGGCTTGATAGTATTGATCCCTGTATACACCAACCATCTTGTGCAATACTGCGCTTGTCTAAAAGAACAGGAAAGTTAGAACAAGGGGTTGGCTGTTCACCCTGACAAGAGCTCTTCTTTCTTGTTACACTGTACACAACAATAATATCTCAAGGTGGTCCATATTTTCCCACTTTCCCTCCCTCATTTTTATTAGCCTGAGGTCGGTGTAATGGCATTGGTCAATAACTGAATAAAAACCATTTTTTGGCTTAGTTATCATACACAGCAATAAAGGGAAATGAAACTCAAAGCAAAAAGATGACCATTGCCAGGATAATGCTTCAGAATATCACAACAACCAGCTTGCAAGCTAGGACCTTGCCTTCAAACACAGGCAGTACCATTTATTTCTGGAAAAATACCATTGAATCTGAGGCGTCAACACATGCACATGCACCACTTTTTGAAACCACTGTTGGCACTTTTTAATCCACGTGCTAAACATGAACACAGATCACTAAGCAATTACCCATATCATTGCTTTTCCTATCTCCAGAATTTTTGTCAAAGTGGTTATTTATCTACTTCTCCCATATCATTTTGTATACAAAACACTTGCCTACACATTTAATAGTTCAGGTTTTGTGCTTAACAACTGAATAACAGTTACGCTTGTTTCTAAAAGAATTTGACTCTTAAAAATGTCTGTTTGTGTCAAAAAGGGCATGTGAACATAAGTTCAGTTTTAGAGCACAGGAAAGACCACAGGAGACTGACTGAGGCAGACCAAGCTGTGGGTGAGGTTTATCCATGCTTCCTGCTGGTGACCTCAATATTAGCAGTCCTTAGGCCTTCTATTCAGGTGTGTTCACTCCTCATGAAAGCCAGACAACAATGTTCATGCCTGCTTCCTCGAAGACGAGGTTTTAGGTCATCAGGTTTTTAGAGAACGAATATAAGCTGTGATCAAAAGGATGCTGTGGATGAAACCAGTTGGGGATGACAACTTTTTGGCTTGGTTTCCTGGTCACATAAACTTATAAAGGAAATCCTCACCAAGCTTCTCTCTCATCTACTAATGAATGAAGGAAGGAAGGAAAGTAGGAGTAAAAGCATCTGAAATCACAGAAGAGCTTTCAGAATTCAGATGAAAGTCATGCATTTTTCAGCCACTAGAGCATGTAATTATTTTTTTAAACAATCAGTACATTCATAGCTCCCTTTCCCTACTGCTTTCTCCAGCATAATAACACGGGTTAGCAACAGTATTTGTGGAAAAGCTTACTGCTGGAAACTGAAGGGCTGTGACCAACAGCATTTACAGCATTTCTTGTTTAACAAAAAAACCCCATCTCTTACTTTTAATCCTCCACTCCAAAATCAACACTTGCTACTGTGGGATTTCTTCCCTTCCCCCTACTCTTGTGCTCCCCAACTGTATCAGGAATCATAAAGAGCATGCAAAGGGGAAGATGAAATGGCAAACAACAGAGATCCCAAATGTTCCCCCCAGAGAAAAGCCTGCAGCTGGGCAGCCTGTAGAAATCCTGCCTGCAGCAAGGCTGAGAGGCCTCTGCAACAGCCCATCCAACAGGGCTGTTCATCTGCTGGCGCTTCACAGCTCAGACTGCCATGGTACTCCAAGCACCATAGCAGGCTCTCCAAAATTTTATGTGCTTTGGCCTTTTAGCTACAAATAAACTTGGCAGCAACAGGGATCAGTGTGTGAAGCTGGATGTTCAGTGTTTGTATGGGTCTGAGCTGATGTCCCTGCTGGAAATCTGGCAGGACCATTTAGCAGTTGATATTTTCAAAGCATGATGATGGATTCATTTATTCCCACTCATTTACTGGCGCTTGCAGAAGGTACCAAGAAGAGATTAGTTTATAAAGTCTGATTCATTTCCTGAAGGGAATAGACTGAACTCTTTGGAAATGGATTAGTGCCTATATATTGTGTAACCAACCCCTGTATGTAACATACTGTGCCAAATGCAGTGGTCCACCACCCATTACAGCTGACACTCTTAAACGAGCTGCTTTCCCCTCTTGCTCCTGCCTGAGGAAATCCAGCATACATCCATTCTTTGCATTAGCTGGCACTGGCAGTTGTCTCAAAAAATTAAGATGTAACAGAACTTGGAAAACTTGAGGTAGCACCAGACAGGCTTTTGCTCATCAGACAGCACTAAAAGTCTCAGCCGCTAGGGCAGCCCACAGAGCAGCCCAGGCAAGGCTTTGGTAGACCCAAAGAGCTCTTTTTGGGCTTAATTTTAGTTGTTCTGACTGAATGGGACATAGGACTCAGTGGAACAGAATAAAACACATCACTTGACTGCCACAAAAAATATTAACTTCTTAATTCCAGTAATTACATATCATCAGTCCAGGCCTAGGGGACAATAAAGCCAAAGGTGTCAATTTTGATTTGACAGATACATTATCTTTTCACCCTCTCTCCTCAGCACAATTAATGTTGAGACTGCTTTTGTCCTCTTTTTCCCGTGTTAGTACTACTACACTGCCCTACTTAGATCTCTAGTTTTTATCAGTATTTGTTTCTGCCTACGCTAAAGTAAATTGTTCCCATGGCATAATAAAAGCACAGAGAACATTTATGTCTAGAAGACAAACACAGGACTATTCAGCAAAGACCCTTTCACCTCCCATTAAGCTCCTGGCCAGGAGAAAGCAGACTATGCTGAGGCTCTGCCTGATCAAAGAGTCCTGTGCCACAGGAGTCTGAATCAATAGGACCAACAGGACAAGAACGGACACAAGGGCTGTATGCCTGATGTTGGAGAACAGCACAGGCATGACCCTTCCTGCTGGACTTCCAGTAGCTACAGAAGGGCAATGATCCTTTGACAACTGCTTATTGTTGGTGGAGCTGCTGAAAAAGCCAGTGAAGCCAAGGCATGATTCCTAAATCCAGACAAGACACACATAGAGGACCTCTACTGCCATAAGAATGCTGCAGCTGTCTTTAGCCAACCCTGCATGCAGCAAAAGCTAGGCTGGACCACAGGCTATGCCCTTGCCATCAAAGCTGAAAGCATCTCCTTGGAAATCCTGCTTTCTTTCTATCTGATGGAATGCACATGGTGCTGCAAAACATGAAGCCTTTGAAATGTCCATTTGAACCACTCATTGGATGACTCCACAGCCCACATTTGCTCTAGCAAAACACAGATCTGAGAGGAAGGGCAGAGTTTCTCTGTATTGGATGGGAAAAAAAGAACGGACTATGGGAATGAGAAGATACAGCTTAATAACAGTTAGGATCAAGAAGAAAATATATAAAGTAAGGATAATTCAGCACATAAGCAAAATGAGTGCAAACTAGTTACAAGGAAAATGCAGGCCGTCATTTCCAGTTTCACAGCACAGATTCCTAAAGTTTATGTATGTTGGAAATTGGGCAAAATACTTTATGAGGACCTATCTCTTAAAAGGGATTGCATTACAAGTTTTTTTGAGATAAGTGCGATTCTTTAATTGAAAAGGCAATCCCTTCTGTATCTCTGTGTACTAAACTGGCCTAGAAACATACATGTAGAGAAATACCTTACAGAAAAGTGAGTTCATCACTTGACCTTGCAGTGCCAGCTGGCACCTGTAAGAAAAGAAACCCCACTGTAAGTGTTCTTGGAAAAGCATCCAAATCGGAGGAGACATCTATAAGATAAGCTTTGCTGTATTGCCACAGAAAGCCTAAACGGTGACAAGAAAAGCAACAGACTAATTTTCAGTGCTCTCCTACTTCCTCTTATCCTTGCATCACAATAAACCTACTGGACTTCTTTTTTCAGTCCCTATTTATATGGGTTTTTTTTAATTTCAAGCCACAAATAAGTTAACAGTGTGGAAGACAAAGACTGTTGGTACTTAGATATCTAAATCTTGAAACCATTGCACCAGGATACGTACCACTGCTCTTTACCAACACCAAAAGCCTCTGATCTCCCATCTTCTAGCATGCATTAGCTTGCATAAATGTAATTATGTTTTCACTATAACTTACTGTATTTTAAGCTAAAGCAAAAGCTTTAGCACCAACTCATGACTAGCCCTTATCATAGCTTTAAAGGAGAAAAAAAAAAAAAAAACCTGTTTACTTTAAGGCCTCAAAGTATTCCACAAAGCAGATGCACCTCCTGCTTAAGAATACAATTAAGCCTTTATTTGCTACTATAAGTGAATTTGAAGCCAAAGGTAAATTTACTACATTTGCACTCACTGCTGGAGGTGCAAAATCTCATTATTTGTCACATTCTAAACACGGGCATGGATCTTCTCTCCATATCCCTTCAAGACAAAGAACTGTACTTGTTCTATCACCTGAATTCAGAAAATTCAACCTGTGGCAAAATAGGCCACTTCACATTAGGACAGCCTTTTCTCAGATTTCACTCCACAGGACTCAACGCCTAAGGAAACCATGATTACAGACCTGTAAAGGTCAAAAGCATTGCTTTCTGGGGCTGATCGATCACTACTGTTATTGCAAAAACCTGCTAAGTACATTGATCTTTCACCTCACAGTAGGAGGGAATGGTACAGGACTTGGAGAATAAAAGACAACATTAGACAAAACTTTGCAGTAAACTTGGCAGCAGAACAGCCGTGCTTTTCTACCCAGAACTGTGCTTTGGCATCGCCTTTGATTCAGTGCTCAAAACCTTAAGAGTTCCCTGAAAAACTTAATTTAAGTGGTGAATACACATGGTGTGACAAGCAAAGCCCATATGTTCAAAGTCTGGCCAAGGTTAGTTACACAATGCTATTTCCTGCAGCCTGACTAAGAGAAAAATTAAAACACCATGGTTTTTAGCCCAGCCTACACAACTGTTCTCCCTCTCATGAGGATGAAGCCAGTACTGTCCATCTAAAAAAATCCATTTTGTCCATCTAAAATTTTGGCACAGTCTAATTTGTAAAATTCATTAGTTGTTTTCTGATAGACAAATATCCATTTTGGCCATTATTTATGTGCAGTTTCAAGCCATCAGGCATGCAGACTGACATATGAAGACCCCCAAGAGATGCATATGGCTTTGTGATTATGTAAAGGTCCCTCCCTGGAGGGTTGCCTGGTAAACTTGCCCTCTCCTGCTTCTCCTTTCACGAAACTGTCCCTTTCCTTCTCCAGGCTTGCTCCAGCCACTCGCCCAAACTGCTTGCAGGGGTACTTGCCATTCCTGTGTGGATGTCTGTTTTATAGTTTTCCCATTTACATAATTTCTTTACCTCACAAAAGTAAAAAAAAGGAAGTTTTGTTTTCTCTTTCCTAAAATGCCCCATGCAGGACAAGGCTCTGCTGAACAGGATGTGCACCGCTGTATGTGGCTATTCTCAGAACTCCATGGCTGCTGCTCCTATTCCGTCCCATGGTGCCCCATCCCACCCTGCCACAACCAGCAGTGCATGGCTGTATCCATCACTCCTCACACTGCACGCAGAAGGGAAACAGCTGTGTTTTTTCTTGCTTCTGGCCTTGCATTAGGGACTACTGCAATTCTTATCAAATCCCTGGGCAAATACATGCCGATACCAGAAGTTTTGTACAAACCCACTCATATTTGGCCAGTGTGTGATGAAGGAACAAGGGCAAAGCAGTGTTTTTATGCGAATAGTCTTTCAGTGTCTGAGAGGTTACAGTGCACACAACACAGTGATGCACGGAAGACACTTGTGCAAAAGCCAGTTGCTCTCCTCAGGGCATTGCTCATCATTTAAGAAGCTTTTAGAGCTCCTGACCACAGAAGCACCAACGCAGTGCCTGCATTTTGCCCTCCCGCTCTCTCCTTTCCGTTTGATCTCTGAGCTGCCAAGTACTTTCTGACTTCTCTCTGGGCTGTTACAAACACCATTTTACAAAACTCGTGCCACTTTCGAGCAATTCTCTTCCATGTAGTACCACACAGCTAAAAGATGTTGCTAGGAAACCTGTGCACAGATCACGGTTGGCAGACACCATGCAGGCACCAGAGCAGCTGGAGAGAGAGAAAGAAAAGTCTGTCTCAGTAAACAAAATGCTATAAAGTAGCTCAAACAAGCTACTGACATATTTCTATTGTGTTACAATGGTCACATGCTATTTGAGACCTTCAGTTTGCTAAGTGACCCACAATGAAAGGTCAGCCTTGCTTAAATAGCTCAGTAGCTTCAAAACTGTTGCAATTCCTTTAGTTTTAGGTATTGCAGCGATTTCATGTTGCAGCATCACTGCCTCCTCTAGACATCTTTATCTTGAGGAGGAAAACCAACAAGTTTCCTTCAACAGCACATTTTTAGTTATATGCCATCTCTGTACTGCATGTACTCCATAACTGGCACTTGTTTTTCTTTCAGAGTCCACAGGCCACACACAGAGGTGGCATTGTGCAGTCCCCTCTTGGCGAGAAGCACTGCTCAGCTGCAGAACTGGAGAGACTGCAGGGGAAGGTCACCAAGCCTGACAGACATGAGACACACTGATGAGAGATCCAGTCTCTGTGTAAGCAGATGCCAGGGAAATTAAGATGGGGCCAGGGAAGACAAGAAGAGAAATGAGAACTGGTTAGTATGGGAAGCAGATGCATCATCCCAAAACCTGCTGCAACTCAAGAACACTGTTCAGCAACAGGCAGAAAAAAAGGCTACCAGGGGGCAAACAGAAGGTATATTAAGTAGCTCTTCTTATTCCAGCTAAAGCTTGTAAGTTAAGATATATTCACTCACATCTTTTACAGAAAGAATAATCTCTGAAACAGAGAGGGGAGTAAAAACCATTGCACCTCTAACTCAGAAGGCTCAAGCACCTAAGGTTCCACTCTATTCTGCTGCCCAACTGTGCTGCTGAAGTTGGGTCTGTACAAGCTGTGGTCCAAGTCAGGTCAGAGCACATTTCTGCAGCTCTTGTCTTGCAGTTAAGACATGAACCTAATGCAACTGCAGGAGTTCCACCAATCTGTGCATTGACCAACATGAGCTAGTAGTTTCAGGATAGCTCAAATCAGAGGGATGAGACTAAATGTTTGTGCTTTAAATCTTTAGCTGACACAGAGGGGGAGAGCATCTTAAGGCAAGGGATACACAAGCTCAGACAAACTTCAACAAGTGGTGGCACAAAGCGGCACAGAGGGTTAAAAAAGCACAACATTGGAAGGTCTCCCACAAGTTACTAAGTGGAGTTTATCTCTCCCAACAAGCACCCAGCAAGACATTTTACATGCTAGTCTCAGATTTTGGCATCTCAACAGGATACATGTTAGTCAAATCAGGAACAGTTACTGTTCAACATCTGCAACAATGTCTGATTCCAAGAGCTTTTGGACCTCCTGTCTTCTCTCTCAAGCCTCTCGCCAGCATCCGCTTCTTCCTCACAAACAGCCAGCACTAACCTCCACCCTGACATTTATTCCAAACACACAGTCATCAAATTACGACATATCCAAAAAATTGAGTTAAAAAAAAAAATAGCAACCAAATTGCATCTACAGCACTAGGTCTCTTCAATTCCTATCAACAATTTTATTGGTGACTGATGTTTTTATCAAAATTTAAAGAACCTCCAGGCAGGGACAAGTCTTTTTACACCTGTGAAGAGCATCCACACCTTCTGCACTGCTTGAGCTACTGCTCATGCTGCAATCACCTGGATGTGAAACCTCCAGGCTTAGACTGATAAATATACACAAACAGCATCCAAATCAGTTCTCACAGCACCTTCACTTCTGCTGCTAACCAACAGCCACACGCAAGGCAGAGAAGACACTGGTGATGTAACCCTGTGCTTAGACAAGAATTACAGACCTGTACTGCAACCACATTGCTGGGCAAAGCAATCACTTTCTACCACTCCACCACAGGAGAAAGGAAACTCAGAGAGTTTATCAAGGGTCTGTGGTTCCTTGCACCCTGCCTGAACACAGCACTGTGTGAAGAAACCCACTGTTCCATTAGAGCTTTTTCACACACATGAACTATAATGCTACATGCTTAATGTTCTGGATCTGGACAGGAAAACCACAAGGAGAACAAGATTGCTTTTTATGTACTTAAGGGTGGAAAGATCACAGTTCTCTATGTTAGAGGTCATGTCAGCACAAACCCAAAGACAACTCCCACATTTCTTGTCACATATGCATATTCCCACTCCTAGTTCACTGTTAGTTTAGCAAAGAGATTTTCATTTACACAAGATGGACATTAAGTTTTCCTGCCCCCTAAAAATCTTGCTAGTTAGCATACCCAGAATACAAGCCTTGGACAACAGCTGAAGTGCATATCTGTATTTAAAATCCTTGAACTGTAAACCAAACCTAGCAATACAAGCTCTGCAGAGTTTTCTCTATGTGAGATGAAGACACTAATAAGATAAGCAGTCTGGGCTCACTGTTTGTACAGTGATCCACAGGAAGAAGCTGAGACCTCTGAGTTCAAAAAGAACTTAAGATAATACAAGGTAATGGAGAAGACAAAGGTCTCTACTCCTTTAATAAAAAAAAATTAAATAGAAATTTGAAAGCTGTGGGATATTTTCCTCCTAAGTCTTGTGACCTTCTAAGAGACTAGAATGCCCATTTTTTAAAAAGAAAAGATTTTGACAATTTTCCGTTGACTGTGAAAATTTTTACTTCTTGTGAATACTTCCAGGAGGACAGTTCGTGACTGGAATACCTACATTTCCAAGGTCCGTAGCATGGAAGTGAGCACAGAACTCCCACCCACAAGAGGGCATAGACCAGAGGTCACAATTACCAGGAAAGCTGCTTACACCAGCCTCTGCGAAAGTTTTCCTCACTTACAATCCAGCTGGTGGTAAAAAGAGGGCTATTGGCAAAGTGCAGGTTTACCACGATGACACCCAGCCCCCTCCTGCCAGTCTCACACGGTAACACATGATCAGCACATCGAAGGCCCAGCTGAATGAGCACTCACATCGCTGGCAGGCTCTTGAGAAACACACAAGTGTGCCAGCACTGAGCAGAACTGCTTGCACTGAAAGCTGGGTGAGTCAGTGCACTTGTCCCACCATATCCCATGCTCAGGTAAGATTAATGACACTGAATCTTCTCCGGAGCACAGAGTTAGATATGTCTGAACTTGACATGCCAGTGACCTACTTTTCAGACATGCCCAACACCCACGTCTCCCTCCAAAGGCAACAAAAGACAAGGATGTTCAGCAATTTTGAAATGGTAGCACATGCTTTTAATACTGAGGAAGCTGATGACAACTTAGGGTCAGCTGTGCATATTAGGAAAATCCCACTTCAGCTTCACATGAGCATACAATGCTATGGATCACTCAAGACTCTCCATGTTTGGCTATATATGTCTGTTGATTTCACATGTTTGCTGGCGGGGAAGAGCATGGATGAAACCTAGTAACCTCTTAGGGTCATCCTGCATTAGATTTATACATTCCTGGATAACAAATGTTGCCACTACCTTAACTCTCACCTGTCTAAACAGGTGCATCCCTTTCCTTAGAAAAAAACCACAAAATATCTTATCCCTCCCATGCACACCAGCTGTACTGTAGAGATACAGGCTCAGTCTGTTTTGCCCAGATAAAGAATCAGAAAACCCACTAGGATTAGGGCACAATGAACATCACTCAATTAACATGAGTGACCAGGATTCAGAAGAGAAAAATCTGTGTGCATCATCTGTACAAGTGACACACACTAAAAAAGGTACATAAAGTAGGGTACATAAAGTCTTCAGAATCTAGTTAAATACGTAACCCTCCCCCCACCCCCCACCCAAGATTCCTTCTTTCCCCTCCTCTGTCTTTCTTTATGAGGAATAACCACACTCTCTATTATTACATAGTTTTCATTTTATTTCTTAATAAATATGCATGTATGTGCTACAAACATGATTCAGGGCTATATAATGCATGACTATGTCTGCAAGCTATAGCTAAAACCACTTTTGTGTCTTTTAAAACCAGATAACACCATTCGTACCATACTAAATTGAGACCAGAGACCAAGCTAGCTCCTGTTTTTAAAGATTTAGGTGTACAGGGCCACATCATACAGCAAAGAAAACCTCTAAAGTGGTACCTAGCTGTTGCGTTTGCTAAGACTACCAGCAACTTCAATAATGATGTGTTCAGCCATTCACCCACAAAACAATTCCTCCTTCACCTACAGAAGATGTCCCAGCCTGAAGCAAGTGCTGGAGGTGGCAAGTCATTCCAGCTGAAGTTCTCTACAGAAGCTTCAGAACATTTTCCTCATATGAGCAGTGCATATTGCAAGCTGGGAAACATGAACAAAACTCACTTACTTGCTAACAAGTAAAGGGACAGATAACATCTCCATAACCATCCCTAACAGTTTCCAGGAAGCTCTAAAAGCCCTCCACATTCCAAGGCCATTAAACAACCATGTCAACACTAACACGAGAGGGCAGGTCCAAACAGGAAAAGGTGCCATAAGGATCTGCACAAGCCTAATCATAATACACAGGTATTGAAAGTCTGGCAAATTATGCTTTCACCCCAGGTATCCTAAAACCTGCAAGTTAGACTCCCAACCTGCTATTCCTTCCAAGTCAGTTTTAGACTCTTAACCTTTTAACTACAATAAAAATGCTAATGCAAGCACAAAATGAAAGAAAGAGCCATCAAGCAACATCTTCATGCTTAGAGAAGTAAAAGGCAGGATCATAGCTTGTAGCATGTCAAGGACGCTGCAAACAAGCCCCGCAAGCAGGCACATTACCTGGTTAATTCCTTTAAACAGAAAATAGCCTGGGAACCTCCAGACTTTCCTAGTGTGAAACTCCTGGCTTCTTCTTCACTGCTTGTTTCTTGAAGCTGACATCTCAGTTACTAGTGAAAACAAAGATGTCTTATCAATCCCTTTCTCTACGCAGAAATATCAACCTGGAGCATCAACTTGCTATCAACAACTAAAGCTACAGGTTTTTTTTCTAAGGTGAGGGAAGATGCAGAGATTGAGAGAGACATCTATATGAGAGGAAATAAATTTCAGGAATACCTTCTTACAGGGAAAAAGAATGGGCTGAGTAAGCCTAACAAGCTACTGTGAACCAAAACAAGCTCAAGCTTTATTCAACACCTCATCAAATACATAAAAAATGTAAAGACGATAAAATTGTGAGCACATAGCAATGTAAAACTCTGCTTAAAGTTCCTTTGACAGAGTACTTGTTCCAAGTAGCTCAGCTCCTCTTGCTACCAGGCATATGAGAGTTCACTTGGAGACCTCAGCCTGGGTGAACTTAAATGATCTTAAATCTGTACATATTTGACAGCAGAAAACTAAGTTACACAAAGGACAAAGATGAAAGAAAATACAGTCAGTTTTTCAGAAAGCTTGCAGAGACATAAAAACAGACACTCAACAGAACAGCAGGTATCCATGAGAAACAGTCCACCCAAATACTCTCGAGCATCAAAACATATTGACACACTGGTCAACATGTGTCTTTCAATCTTAGGACACAGGTTACACCATACACCTGAGCTGCAAAGAAACCCTGCCTAGAATAACTATTTATGGACTGCAAGAAAAATAAGCACTTATTTTAAAATAAAAGATCTTCAAGTTAGAATTTTGAAGCTCCAGCTGCAGGGCTGAATTAAGTTTGAGCTCTTTCAAAAGAGACAGAGTTGCCTCTGGGCAGCCTCAGTCACTTCGAAGCCCTGCTAAAGGGCCTGAAAGCATTCTCCTCCTTGGCAGCTTTTCAACACGGGATTTAACTCCAAGATCTTATCACTGATACATGGTATTTTTAAACAATTACTAAGAAACGTTTGGAGAGGGGAAACGGGAACCAAAACTACTGTTTCAGCCACTGCCACCACAATCTTCAGGCAAGGTCAAAGATCTCCACAGACTCCCCGGCAATCCTTGTGATGAAGAGAATCTCAGAGCCCATTGTACCTACGCTAAGAAAAGTCACCCTGCAAGCTTCAGCGGCGCCCCAAGACCAGTCACTGCCCTGACCCACACAGCAGTGGAGGAGGACGAGGAGGAGGAGGAGGAGTGGGACACTAAGCTGGAGACCCTTGCTCCAGGCTTCTTCTCCTCCAGAACGTGATGTGTCTGCCTAAAGCAATGTCCCCATGCTGGGCCACCGCCACCTTGACGCTTGCCCGAGCTCCGGGTGGTGGAACCTACAGTCCCACAGGGATGCTGGAGGTCTGCCTCCACCATCCCTCGCCGGCGGGACCCGCCACCTCCCGCCGCCGGTCGCCGGTGATGATGGCGATGGGGCACCAGCACCCAGGACACCGCGCTGCGGGCCCACCACCGCCACCATCACCGGCAGCAGTGGTGGGAGATGACAGACCACCGCCACGGCCCCGCTGAACACCCGCTGCCCGGTACCTGTCTTCGGAGACGCTGATGACCCCGTCCTCCTTGGGCACTATCGCTGCCATGTTCACCACCTCCTGCGAGCCCTCCACTTTGTTGAGCAGGAGGGGCTTGCGAGTCAGCGCCTTGGGCTGGGGCTCCGCCGCCATGGGGCCGGCGAGCACCGCCGCTGCCGCCGGAGGAGGCTACGGCCGGGGGAGGGAGGGAGGCGGCCCGCACTACCGAGGCGGAGGAGGGACTTGCCGGAGCCGGGCGCTCCCTGGGAAGCAGGAACAGGGCGGTGGCGGCGGCGGCACCGCCCCCGAGCGGGCAGGGCCGGGCCGGGCCGGGCCGGGCGGGGCGGGCCGGGGCGCGTTGCTCGGGGGGGTCGGAAATGGCGGCTTCCCGCCGCCATCTCGCTGAGTGGGGTTGTGGTGCTGCGCCTTCGCAAAGGGAAACCTGCGGCCTGGCGGAGGTGTAAGCGCACCTCTCCTGCCAGGGCCGCCCTCCCACGCCGCGGGCTCGCCTCAGGGGCAGCCCGGGGAGTGTGTCCCTCTCCTGACCCGTGCCCAGTTATGGACTGTCGGCACCGTGCGGCTCCGTGCGGTCCGTCCCACGCTGCTGTGGCCGCTGGGCGAAAAAAACCCCCAAAAACAAACGAGTGAAGATTGAGCTTCAAGCGGCTGCTTCCCTCTGCTTACATTTCCTTGTCTGAGTTTTTCCTGGGACTGAAGGAAAACATGGGATTGCTGCTGCTGCATTAGACAGGGACGCGGGCAGGCAGGGCTGCAGCGCGGCGCCAGCAGAAATTCTCTTCCAGGAAGTTTCTTCCTAAGAGAAACGCAGCACACTTCCAGCAACTCGTTTTCATCAAGCGGCTTCTTTTCGCTTACTTTTCCTGACAAAGTCATTGAACTCCAAAAAAGTCAGATCACTTGCCCAGAGCTCTGTGCTGAAGCCAGTGAAAAGGCAACTTCCTCCCGAGGCATATGCCAAACTTTCATAATCTGTCTCGAAAGATTCTGGAAAATCATGCTCAATGTCTGAAGTGTTGTCCTACATTGCAGAAGTTGTCAGCAGATTGGAAAGCGCTATTTCAGCTGCAACTTTAAATTTACCCACCCTAAGCCAATGAGCAGCAGTTCTCCGTAGAAAAAAATCAGGTATGAAAAAATCCAAGATGAGGAGTTTTAATTTTTCTCCAGGAGTAGCACACAGCAGCGTCTGCAACATAACAAATCCTGATTGCCCACTCACACTTCTGTTGCCTATGTAGTAGATAGAGGCAACAGAGGAAAGGTAAAGTCAATTCCTTGTGACAGAAACTTAAATTTCACCATGTTTAGTAATCTCTTTTCTGCCAAACAAGCAAGCAGTGTCTGCAGGAGCACAGTGAGACATTTAAGCCTTCTCAACTAAACATGACAGGTCCGCAAGTGTACTGTAGCAGGAAAGGTCTGGTCAGCAACAGCTGGATTACAGGAAATGAATCTGCAGTCTCAAACAATTTCCCCAAGGATGTGTAACTGGACTAGATAATATCTCTTACTCATAATTCTTAAAAGGGAGCTACTGCTGAAGAGTCAAAGACCCACCTTCTTACCACTATGGATGATCCTGCACTCCCAGGCTAGACCTACAGATAGAAATGCTTGTCTCACTACTTGGTGAGGTCTGAGGTATTCTTTGAAGATTGGTATACTTGATAGTTTTCAGAATATATCTAAAAATGTCTTCTAAACTGAAGTGTGGTAAAGTCTGCCAAGCTTGCAATTGTTTGCACTCAAGATCAGGCACTGTGGATCACTGACAGATAAACAGGTGTTGAGCGTATGCTGGAGATAGCAGGCTGCAGGCTTTTGGGAGACCCAGAATACATTTTCCAAAAAGGCTTTTAAAGAAGAAAGTAGTTGAGAAAATGAGAAATGTCTTGATAGGCAAAGGTGTGGGTCACAGGATTGGAAGGAGGTCCTACATATCTTCCAAATCAGCTGGGGTATCCTCAATTGCCTGTTGAAACATCACTCTCCCTTATTAATCTTCTCTCTCTTATATCCTTAAAGAGTTCCACGTCCAACTACTCCTTCAAGGTTTAAGACACTGTTTGGAGGAAAACATTGAAAGGTGGGCAGACATTTTGGACTGAAGTGAAATAAAAATATTATGAAATCAAATATATGCTTTATATAAACGGTTGATTTTGGAAATAAGTTACCCTTTGTGGAGAAATGAAGGGGAAAAAAAAAAAAGACAACACAATGCAAGAGAGATTCCAGTGGCTATTCAAGATAAAATTCTTAAGGGCATTTTTTTTGAAGCTTATCTGTAATGGAGATTTCCTCTGCAAGACCAGGAAAGTATGTGAATAATAGAAATGTGTCCTGAAGTCTGGTACATCATTTTGTCAGGTGTGCAAACTTGAGGTCAATGCTCTACTTTCCCTGATGAGATGGGGAAATATGGTTGGGAAACTATTGAACACAAAAACAATTTTGCTATGACTGCAGGGAGAAAAATTAATATGTGGAAACCTGAGGAGAGGAGGAAGGGAGACAGCAAAGAAATAGAAATATTTTGAAGTGAGAATCTGGACCTTCCTCTTGCATTCTCCCCTTACAGGCTTAGAGAGTATTGTGGTGATGGAAAAGACATGGAAATTACCAACAGGACCTGAGTGTTCTCTCAGACCTACCACTGTCACACAAAACAATCAAAAACTTTTTATAAACAATTTTCCTACAATGACAGAAGTCAGGAATCATGCCTTGTGTGACAGTTCAGACAAAGTTAGAATCGCTGTAGACATCAAGTTTAATGAGAACTTACAGAAGCAAAATTAGGGTACTTTAGAAAAGTGTTTCCCCATATAACTGAAAAGAAAAATCAAGGAAATAAATCTCATAAATACTTCCTGGAATATATTTTTTCATTTTCTGTCACAGCTTTCAGGTCAGATTGCATGGATTAAAAATATTGCTAGGACTGAAAGCAGGACAACTTAGCATCTGAATCTGATGCCAAGAAAAGCAAGCTTATTCAGTTATTTTTCTGCATTAAAAATTTTTGTAGGTTTAAGAATTATAAGATGCTCCTCTAGTATTTGCTTTTTTCAGAAAATTGCAAAATAATGGCATGATGACATCATTTAAAGGTTCTACTTCTTGTCTACAAGGTACACTTGGATTATGTGAACTTTCTTGGAAGAGTGTATCCACCAGTAATACAGAATGAAAAATGCAGCTTACTTTATATCAAATTAGTATTACCTCATCTTTGGTTTTTAGCGTCATTTCTCTTACTCTGTGTTCTGGGCTGACACCTCGGTAAATGAAACATCCATCCCTCTGTTAGTTTTGGCCTTTATATTATTGAAGCAGGCTGACTTTCCCTCTTTTGGTTGGGGTAGAGCAGAATTAGGCTGCCTGCCTGAAAGCAGCAGTTGTGGCTCACGCTATTCATGTGCAGGGTGAGGACAGAAGACCCCGGGGAAGGAGCTGTGCTGGTTTGGACTGATGCATTCACACAGAGTGGAGCCTTTTTCCATGCTTTCGTACTGCGCCAGAATCTTGAAGGACTTTCTCCAATTCCTTATCTGCAGTCTTGTTTGGAGTTTAGGAGTTGGAGCAAACAGAATTCCCCATCTTCTCTGGCAAATTGCTTTAAAAGCTGCTCTCTGGCTCCATCTTCTGTTTGGCTGGTTGGGTTTGGGATTGGCTTTTTATGTCTTTAGTTTTAGACATACAGGGGTGAGATTCTTCTAAGTTTTACATAATAAATTTGTTTATAAAAGTAGGTAACCACATCTTGTGTGACAGTCGAGACAAGCAGGAGAGAACCCCGACCTGCAGATGGAAAGAGTGGCCCAGAGAGGAGGGAGCTGAAGGACCCAGCTCTGCTGTCAGCCCTGTGTTTATAGATTCTCCTGTTCTGCACAGTTGTTACTTGACCAAAAAGCACAGCAGCATGTTCTGTTTTGGTGTAATTGTAGTTTTCTGCATAATTATGACCATTACATGATCTGGCAGTGTAAGTGACATCTCTCATACATTTCAGCTAAAACTGTCAAGCACTGGGGCCACTGAGTAGCCATAGGGCAATTTAATAAACAGATTGGTCTTTTTGTGGATGCTAGGAAAACCAGACCTTTTACAAAGTGCTCAACAATAGTAAGAATAACAGTAAAAGTCCCCAAAAGAGGCCTCTAATAAAGAAAAACTGGTTTATGGTGATTAATTTTTAGGCCCAAACTCTTCATGCCCTTTTGAGCCATTAAGTAATCTGATTCCAGTTGCTCTCACTCTGCAAGAAGGGAGCTAGTGTGGGAGCAAGACTGCACTTTGACTGATTCAGTGCTTAAATTTAAAACTGCTCTATTGACAGAAAGCCATATTTTGTCTTCTGAGGCCTCCTTCTTAATGACCCATGCAAAATCAAAGAACTTGTATACACAAAAGATAACCACATTAAAAAAAAAAGGTAAAAAGCACTTGGCAACAAGTAGAGCTGCCTCTCAATAGTCATTGAATATGGTGTTTTACTCTCTCATGCTTTTCTTCTCTGCTTGTTTGTAAACCAAATGTTTTCCAGATTTACAATATACGGGATTTACAATTTCTTCTATACCTGCACTTCTATGCAACTGCAAAAATGCATGTTTAAAATTCTGTCCTTCTCCTATTTTGTCATCAGTGACAGCCTTCATAAGATAGTTACTGAAAAGTATTTTTAATTTCATATGCTACATCATTCTTGGAAGAATGTGGGAAACAAATATAGATGAGCTCTTTTTATAGGAAGGCAAACTTCATGAAGTGTCAAAATGTTCTGTGGAAAATTTGCTTGTCCATCTTGCTTAAAATATGAAACCTGTTACAAAAATGCACCCTCAAATTTAATCACTGCTCCTTATTTTGCTCCAGGTATTTATCAGTCACACAATGAATAGTATACCACCTATCATATTTCTATTAATGAGCCCTACATGCTCATTGTGACAGTTTTCTTCTATATTTTATTAGTTTTGATTTATGTGGTCATTAAGAAAATGAGGACCTATCAGAAACAGGGCTTGAATCTGCTCTGGGTCAAAGTTATAGAGAGAAAGATTAGCATTAAAAAATAAACACAGCAGTACCCCTATGTAGTGCCTTATCGAGAAAATATACACTCATTTTTAGCTGCCATGCAAGTGCTGTTGGCTTTGTAACTGACTGAACATGTGAGAACAAAAAAAGTGATGCTGTGTCAGTGTGTGGGCTGCAAATGACAACTCCTGGCTCATACATTTTGCCCCATAAGCAGTTCTGGCATTGTATGCAGTCTTACTGCTGTTTCCTTTGTCCTCATTGATCCTGCTGTAGTATTACTCACATTTTGGGCTCCAACTTTCTGTAAAAAAACCTCTGTAATTTAATGCACTGTCTTTTTTGTAGAACTTTCTGACCACTAATTCATCTAAGCTCATTATTCTCATCTAAGCTCATTATTCTCATATTTTTCTAGGCCTCAGAACTTAAGACCTTCTTCTTCCCTAAATCTTCCCTCTGTGATACTGAAGAATCATAAAATATCATCAGCAAACACAATTTTGTATCTGGAAAATGCATTAACATCACCTATGTAACCTGCATGAAAGGTAAATGAATTTGTGTTATGTAATGCATGAACTATATAAAAGCTTTGAAGTATTGCCTTTTCTTTCATCTAGAGTGTGCAATTAAGAACATATCCAGGGAATATCAAGGAACAAATTATTACAATAACTTTTGTACATTTGGCTTGTTTTTTTTTTTTTCTTCACATGTATTACACATGGGCCTACAGTAGATGTTGTTAGATTGACAAAATGCTTTCAACCATCTGAAACCTCACAAATTCAAGAAGGCCAAGTGCAAGGTCCTGCACCTGGGTCAGTGTATTACCAATACAAGCCAGGGGATGACTGGATTGAGAGCAGCCCTGCAGAGGAGGTCTTGGGAACACTGGTGGATGAAAACTTGGATATGACTCAGAAATGTGCACTCACAGCCCAGAAAACCAGTCACACCCCGGGCTACAAGAGCAGTGTGGCCAGCAGTTTCAGGGAGGTGATTCTGCCCCTCTACTCTGCCCTTGTGAGACCCCACCTGGAGTCCTGCATCCAGCTTTGCCATCCCTAGCAGAGGAAGGACATGGACCTCTTAAAGCTGGTCCAGAGGATAACCACAAAAATGGTCAGAGGGCTTGAACACCTCTCCTATGAGGAAAGGCAGAGAGAGTTGGGGGTTATTCAACCTGGAGAAGAGTAGGTGCCAGGGAAACCTTATTGCAGTCTTTCAATATATAAAGGGAGCCTGTAAGAAAGACAGAGAAACTTTTTACCAAGAGTTGTGGTGACAGAACAAATGGAAAGGGTTTTGAAATGAAGGAAGGTAGGTTTAGATTAGGCATATGAAGACATTTTTTACAAGGAAGGTGGTGAGACACTAACACATTGTTCAGAGAAGTTGGGGATGCTCCATCCCTGAAAGTGTTGAAGGTCAGGTTGGATGGGGCTCTGAGCAATCTGGTGTAGTGGAAGGTGTCCCTGCCCATGGCAGGGGGGTTGGAACTCAATGATCCTTAAGGTCCCTTCAAATCCAAACCATTCTGTGATGATCTGAGTGCACAAAGAGAAAAATCAAACAAGAAAACTACTATTAAAATATAAACAACTATTAAAAATATAAAAATGTTTATTGCTTGTTAATATTGAAAGAGCCTTTGATGAAGGAATGAAGGAATATTTGAAAATACAAAAAGTCTGATACAACTTATGCCCAAAAGATCTTAGCAGTGCAACTGCTAACAAAGCTCTGGCATCATTTTAATACGCACTTTTCAATAGAAAGTTTTTGGAGCTGGGCAGTTTTCTTGTAGTCAAGCCATTTTTACCCCTTACTGCAATTACATAGAAAGCTCCATATTGTACAAACGAAGCATCTGAGTCCTTAATAGGTGGAACCCTTGCTAAAGCTGCCGGTTTTTGTCAACTCAAACCTGTGACAAAGGATTGCTTGAAAAGCTTGTGGTTCCTGAAGCAGGGCAGCTGATTCTACATCCCTCCTGTAGAAAATGATTTCTGCAAAGAAGTCCCAAGAAGCAGCTTGAGAGCAAAATTGCAGAAGTTTCAGTGTATACAGGGACTTATGACTCACTGCCACAGGACCGTTTGGAGTTAAAAAAGAATCCCAGATTGTCTAATCAAACTTTTGAATGTCTTACTCTGTGCGAATGTTATGTATCACCTTCTCTTTAGCAGGCAAGTCACCATTTCTGATCATCACTGTAGTAAGATGTTCTTCAGCCTGTGGCCACATATATACACCCCATTAATGCCACATTTAGATGGGCATTATCACAGATGGTGTTATAGAGCATTTGGTTCTGATTACCTCAAGGCCACTCCTGATAATTTTTATTCCAGATAGATTGCAGCCAGAATGTCTGATTGCTTTGAACATCTTGCACAGTAGTAGGCCCATATGTTTATTGTCACAACCTACAGAGTACCCTTTGATTTTGAAGAGAGAACCATATCTGAGTCACGTTTAGCTGCTTTAGGAAGACTTCCTTTGGGACAAGAGTGGGTGTGAAAGCACTGGCCCACTGTAGGACATCCACCAAATATGAAAATTCATGAAAGCGGGAGAAATAATACTCTTTATTGTAAAATAGGAAGTGCTCTAGAGACAAGAGGCCACATGTTTGGAGGGCAAAACCAATTATTCAGTCATGTCCTCATCTGTAACTCAGTGACCTCCTTGTATAAAAATATAATCTGACAAGATAGTAGAAATACCCCTGTGAAGACTGAGGAACTGACGAGTGTACAGCTTGTACCTCTGAAAGTGCACAAGGAATCTCCAAACAGGAAAACAAAGCAAACCTGTGAGTCAGTCCATCTGGGAGAGAGGAGGAAAAAAATTACATTCCCAGTAGTTTTCACCAGCCCCCAAAATTCAAGCTAACTAGCCCCAGAATAGCATCTGTATTGTATGCTTAATATGAGCACAGGACAATTTTCACACAAAGGCTCTAAACCAGGTATCAGTATAAAAAGGCACCTTTAGGTGCTCAAAAGACTCCATAGGAGGCCAAGCGATGCTCTTGAAACCAAAAGAACTTGTCTGGCATGCTAGATCAGCTTCAGTAACAAGACAGGACTAGGGCAATAGTTATTTGCCATTGAACCATGACAGGAAACACTAAGAATTGGCCATGTCTCCCAAAGTGTTCAAGTGAGAAGACACTGGAGAAGGGGATAGGTAGTAATTAAGAACATGTAAAGACCCTCAAATTGTATTGAATGAGTGTTGGAAACAGGTTTCTCCATCTGAAGAAAACCAAAAGTAGATATGCATGCATACTTAAACACATGAAACAAACAAACTAAATCCTCAATCTCCCTCCCCGCAAAAAAAAAAACCCAAACAACCCACCCCTCCATCCCCCCACCTAACAGAAAAAGAAACCTTTTGCCAAAGCTGGAGAGGCCAAGACCAAAATTGTAGCAAGAAATTCAGGTACCTGCTCCAGCTCTGCTAGCTCATAAAACAAACCAGAGATTGTTCTTCGGGTTCTGAGGCAAAACAGTGTGTCCTAGCTTGCATTGCAGAACTACATTTTCTTCTTCACCCAAAAGTGATGATGTAAAATTGCTTTTGAGGAAATGGCTCCTGCTCCATGCTGTCCTCCAAGCCATATCCACATACCATCTGAGAGGTTGCCAGGAGTTTCATGCCAAAATTGCCAAGTAATCTGCCTATACCTCAATTGTAAGAGCTCTGCATAGAATGCCAGAGCATTGGCTTCTGAACCTTACCAGTGTAGATCCAGCTGATGAACATTTCTCCAGTGTTTGGGTACCTTCCTATCCAGCAGTTTGGCCACAATGACCCTTCCTCTGCAGAAGCAGGTACCAATGAGACATCTAGCAAACTTCCTGGCTTTCAGGAGCTATGTGGTGAGAGTTCCAGGCAGCTGCTGGGACCTTGACTGCTAGAGGAGCACTTGTATGCAGGCAGCCTAATTTCTCTGCTTCACAGTGGCACACATTGAAGTACAAGCCATCCTCTCAAGCACTTCACTGTGCAGATTTATGTTCTGGGAACTTCAGCACCTGGCTTGCAGAATATCTCCACAGGGATGTCTGACTGGACCTGTATCAATCCGCATTCAATTCCTTGACTCTCTCCTCTGGCAGATGAGTGCCAGATGTTAGAGACTCTCTTACCTCCTCTTTAATACAATCCTGCCTGACAATTTTCCTCTCACAAGTGCCGATAACTGAACAGAAAAAAAAAAACCCAGAAGAGAAACTAGGACAACTTTCCTATGCAGAGATGGGCTAGAGCTTGATCTGAATGGGGGGGGGGGGGGGGGGGGGAGGAAAGAGGGAATGGTTGTGCAGCTGCAGCATGATTTCATACTGAGAACACATCACTCCAGTGCCTTCAAATCCTCTTCAAATGTAAGACTACATTTGCTATATGTGTAAAAGTGACAGTCAAAGAGGCTTTGCTACCATAGACCATTTTTAGGCATCTACCCTTTCCCCAATTTGAAGACATGCAGTGTGAGTTCTGACTTGTGTTTATGGGAGTAATCTTCCTCTGAAACTGTATTTTGATTAATTTCAGGGGTTTTCATTCATGTCCTTTGGTTTGGGCCAAGGAAAAATATGGAGCTATGTGCATGTGTGCATGGTATGTACACATACATGAACAAAGATTCAGAAGAAAAATACCACTTCTGACTAGGCATAACAATTCTGAAAAGAAAATTTATACAGATTTTATGCTTTTGTTTTATAATAAGAGGTAACATGCTGCTCAAGTGCTGACTTGTAGCAGAATAGATTAAAAATTCTTGGACCATCAGTAGCAAGAAATCACAGGGATGTACTTACAGAGGTCATTAACTGTCCAGACATCTGTTGGGTAACAAATTCTGCCAAACATAGATCATGAAGCGGTTCTTGAATTATGCAGAGGACAATTTCACAATCCAGAAAACAGAGAATTCAAGCAGAGAAAGAGCTGTGTAAGACCTTCTTATTGCCAGTTGGGAAGGAATTCACTACAGTGTCAGAATTACAGGAAAGTGTGATGCTAGTGGCAGTGGTCTGCTGCACTGCTACCAGTGCAATAAGGAACAGATTTAGATGATGGTCACAGTTATATACTCCACAAAGTAATTGACATTATAGTGAAATTGGCTGTATTAATTAGAGGGACACTGTAACAAAAGTAAAAACTCCAAATGTCTCAGTGAAAACTTCTGTAAAGCATGTTAACACAGAAACAATAGATTTCAGTATAATAAAAAGGAATTAGGAAATAATGAGCAGATGCAGAAATGGAAAAATTGGTGCTAAGGTATAAACAGTCTGGAGAATTCTAAACAATGTATAAATTAAAGCATAATAGACTCTAATTCCCCTTGAAAAAAAGAATACTGTCCCATTTCCCATAAATTAACTGTAGTAGCCAGTTGGTAAAGGATCACAAATGAGTCCAATTATGCCACACTGGACTATAATTGGGTTAAAGGGCTGTCATTTACCTCTGAAATGAGAGCTCAAATGGTATCTGTCAACCTTTGGAATCAGGAGTTACTCTGGCATCAGGAGTTACTAATTAGCTGCTACAGAAGTCCAGCACACAGCACAACCAATCATCGAAAACACAAAGAGTGAAAGCACTTGTCAGAGCAAATTAGTAGTTTTGGCTTTTTTTTTCCTCAGCCAGCTGAGGAGAGCCATATCTAAGTAGATAAGCCATATCTAAGTAGAAATGTCAAGAAAAACATATTGTAATTCTTCTGAAAGAGGAGATAAAAAGGACATGAAATGGAAGACATGAAGAAAAATAAGAATTGATCAAGGAAAATAAAATTTTAAAAAACCAACCTGCAATACCCTGAGATGTAATGGAATGCATATAATAGTTAAAAGCCTGGTTTTTGCATTGTTAAGTTTCATCATCCTTTGAGACCCCAGTTATATAAATCACTGCTATCTTTATTCACAACTCACACAAACCAGCAAACAGAAATGCATGTATCGGTGTCAAGTTCCTAGGAAAACAGACTAACAGAAAATAGAAATACCTTAAAAGAGGAAAAGACCAGGAGAAACTCAGAGAAAACGTTACACTCATCACACGACTGGTGTACACACACACTCTGCTAAACCTGGAGAAGCATACACTTACTGTCAATGTGAATTATGGGATGGGCTTTCTTGGACTTTTTATTTTGGCCCCATGTTTGGAAAATAACCATAAATGGTAGGTTGTCTTAAAAATGGCTTACCAACAGGAAAATATTAGAACTGATTCTGAAACATTTAAGGCTTTCCGATTGCAACATCATGAAATTGAAAGCCATCTCCAGCAACAAAGGAACTCATCACTGACAAAAATAGCACTGCTTGGTGAAGTCTTGTTATGAAAAAAGGTTACACTTCTAATTCAGGTTTTGCTGTAAGCTGGTCTCAAGTCAATTCTAAATTTTCCTAATGAGAAATTTTTTTGTAGTCTTTAAGTCAGTAAGAATTATCCTTTTGTGTTTTCCAAAGCTGTGTTTTAAGTGTCCTTCCTTCTCATTTGAAATATTTAGAAAACAAGACACTATTTTTCTGCAAATTGGTGCAAGAGAGATTTTCCCCCTGTGGCACCCATTTAAGTTTTCTATGACAAATAGGCCTTACATCAGAGCTTCAATGGGTGTGTAAAAATAGAAAAGAAAAAAATCCTCTCACTTCATTTTAATTGCATCTTTTGAATAACATGCTCAGCAAACAGTCCCAAACACCTTGATATAGGTCCTTGAAGGCATGGAATACAGATGACAGATTCCTTCTCTGGATGAGAGGCTTTATCAGGTTAATTGTATTCTGGAAGACCTAAGTCTGTGCTTTATAGATGGCTTTTGTAGAGATTTCCGATTAGCTACTAGTTGAGATTTAAGTTTTCATTAACTGCTAAGTGGAAAAAGATCAACTAGTCCATATTCCATTCAACATCAGTCATCAGCCAGCTGCTTTGTGTAGCAACTGAGTGCATCTTTATTTTAGAGTGTATTTTGATTTTGGGCAAAAGATGACAATGCATAATAATCACACTCAGAGTAAAAGTTGGACAATAAACCTCTACAGTGTGGCAATATTTTAAAGAAAGGACTCCCAGCTCTCAAATATCACATGCAGGTGTGATACCTCAGCGGGAAGCAGCTTAGGGATGGATGAATAATTCTGTCTGTTTACCAAGACTATGCACATTACATATGCCATTAAAAAAACCCAAACAAAACAAACCACAAACAAACCCCCCCCCACCTCATTCTTTTGCCTCCCTGGGAGGTGCTTGTAGGCTACCTTTTAGCTGTAAGTGCTTTATAATCCAAGCTGACTATAGCTGAAATTGGTGTCCCTTAGCTGCTTGATTAGTTAGATAAATTCTGCACGCTTGTGTCTGGGATCCATGGTAATGAAGTTACGTTGCTATGCTATGAAATGTGCGGGAGGGTCCAGCACTTCAGGAAGGATATGATTTCCAGGGCTAATGAAACTTGGTAGTGAAGGCAAGAAGGAATGCTTGGAGGAATGAACAAAAGCAATCACTGGAACAGTGACAGGGGATTGCTCAGGTCAGTGGGTACAGGCAAGGCATCCATGCCCCAGGGAGCTTCCCTGGGAGGGCCATAACAACCACCCCAAAGATCATTTAAAAGTGGTGTTGTGGAGGAAGAGTATCATAGTTCTGTTCCTGTCATAGGAAAGCCTGCATGGCAACATTTTTACAGGTATTTGTGTGGAGGATGCATTAACCCCGAAAACCAGGCAGATTGCTACAAATGATCTTTTTCAAACTTTCAATGGCCCTAACTATTACCTCTGGCCATTCTGGCAAGAGATGATTTTTTCCTCCCCTGAAATAACAAGAAAAAGTCTCCTCAAACCTGTTGTTTTAGTGAATGCAGAAGACTCCTCCTGTGTTCATGACCTGGGGGACTGCTGGTAAACTGAGAAGTCTGTTCTGATATTTTCTTGGGCATTCTGGTGGTATCAGTAATCAAATGGGCTGCTGCTGCCACCAGCATCTCAAGGATGGAAAATGAGGGAGGGAGGGAGGGAGGGAGGGAGGGAGGGAGGAAGGAAGGAAGGAAGGAAGGAAGGCCGGCCTTATTGTGTGCTAGAGGGTGTTTTCTGTTCCCTTTGGATCTTGATGCACCAGCTTAGACACTCAGGACATGGAATAAATTTAAAGGCCCAGAGATGAGACAGGTTTTTGTTCTTGACCAGAACCCTAACTTAAGTGAAAGGAGCAATATAACACATCAGAAAGGATAAATAAGAACTGTATGTAAATCTATTTGAATTCTTATGTGTACTACCTTATCACAACTGCAATTTTGAAAAGTTTAAGTAGCTTTTTCCATGTTATATTTAATATTCCCCCACAGTACCAAATAGGAGAGGTCTTGCTCTATTAAACAATGTTAAATACACATGAAGACAGGGCATAGTTTAGAAGACCTTTCAATCTATGACCAGTAAGAGTAAAGGAAAAGCATGTATCACAGTTTACTTAATGACAAAATCCTCCTTATCTTCTATTCAGGTGCCTTGCAACCTCCCCATCATTAAGTGACTGAACTCTGCTGTCACAGCCAGAGGACCTTGAAGAGATCAGGTTTTTTCCTCTGAAAATAATCTCACTGTGCACTTCCATCATAACTTGATTTGGAAGTACCTAAGTACTTCACAAATACTCATGAATTCAGTCTCCCAGTACCCACATTCAGGCTGCACAGTTAGAAAACAAGCTATATCAAACTCCTGTTGTACCCATTTCCTTGCATTTCTACATTAACTGTTCTTTCCCTGGATGGTACACTGCTGTTCACTGCGGTTCCAACTCCCAAGCCAGGAAACAGCAAGGGATTTGGATGACTGGAGGGGTGGTGGGGAATACAAAAATCCCTAGGAAACTTCAAAGGCTATCCTCTGGGTTTCCCAATGGATGGACAATGAAAAAGAGGGTGTCTTTGAAGATGGGCCAAGAGAAGAGAAGCCAGAATGCCACTTCTTTTAGAGGTCATTGTTCTGCAGAGGGATGTAGTTTTGCTGTGTTCTGGTGCTAGGGAACCCAAAGTACACGCTTCTAAAAGATGCTAGTTTCAAAGGAAGGCAGCTGCCTCTGCAAATCTTGGAAAAATAGGCACCCTCATTCGCGTCCTAGAATACACATTAAAAAAGTTTTCTGTTTACCTAGGCTACCTGAATTATAAGATTTAATCAGTTTCTCTTTGGCAAGAATTTTGGGAAGAGGAAAAAAAAATAGGCTCCAACCCCACTGCATTGAAACTAGTTAAAAAACCCATCAGGACAAGAACAAAACCCCCCAACAATATAAGCTGCCATGTATGCAAGACAAGTTAAAAAAATTATTTATAGAAAAAAGCAAGTGAGTTGAATACACAGAACTTGGCTAAAGGAAGACTAAAAGAAAGAGGACACAAGTATTAAAAGATAAATTGAAACCCAGAATGCTGTATAAAGAAATATATTTTAATGATATAAGAATAAAATTAGGAAATGGAAAACATAGCTGTTAAATAGGCGGGGAAACAATAATGATAATCTAAAAGGCTACAGAATTGTACTTTAAAGGAAGCTCTGAAAAATTTCCCTGTGTCATTAGGACCTGGACTGACTAAGACCTGGAAATTTTCTTTGTGAAAACAATTCCATATTGAGGAGAAAGACAATTACGAAAAAAAGTTATTCTGTCAATTTTAGTTCTCAGACCTGCTTGAAGGTCATTAACACAGCATCTTCCATTTAAGCCTGCAGTTTAGGACAAAATAAGGCCAACAACAGAAATTTCACAAACATCAACTTGGAGAAGCAGCTTTTTAAGGAAAACACAGTAACAGCAAATGATAGAAAAATGCTCTTCAGCTTTTTTCATATGATGGGGTTTTCTTAGGTATATTTTCATACTTTTGTTTGATTTTTGGTTTACTGACTTAGCATTCAAATGTAAAGTAAATCTGCATTTTCAATACTACCTTATTTGTCCCCAAATGGACAACACCTATTCTATGAAGATGAGAAAACAAATATTCTTAGACATACATATATATTCATGCTTCCTCATGGATGTACAAGAAATACAAGCCTGTATGGAAGTAGGTGGAATCTTTGGACAGCAAGAGTATTCCTCCAGCCAGAAGCTTGCTGAAATAATTCGTCTTGACTCAGGAGAAAAGGTACAACTGGCTCATTTGGACTGTGCATGGGGTGTCACTTTGCCCACCATACAAAAAAAAGCAAAAGAAAGATGCGTCTGTTTTCAGTGACAGCCTCACTCTCTCTCCCTGCTCAGCCGTGTCAGCTCTGCCAGTAATGAGCATAACCACTAATATCACTGGGGTTTGTTCTTTTGCAGCCAATCTCCCACACAGATTTATAAATGTGACTCTGATGGCAGTACCAGCCATTATGACTCTCACATCAAGAGGCTGATGCACACTTAAGGCTTGGGTTGATTACCTGTCTTTGAAAGAATCTTTCTCAATATTAATCAAATTGGCCTGCTCCCAGCAGTAAAGTACCAATGCCCACCACAGACAACACACACCCAGCCACGATTCTGCCCTATAGCAGATCTAATACAGATCTAATAGAAGATGCACAGGAGCAGGAAGGACTGAATGCTCCAAATGGCCTCCAAGATAACAGCAAATAGCAAGTGCATACAGAAAAGTACAGTAAATTAGTTTCATTGCATAAATCCCATTGGAACTGTGTACAAGTTTTGTCTGTGGGATGCTTCCATCAGTGTTACCAGGGCTGAGGGAACTAGGGGTAGGGTGGGGCCAGCTGCTTCAGTCTCACCTTCCTCCTGCATTTGCAAGAAAGTTACAGCATGCATACAGCTTGCAATTTTCAAAGTTGATTCAGAATTCATGCTGGTTTATAACTGATTCTATCGCCATGAATTTACATAATTTTTTCCCTGATCTCTCTTCATTTACTGGCAACAAAACATAAACATTCCAAATGACCTTCCAGGATTTATACAAAGTCTTCATGGCCCAGGCTGCCTTTCATCATGACATTTTCTTGGTATAGCAAGGACTCTAAAATGCCTCTTTTCCAGCACTTTGGAGAAGGAACCATTCCAGAAGTTTCCCATTTTTCAGATGTTCCCCAAGAAGATGCATGATGTTTTACACACAAAAGTGATTCTGGTTTTATTAGAATGGTCAATGGAATATCAGCAACATACAAATAGGAGAGAATATGGCATGTCTGAAGAATGTGCCTATCTCAGAAATTTAAAAGGAAGCCAATTAAAGGCCATCATCATACACTCAGTCAACATTACTCCCAAATGACGTTACTAATCCCAAGGTGTGATTTGCTACAGCAGCACTGCAGCCTACAACTTGAATCTCACTTTAGGGAGACAATTACTGCTCTTCCAGCAGCCAGTCTTGCTGACCTTAGGAGCTGCAGAAGATACCTGTAACTTTCTGCGGGGACCTGAGGGGAAGGAAGGTGTCCCAAAATACCTCAGTGGAGAGAAAATGACTGTGAATCAAGCCCCTCAGACAGTCCAAATGATTTACTGTGTAACAGGGACTGGCATGCAGCTGGATTCCAGGGTAACCCAGCAATGTGGCCTCTGTGGCCCCTGCTGGTTTTCTCCCTCTGACAGGAGGGATTCAGATTATACAGTAGAACCTGTACCAGAACAGCCTTGCTGCAGGTCATGAGACCCAGCACCATTGTTAGAGCTCTAATACTGAACTGCTGGAAAGATACAAGTAGCTGAAGAGCCACTGAGTGCACATGAGTTTGGCCACTCACACCACCAGCAGCACGATCCACAGTGAGAAATAATCACAGTAAAAGATGTTATTTCCAAAGTTGCTGTACTTTAGTCTGCACCAACTCCAAAGATTCCTTCCCAGCTCTCACAGGGTCCTTATGATTGGAGATACTTTAATGGCCTTGAATGGTAAACTGGGCTGAAAGGAAGTGCCCTTGATTTCACCCCAAAGCCTGAGAAAGGATGGCACAGGTCACAGGTGCAGCACCAACAGGAAAACCAAAATAAGCTCCTCGAAGGCATAAGAATGCATACCAATTTGCAATGGAGATGCGATTCTATCCCTCCCTCTTCCTAGAAATGCTAATTTTCCATTAGTCTGAAAAAAAAATTATAATAAAAAAGCCCAAACAAGCTCTTGCCTAACAAGCAGAAATCTTGCCTGGAACACCAAGATGAATCAAGCCAGAACACTGCTAATTTTATCTTGGGAGAAGGAAGGAGCACAGTGGCTTCAAACCTTCTAGAGCAGTAGCTGTGGGAGCACATCAGCTGGATCGGGAAAAAAACCCAAAAAACAGTCAGATAGGAAGCAGAGCATTCTCCTGAACAGATTATGCTAAGAAATGGCTCTGGAGTTACTGCTCCAAGGCTATGAGCAGAAACAGCAGACTGAATTGCTGGGAAAAAATTACCCCAAACCTTAACAAATCGCCAAAAAACTGACAACAGAGATCTTCGTCGTTAATTGGTTGGGAACACTCCATAATTACATGATTTATAAGAAGTAAATCTGGAGTGCCTTAGCGTGGATGAAAGAAACCTTAGTGTTAATCACTGCCCGTATGGAGGGAAAAAGGTCACAGCTAAGGCTAGCCAGTATTTTTTTTCCTAAGGATCGAGTGAAAGGCCAGACCATGTCTGTAGGAATTCATCATCAAAATGGTACCGGACTGTTTTCTCCATCCTAAACCCAGTGGATACGACAGGCGACCCCTGTGCTGCCTGCCAGGAGCCGAAGTTCCCTTGAAGAGCGATCCCCCCGCTCCCTCGGCACCGGGGCCGGCGGGGCTCCCTGGACGCCCCCCGGGCCTGAGCGGCTACGCTGGCATCTGGCCGCAGCACAGGCCACCCAGAGCCCCATAAGCACTCACTCCCTTCCTCCCGGCGAGGGGGCAGGACCCGCTGCGGGGGCAGGTGGGACCTTCCCGCAGCCTCAAGGAGAGCGGCAGCACCCGGAGACGGGGCGGGGGGTAGCGCCCGCCCTCTTCCCTCCCTCCTTCCTCCCTCCTCCCTTCCCACCCCCGTGACTCACCCGCCGCTCCCGGCGGCGACAAACCGCCAGCGCCGGAGTCACCGCCCCGGCCCGACCCGACCCGGCCCGGCCCGGCCCGCCCGGCGCTCCCCAGGGGCCACCCTGCCGCCCTCCCCGCGCGGGCGGGTCGGGCAGGGCGCTGCCCCCGAGGGACGTGTCACCCCGCAGCTCTCGAAATAGCTCAGCGAGAGGGGCGGCGGCGACAGATCCCTCTCCCCGTCCGTCCCTCCCGTCCCGCCCGCGCTGTCCGTCCACATCCCTGGCTCCTGGAGCGCGTCCACGGAGCGCATCCCTGCGAGGGCCGGCGCTCCCCGCCCTGCCCCGTGTCCCCCGGCCGGCCGGCCGCCCCCCCCGCCCGCGGCTGCGCCGGCGCGCCCCCGCCCCCGCCGCCCCCCGCCGCCCCGCCCCGCCGATTTGAATATGCTAATGAGGGGTTCCGGGGCCCTATGGCGGAGCCGGGAGACCATCACGTGGGATGGGGACGTGTCCTTGAGGGGTGGGCCCGACCTACCCAGGCTGCCTTAAAAGCGGGCGGCGAGCGAGGAAGCGCCTCAGTCAGAGCGAGAAAGTGCCGGGGCGGCGGGGCCGCGGCTGCTCCGCCTGAAACTTCTGAGTAACATCAACAGGGGGAGGGGAGGGCGGGCGGCGGTGGAGGAGGAGGAGGAAGGTGGTGGTGGGGGGAAGGTTAGCCAGCAGCGCAGCCCTATCCGCCTCTCCCTCATAAACCAGCCTGTGTTGGGCTGAGCAGGCCCCTCACACAAAGGAGGGCAGGGCAGGCAGGGCTGCCCCCCCTTCCCCCCCGCCTCGGCAGAGGGGCAGCGGGGAGGCGCCCTTCCCCGTGCACAGCACTCACAGCCACTTACTCCTCTCCCGTCCCCCGTCTTCTCTCTCTCCCCTCCTTCCCCTCACCTCCCCCCCACGGTTCTCCCTTCAGCCCCCCGCCCGCTGTCCATGTAGCCGCCCGGCCGCCGGCCCCTCCGCACTATGCCCATCTTACTCTTCCTGATAGACACGTCCGCCTCCATGAACCAGCGCACCCATCTGGGCACCACCTATCTGGACATAGCCAAAGGCGCTGTAGAGACTTTCATGAAGGTACCGGGCTCTGCCTTGCGAGAGGAGGCGAGAGAGAGCGAGCGAGAGTGACTGCGCGGGGAGGGGGCGGCAGGGAGCGGGGGGCTGCCTGGGCCGGGGGCGCGGGGCGAGGGCGGGCGGGAGAGAGCGAGAGAGTGCGTGTATGTGCGGGGAGGGAGGGAGGGGAGGGCCGGGCCGAGCCGGGGGGCTCCGGCGGCGGCGCCGCCTCTCGGCTCACCCTTTGCTTTGTCCCCCGCGCCGCAGCTCCGAGCCCGGGACCCGGCCAGCAGGGGAGACAGGTACATGCTGGTCACCTTCGAGGAGCCTCCCTACGCTATCAAGGTAACCCCCGCTCACCCCCCCCCCTCCTCCCCGGCCTCCTTCCGGCCCGTCCGCCCCCCGCCCGCCTCGCCCCGGCTGCCGGCGGTCCGGGGGAGCGCGGCACACTCGGGCTCCGGCGGCGGCGGCGCTGACATCAACATGGCCGACGCTTTTCCCCTGTGCGGTGTGTGCGAGCAGCAATGAACTGTGGGGGATATTTATTCAAGTTGGGAGAAGTGACAGCAACTCCAAGGAGAGTTCGGCTTGGCAGAGGCGAGCCAGGGGAAGGACCGACTTCAACCCGGAGAGCCCCGGACTCGGAAGGGGACGGCACTTCCCTGGCCCCGTCGTGGCGGGGGCGGGACGCACCGCGCGGGGGAAGGGGGCGGTGGGTCCACATGACACAGGACGGTGAACCTGTTGGAGGTCGCTTCACAAGCGCAGTTGGCTTCCATCTGGGAGGGTGATGTAAATAGTTCTGAGGTTGGGCACCGGTGTCCTCAAAGAAATTTGTCCTGGGGGACAAAGCAAAAATGCTCGTTTGATAAATGGGGAGTTCTATGGTTTAAGAGAAGTGCATCATTTCAGGCTCTTTGGAGCAACATCAAATACTACTAACTTCTGAGGTGTTTTGTTAGCATTTCTAGTGAGCTGCATGCAGCAGGGAAGGCTCTTTGTAGCCTAACAGGAAAGCAAAACTCGTATCTGCAGAATAAATCTTCTCATGTTTCTCTTTGCAGGCTGGCTGGAAGGAAAATCATGCAACGTTTATGAATGAACTGAAAAACCTTCAAGCTGAAGGACTTACGACTCTTGGCCAGTCCCTAAGGACAGCTTTTGATTTATTAAACTTAAATAGATTAGTAACTGGCATAGACAACTATGGGCAGGTAGGTTGACTATTACTAGGTGGAAAAATCTTAAGACACAAACTTCCCAGAGACAGCAATTAGCTAGTTGTCCAAAAGTGGCATCTTCACGGAATATTCAATATGGGGCCTTCTTCAAAAGTAAGCAGAGCTCAGCTAGCTTGAAGAAATACAGTCAGTGACTATAGTTTTGTACCCAACTTACTTTTTTTGTTTTCATTTCAGTCATTCCTCAGTTTTTAAGCTGTGATGTAGCCTCCAAGTTGACCTTCTCAGTTCAATTTTTTTATTTTTGTCAAGTCTATGTTCAGTACCTTAGCTGGCAAGCCTGATAGGGTTATGAAAACTTTGCTTTCTCTATACAGTGCTGAACAATTTGGGAGATGAGCCATTTTTCTAACAACACTGCATATCCAAAAGTACTGGAAGGAGCACAACTTTTTCAAAACACTTTCTTTCCAGTGAGTTTACTGCAACATTTCTCTGCATAAGTGTATTTTTATAAACCTGCCTCTTATATCAGAACCTTGAGAAACTGTGCTTTTTTTAATCTCTATTGCAACTATCCCTTTAAAACAGGACTTTTTTGGTGTGGGCCAGCCTTCTCATGCTCCTTAGTATGAGCTGCTAAAATACAGAAGTTGTAGGTTAAATGTGTGCATTAGGACTCAGTTCTTTCTGGTGCTGGATCAAAGCCTGGATTTGTTTTACTTGAAGGATGGTACTAGTGTTGGTCAAAGTATATAATGTACTTTTCATGTGGGACATACTAACTTGAATCTCCCCTTTTTGTTTGTTATTCTCATGTAATGCTTTGTCCACTATCTGAGGATTAGTACTTAGTACCACTCTGGTATTTAACATGGGAATATGGTTGTGAACATAAGTCCCTGTTCCTCCCCCCAGCTCTTTCCAGTCTGAGTTTGTGATAACATGCCCTATTTGTTTGTGAAGGAAGTTTCATGCTGCATTGTATGGCTTTGCCATGAGATGATCAAGTGAGCCTAAACATTTCTAAAATGCCGGTTTAGTGATGAAACTTAAAAAAAGTGCTAGTTCACACATGGGGGTTTTTTTTCTATTACCGTCTGCTGTCCTCATACATCTGTGTATAAGTCTCCCATTTTTCTGGTGTTTTACAGGAGCTGTATGAATCTTTCTTGAACACTTAAACCCTGTAGGCACGTACACAAACTATTTGCTCTTTCCCATTGCTACTGATAATTATTCTAATTAAACCCATGTCAAATAATTTGCTCTAGGTGAACCAGCTGTGCTCAACTACTCAAGTGGGCAGTTGAGTTGTCATGACTATTTTGACTCACTAGTAGTGTTCATTACTGCAATAGCTGCTCTTTTGTCTGTGAAGCAATGACTTTTTCTTTGTCTGATCCGTTTTGGTTGTAAGTCTCTGGGCTTGAACCCATCCTCATTTATGCAGTTTTTGCTCCATCCCACATGTGGAGCTGGCTGTTGAAGAGGTATTTGCATGGGCAGTCAGGTGACTAAACAGAAATTCTAGCCCTTTTTAGCATCTGCAAAAATACATGGATGTATTGCAAGTGGTAGGTCATCTGCTGCTGAAGTCAAAGATTCCCATTTTGTCTATTTTTAAAAATAATTTTTAATTTTTAAATTAATTTTTAAAAATAAATTTTAAAAATAAATTCCACAACACTTAACTGACCCTTCAGCATTTGCAGGATGAGATCTGGGGCACCTAATTGTCCTCAACTTCACACTGGTCTTTAAAACCATGTCTTGTTATCCTCATCTTCCTGTTGTTCTTGTCTACCACCTAAAATATACTCCAGACAAACAGATATTTAACTGTACATGGCATGAGAAACTTAAAAAATCAGGAAAATGAAAGTGGTCAGAATGCTCAGTTGCATTTGAAATAGTTTTCACTCAGAACATAAATTGCTGATTAACTTTTTTCTAAAGCAACTGCGAATATTAAGACCATAAAATAGTAGTTAACTGAAATTTAAGGGGCAGATACTTGAAGACTGAGTATGTCAGAGTAAGAGAAGATAATTTTACAAAAAAGCAACCATCTTAGGTGTGGTATTATGTAATAAAATCCAAACTGTTATTAATCTTCTTTTGTGGGAAATTTCTCTGGCTAAAAATCTTTTGACTGTTGTGCTTGTATTTTGATGTATTGACAAGCTTCTAAGATACTTGCTAAGATCCACTTGTTACACAAAAATGACTTGTAAAACAGATTTTTCTCACACATGCAAATGACAAGACATGATACAAGCCTGATGGGATTGTCTGGTTGTGTCTCCACCAGCGTGATATCCTGTGCCCCTGCTGAGTATGAGCTGTTTGGTTAAATGGCAGAGTAACTCACTATACTTGATTTCTTTCAAAGTTAACCAGAGTTCTCCATCAGCTGACCTTCTGAACAAGAATGATGGCTGAATGGTCATTCTGGAGTTGGGGAAAATCTCCAACAAAATCTCGTATTTTATTGCAACTTTAATGTTTGGATTTTTCTTATGAGTGTTTATCATATTACTCTTTAAGCAAATAAGTACTGACTTAGTTACTCATAAAGATTGAGTTACCGTGAGATCAGCTGGTCCCAGGATCTCACATTTAGATCATAAACGACACTGTCAACATACTTAGATTGTCAAGGGCCTGGAAGATTTCTTCATAAGCTATTTCTGATGTAAATGCTATGGTACGGCTTTGTAAATGCTGTGTCTTACTGAGAGGTTGCTAGATCCAATTGTTTTGAAGGCTTTTGCCAAGAAAAAATGTTTTTGGAAAGTACACGTTTTAAGGTGGCATTTTAAGCAGCACTTTTAGATTGATAAATTCAGTAGTATGCTGCTTGAATCCAATAATAGTTTTTTTCCCCCCTTAGTATGCTTTTTGTGATGATTATGATAGCAGAAGAATAAACCTTCAAATAAGGTGTCAGCTTTTAGCATTCACTAAAAATAGTGATCCTTTTCACCTTCTGCATTTTTATGGAGAGCTTAGGAAAAATACAGGATTTGGATGTCTCCAGGAACAAAGCAGTTTAAATGCACCAAGTTCAGTAAGGGCTTACTGTCACATCACACAAAATGGTGTACTTCATTAGCCCAGTTTACACTTAGATAATTGACTTTTTATTTTCTCCAGTTCAGCTTCTCCATTGTTTGAGGTAGTCAGAAATACCAAGCCTTTTACTGGCAGGTGTTTTGTCTTCTTGAAATACACTCTTAGGTCTTGTAACTGTGGCTTGTTCAGCAGGATGTGAGTAGTCACAATTTAACCAAATAGTTTAGAGTGTAGCAAGTGTGCAGCTTGTTGTAGTTGATACAGGGGTTAAAAACTGATAGATCTGTTTCTGTGGAAACAGAAAACATTGAAAATGTAGCTGCTGTTACAACAGAGTAAAAATGTAAACAAATGGTTGAAATGAACCGTCAACCTCAGTTATTTGAAGTTTGTAGTGAGGTTTCTAAGATTAAGCACTGAATCTGAGATAGGTAAAATAACTATCAGTGGTGTTTTGATAGTCGCATACAAAGGACCAACGTAGCACCACCAAAACTGGAATCTGATGCATGCTTGAAATTGCTAAAACTCGGATTTATTGATACCCCATGTGTTTCACGTTGCTTGTTATTTGTGTAATGATGGTCTCTTACTGTTTTTTCAGCACTATTGCATAGAATAACGTTTGAGAGGATAAAATACACTTAACTGAGTGGATTTCAAAGTGGTTGAGTTGATAAAGTATTTTTACAAATTTTTTCAGGGTGAAATTGCTTTAATCCTGCATATAGAAACAGCACTTTTCAATATTATAAGCTTTTTATGAGTTTTTTTAAACTTGCTGGAATATCTTGCACATATTTTTCTGCACCATAATTATTACTGCTATGGTTTGTTTGACTTTTAAACAAATCTGATGTAACAAAAGCACGCTAACTTTGTTGTTTTGAAACAGAAAAGTCAACTATAATTTGTCTAATACGAGCGCACTTAGAATAGGTATTTTTCATTCACAATGATGAATAAGGTGCTGCCTGGATTTAGATTAGTACAAGAAACATTGTTTGGGTGACTTACCAGGCTGTGTGCAGTCTTGCCGAAAGCCTTTTATTCTGTATTGTTTCACATATGAACAGAAGCATAACTAAGAAATTTCGAGGAAAACTAAAATTCAAATTGAATTCAACTGATAAAGAATATGTTGGGAACTTAAAAATACGCTCAGAGCTGGAATGACCGATTTCTGACCTGGAAGTTGGAGGGTATCCTGCATATGATGGCATTGTTTTTAAATAACTTTTTTCTGAGTGATTTTTCATGCTGTGTGTGACCATCAAACAATACAATTTTAGGTTAACTGCCAATTTATAGTTCTCTCTGAATATATGTTTAGACCCATTTATAGCTACAGTAGCAGAATTGCTGATGTGTTCCCACAGTAAAACTTGGCATTGGTCTGTAGAGTTCAATGTGCTTTGCCATAATGGCATAAATACTCTGGTATTCCAAATACAAGTAAATAGCATACCTAGGAGATAATGTCTAATCATACTTGATAGGCACAAGACAGCTTTAAGTCACACATTCTAGGCTGACTACTTGCTTATATGCTTGTCTAGGTTTTCCTGAGCTTATGAAAACCACAACGATCACAGATGTGAAGTACTGTTCCCTGACACGGACTACAGTATGCTTTTGCAGTGATACGTTCTGTTTTCTTTAAATCGTTGAGCAGTTTTATTTTCCCAAGAGGCTTTTGAGGATTGTTACTGGATTTTTTTGCTCTCAAAAGTCAAAATCCTTTGAGTATGGCTTTTGTCTTGGCATTGTGAGATCATAACACACTGCACTGAAATGGCCTGTGCTGCATGTGCCTCCAAATTTGGACCAAAGTTTAGGTTAGCATTTCCTGCTTTGTCATGCTGGCACAGCTGCACATGCAGTTTGCTTCTCATGTTGGTAGAGGCAGAGGTTTGTACTTCTAGAGTAGCACTCCTGGTCTCTTTTTTTTTTTTTTTTTTTTTTTTTCTTTTGCCCCCCTTCCCCAAGAAAACCAAATGGGAGAACTTCAGACAGCAGTAAACAACATTACAATTGTAAGCATAATAAAGGCAGAAATATGAGAGGCTTTCTCACAGTTTCCTGTTTTCTGTGAAATAGCAATGGATTTAACATAAACCTATATGGCTGCTAATGTCAAAGATCTGTATGTGAAGTGCTGGTAAAAATGAATCATTCCCATCTGCTGTGTGATGAAATTAAGCATACTGGTTTGAATTTATACCTTTTAGGCCATAACCTTTAAATGTGCCATCTTTTGAAACTTTTAGTTAATTTTGTTTTAGAATACCCTCTAGTGAGAGCTACAGCAGGCACTGTTGAAGTGGTTTTTTACATTATGAGGTGGAACTGCTTGCCCTTCAGCCCTCCCAGCACAACAAAGTTCAGCAAAAGTCTTAAATGTTTTAAAAATCACTTGTCTAGTTCCATTCCAGTGTATTTTTAAAGAATTTGAAACACCCTTACATGAAGCACTTTATTTTTTCCAATGAAAACAATCTCAGTAGTCTGTTCCAGTAGCAGAGAAAAGATACTTCATCATGTTCTGAACTTGCTTTGACCACTTTGAATCTTGAAGTGCTCAGTATTTAAACAAATCTGATTTGGAAGGGGCAGTGCCATAACATGTTCATTCATAAATTGTCTGAATACACTGCATTTTGTCAAGCTACACTGAAGAAATACAGAATGTCATTGGACTCATAGGGCACTGATATTGTTTTCTGATGCTCAGTATATAGAATGAGTGAAAAGTGGCCATCACTTGCAATGATTCTGCCCTCCCAGCTTTGAATCCCAACCTGATTGTATGCATCTGTATGTAAGGTGTACTCAGCCTAGATCCCTGCTCTGGAGCTTGTGGCCTCTTGTGTGTTCATAGTTGTGCCAACCTTGCTTCAGGTTGTGTGACTCCATATAGTAAAATAAATCAGTGATTGGTCAGTGAGATTAATAAACTGGCCTGTGACCTGTAGTGGTTCAAAATTGGTTTAAAACAGCTAACTGTTTTATCCTGCTGTTGTGATAAACTCCAGGAGGGAACTGTGGGGGAGTCTTGGGGAAATTATTCTGAGGAATTGCTCTGTGTTCATAGGTCAATCAGCTGATTTTAGTCAGCTTGTCAGTACTCTGGATTATTAACCCCCTAAAATGTGAGGAGATTTTTGTATACAAGCCTGTCTTTTCTTCTTGATGTTGTGTTTTTTGGTTGGGTTTTTTTCCTCTACTTAGTGTGCTGGAAACTGTAGGACGTTACCCTTCTCCAGCATGTGGAGAACAGAGGCCTGGCTTAGAACTGTGAATTGCACTGACTGAGCCAGAATCAGCTATGTAAAGTCATTGCTGTGAAGCAGAAAGGCTGCTGTAATTAGGGACTTGATCCAGGGCTTGGCAAGGTCAGTTATTTTTGGAATAAAGAATTCAGAAATTTGAGGAAATATAGCCAAAATAATCTTAAACTCAGTCTTTGGACCTGACTTTAAAGTTATGTTTGGTATGGATTGTTACTTTATTTTTCTTAGAAAAAGTTTATAAAGGCTCAAATACAACCTGTTTTTAGCAGCTTGCATGTACTATTGTTCATGCAAATAACTTGGACAACTCCTGTAACTTATTGGCTGATTATACAATTTCAGATTATTCCAATAGTGATTCATTTATTAATCTGCAAGTAACTAATAAGGTGCGTCTTTTTCTATAACTTAAAATTTCCATTAGCTTAAAAACAAGATACAAGTTGCAATCACAGTTGGTTTTGCTGCTTAGGTAGTTAATTTAATTTAAGAAAAAGATTCTTCCCTTTCTGGGATTATAATATATCTCTCACATCAGTACTTAAATGTTTCAAATGTTAGTGGCGTTTTGCTATTCATTTCGATGCAGATTGTCACTGTTTAGTTACTTGCTGAGTTTTATTATATATAAAATCTCTGTTCTGTGCATGTTTTGCTTTTTTTTTTTTAAACTGTCACATAATTGTGAAAGATTGAAGGACTGAATTGTTTTTGAAACTTACCAAGGACCTCACCTAAACTGGAGCACTTACAAGTTAATCAAGAAGTTATCACTTATATAATATGATATTTAAAACTCAATTAAATTTGTTCTTAAGTGAAAGAAACAGGACAAGCCTATATACGAACCTGTGGTTTTTGTAACTGTGACTTACTAATGTTGGGACCTCTCTGATTTAGGCATATGAAGACATGAAAGTATCTTGAGGTTTTAAGTTTGATGTCTTAGTAAATCTGCTATGTATTCATCATTCCTTTAAACTGCTTCCTTGACACATGCCTTCTGTTGTCACATGTGTACTACTCAATATGGAGATTTTGTATTCCAAAATGAACCATTCTTGCATTGAAACTCATTTTCAGGCTGCTTTGAGTTGCCTTTTTTGTTTTCTTGCTGTTAGTTTTGGTTTTGTTCTTGGCACAAACTTTTTGAGAGAATTCCAAAATGACTGAAGTTGCGCAATTAAATAGTCTTTAAGCAGTACATTCAGTGCCAGACTTGGAAACCCAGAATGTGTAAAGTTATGAGCATCTATAAAAATGATACTAAGCACAGTGAATTTTCTTGTGGTATGTTTCAGGATGGATGTGCAATGAAATCACTGCCTATAGAACACAAACTTGCAAGCTTTAGCAAAGCAAGCAGCTGATATGCTTAGATATATCTGTGACTTTGTTTTTGAAAATGGGTTTGATGTCTCTTGTGCAATTCAGATAGCTGTTTTGTCTCTAGCATTTCTAATTATAGAAGTGATATCTAACTGGATCTTTGATTTTTGCTGTACAGGTTTGACTGGACACAGCTAGTTTATATGTTTGGAGGTTCAGTAGTTAATTGAAGTTGTAAATGGCTCTTTTAAAAAAGATTTTTGGGGATAATACTTAGGTCCAAAATACCAAGGAACAAATTACTTGCTTCCATCCTATTTATTTTCCTCAATACCTTAAATTTCCTTTTCTTAAATGGAACTTAGGTAGCTCGTGTTATGGACATAATGGTTGTTTCAAGAATTCTCCCTTAGTTCTGTAACTGATGCGCTGAGGAGTTTGATCTCTGGCTCAGCTTTAGGAAAAGTCTGCTGTTACAATTGTGTTCTGCTTTGAAAGCCTTATGCTAAATGTATTTTATTTAATTTCTTTTTTTATTTAAGTCTACAACTTAATTTGTTCCAGAAAGCTTCATACCACCAAACCAATGTGTGTACAAATACTGTGTGTGCAAAAATTATTTCATCTATTGCTAATCTGTAGTGCCAGTAAGGAATGAAGCAAAAACCATGTAACTGCCTTGTAATCCTACACAGGTGTTCCAAATAAGAAGTTGTGCCTAGCCCGTGTCTTAGGCATTGTAGTAACTCTTAGGTATTTATGTAGCTAACTAAAGAATTGTCTAGAATATGGGAAATTAATTTGCCTACAATAACCTTGCTGTAGTCTATAGAGGAGGACAGCTGAATTTAGGTTTTGTAATCCTGCCTCATGGAGGAAAGATATTTTTTGGTAGCCATCCTTACTGTAAAATCATTGCCATTATGTTGACTTTCAGAGTGTGAATGAGTGCAGGAGAAATCATTACTGCTTGAACAGCATTTTCCATTTTATGGGGAGGGGGAAAGATGGTGAGTTAATGGAAGCATGGATTCTGACCTTGATAAATTCTAGTGGGCCTTCTTAAAACTCTGTTTTTAAGGTCTTCTCCAAAAGACAACATAATTTGAGATAGAATACTGGAGGGGGGAGAGAGAGAAGTTAACTTCAAAAGCAAAGGGAATGTGTCTGTAATACAGTTTAATGTTTGTGGCTGAGCCTCCCAAAGATGGGCAGTCTCCAGCAAAAAAAGGGAGTAGTGGAATGATAGTATGTGCTTCCATGGTGTCTAGAAACCATGAATCAACTGTTGGATTAAACATGCTTTAAGAGATTAGAGTTCACTGATGGATTGCTTCTTATTTGTACTTATACAAGTACATCTAGAGTATTTAGATATATAGTTTTAAAAAGGAGGTATTAACCTGTTCCTGTGTGTTTTCGGGTAGTATGCAACAGAACATGCCTCAGGTTTATCTTGTCACTCAAATCACCTCATATGAGGATAGATTTTATTAACTTTTGCCCCCTCTGCTGGCTGGTGTTCCAATTGCAAAGTAAAGTACAAGTTTACTTAGGTGAGGTACTCTCTGATAGGCTAGTTTGGCCAAATACCGGTTTATAAATGTTGCTTTTATGCAGCTGAAACTACAGCAAAATCCATGGGAGTTGTAATTTGGGAGGATCACTGGTGGTGTTGAGAGTTGGTGTTTTCATAGTACAGTTACTGTCATGGGCTCAGTCAAGACTCATTAAGCATTTGTTAAACTTGTTTCTTTCCCTCATCCCTTGGTTGAAGAGATGTGATGGTTTTACTCACTCTGTTATATATACAGAGGAACTAGATCTTTATAGTTCTTGGGGCCACACTTTGGGCTTCTAAAATGTGCTATTATCACCTGCATTTCTGATAGCAGTTGTTTTCCCCTTAAGACATAGGGTTCTCTTCTTTTGGTTGTAGTAAGGGGATCTCTCAAATTATCTTTAGCAGGTGATTAATTTACCTGTGTTCTTTCTGAAACCTGTCTGTGGGTGAGGTAGTATTCCCAACTGCCTAGTGTGAAGGAAAGACAGAGCACAAGTCCTCCTGGGTACTGGAGGGAGAGCTAAAAGATTATAGTATTATGACACAGGATGCTTGTCCATACTGCAGGTGTGTGTGAACTAGCTCTAATAGTAAGAATCATCCTGCTGTCCTGCAGCCCTTTCAGAAAAACACAGGGCATTTTTCTTGGAGATTAGTGTCATTTCTGGAATGGGGCTTTCATTAGGTTGTTTCATAAGATTTCTTTTTGTGACTGATGTTATCTTTGTCATTAATCAGGCATCAAAGGAGATTTCTGGTTTTTATTAAAATTTCTTTTATGGCTTGAAATCTTATTAACATATTTCAGAACACATCCTGTCTGAAACTCAAACTGGTTGGTGTAGTTCTCACTGGACTTTCTTCTGTGACTTCTGAAAGTGATCTTGAAATACATCTGCTGTACAAATATCTGATCTTCTCCTATTAAGACAGAATTGCTACCACTGCAAAACTGTATTACATATTGGATAACCAACAGCATCAAGGGAACATATTGAAATCTTTATGAACAGCAAGACAGACGAGTTAGCAACTTTCCTTGTCTGTGAAGTCCATCTTGTGAAATCTTAAGCCTGTACAGAATTCCAGTATGTTCTTCAGCTCTTGCTTATTCAGGCCAAAACCAGAAGTTTCTCTGACACTGAGGTGCTTCCACTTCAAGGAATCAATTTCACTTCTAAAACAGCTATAGTAAATAAATACAATTTCAAAGTTATTTTTATCATGCAGGTTCAGTCACTTAGATAACACTGTGATGGAGTTTAGAGGTGCTGTATTTTTCAGTCTGGCCACGGAATTATGGTGCTCTTGTGGCATATCCTGTGAGAAGTCAGATTTATCAAAGCACATGTTGTAGTAGAATTGGGCTACCCTTCTTGCTCTCCCCCACCCTCAGCATATTCTTCATTGTGTTCTGATAGATCAAAGTTTCATGGTGTGTTTGTGCTAAAAATTAGATGATATGCAGAGTAGCTTCATCTGGGAAAACTTCCATTTAAAGACAGTTTGCTTATCAAGTAATAGGAAAGAATTTACTAATCTACCAAAGTTGAAAGCATGTTAATTCCCTAGTCCTATAGTGCATTACATGTATGTGCAGGATCATGGTGTGTGTCTACATTCATTTGAAAATCCTTAAAGGCAAAGTAATTTTTGTAAAGTTTAATTACTAGGTATAAATTGACTAAAATACTGTTGTGATGCCAGTGTATTCAGCTGTGTTTGTGACTTGGGAAACAATTGTGTGAAAGCATGATACAGTTGGTTTTGTAGCACTTGCCAACTATATTGATTAGTTCTGTGGGGGTAATAGAAAATAGTCAAAGCTGCTGAAAATGTGAGTGGGAGAAGTAAGTTGAACAGCATGCTGTAGTTCTTATGTAACTGATGATCAGAACAGTTGTTAAATACCTCTGTGTACTTGACTGATTGTGTTCTGCCTTGAGCAATGAAGGGGAAAGTCTCTAATAAATGTTAATGTCTCAGACATTTCCTGATTTTACTAAAGCGTAACTGAAGTTTCTAAGAAACAGAAAGTGAAAACCATGATGGATTTGGACCGTCTGTTTTAGTTTGAAATTCAAGCTCAATATTTCAGTATTTTTTAAAAGCTGTTTATCAGTTTAAAAATAGCTTTAAAGCTAATAATTTTTGTCATTCTTTTAGATTTCATTTTAAGCTGTTGTTTTTGGACAATGGTTGCTCACAGATTCTCACGAGCATTTGTGAGACTCTTGACCTAAATTATAAAAAACAAAGATTGAATTCAAAAATTGATATTGCAGTTTTGTGTTTCCTGGTCAGATGTCTAAATTTACTGACAGTTAGGGCTGATACTTCTGAAAATGAAAAGGCTCTGCTGTGATAATGGGAGATAGATGTGCAATACAGCTTGCCAAGTTTTATGATTTACTGAAATGAAAGTGTACCTTTTAGACATTTGTCGTGATCTCAAAATGCTTTTTTTCCAGTTCCTCGTGATATGTTCTGTTAAAAAATATGCACTTCAGTTCATGTCTGTTTTCAGCTTCCAGCCTTTCTTGGGCATGAAGTTTCTGTACTACTAAATACTTTTGTAGTAGTTGCTTGTTGTGTCATTTATAGTCTCTGATTTGATGTGTTTTGGTCACATTTCTACCTCATCTATTTCTTCAGTTTTTCAACACTTCTGACTCTGAAATTAATATTTAAATGTGTTCTTTGAGATAACAGTAGTATTAAATTAATCTTTTCTTCCTGCATGTGTAATATTGTATACTTGCATATGTAAAGATCACAATAGCTCTTGAACTGCTGTACCTGTACACTTGGAAGAAGGAAAAAAGTCATGCGTGTATTAATTAGCTATGCTGAAACTTGATGCTAAGCTTGCTTGCTAGTGGAAATGAGCTCTTAGTTGTGAGAGCCTTAACCAGGCAATAATGTGTCTTGATAATTTGATACACTCCTGACTTGATGTGAGGCTCCCTCGGAGAGCACAAGCTGAGCACACAAGCTGGGATGGCATGGGATGCCTCTTACTGTGACCTGTTGTGAGTGGTGTGTAGCTTAGTGGTGCTCTGTATTTATGTGTTATTTGAGCACAGAGCTGCTTCAGCTGGAGACTAAGGAAAAGGCAACCAGCACAACTGAGTTGCTTTGTGTTTTGGAACAGTCATGAAGCTGTCAAATTGTTCCAATGGAAGTGTTGTGTAACAAGTTAGTTTAAGGCTTTGAATCTCTTGCTTGTTCCTTTTTAGCCAAGCAGGCTTTCCCTGGTATTGATGCTGAGTTTTAAGTAACTTTGTTTCCAAAAGAAGTCTGTGGGTTTTTTTTTTTTTCCCCTTGGTGCATATCTGTCCTTGAAAAGGCAGATTGTAGGTGAATGAAAAAATCCTCCTTGGACCTTGTTACAGGGTGGTCAGCCATTAAAACCTTAGGTGCTTCTTCCTTTTTTTGCCTCTGCTACAAACTTTCAGAAGGAAAAGAAGTGTGTTGAAAAGATTTTGCTTCTGAAATAAATAAAACCTCATGCTGGTTAGCTAGTTATTGGAGTAAGTTGTAAGCAGGCTTATTATTATTTATACCTTGTTATCCTGAGATGCTTTCCAGTGCATTGCAGTGTACCTGTAAGTTGCCAAAGAGCTGGTAGTGTGCTCTGTCACTCATTGTTTCTCTGCATATCCAAAATAATTGGGCTGGACTGAATTAATTACCTATGCATTTACAGTCAATGGTGTTGCTATGTATTTAGGAGAATATCGTATTTCTAAGATGTGTAAATATGAAGTGGATTTTTTTAAAGTGTATTTCTAGGGGAAGATAAATAGAAAGTAATTTGATTACTGTGGATTTAGGTTATTTAGATTGAAATAAAATTCTCAACTGATGTTGACAAAACTGCTGCAGTTTAGTTAAAAGAATTGGTAAGTCTTCTGGAATTTAATTTTGTCACATCTCACTGTTCAGAGCTTACATAAATAAGCGGGGGTTTTCTTAGAGGAATACTTGACTTAATACTGGTTTTGAATGCCTTTGTATAACTCAGGTGAGGAGCAGGGTCAGAAGAGTCAGTGGTGGTCATTAAAAATTAATGACATGGAAATTTTTAGTCAAAACCAGTAAATCTCAGTAATAGGCATTTTTACTGGAATTCTTCCTTGATACATTTTAATTATGTTTCTGAACACAAGTTGATTCTTAGTACGTCAGTGACTGTCCTTTGTATAGGTAAAATGCTTGTGATATTATAAAAAGTAGACTGAGGATGAAGACATTTCTCCCTCAGACATGTTTTGTAGGGAGCTCAAGCTCAGCAACTCTTGTTTCCTTCCTTATAATTTCATAATCATTCTGAGACCAAACTGTTTAAGGCTTAAACTTCAGATGGGTAAAATTGAGACAAAGTATAGTTAAGGAATAAAAAAAAGTTTTTCAAGATAATGAGTATATCCAGGTAAAAGGTGTTGCCAGAGATGAAAATTTTAATACTCAAATTGCATCAGAATATTAACTTAAAGAGCATTGCTTATGACATTCTAAAACTAAAATTTTATTTTTATCAGCTGTCAATTCCTTTCTACAATAATTTCTTAGCAATAGGGTTCAAGTATTTTTATGGTCAGTATTCATGAGAATATCTATTTACAAACCCTGCTTTCTGTATTATTTCAGTGCAATGTAATTAGCTTTCAGCTGATGTTTTGCAGTTATGGTAAACTATTAGTTGGCAGAAAAACATACTGTAGCTGTTAAGAATGAAATAAGGCTAAATATTCTTAGGAAATTAGTTTAATTAAAATTGAGTGTTTTGAGAGTCCTTAAATCTTTTGAGTAATTGTTTAAATTAAAATACAAAGTAGCTTGGCTTTTATGGGAGAGATTGATCTTTGTTTTAATGAGTTTTGCTTATTTTTTGTAGTAATAGTATGTAATAGATTGCTATTTGAAAAGAATTTTAAACATTTTTTTCACTAAGGTTTGAGAATATATTGACCACTATAAATGTGGTGTTGCCACAGTAATCAAACTGGATACCCTTCACCAAATATATTTCAGATTAAGTAATAGTTCTGTTTGAAGCACAAAACCAGTAGATGATCTTTTATATTGAATGGGTTCTAAAAATGGGTTTAAAAGATCTTCTAAAACCTATTAATTCTCTCCCCATATTTTTAGAGTGAATCATAAGCATTCATGAGATAGTTTATCTTTATAAGCAGAATTAGACTCTGGGTTTAGTTACATTTTTCTTAGTTTCCTGAAGAAGAAAAAAAGGCCTTGAGATCAGCAAGAGAAGGAAAATAGGACCTACTAAAAAAAAAAAAAATCTTTATTTTGGTGACTTTTATTCAGTCCTTTATTAACCCTAGGTAGAGTTAAATGTGGTACCTGAGCTTGGAGTTGACATGTCCATGGAATTCTTTGGAATTCTGTTTCAGGAGGCAGAGAAAGCTCCTAGAATACTGGCAGTAGATAAAGGAAATACCAATAACTGACCTCAAGTTTTTGCTACAGCTAGGCTAGGTGCATGTCTTGGTGGGATCCTAGAATATCTTACCTTGTATATGTTTTTGTCTTAAATGATACATGTGGCAAGCTTATTTTTCAGGTATTTGTTTCTGAAGTAGATTTTGCATGCATGTTGAAGCACTTTGATCAGAATGGAACTGCTGCTATTTATATCAGTCTTAATACACAGAGTGTTAATTTTTAACCCAGGGGTCATGATCACAAGATACTATGCAAATACTTTACTTGGAGACACAGTAATTAAATCACACAAAACCTTGGAATAGGGGGAGTTGGAAGTATCTTTTGAGGAGATGGTTGTTTCTCTAAACAGCTGCTAGTTAGTCAGACTACTTCAGCAAGCATTATTCTTGAAGTCCTGTTAACCATTGTTGCTGTGTTTCTGTATGCATTCATTGAATACAGACATGCTAAATGTCTAGCTTTCCATGTTCTGACTGTAAAAAGGCTCAGAAACCCATTGTGCTGTACTATGTAGTACACGAGAACAAATACCTCAAGCTTTGTTGTTTTGTTGGTGGATATCAGTGGCTATTTAATGACTGAACAGAGTTTGTTACATCATTTTAAGTAAAACTACTTTTTTTCCCTTAGGGACGAAACCCTTTTTTTCTGGAGCCAGCAATAATTATAACAGTTACTGATGGAAGTAAATTAACTACTACCAGTGGGATACAGGAAGAGGTAAGATCTAACCTCTGGTTACAGTGATGTGTACTAAACATTATTTAAACATTGATATTGTTTACAGTACGAGTGTATTCCTCAGAATAATGCTCATCAATAGCTTAAACTTGCTTGTGTTTTGAAGTAATTTTATGCAATAGCATTACAGAAAAACAAATAACTTTTTCCTTACCTCATGCAACAGAAACCTGTGGTACAACTGTTGATCTGTTTAGTAGAATGAGTTTGTTATTTCTGTCTAGGGAATTAATGGTTTTTCAAATGTTAGCAGAAGGAATTGATTTCTGTAAAGTATGTATGTCTTTAATTGGTTTTGATATAAGTTCTTTATGTACAGACTCAAGTTAAAGTAGTGATTTCCCAAAGGATGTGGCCACTAGGGAGTATGTGAAACATGTACTACTCTCACACTGAGTTCTTAAAAAGATTATAATCAAATCAGTAGTCCTTATAATTCAAGATAAGAACTGAAGAAATATATTCCAAATTGAATCTGTAGAGCAGTTTAAAATTGAGATCTGAATATACTGGAGTACCCACTCAGACATCTGGCTAACTTAGAGGTATAGCAAATGCTGAGGCACTGAACTACTTTAACTCACTGGCCGTTTTGAATTCTTTCCTTAAAAAGATGAAAGTGGTCACAAGGGATAGGATTGGTCTGGCCAGCTCAGTGTCCATAGTAAAAAAAAAAAAAACAAACCAACCAAAACAAACTACAGCAAATGCCTAAGCTCATTCCCTTTTCAGGGAAAAGGTTAATATCCAAAACTCCATTTTAAAACTTAAGGGGAGAATGTAGACTTGTGCCTGTGCTGCACCACATTTGACTGTACAGGTTAACTTGTACTTTGCTGTTCATTAGTGACTCAGATTTCTCCTAATAATGTATTATATTGCATTCTTACAGCACTTACAGAATTTCTCTGTATGAAAAGTGGTATTTGAATAGTTTTTGTAATATATCTGACTTAAAGGAAGAGAATTGCATAATTCTGTGTGGACTCCCAACAAGCATAGCTAGTAACTGAAAGGGAATTCCTGGATCACAGTAACAAGTAGGTTATCTGTATGAAACCTCACTTCCATCATACTTTTTTTTACCCAATAAGCTATTTTCAGATTAATCTGGTGATTGAATGGGTGCAGTACAAAATACTGAGTAGACTAGTGTGACGCTTTTTGAGTCTTTTGCAACATACATGCAACATCTGTTAGCAGCAGAATACTATTTTAGCTGTGTAAGTCCTTCCTTGAGGAGAATAATCTCTGTTGTCAGATGACGAGTAAAATCTGACACTGACATACTGGAGTGAAGGACACCAAGGTGCTCAGAGGGTGAAGCAAATAACTTCTGGGTAGAGGCTGAGAACTGGGTTTGTTCAGTCTTCAGAAGAGAGGACTGGGGAGTCCTTTACCACCCTTTGCAACAGCTTAATGGGGCAGGGAGCCTGTCTTTTCCTGGAGGTACCCAGGGCTGAGATGAGAGGCAACAGCTGCAAGTTCTCCAATGGGAAATTCTGATTGGATATCAAGAAAATCTTTAACTGTATGGGTGATCAACACTGGGCATGTTGTCCGGTGGTTGTGGAGATGGGAAAAGCTGCATTGGACAAGGTCCTGAGCAGTCAAAAGCATCTGGACTGTATAACTTATGTCATGTGTCCCTTCTAGTGTACGCAGTGCTATGATTCTGTGTTACATTTCCTTTCATCTTCATTATTCAAAATGATTTAGGTAAGTTAAGCTCTTTCTCTAACAAGAGTCAGGTCTTTTTTATAGCCAGCCAGGGTTTTTTTGTTCCTTTTCCTTTTAATGTGGGTACAACTTTTTCATGTTAGTCTTTGCAAGAAGACATTTTCCTAGAGTCAGGCAACCATTTGGTCATATATTCACATCTTTAAACTGTTGTAACTTAGGTTGAGAAAAAGAGCTTTCTGGTGACTGCATTAATCTACTAAATTTAGACTTGGCTCATGAGCAGTCCTGACTGATAAGTGTGCGCTACACCCAGAGTTTGTGTTGTGATCATGTCAAATTGAGCCCAATGTTACAATTTTGTGATTATTAAATTACATTCTAGAAATGCAGAATTTGCTCTAATAATAGTGAATTAATGTGGGGGTTTTTTGTTATAAATAAGCCAATGTAAAGGTGTTCCATTCCTCCAGAAGGCGGAGTAACCACTTTTCTTCCTGCAAGACAAAATGCAAATTTGTTTGTATGCTTTTTCATATGTATGTACTGGGTATGTTTCACACCCAGCAAAGAATGCGATTTTTTTCCCCCCCCCTTTTTTTTGCCGTAGGTGTATTGGTAGGAGCATTCTTAACACTATCAAAGAGGAACAAAGCATTTGAAGGGCGCTAATGTCTTTCAGGGATGATCTTTTGCTGTTGTCAGTGTGTGTCCTATTGATCAGAAATTTTCTTTGTCTCCATTGAGTGTCCTTTGCAGTTACCTCTCAAGTTGGACGTGCAGAAATGAACTAGAATTAGTACAGGAACACCACCCTGGAGATACAGAGGTTCATTGCTCCTCTTTGGTTACTAACAAAGCTTTTTCAGTCACTTTCAAATGTCCTGTTCTTTGGGTTTGACTTTGGGGAGGCTTTTCAGAGTTGGTGTTGGAAGTGATCATATCCCACTGGCTATCACAACGTTTTTACGTCCTAGCATCGACTGAGGCAGTATATTTTTAGTTCTTTTAAGACATATGTACAAGAGAACCAACAATGTTGGGCTTTGGTGTTTTGTTGGGGTTTTTTTGGAAAGCCTGTGAAGCCAGCATGGAACCTGGAGGCAAGTTTTCTCAAAGCTTTGTCATTCAGATGAACATTTGCATTCTTACAAATGCAATCAGTTTATCACTATGCGAACACTGTCATTTGCCCTAGTGTGAAGCAGTCAAGCTTAAACCCTGTTCCAGAGCTCTTGCTGAATTCTTCAGATGTCCTGTTCCTTTGTGGATTTTAAAATGTTTGTTGCACATAGAGCCTTACCCTTCAGTGAGTGCTTCCTTGTCTCTCACGGGTGTGGTTACTCAGACTGAAGACAGAAATTATATTGTCTATGCAATTTTCTCCACCTGCACAAGTCAGTAACATTTTTGGTTCTGTCCCTTCTGGCACTGCTTTTTAATGCACCAGTGCCAATGAATAGAAAATTACCTGCATCAGTTCTATGTGTTCTGCGTGGCCTGTTGACCAGACCCTTCCCTGGATTCACTAGTTCCAGTCAGAACTTGAGGAGGGGATGGGCTCATACTATTGGCAAACCATCATTAATTAGTAGGTCTCATGTTATGGATTCCTTACGGAGTGGCTTTTGCTTCTGGCCTGATCCTCCAAATTCAGTCTTAGCCCTTTCTTCATCTTTTGTTAAGCAAATGTTTAAATGCTTGAAGGGATTTCTTATTCCTCTTTATATTATGAAATAACATACTTTTCCAGTTTTACAACTGCTGAGCTATGTTCCCTTGTCCTCCCTCTACATACCCTCTAAGTAGCATTTAACTTGTCTGCAAGACTGAAATGGGGTTATTAGCGTATTGATACATTCTGATAATTATACAAGCAAAAAGCATAAGCAATGCTGCTTGGTTTCTGTTTGTTGCTGTTCTTCGGATCTTCCAGTTATGAGAGACTCTAACAGGAGGAATCTGTGATTTTCATGAGACTTCATCCCGCAGCTGTTTGGCATTGGCACATTGATCCTTCCCAGAGCTGATCACCTTGTATTGCAGTTGTAACAACTGTGACAAGTGTCAAGGTTCTGCTTATTTTGAAGAATAATCAGGAGCTCTAAATGCTCCATTATGTTTTTTATTATAGTTCCTCCAGTTAAAAATTTTGATTTCTAAACAAATTCTGCAAGAGATGTGTAAATAGCATTATATTATTATATTATTGCATATTATTAAGAAATATGCAAATATCATTAAATGTATGTTCCCATTCTTTCTCATCCTTATTATTCCTGGTAGCAGGAGTTTTTGGGTTCACAGCACTTGACACTGAGCTCCAGAGCTCTTGATGTGTAACTATATCAGCTCAGTGAGTACTTGGTCATGGTTAATGCTGGCTTTGGAATGGCCAAGTACATCATGACATTGACATGGTGTGTCAGTTGACCTTGATGTCTTTGGGATCTCCTTGAGTTATCTCCCATGGAAGAACAATTTGTGCTTGTGTTATAACTGCATAGGATTGGATGGAAAAAGATGTGAAAACAATGTTTTTGATAACTAAGTAGAGTTTATCACTCTGTCAAGAGCTGATGTTCTCAGCTGGGCTTGAATAGTTACCTGTCCTTAGTCCTGTAAGGACGAAAGTCTGCATTTGCTTGGAATGTGGGATGTTTGTCCTTTTTCTGGGTACCAGAAGAGCATGCAAGGAAGGTTACTTGCAGATAGATTTCTTTTTTCTAAGATTTTTCTTTTTTATGGTACAAAAAGAGAAGTTGACTGTAGGCATATTTTTTAGTGCCTAGTCTTCTAACAACCTTTTATGACATTTCCTGAGATGGAGCTGCCTGCTATTACTTGGGTACTAAAGCTTAAGCAATGCTATTGCTGCCCCTTCTAATGGATGAGCCCATATGTGCAGCCATTGCCAGAAGATCATTACTGTCTTTCTCACACTGCCCTGCTGGTGCAGAGTGCTCTAATGCTTATCTAACTTTTTTCATCCTATGGTCTCTAGGATCCCCTTTTTTTTTTCTCTTCAGGATTTTAGACTGTGCTGCTTCTTATGATTGCATTAATGTAGGTAGAAACAAGGACTGAGAATAAACAAACCTGCTCACCAATAGCCTTGTACTGAAGAGATCTTCTAGAACATTCTTATCTTCCACCCCCTCTTAGTTCTGGAATATTTTAGTTGTCTTAAAGGCAGGAAGAGTGGCATAAGGCACACACTGATATCTCATTGTGGCATTTGGGAATGGTAGGGCTTCTGTGTGCTCCTACAAACAAGTGATGAGACAAAACAGCTGGTTTCTAGTACTAAGCTGGGAGGACACTTGTCTTTCTACAGTCATATGTTGAAGACCATAGCTGATAAATAACCTTCCCTTAATTAGTTCAGTCTACCTTTATCTTTCATACTGGTTGTTGAGAAAGAGGAAAATGTGTGCATGCCTTCATATTAAAATATGCGTGGGGAAAGAAATGAAATGCAAGATGTAAAATTCTAGGCTCATCTTAGTTTCTGCTAGGTATGCAGTTGCTATGGTAATACAATACCAGTTAAGAAAAAGTAACTGGAGGTGACAAGACCACATTGCTAATATTGGTGAATGAGGTGGTTTGAATCTATAACTTTGCCAGTATAAGTGTAAAAGGATATTAAACTTAACTGGAATTAAATTGTGGGAAGGTGAGGACATTTGATTTGATGATGATTGCTTTGCATTTTGTCCATACAGTTTGAAAACATTTCTGATAGCAATATGTACGTAATGCAACGGCCAGCTTCTGATTACTCTTTGGTTTTGCAGTTCTCTCCATAAATCCAGCTGAGCCAAAGAAATGTTTTGGAGCTTGAGGTAAACTGAACTCGGGATAGTCTTGGTGCAGGATCCAGTGGGATACTTTATATATAAAAATATATATAGTAAAAACCAAGTATATGTGCTGCCCGAAGAAAAATAATGCTGTTACATAGGTGTGTTTTGCAGATCAAATATACTCTTTGGAGATAGTATATCTTCAGTTAGATCTAAGTAGGCAAGCTTGAATGGCATTCCTTAATAGCCCCAAGTGAAGATGGTGGAGTGCTTGCAATTCAGTCTCCTTATAGTCAGGATTCCGGGCTGTTTACTAAGAATGTGGCTATTCTTTTAACTTCTTTTAACTGAGTTTCCATTGTCAGGCAGTCTTTGTGGCTCTTTGTGTAGAGGAGAAAGACATGCATGTCAATCAGTACTAAACTAGCTGAGTTCCCTTTGACCAATTTCGTGTAAAACATGAAACATCTGGGGAAATAGTTCAGTTCTTACTTGTACTACTCTGTGCTTGCATAAGCAAAAAGGAATTCAGGAGGAATCATCGGGTGTGCTGAAAAGTCCAAAATATTCTGATACTTGGCCACATGTTATGAGTAGGCTTGTTGTGCTTGTTCATAGCTTTGAGATTGTATCAATAAATTGATTGCTTTTCAAACATTAAGGCATGTATTTTTCCCAGTATGAGATGCTGTAATTATGTAAATAGAAATAGCTGAGGTATCTGGTTTTGGAAATCAGGTTTTAATACTTTCGATACTTTTAATACTTTATCTCTTCGAAATAAGCAAACAAAAGACCTTTTTTAACAGCTTTCTGTAAATTCTCTAACACTATGAACTAGAAATGAAGGCAATATGTAATGAGCACTTATGTGGATTTGCATCAAGTTTTGGAACAGACTAGTACTTTCTTGCTAGGATTGAGCTGGGCTTGAGAATTTGAATGCTGCATGAGACAAAATGTTTGAAGATGTGTTGAGTTTGCTTCAGCATGTGGGCTTAACCCCCTTGTATTTGGTGTGGTAATGGAACTGTTTGCACCACTTGAGTCATTGCTTTGGGGATTTTTTTTCCCCCCCTTTTGTTGCTGCAGTGCTCCAGGTGAAATGAGAATTTTGCTTGTGCTGACAATGGTATCATCAGCCAGGGATGTATAAAATTTTCTGAAACTTGCAATTACTTGTTGCAAAGCTGTCTGCTCAGGGCTTCTGTAGCTGAATGTCTGGATAAGCTTTCTTTTTACCACTAGTCTGTGTGAAGTATCTGCATGCAAAAAGCATCTAGGATCTTGTGAATGCCTTCTGCTGTCCTTTAGAAGCTTTTCTCATTGGGGTTAACTAGGTGTAAAACTGCTGCTATCCCAGGACTTCTAGGTGTTCTGTTAGTGTGTCGGGCTATTGCTGTTAGTGGTTAATAAATGTCCTGACCATTGCTGTATCTCTACTGTGGCATGTTTGAAGCCTGACACTTGAATCTCTTTACTGTCTTTTCTGTGAATTAAAGTAAAAAGAGATGCTTCCATGTGTTTGGTATCTTCAATATTCTGAATTAAAACTTTTGAGTAGTTCTTCCCAGAGGCAATACAACAGCACATGGCAAGCAATTCTTCCTTGTATGTGTAGCTGTGGCTACTGTTAACACCTTCTTTTCACTTAAAGCACAGGCATGAGTTAATTCTGGGATATACCCAAATTATCTAAAATCTTTCTGATTCTGTAACATAACTACTGCATTAGTTCACTTGAAGCTGTTATTTGGAGTAGGTAATCCTGCCTGATATACACTTAATTTTTTTAGCAGCTATACCCAAGCTATATTTCTTCCATGAGAGTCTTGGATTAACATTGCTTTTTTGTTCAGTGGTGCTTATCTTGAAGAATTGAGGAAAAGTACTAAGCTAAGAGTGGGCCTGTTCTGCAGAAAACTGAACAAAAGAACACAACAGTGAAGCTGTTTTTATTGCTGAAATTCTAAAGAAAATACTGATTCTGAGTTTGGATCAGTTTTTAAAAGTGGTTATCACTTGATTTGAGGTTCTCAACATGCATTATGTTGCTCTGAAATGGCCAAGTCTTGATTAAATGATGGATGTCTTGGTGGTAATGTACAGTACCTGAATGAAATTATTAAATGTGCGTGGAGAGAGAAGTGTGCTTATATAGAGTGAATTGCCACTGCTATGTAACCTGAATTTTTGTTTCTTTTAAAAGCTGTGTATTCACTGATTTAAATTCCTTTCCAGCTCCATTTACCTCTCAATTCCCCTTTACCTGGAAGTGAGTTGACTAAGGAGCCCTTTCGATGGGATCAGAGGTTATTTGCTTTGGTTCTTCGTTTGCCTGGTATTACAGCCCCAGAATCAGAGCAGATGACAGGCGTACCTGTGGATGACTCTGCAATCACGCCTATGTGTGAAGTCACAGGAGGTGAGTGCCCTTGTTTCCTTTGACAAGTCATTACTTTCCAAAATGCAAATTAATTCAGTTTAGTTCAATTAATTGTGTGATTCCATGTCATGGGATAAGGATTTCTAAGTTCTTCCAGTACTTGTAAAAAATCTTGAGACTGATATAATGCAGCTAAAGACACTTACAGCATTAAAGCTACAGACAATTTAAATGTAGCCTGTCTTGGAAGAGTGAATCTACTTTCTTCAGAAGTTTTTTGTGAGAGAACTTACTTTTTTTTTTTACTACACCTTGGCGTTGCAATTAGAAATTGTAATAGAGTCTGTTCTGCAGTACAGTTTTGGTAAATTCCTGTCACACTCTGGTCTAAAGAAGCCAGAAGTGAAGGAAATGGGTTGTTTCAGGTTTTTTCCCTCCAGAGCATGCAGAATGCCTTTCAGAATGCATAATAATTCTGCAGAATTGATACTTGTCTCAGTTATAGATCATATTGTTAATATCTTAGAACATATTCCAGATCAAACTCAGGCACTGAGTTTATTACGTTTTAAAAATGTACTTATTCTTCTGGTGCATCAGAGGGGACCTGATAGAAAGGAAACAAAGGGCTTTGAAAAGTATTCCAAAAGGATTTGATTCCACTGCTTTCTGGCTGTATGTAGGCTGTTCTGGCAAGTTCTTTGACTGAAATTTGTGGGCAGTTTAAGTGTTGATGTCTGTCACAAGGGGGAGCCCATTATCCATGAATGCAACCAAGAATTTGAGTTAGTCATTAAGGGTCGAAAATACAAACATTTCCAATGAGGCGTTTGTCAGTGCTTTACTAGGCTGCCTTGCTGCTTAAAGAGGGAGTGTTCAGGAGAAGCATTAAATCAGTGATCCATACATAAATCAATGTGTATGGTGGTTGAACAGTTTTAAATGATCCAAGTTAACGTAAGGGCAGAAGCACTGAAGAGCTTTAACCCTGACTGTTTTGTTCCAGGTCGATCATATTGTGTGTGCTCTCCAAGAATGCTGAATCAATGTCTTGAGTCATTGGTGCAAAAAGTACAAAGTGGAGTGGTAATAAATTTTGAAAAAGCTGGACCAGATCCCTCACCAATTGATGGTACTTGAAATTTTTTACACTATATATCAAATAATAGGGATGACTGTCAATATAACTCAGTGAACTTAATGTAGTAGTTGTCAAGTCAAAAGGGTAACTATTGCAATTTGAAAGACTTTACTACCAAAAGGACCTGCTAATTCTGAAACTTTGTAGTATTTCAAAATACTGGCTGTAGCTGCTAGACACCTCTGCATTTGGTCATACCACTCAGGTGGCCTTAAATGCATTTGTTCATGTCAGGCATAGTTAAAGGGGTTTATAAGTTTTAAGCAGTTTTCAACCAGCTAGAAATGAAAATAACATGATCTGGAAAGACTTGGTCTTACCCTTTTTTCTTCAATGTAGTAGAGTGGCTGTGTTAAGAGTCAAAATAGCAAATACATGTGTGGCATTAATTTCTCATTCTAAATAGCTTAGCTAGGTCCCTCTCTAGGATGTTACTGAGAAATTTGTGGGATTTTTAAAAAATTTTACTTCACTGCAATAAAAAGTCCAGCAGTATTAGTCGTGCATATCACTTTTTTAATGCTTGGATTTGAAGGTTATCTGTTAATGACAATGGAGGAAAAAGAAACTGATTATTATGAAGGGCTCCAGAAAACTGGCTTTCTGGGCTCTCATCCTGCAAACATTTAATGCTTATTTGGTTTCTCAGTCTGTGTTTTTGCAGAAATGCTTACTGTCAACTATCTGCTATTCTTAGAAATAATATTAACTGCAGGAAGGGCTTCCCTGGGATTATAGTTCCTTAAGTCTTCACGGAAGTTATTTAATCCTCTTCTTGAGTTTTAACATTATTTTGACTCAAGGCCTTTTTCTTCTGTAGATGGGCAGGTGGAGATATCCAGACCCTTTGGACCCCAACCCTGGCACAGCTGTCACAAACTTATCTATGTCAGACCAAACCCTAAAACTGGGGTTCCTATAGGTCATTGGCCTGTTCCTGAATCCTTTTGGCCAGATCAAAATTCTCCAACACTGGTATGTACTGAAGATAAAGTAAAGGGTTTCTGCATGAAGGAATATTCCAGGATTTCCTATTCACAGATTTTTTTAGTCTTGAAATATGTATTGCTTTGTAGCAACTGTGGGAGCAGTGTGATCCAAGGAGTCACACATGCAAACCTGTGTTGCAGTTATCCCTATAAATTACTGATGAGCAAATAATATGGGGTTTGCTTTTCAGTAACTTCGAAGCATTAAGAAACTGCCTGTAACAGATTTTTGACCCAGTACATGTGATTGAGTGTTTGTTTGAACCCTGTTAAATATCAAATGGTGGCACTTGGTAAAAGTCTATCAGATTCTATTGCCTCATAGAGGGTATTAATAAAAGATAGTATGATCTTGACAATTTGAATCCTTGTGGTAGTTCTGCTTTCATTCGAGCAAGTGAATATAATTTCATCTGCTGTTGTGCAGTGTAGCTACGCCTTCAATTTATCCAAACTGAGAAAACCTCAGCTTTCTAATTACTGCCCACAGAATTAATTTATTTGTTCTTTTTCACAAAAGAATGTATGCCACTGCTGTTTGGTCTGACATCTAATCATTAGTATAGTATAATGCATTTTTGTTTCTGCTAATATTTTAAATAATTAAAGTAGAAATCCTGCAGTAGTGTAATGGTTATCTAGATTTCATTATGATTTTTATTGAATTTTTGTGGCTTTTTTCATATGAAACAGATGTGCTGACTAACTCACTGAACTTCTAGTAAATTTTATCTCTTGGTTAAAAACAGATGAAGTCCTTTGAAATACAGGTTGTTGAGGAGTGATGCAAGTATGAAATTTTAGTCATATTTACAGGTTTGATATTTTTTGGCATCTGTGGCCACATTCATTAAAGGATGTGGATGTCCTTCTGAACTACAAGCAAGCTAGCATATATGAATAAAAGTGAATTTTCTGTAGTCATTAAAAAGAGATGTCATTGTGTACTGGATATTTAAAGGTTTTTTCGTAGAAAAGCTGGTCATGTAGAGTCAGTACAGTTTGCTACTCCAGATCTTAATCAAGATTGGTAAAATAGATCTTACTAAGTGAAGAGTTGTTGAATTAAATCTTCTAAAAGCCTGAAGTTGACTTACTCAAATGGCAAAAAGAAGAGATTTTTTTTTCTCTTGTAGTGTGTATAGCTCTCATAACTATAAAGCACTATCATGTACAGCTAAATTCTTGTTGATAGCAATTGAAATTTTGCATTGAACCTTCCTCATGCAGTGTTGGGGAGCTAAGTTTGCTGATGGTGTTTCAGGACCTGTATTTCAGTACTGTTAAAACATAGCATATGTTGTAATCAGTGTGTGTGTATGTATGTAGCATATCTTGTCTGCTTAAGAGTTCATAGTTAAATACTTGACTTTTCCTCCCTGTTACCTGATCCACAGTGGAGTTGTCTTAAACAGTTCTGTCCTAAGAACTTAAGTCTGCTGTGGCTAATGACACCATCAAGGCTTTCTTAAATGTATGAAAGTCTGTTTGCAGATCAACATGTAAATGGCTGCTTCAACTGCTCAGAGGTAAAAATAGTTCTTTTATCCAGCAAAGGATTATTGGACTTCTCAAGTCTGAGTAGTCAATTTCTTTTGCAGCCTTTTTATTCCTGGTATAACTTTGCTGGCTTGGTCAAAAACTCCACCACAGCTATTTATTAGTCATATTCTTTGAAGAGAATTGCTCTTCCTCCACTTGGTTGGGCCTCCTATTCGGTGTGCAGTTGGACAGCACACCTTCCTCAGGGTGGAGACACTCAAGGCAAGATCAGTGCTCTTGACAGATAACTTGTTTGGGTGGCTTGTCCTAAAGTGAAGAGCTTAGAGCTTACACATAAAAGAATTGCTTTCAAGGTGAAGTGGTAAGACAGTCCAAGGAACCTTGTGTTTCTCTACTTCATCTTGTGTATTTGTTAGTTACCTTTTTGTAAGGAGAGCAAATGGAAGAAGGCTTCCCAATTAAGCTCTCCCTCAGATCCTAGTGGCCTTGAGGGGAGGCTCAGGGTAAGTATAAGAGCTTGCATTCCTCCCTTCGGTGGAAAGTGTACAGCTCCAATTTTCATCACACTAATAATTGGCTTTCCCTTCTGGCAAAAGAAATTTCAAGTTGTTAACTTTCAGTTGAAACTTGAGACACAAAGGCCTTTTTCCTATGATTAATGAAAAGATTAAAAAATCCAAACACTGAAATTCCTTGAATTGAAATAACTTTTTTCTCAGGCCTAGTTAAAATGTGAGTTTTTAAAGTTTGGGGTTTTTCTGAATTCATGCTGCTCTTGATCTTTATAATTGCTGAATTTGTAACTGTTGAATTTGCCAAGAAGGAAAAGTGCCTGGGGAAGTCAGCAAATGCAAAAGTACAGCACCTCTTTCTGTCGGGAATGAAAATGGACATGTCCCAGAGAAGCATTGAAGGTGTTTTTTGTCCCCACTAGAACTTACTTCCATTTGCACAGCTTTTGTGTAAATGCAAGAAGTCTTAGTTGCATATTGCTCTAGACTTACTATGTAAAGTAATAGGCATTTATTTAGAAAACAAGATTCCTTCAGAATAAAACAAGTGCTAACATCATACATTGCTTAGGACTCATTAACAATAAATGAATCCTGTATTGAATAGTTTCCTTAAATACATGTATTTTCCAAGAAGCTGTATTACTTTAGTTGTCATAGCACAAATGCCTTTGAATTGTTGTGCGGCCGTATTAACAGTGGAATGCTTTGTTTAGCCACCTCGCACATCTCATCCTGTGGTGAAATTTTCCTGTACTGATTGTGAACCGATGGTCATTGACAAACTGCCTTTTGATAAATATGAATTAGAACCTTCACCACTGACCCAGTTTATCCTGGAAAGAAAATCCCCTCAGACCTGCTGGCAGGCAAGTAGAGTGCATGCTGAATTGAAGTTTTTTATGGAATGCTGTTTTTCATATATCTTATTCTATAATCAAAATAGGATGTACAACTTCAGAACACAATACTTGGCATGTGAATCCACTGTAATGTCTTTTATTGCAGGTGTATGTGAGCAATAGTGCAAAATACAGTGAACTTGGTCATCCTTTTGGTTACTTGAAAGCTAGTACAGCGCTGAATTGTGTGAATTTATTTGTGATGCCTTACAATTACCCGGTCCTGCTTCCACTGCTAGGTAAATAACACTTCATACAAATTTTCTTCTGTGGTACATAATTGAAACATTGATGTCATCTAAATAGATTACTGCAATTAATACCAATATTAATACCTGGAGAATGGTAGAATCAGTGATTTGTTCCACTTGTCTCCAGTTGTCTGGCCTTCATGACTCAGACTCAGTGTGTGAGATGATTTACTCGATCATCATTTTCAGATACATTTTGGTCTCACTTTAATTGTTTTAAGAGCCATTTTTCCTAATCTGTTACCTCAATACCAATTCAATTAGATGATTTATCAGGTTCCATTTTTGGCTGCAGAGTTAATCTTGTGTGTGTATGTTTGGTTTAGTTGTATATATGTTGAATTGTAGATGCTAATTTAATCATTGAGAAACTCATGTTTCTTCAAGAGTTTATTTTATAGAATCTTCTTTTTTAGAAAAAAAGATGTAATGCTGTCTAGACATGCCTTTCATTTTGTCACTTTGCTTTTTTATAACCTTTAGATGACTTGTTTAAAGTGCACAAAGCAAAGCCTACATTGAAATGGCGTCAGTCGTTTGAAAGCTATTTGAAGACAATGCCTCCTTATTATCTTGGGGTAAGATGACTGTGTTAAAATTTCTGGTTTCTAGTTGTCTTTCCACTGGGGATGTAGTCTCTATTTCAAGTAGAATATATATTAATTTGAGAGAATAGTTCAACTTCATACATAATGATAGTGTTTTCACTGGAGTCCTGTGGAAGGCTTGAGACCTGAATGTTATGAAATTTTCTTAATTTCGTGATACACTGGGACTTGTTTATAAATGCTATTTTTGTTAACTGGTTCTGTATGAATGGAACTATTTTAAACCAACAGAAAATGCTGCCCTGAGAGTATTTTTTTTTCTTTTCAAACTTTCAGAACCTCAGGTTCTATTTGAAATGGGTACAGTTAGTTGAAGTATGTATAAAGTTAAATATGACCATGCAATATATTCCATGTTTCAGCCTTTGAAGAAAGCTGTGAGAATGATGGGAGCACCAAACCTTATAGCTGACAATGTGGAATATGGACTTAGTTACAGTGTCATTTCATATCTCAAAAAGTTGAGTCAGCAGGTAATGTTGAAGCAAAAGAGCAGTAAAAACTTACTCTGATAGAAGGATAATCTTTAAATACTCAAGTTCAGTGGCTTTGAAGGAAAAAAGAGCAGAAAGATCAAGTTTATACTTTCCCATAATCAATTAGCAAAAAATAATTTTGTTTTTTGAATTGAAGGAAAATATAACATTTAAATACAGACTGTATAAGCTGAACTATAGAGACAGATACAGAAGTATAAATTGAGGGTTTTTTCTATTTAAGGAGCATATTCACTTGTGCAGAGAGTAACATACTTTTATCCAAAAAAACCCATGTTGTCTTTAAAGATGTTTTAGCATTTTTTCAGAAAATAGGGATTTGTGCTTGATGCATCAGAATCAAAGTGTTCTTTCTTTGGCTTGTGACATGAAGTGGAAAGTGTTTAGTAAATGAGATAACTGACATAATTGAGAATCTCAGATAAGGCTATAGATATAGACGTGACAAGTGACCATTTGAACTTGTTGACTGTGTTCAGAATAGCGCCTGAATCTTTGACTAGGCTCAAGCATTTCTGCCCTGCTACCTCCAGTTTTGAACTGTGCATGTTAAGCTTTCTGTTCAAGATTAAAAAAATGTAGGCTTGAAACTTCAAAAACCAGTAGTGCCAAGGACTTGTAACTTAGCAAATGAGTTTTTATGGACCAGCTTTTTCTTAAAACATTAATATAAATTATTATTTGAGGAAGCAAATATCTTTGTCTAGAGCATATCCTGTTAAATCATAATCTTATTGCTCAGTATTCTGTGAGCTGATGTCTCAACCTAGACATCTTGGACTCCTCTAAGATGTAGTGACATGCACTGCAAATTGTACTTACAGGTTTTCTAACTTCTGAAAGGCTCTGCCAGTAAAGAGTCAGCATTGTCAATACATATTCAAATTTTTGAGTAGTCTATAAATTTATATGAAATTGCAAAACCGAAACTGGCAGTTGTGTTACTAAATTCCTTTTGGCTCTTTTCACTGTATTCTACCAAAAAGCTGGCATTTATGAACATGGTTAATTTGGGTACAAATCTAGCATAATATTGGGGGTTAGGTCTGTCTGGTCAGCCAGTTGGCTATTATCATATATTTCACATTTATTAATGTTATGACTATTTGTATTGAGCTTTAAAAAAGTTGACACCATTGGGTGACTGGTCACAACTACAGTTGTGGGAGAATCAGTCTTGTGAGAGTTTGACTGTTCTCTACAGTAACAGCTGAACATTATACAAGTACAAATAGATCTGCAGAGAGTTACTAGTCAAATTATGGCATTTTATGAAAATAAAAGCATTGCATGCATATTGGTGCTTAGATACTGTAACGGGCAGCAGAGGAGAAATATGCAGAAGACCTAGGCAGAAAACTGTTCACTATATTTAAAACTGTAGTAGGCATTAAGTAGTTATGTATTAAGCACTCCTTAAGCGCTCAGCCTGGTTATGGTCATCATAGTGTGTTAGGACATTGTTGAATCTTGTAGGTAGGAATTTAAAATGAATAAGTCTGACTAATCCTTTTAAGAGCATATTGTCAATTTTATTTATTTATTTATTTCAAATTAAGGCCAAAATAGAGTCCGATAGAGTCATTGGCTCTGTAGGCAAAAAGGTAGCGCAAGAGACTGGAATTAAGGTCAGAAGCAGATCACACAACCTGTCTATGGCACATAGGAACGATTTTCAACATCTGCTACAGGGGATTACTGGGGAAATTCCTCATAGACCTCTAGACCTCAATATGAAGGAGTATGCTGGGTTCCAAATAGCTTTGCTGAATAAGGTAAGCACCACTGTGTGTAATGTTGTTATTTTCAATATACTTCCATTGAAATGCTAGATATTGTTTCTTACTTGGCATTAATTGGAATTTCATTTTACTGGAACCATAGGATTTGAAACCTCAGACATTTAGAAATGCTTATGACATACCCAGAAGAAATCTTTTGGATCAGTTAACACGAATGAGATCTAATTTACTGAAGAGTACTCGCAAGTTCCTCAAAGGACAAGATGAAGGTTAGATAACAGTTTATATTTTGTCTGCCTGTGATATGATCATTGCTAAAATAAAACAAATAATGTAGTTCTTTAAAATTTGGTGGATGCCTGATACTGCCATTCAACTGAATGATTTTTTTTTTAGATGCTTTTTCCTTATCTTATTGGAGGAAAAAATGGTGAGGATAGAGAAGATTGCTAATTCACTGCTCTCTCCTTAACTCCACATGAGGAGACTTGGGCTTTTACACAAGATTCCTTGTTCACTGTTTTTCCTAACTTTCATGGATGTATCTGACAAAAGAACAATCACAGGGCAGTTCTGAACATTATGATCTCTCTCAGTAGAAGTGGACTGTGAGCAGTAGAAAAGTAAGCTAGCTCCCTGGGTGCTGCCACTGTGATTGTTTTGCCTGTTGAGCCAACAGCAAATGGTTCAGTAGTCTGCTAATTTATTCCTTTACGTTTTTTCCCATGTCTTCTGGCACTGCTTTGTGGCATCTAATTGAAGATGTTGAAATAAGAGTGAGAAGGGCAATGCAAGTGAAAGCTTGTGTTACATTAGTGCTGTGAATACTTAGGTCAGATTAGCATCTGTACATTTCACATTACATTATTGCTTTGTCAGAGTAGTTGTTCTTCAGGGAGAAGGACTAACTCATGTTAGGGGTTTTTTTTCTGCAGTTTCTTCTAGTGTATATTTTTCTGGATCAAAGGCTTGGCAACTCTGAAACTAGAATAAGTTTAAAATCAGCTCCTATGGGTTTTTAAGAATTTGTTAATTTACAGTGGTCAAAAGTTACCCTTGCTCTGGGAAAATATTAGTCCTGACAATTAAGTTTTGGGTGGCTAAAATTAGGCAAAGTTATGTCAAAGTTGTGTGCAGCATGGCATTACTACTTTTTTTTTTTGTAGTAATGTTTTAGTTCTGATTTGTTCCTAGTGTGTTTTTTCATCCATTGCTCTGTTGTAAATTTGGGACACATTGGAAAACTAACATTCATGCATGACAGCTATTGCTTATTTCCTGTCATAATGGTAAATCCACAAGACATGTACTGATTCATTTAAGCAAGTCTCCTGAAGTCAAAAGTGTTATGAATACCAATTTAGGCAAGAAAAATGGTGAGCTTTGCACAGCTGTTTTGTTAACGCATATGATAAAAGTCTGAACACTGCAGATATGAAATGGATATAGACTAAATTCTCATAATGTGAGCAGTCCTGGTTATTAATTAACTCCTCTGTTACGATAGATCAAGTTCACAGTGTACCTATAGCACAAATGGGAAACTACCAGGAGTATCTAAAACAAATACCTTCTCCACTCCGAGAACTTGATCCTGATCAACCACGAAGGCTTCATACATTTGGCAATCCATTCAAATTGGACAAAAAGGTGACTTCTGTAAAGCTTTTCTAAAAATGTGTTGTGTGTGCACTACTGCCTACATTGTTCTTTGGGTAGTCTATTGGAGAAACCCTTTCAAACACTTGTAAAAATAATGGTTATTAGAAAGTGTCTCAGCTGTTCTTCTATCAGTAGTATCCTATGGAGGGCAGTCTTTATTGGAAAAGCAGTGTTATGTCTCTAAATTGTATTATAAATTAAATACTTGTCTCTAGTATAGCTAATACCTAATTGCCTTTACCTTTAGCTAATACCTAAAAATCCTTTACCAATCTTCCATCATAAAAAGCTTCCCATAACTTTGAGAATCTTGACTGTCCCTTTTATCCAAATCTGTCTTAGAATTGACCAAACTGTCAATATCATTTAGAGCTCTTGTATTAAATATGAGTCCCTTTGCAATTACTGAAAAGGAAGTTTGATGGCCCCATTCAGTTAACTTACTTGGCAGACTGTTGGATGAGGGCCTTAAGCACATTTATCTGGTCTTGGTTATAATTTAGAATTCCAAACATAATGGCATGTTATATGTAACTCTTATACATGCTAAACATTATCATAATGCAGAGCATTAATTGTAACTTACATTACATGGTGTGAAGCTTAAGAATTCTTCCTGTTAAATTAATTACAGGGAATGATGATAGATGAAGCAGACGAATTTGTATCGGGACCTCAAAATAAACATAAAAGACCTGGAGAACCAAATATGCAAGGGATTCCGAAAAGGCGGCGTTGTATGTCCCCCCTGCTCAGAGGGCGACCACAAACTCCTCTGGTTGTGAATAACCACATTGGAGGAAAAGGGCCACCCACACCAATTGCACAAGCACAGCCTGACCTTGTTAAACCCATTGCTATTCACAAAAGTAAGTGAATCTTCAAAATCTTTAAAGTTTATTTTTTAGTTTATGTGAAAAAACTTTTTTGTGTAAAAAATACTGCTGGCTTATTTGTCAAATATGGCAATTTTTTCCCTCCCCCTTGAAAATGAAGTATTTGTGTGCATCTGGGGTTATTTACAGAGTTCATAGTCCTTCAGATGGAAATCTTCCATATAAATTCCAAGTATAAACGATGTATTTCCTCTCTCCTGAGCAGACAGCGTAGACAGTGAGAAGGGTGTTCTTCCTTTGCCTGGAAATCCACATGCTCTAGAAGTATCACAGCATGAAGTTAATTTGAATTTTGCTCTAGTGCAGTGAAATCACTTCTCTGGGTGTGAAGCTGAGGGGCTGTATAACTCTTGCTCACTGTTTAGTACTAAAGTAAACTTGGTCAGTTTGATTTAAAGGGGGAAAGACACCATGTCACAAAATCGCACTTTAGAGGTATTTTTTCTTTTGTTGGTAGTCCATATAGTAACTTCATTTTTCATAGAATATACCTGTGATTTTTTTTTAAAAGTCATTAACTGCCAGGAGATAGTGATGGGCTCAGTGTTACAATCCACAAACAGGTTTTCTTTTGCCTGCCATGTACAGTAGACTGTTTTAAGAGTCTAATACTGATCTGACTCACTGACTTGTATCAGATGATAAAGAATTTGAACCTGGCAAGTGTAATCTCTATTTTTTCAGCATCAGAAACAAATAACGAAGCTGGAGTTGATGATGTCATTGAGAATCATGTTACAGACCCCCTTTCATCAGATGTTTTTCCAAATACTGTGGATTCAGAGTTTTCACTGTCCTCTTCACCATTCAATTCATTGGATCGACCGACAACTCATACAGAGGATGTAGGCCACGAACATTTAGGGAATAATTTGAATGTTGATGGGTTTTTGGAGAATCACGAGGAATCAGGTAGTAAAGAGCAAAGTACTGAAGAGAACGTGACAATGTCTTCACCTAGCAAAGGGAAAAAAACAGTGCATTGCAGAAGTTCCAGAGAGATTAATATAGAGCTAAGAGCACAAATTATGAAAGAGATCCGAAAACCAGGAAGGAGTAAGTATGCCAAATTTGTTTCAGAAAACTGGCATTAGAATTAAACAAAGAATTCATGTTAGATCACTATTTTAGAAATGTACTGGACCATAAGACTGAAGCAAAATTAATTTAAAGCTGAAAAGATTTGTTTTGAAACATCTGCTAAGAACATCACTATAGGAGTGATTAAAACATTTCTATACCTATCAGTGTTCATGAAAGTAATGTTTTTTATATCTGTACTAGAATTAACTTGCTGGGTGCTAGTAATATCCTAAGCTGCAATATCCTGTGTTTTTTTAATGTTTCTTCTCATTAAATAAGATGTTATTGCTACAGTTGATAGGAGGTACAAGTTTACAAAAACTGAATGAAGTCAGTTGCATTTTACTCAAAGCTATTACAACAGATATCTGTATAGGCATCTTTTAAATAACTGATGGTTTTTTTCTCTTGACCTTTAAGAATATGAAAGAATCTTCTTTTTACTGAAGCATGTACAAGGAAGCTTACAAACCCGACTGATATTTTTACAGAATGTTATTAAAGAAGCTTCAAGGTAGGTAACAGAATTGTATTATTCTTACAAAACTGCACCATGTAGTGCCACGTATAACTGCTGGACAATCACGCAGTTGTTTGAAAACAATGCTTTGCACTACAAGTAAATAATTCCCTATGAAAGAGCAGAAATGCATAAGCTTCTTGAGGTGTTGTTTGTAAAAGCTTACCTTTTTCCCTCAGATTTTGGCTTAAAGATGTTAGTAACTGTAACTGCCAAGTCCCTGTAAATGTGATGGACAATGGTATAGAAAGAGAGGGTTATTTTAAAAAAATCATTCCAATTAAAAAGTCCATGTGTGAGTGTACTGTTAATTTGAAAATGTATTGGAGCTGCTGATTACTGGGAATTAGGCTTTCAGAAACAGCATCTGCTCAAAATCTTGTCTTAAAAATAGTTTTTAAATTCAGGTATGCTCATAAAGATATGTCTCTACTCTTCAGCATACTTCATTCAGAGATAGTGTAGTCCTGTCTGAGAGTTTGGAAATGGAGGTAGCTTTTCACTGGAGAAGAGTGAGTTGATAAGGATTTAAACCCTGTGGTTTTGATCCTGGTAGAAATTGTTCTTTACAGTATCTGTAGACTGTCCATACTTAGCTTTCTACATGCTTACTGAGAGGTAAAAAAGCAGAAATGTATTAGAACCAGTAGTGTTTGAGTTGCAGGGAACTAGTAATTCCAGGATCTTGCATGGGTTGTAAATATAGCCAGAACTTTGAGGCTTACTTCAGAAACCTCAAAGAATAGTTGCTTCTTATTCTCTAATCTGTTTTGTAGTAGTCAGCTCTTTTCCTGTGGCATTAGGCAAATTTCATTATTAAAAAACAAAGTAATTTTAGGAGAAAACCATGCTGAGAGTTTAAGGTATGCTGGATGTTGGACATTCATACAGATCCTCTAGCTTTCTATTGCCAGCTTGGTGGGGCATGTAAATTTATATAGATCATGCTCTTCCTATAGCCACAATTGCTTTATTGTGCTTTTGCTTGTTACATTGCCTGTAAGAATTGTTCTATAGCCTGTGGATTATATACTTCCTCATTCACATACAAAACCATACTGTTGCTCTTGGAGTTTGTGGCAGCCCTTAGTGGGGCTGGAGTTTTTGTGCCTGTAAAATTAGGCTTTTAAGGGCACCTGTAACTCTCATTTCTCTTGCATAATCTCTTTATTCCAGCTATCTTTAGTTGACATTTCTACAAAATTTGGCAGTGGTTGAGTGTTGGTCTTGGATGCATCAGAATTAAATCCCATCTCCTACCATAACTAATAGTTTTCTGTACCTACTGGTGGAAAAAGCTGGCAACTCTATTTGTTGACTGTTGCTAAACTTCAGTTTTTATTGGTTTGAGTATAGGAACAGCTTAATCTTTATCCTTTTATTCTCTCCTTTGTTAGATTTTTATAGTGTTAATATTTTATCCACCTGGGTAACACTGCCTACAAACACTATGTAGTTCTCTGCCTCTTTCCTTATCCAGGCAAGCTATCACATTTAATCCAGGCTCCCTGCTCCCTGCAGGAAACATCTCTAGGCCCTCCAGAGTTGTCAACATAGTTTTGTTTTGGTAACTGGTAGCTGACTTTGCAGTGCCATGGATTGCAATTCAAACTTGGAACGCTTTCTTTCCCTGCTGCAAGGAGTGCCATCTCTGAACATGGGCTTAGGAAAGCTCTTGATCATTTCAGCAACGAAGTTAATGTTTATAAAGAGTTCCCATTTAAATCTGGGGGTTAATCCACTATAGTTGTAAGAGGAGAGGAAGATTTCTGAAAGATCCACAGCTTTCAGCTTCCTTTGGAAGCTGCCTGGCCTGTAGTTTCTCTTTCAATAGCAGAAAAGCTATCATTTTTGAGAGACAATGAGGAAAAATGGAGGGGAAGCAGTACTTTGAAGTGTGGTGTGTCTGTGGGATACTGTGAACCGGGATATGGGTGTGTAAGGGGCCAGAGCATGGGTATTCAATGACAGAGTGGTTGGGAATGGGACCTTGTTTTCCCAATAGTCAAGCTATTGACAAGGGGTTGTGGGGAGGCTTGTGATCTGGAAGTTAGGGCAGGTACTATGTCTTTAAGTCAAAGACATGGACCAGGATGCCTGACTGGAACTAGAGGCTTCTGCTGGGGTTTAGTGAAATCATAGGACTGAACTTGATATGTAGTTCAAAATATTTTCATTGCTGCCTATCTTTGAGCACATGTATGGCTACCAAAGCATAGGTCAGAAGGTGCAGAAATGTTGCAAGGGGGAGGGGTTAGCTGGAAATAGCAGGGAGTTGTACTTCCTAAAGTAGGGGTGTAAGCAGAGGTGACATAATGGCCTACTGATCAAATCTATACAATTGATACAGAATAGAACTGCTGAGACTCCAGAGGTATGGAGTATGTATTTTCCTTTAATTTCTTTCTTGAAGTTTCAGTTTGTATTGTTTGTCAGGAAATCTGCTTTGCACTGTGTAATGGCTGTTCCTTCACCAGTACGAATTTTGTTAACTTTGGTGAATGCATCACGAAGGCATGCAAATAATCCCTAAAAGCTGTTTTCCAGCTTCAGGATTGTAGTTCTTTTGATGTATATTTTATTTCTGTACTTCAGAACTTTAGTTCTGGAAGCAACAAACTCTTAATTCTCTTTTTCCTGGATTTCTGAGGGCTGAGTGAAGTTCTGCAATGTGCTATAATAAACTGTAGTAAACATAGTTTTGTATTCAGTAGGTGGAAAGGCAAGTTAGTGGTTTACCAGAATGCTAGGAGACAGTGTATATATACATATGATGTATGTGTAGCCTCATCATGCACTGTTCCTGTAGTAATAACTGAAGTTTCCAGAGTTCAGTAAAAGTTTTGTCAATGATGTTTCATGTATTACTCTGTGCATCCATTATAATGCTTTGTTTTAAACCCAGGTTTAAAAAACGAATGCTGATAGAACAGCTCGAGAGTTTTCTGGAAGAAATCCATCGCAGATCCAATCAGGTCAACCATATCAACAGCAGCTAAGAGACTGTACACAAGAGAGAGCTACAGCAGGGCACTGCTGTTCTTACTTGCATTCATTTTTGACATGCACTCTTATCTCAAGTTCCTGTACCTGAAAGAATGAGAAGCTGCTCAATAAAATGATGAGAAGTATCCATCATCTTTTTTTTTTCTTCACTTCTGTTATTTTTGTAATGTGAAAAATACTACGAGAACATTTTTATTTAACTAAATTGAGAACTTCTTGCTTGTCATGGACATAAGTGTCACTTTCCCTCAGGTTCTATTTTTCTTAATCTAACCTTCAAAACTATCACCTCTTAAGGTTGAACTTTGCCAAAAAGTTGCTTTGTAATTTTCAAAAAAAAAAAAGCACATACATTAAACAAGGTAATGTTTTGTATATACAGTTATTTTGGATATATTATTGTAAGTTGTATAAATGTATTTTGAAAAATATTTAAGAAAAGCACTTTTGTTATTCCATCAATAAAATCTCTATTTTAATCTTTGTGTAGGTTTGAGTACAGTTTTTATTGGAATGATTTGTTTTGCCTTCCCTTTCCAGTGCTTCTGTGTTCTGGTATCAATGTTAGAGAATGAAGAGTGGTTTTGTATCACTGGATATTCTGCTCTTAATCAGAGAATGAGTGAAAGAAAGCTAATGCTGAATTGCAGCTGTAGTAGGGTATCTTGTGTACTTTGCACTTTTGGTGACCAGCATAACAAAGTGATGTTCTGTATGCTCATCTGCAGCCATGACAAAACCTGCAGTTTTATTGAGGGATTCAGCGCAGTAAAGCAGGGGTCAGCAGCCTTTGAGGAAAGCTGCACAGAGGTTTTCTGTGTCAGAAGATTTTACATGTTTACAAGTGCAGGAACAGCCAGAGGGTGCTGCTGCCTGGACACAAAATATCACTGACTGCTTTACTGGCCATGTCTTTCAGCTGTGTTGGATGCTCTGACTATCTGGAAGGATTTGTTTGATTCAGTGGGAGTTGAATAAAACAGTCCTATTTGATGCTTTTCATAGGAGTCAGTGGTTTGCAGTTGTCACCCAAAATCTTTGTGGGCCTGGGTTTCTGATGCTTGTGTCATGAGTTGCTGAACACTTGCCATTTCCCAACTTTTGTCAGGATGCTGAACAAACTCCCCCATTTTTCTTGATGCCATTAGTTGCATTCAGTGTTCTTCAGGAATGTCCGTGCTATGTTATGTACAATTCAAAGGTAGTAAAGCTAGTACTGCTACCCTTTTTGGCAATAATATTAGTTTGGTTGTTGAGTGGGCATTCCTGCTTCTTACTTTGTCTGGAACAGGCTGCCCTGGGAACTGGTGGAATTGCCATCCCTGGAAGTGTTCAAAAAATGTGTGGATGCAGTGTTTAGAGACTTGGTTTAGTGGTGGACTTGGCAGTGCTGGACTAATGGTTGGACTTGATTATCTGAGAGGTATTTTCCAGCCTTAATGACTATGATTCTGTGTCAGTTTTGAAAGAGCCTTTCAACTTCATTTTCTTTTCACAGCATTTTGCTGCTTGCTTGTTACCTTGCTTTATCAGCTGGATTATAACTGTCTGAAGTCAGATTGAATTTCAGTTTTGTTCTTAAGCTTTTGACTTCAGGACAGGGAAATAAAATCATGTTTGAAAAATAACATATTACAAGGCTTTCTTGTGGGTTGCTTTCATTCAGATGACCTACATACTCAGCAACAGTCAAGCTAACTTTAGCCATGATGAAATTGAAGAGAAGCTGTTGGCTCATATTGTTGAACATTTAGGAGGCTAAACCCGTTCCATTTTTTTGCAAATGTTTATTTGGATACTGTCTTTGCTGTAGTTGTGGTGCTGATGATTCCTAGACAGCTGTAACTTTCCACAGTGTCTACAATGGAATAAGGTAGTGGAGGGCTTAGCGCTTTCTTTTTCTTAGAAAAGTGAGATGCTTAAAACTGTGTTTTAATAAATACATACAATGTAGCCTTTAATTTCATTGGAGGAAAGCTCATTATAAGAGGAACAGAAGTCAGAGTATATGTTTAATGCTTATTATGAAGGATTTGTAACTCTTCCTATAAAGAGTACTGAACCTGTAAATGAAAACAACATTAACATTATTTCATTTTGGGGCCACATTTTCAAAGTGTAGTATGGTTTAAATACATAAGTTAGGCATGGAATTAGCAGATCATAGAATCGTTGCTTATATGGAAAAACTGACTGCAATTGCATGCTTGTCTTAAAATAACTTAAACATTTCTGTGTTAAAAAACACCTTTGCTAATAATTGGTAGCCCAAACCAGAAACCTGACACAATCTGAAACTTAACACTGAGCAAAACAGAACCTCAGTTCATTGCTTTGTGTTTATATTTTAGTTACAGAAGAGAATGAAATGACTGCCTCAGATTCATTGGATGTGTGTTTGGTTGTTTGTGTTGCTGTTACCTTGCCTGCCCTCCAAAGGGAATGTGCTCAAACCTGAATTTCAGATTAAAAAACTCTAAACTTTTTCAATTATTTTGAGCAGGACTATGCTATTTTAAGTCTTAGAAAAGATATTTCTGCTATTACTAGAAAATTCATGCAATGAACGCTTTTGGTCTGCATAAAGATTCATTATGAACTTTACAGGCATAGAAGTTTTAAGCACTTTTAGACAGGTGGATGAAAAATAGATCTTGTTCACCCTTTCAAGTTTTCCATATCTCAATAACTTGAGTCACTAAGTCTGAGCAAACAAAATGATTGAATGTTTTCACTTTTTCCATTAAAAAGCTTGAATTACAGAAATATAGTTGATTTTGGGTTGATTTGAAGGTACATATTTTATGCTTCACATAAAAATCCCATTTTACAATCTGATTTCCTTCCTCTTTATATAAATTATATGTATATATATAGTAAACTGACCATTTTATTCACCAAAATAAGTTTGTTCTTAATCCTGAAGAGTCTGTGGCTCAGGTTTCATAGGTGAGATTATTAATGCCTTTTTATTTTAAAATTCTGCATTTGCCAAGTAAAATACTTTTATTCACTGACTGGTAATGATTGCCAAAGCATATTTAAAACAAAGGCCCCACCAAGCTAGTAATTTTCTCTTTAGGTGCTTGCACTGTGGTAAAAATCTAAGATACAGGTTTTTAGAGCAAAATGTTACGTATACAGGTATTCACTGACTAAGAGAACAGTGTGTGTTGCTTGGAAGCCGATAAGGAAAATGATTCCTGTCTTTGTGCTAGGCCCCAGTGTTTTACTGAAGCCAATAAATGTCTATATGTTCCCTGAAAATCTAAATGGCTGTGACCCCAGTTATGAGAGAAATTTGGTGGTTTGAACGATTTTTAGGAAAATACTTCAGATGCAAAATTACTGCATTGTTAAGGATGGTAAGAGTTCTTGGAGAGCCTGATGCTTCAGAGTAGCAAGTACCTGCTAAATGGTGCATAATGCAGTTCTTTATTACTGCCAACAAGCTGTGGGGTGTTTTCTTCTGGCAGAGATTCTGCAGTAACTTAATGTGAGTGGACATCTGAAATGAGACATATGATCTGCTACTGAAGCTAAAGGAGCACTGTGATGCTTCACTCTAAGACATGCTCTGCAGTTCTGTTGGGGATTTTTGTGTGGCTTTTGTTTGGGGGCTAGGGAAGGCCATTTGGAAGAAAAGAGTTAACAGTTGCAAAGAAACATGCATATTTTGGCAGAAGTCTGTTTGCTATCAGTATAGGCACAAATAAGTTTCCTTTATAGGGAAATTTCTATTTTAACTACTTCAGATGTTAATCCAGCTGATCCAGCCCATTTGTAATTTGAATTGCCTGTGGAGATCAGTTCCTGATGCTGGAATGTTCAGCATCTCTGAGATCTTTCTATTGCCTATAATTTTGATAGAAATTTTTTGAGCACATACTGCTCGTCCAAAGAAGAGGCTAATCTGGCTTCCTTGACTTCTATGACTGTTACACGTTCTTTTTAAGGAAATTATGCTTTAAAACCCCAAACCCCACTGTTTCCATGGCTGTTGAAGTTTCCTGGACTAAAGAACAGCATGCTGTTTGTATTGATTTCAGTGCTACTTGTGAGGGATTATCTTCCTGAAAGGAAGAGCATGCATACCTGTATTAGCTTGTCTCAGGAAAAACATGAAAGGTCGGTCTGCTTTGAAAATAGGTGTTCGAGATCTTTTTAGTAAGACCATTGCTGTAATGCAACAAAGAAAAAACTCATTCAAATGCATCTGTTTTCTTTCTGTCTTCTGTACAGTGCCCTCAAGGTCTGATGGTTAGTACCTTGACTATTGAGTTGCTCCTCTGCTTTAAGACTGACAACAACAACTTTATCCAACTGTGAAGTTAGTCTGGCAGAATTAACAAGTCAAGAGTTGTGAGACTACATGCCAGTGATTTGTGCATATTTCAATGCTGAATGGAGTCTGCCCGGAGTTGGATATCAAAAGTAATTTTTGTTGTCATTACATCCCTAACTGCTGAAGTCATACCATGCTATTGCCTCACCTGTTAGCCAATTCCTAGCTATGCTGTTCTGGTGGAAAAGATAAGCAAGGCACAAAGGTAGTTCCTTATCCAAATGGGAGACAAGCAGCAGAGAAATACCTATGTCATCCTGGAATTTCTCTTGTCAGAGCTCTCAAAAAACCCTAAGTATCCTCAACTCAGTTTATGACTGTCTTTCCTCTCTCTGGTTGTGGGTTAATTATTAGACTAAATAAAGAGTTTTTAAGAATTATGATGGTTCAGCTATTATTAAAGTACATCTTGTTTAAATGAATTCTTCTTTGTAGCTATATAGTGTTAACAATACAATACATTGTCAAACCCCCCCCCCCCCCCCCCCCCAAAACGAAATCCACCAGATCTGGATTATTTTTTGAACAGTTAAAACAAATTAGCTTGAATATTCAAGTGAGACAGTAAAACTAGTTTGAGAGGCACTATTTTAGTGCTTGTAAAAAAAAAAAATGTGCCTAGTTTCAAGTCGTCATGTCATCTGGACTAGATCCAGAACTTTTAAAGTAAGCAATAAATGTAATTATGCTTTTAAAAATCTGCTTGTTAATTTGGTCCAACTGCAGTTAAGGGATGCTTTGGCATTGGTTTCAAGGGGCTAAAGATCTATTCCCCTTAGTCTTTGGTACATAATTGAAGTCACCTAAAAGCTTTTATTTTGTATGAGGCTTTCCACAAAGTAATTAAAAATATTAAAATTGTTACAAAAGTTAAAACTGTACAGCTCTGCAGAAAGGTTGACTTAGTTATGTTAGATGTTCTCTGTACACCTACATACGTACATGTGTGTCTTATTCGGAGTTGTTTCTAGAGGAATACTGAATACATCAGTTCAGGTGTGCATTGCAACTGTGGGATGTTGGAGTGAGGGGATGTGCAACAGGTTGGGCACCACAGTGAGATGCACTGCTGTGCTCCCTACATGCCTCTTGAATTCCTTCCTGGGAGCAAGGAGAAGTGGTAGAGTGTCCTGGTCCCCAGCCAAGGACCACCAGCATTTGTGATGTGAAGTACATCTATCATTGGTGCAGTGCCAGATTTTCTCTGGACTGGCAAAGTTGGTTTTTCATTTGAGCCATTACACCTTAGTTGGACATAAAAAATTAAAAGTTCTTATGAATAATTAGAAAGGTAAAATGGAAGTATGTTAAATACAAAAGTTTGTTAGGCATGCATATAAATGCTACAGTGGTTGGTTCTTTTGTTTTAAATAAAAGACTAGTAGTTGGTTTTGTAGTGATAAACTCCAGAAGTGAGAAGTTTGAATATTTGTTTTACCTGTAGCTCCCGATGCCTTTGTACCATCTTCTGTTACTTCAATCTCTGCTTTGTGAATAGCTTCTGAAATATAAAGGCTATCTTGCTCTGCAAAATGCCAAAAATTAATAAGTTATTTTCTGCATTTCATTGTGAGCATATTTTTTAAAAATAATCAGAATGCTTTTACCTTTTTGTCCCCTGCAGAATCTAAGGATCATATAACTATTAGGTATTTCAGCCATCTTTGACCATTTTCCTACTATGTGCATAACAGTGGATTAGATGCTGAATGGGAGTTACTAGTTTGAGAGGTCTCCAGGTTGTGGTGGAAGGCAAGGTTACATGCTGAGAATAGAAACTTTGATTAACAGTGTGAGGACAATCAGAGAACCAAAGAACCCTTGGAAAGGAAATTGTAGAAAAACTGCTCTTCAGGAAGAAACCATGGGACTGTGACATAAAATGAATCTTGGAAAAGAATTCATTTCAGAAAGATAGTGAGGAGAGTGTTGCAAGTCTGCTTCTCTCCAGCTGAGTGCAGAGGGCAGAAAATGGGAAGGTTGAGAGTTTTTTCTTTCTTGTCTGAACTCAAGGTTCAAGTCCAACGTGTAAGTGAAATCAAAGGAATGCTAAAAGAGCATTTTATCTACTTGCCTTAATTTTGTCCCGTCAGAAAAACTGGGATGGAAGCAAGCAGGACAAAACTACAGAGAGGCAGAATTTAAAAAAGTAGATAAATCTTACACATTTTTGAGAAAAAAAAAAAAATAGATGCTTTCAGGTATAAAAAAGCTATTCCAGGTCTGAAATGAAGTAACACATTTGTTTGCTAAACGTGATCTGAGAGTAAATATTCTGAAGATTATGCTTCTGCTTCATACAGAAGAGGAAATGAAAACTTACCTATTTTTTTTTTTTCAACTGTATCTATTGGTTAAGATACATTTTCCTTGTAAACTCTGCCTTACAGAACTCTTAGGCTACCTAGAACTCTACTCCTATGACACAGAAGAATAGAACTGAGAAGGGTCTCAGCATATCCTTTGTTCCATAACCCTGCCAGGGCAGGATCAAATACTTCTACAAGCTTTATCCTGTATGCCAAAAGCCACGGAGTTGTGAACATAGGAAGGAAGCTGCTAAATGTTATTGTTTATGGAATTAATTTCCCAGAAGTATTTATCTTATTTAAATAGATATTAACTTTATAAAATACATCCTTGTGTAGTTTATCAGTATATTAACATTTGTTTGCAATAAGCAAAGCAACAGTGGCCAGTAACAAATTATTTTAATGTGCATCTATGTGCAGTCTGAGATCTATATTGCAACAGAACGTTGCTATGTTCACTTTTAAAAGCAGCATAAAAAACTCCATGAATAATGTGCTTTCTGAGGTTCATCCCAGGAAAGCAACTTTTCTTTAAAAGCAGGTTTGTCTGAATTGGAGCGATTTCATTTATTCACTCACATGCGCAAGAATGTGAGCTGCTTGCTGGGCAGCTACCACTCCAAGTCTTTACTGTGAGCAGAAATTACTAAGTTGATATATTTTGTTGCTGGAAGGAGTCAAAAGAAAAAGAATAGATAATTTGGGTTCTTTTTTTTGTGTTTAATATTAAATGGGGACAAATTTTCCAAGGAGCAGAAGAATTTCAGTGTACCAAACCCAAGAATTTAATCATAAGAGCAGTATTTTAGCAAAGGGAAAGCATAACTTTGTATACTGATTACTGGATTAGCAAGACAATATAGCCTGGGCATAAACCAGTATTCTTTGCAGTGGCAGGAGTTGGAATATAGACTTGTTGGACCAGCATCCCTCGCTGTTAAATAACTATTTAAAAACACAAATAGGAATGCAAGTTTTACTAAAGCATCCTAAATTTCTGAATAAATAGGCATTTTTCCAGGCCTATGCTGTGTTGACAGTTTTAATCTTAAAGAGAAGAAAAAAGTAAGTTCAAGACCAAAATCAAACCTTTTTCAGGTTCCACTTTCCTACAGAACAGCTCAAAATACAATTGCAGTTGAGCGTGAATTGTGCTTTAGAGTTTCACAGATAACGAAGTACAATCACTTCAGAAGACCCAGGTCTAACAAATCATTCAAATGTAAGAGTTTACAACTATTGTGTCAAGGATCATTTTGTATTCAGTCAAGCCTCTTACCTGAAATGCCTTTAAAATTAGCAGTGATGGGATCAAATGCATCTCTAATTCCCAAGGCAGAAAAAGCTGTCTTTAGGTCAAAAAGGCTTCGGATACTGAACCTGAAATTAATATGATAGACTTTATTTAAATGCAGGATTTGTAGAGTTTTGTAGAATTAAAAGGTGTTAACAGACACAATTTATTTCAAGCTTTTGCATTTCATCCATCTCTTCCTGTTTGAGCCCAGTGCATTGTCTGATTAAGTGTACTTGCAGAAAAGCAGCTCACCTACCCCTGAAGACATTAACAGAAGGAATCCCTCTGTTGCAATCAGATTGCTATTAAGTCTTCTTGAAGTGTGAATTCTGCGTTTTCCCAAAGTGTTCTCTTTCTAATGTTTTTTTTTGCTGTAGCAAATGGCCCTTGGAAACATTTCCCTAAAATTAGCTTAAAGAAAACAAATACTAATGTACAAACTGTTTTTCAGTCCTTTGTTAATGTGATGAATGCATTGTAGGAGAGGTGTAATGAAGCCCTTCCTTGCTGATCTGTATAGTAGATACAGCCACACAAGGCCTTCTGCACCTCATTCCTCCTACTATGCAATGTCATAGGAGTAGATGGAAAATATCTCCAGCATAGGTGTTTGCTAAAACAACTGACTAAAGTGGAAAATGGATGACTGAAACCTGCTTTGTGCATGGAAAGGTGGTTATGGCTGCTGGAGGGAGGCCAAGCTCTTTGTCCAGTGCTTTTTTAGTATTCTGAAAAGTTTAAAAAGATAGAAATAGCATGTATTTACAAGGTTATATATTTATTCTTCCTTAAGCTAAGAGAAAAATGAGTGTGGGAAAGGCCCACCAGCATTTCTCTGTTTTAGATCCTTAAAGGATTTATACCCCAAACAAATTGTAAGTAAAAGCTGTAGGATCAACAGAAATACTTAGGTTTTTTTAAAACAGTACAGGGTATAACTAGAAAGTCTTGTCATTCCTGGCTCACCTCTTTGTGGTTTAAGAAAGGGTTAGAGCATCTCTGATCATGTGATGAATAATGAAACCAAAAGCATGTAATTTGATTTTGCTCACACGCTGCTCATGTCAGCACTGTTGCACGGAATTCTGACAGCTGAAGTAGTGAATCCGTTCTGCTAACCTTGCTTACCTAGGCAGAAAAATGTCCATCTTTGTTCTCTTCAAGCTGTTGGCCCAGAGGGTTATGGTTTTGGCAGAAAGGTGAGACTCAATCTGGGACAAAGGTGTTCTTTTGTGGCTGGGAAGCACTAGGAACATGCTGAGTTTCTCCCCCAGGTAGGGTAACTCGACCACGCTGAAAGCCTCCAGAGCTGCAGTCTGGAACTGACCTTTGGGTGGGCAAAGAGAGATTTTATTTCATCATTCAAGTGGGAAAAAAACCCCCTGAACCCACAGTCCTTGCTGTGGTCAGCAGACAGTTCAGAACAGCTGTGGTGGGGTGGAAGGAGTGGTCTCCAGTGCCAGGGCTCCTGTAGCCAGCTCAGGTTGCTGTTAACTCACAGCAGTCTCATCTGAACAGAGCTGAGTGTGTCAGAGACAGATATCTTGGCAGAGCAGTTCTAATGCCACTCATGGTACCTGAAGCACCACCTCAACAGAGCATGGATATTTTATTACTTTTTCATATAACAGCTGTCAACCTTGCTCAGAGTTTGGGGACAAAAACCCCAAAACTACCAAGGCAATGACAGCAACTGTGATGACTCTTCCCACAATGTATGTTCTTTGAATAAACTTACAATTTTATAATATTTTTCAGTAAAATTTTACTACAGTAGACAGGAATTACAAAAATAGAAAGCAGAGTGTCCTACTTAATTAATTGAAACCTACTTTGGCTCATGTTTCCATCTTTACTACCTTTAAAAATCAATTTTAACCTTGTTTCAAGAAACAAATAGTTCTATTACACAAGAGCTAGCATATGCTTATTTAAACATGAACTATTTATTTCTTTTTTATTTAAGCACCAAACTTATAACTTTTGAAAATCCAGGTGCAGAGACCTCTCACAATCAGATGAAGGTTGCAAAAAGTAGTCTCAAAAGTAAAAGTTGGAGAGCTTCCAAACTTGCATTTAGTTTTACAGCAATTTGTAACAGCCATTTAAAAGTACCATTTTCATCCCACATTCCAAAGAGCAGTTAATCCAGGCATTTCTAATGGTCTCTGTTATACAGTAGAACAGATTCAGCTGTCACAATTTTGCTTCCTTATTTTTCCATCTGAGAATCCAATAGGTAGCATTTCAGGAACACTCAGCAATAGCTAGTGGGCCAGGAGTTAAATGCAACTTAACTACAAGGCGCAGATGAAAGCCTTACTGCCTTTACTGCAGGCCATCCAAAATATTAAATCTACTTCTCCTTCACTCAGGTGTAGCAATTGTATCTTCAAGGGTAGATGCTCACACTCTCTGAGTCGGGGGTTGTAAATAACTGTATATAGACAGCTTGTGTTCATAATATCTGAATATTTGGCAGTAAATGCGTAGCTCCAGGTTGTCTCAAATATTTAGTGTACAGTGTTTGTTAGTTTTGTAGATATGGACTAGATAGGATTCATTATGTGTTGATTGTTCTGCTAGATTAAATTTTGGACTCTTAGATGAGCCCTCCTGCCTTGCAACATGGAGAGAGAATTGCTCTGTTAAAACCAACTCCCAGCATGTGGATCATTTGCTGGAAAAAGATGTTCTGGTTTCTAATGGACAAGCAAGGAAGATTTATATTTGCAGTGCACTGGACATGAGTGGTTTAATTTGTAGGCATGCTGATATTTTGAAGTCAGCACATTCTGCACAAAGGTTATACAGTCCTTCTTTATCAATTAGAAAGAAAGCCAAAGACTTTAGATAATTATTGAGTCAGAACATTTAGTGTTCCTTGCTTGAACTGATTTTGAGCATCCCATAAGGATTACATATATGCTAAATTAGAATTCAGACGTTCTTAACAAATTGCTTGGAAAAATGAACATGTAAAATAGTTGTGGTGTTTAAGAAATGTGTGTGAACAGTAATGTTGACATTTTCTTAGAGCAGTCTTACTTGTCCCCAGGCTGGTTTGTTCTGCATGGCAATGTTAAAAGGATAAACAATGTTGTAAATGGTGCAATTGATAACAGGCCACATCTTATCTTTCTCACTCTGTGTTTTGGATCCTGGTGGGAGACAGCTGCTAGCATTTAATAATGAAGGAAAGTTATCTCAGTCCTCTGTTTAAGTTGTACTGAACCAGTCTTTTGCATTAATTTTAAAGTGATTTGTTAGAAATGTTTCTGGATTTTTTAGAGACAGAGATTGAATTGGCCCAATCAAATCTGACAATCAGCAAATTTTAAATAATCCCTCTATTTCGGCTTTCCTCAAAAGTCTCTCCAGCTGCAGAGAGCTCACACATTTCAGGCAGGAGGAAAGGTGATCCAAATATTTTTCTAATTTTCCTCTTCTGTGCAAAAATTTAGTGCTTTAGCTACCTACTTAAGGATGATAGGATGGAGTCTATGTTTAGGCAAGTGGTCAGAAGAGCACAACAAATGATTTCACATCAAGTTTGCAAGGACTCTGGGGCAAATATATGGTCAGACAATGCAGCTCAGCTGTGGAATTCCTGGTCACTGGCTTTACCTGAGCTCTCTACTTGCATAAGCACTGGTAGCCCCCTGCCTTCTCTCATTTAATAATCTGGGGCCTGAATGATCACCACCCCAAGAATATGAGAAGAACTTGGATGTGGAATTGCAAATGAGTCAGCAAAGGTTTTTAATAGCCTGAGGTCTCAGTTGTTTCCCGTGACTAGAAAACAGGAGTACATTTGTAAGAGAAAGAAGGCAATCTGGGAAACTTTAGGTCTGTCTTTGAGAAGTTTTAGGGCTTACTCTGGAGAAAAGAATGATCAGGTTGCAGAGGGAAATAGAAAGTGGGATCAATTGAAATATCACATAGACTAGCAAAAAAAACTATAAACTTTTTTGGCTTAATAACTACTTTGATAGAAAGGCATAGATCCAGCCATCTAGTTTTAACTAAAACATTAAACAGGGTTTCACTGTGCCACTATTTACAGGTAGAAGTGGTGGCACTTAGAACAAGAAAAGCAAGGCAGCAAGCAGCCACTTGAAGGGAGAACCACAATGAGCAAAGGTAAAAGAGGGGCTCCCAGGTTGAAAAGGGTCACTAGTAGCTTTCCTAAGTGTTGTCAACACTCAAGACTTCTATAAAAGACAAACAGTGAGACTGCCATGAAGATTGGAGTGGTGGACGTCAACTGGTGATTCAAAAACACACAAAAAAAGTTATATACCTCTGGAGATTTCCCTCTCCTTGATTTACCTAGGAAAAAAGTGCCAAAAGGAAAAAGGTCCAGGTGGGGCCAACCTTGAGTAACTGCCCCGAGCTGGTTCTGCAATACACTATGCAAGGTATTTTTAGCAAGGCATAGAAATGGTGAAAACATTTTATCAAGCATGTGTATGCCCTCATTAGAAGTTTTGTGTACATTTCTGGTCATTTATTTTCTAGAAAGACTAATTTAAATTGGAAAAGTGCAAAAAAGAACTAGTAGAGAATTTGGAGCATTTGGTTTTTGAATAGTTTAGAAGAGCCTGGCATCTTCATCTTAGCTAACAGGAAATTGAGAGAAAGCTTGGTGACTTGCAATTAATTTGGGAGTAAATATCAAAACTGAAGAGAAATTATTTAACTTAAAGGATAAAGCAGGCATGATGTTAAGATACAAATTTGTCTTGAAAAAATTTAGATTTGGAAATGGAAGGATTTGCACTGCACCCAAGTGCAGTTCTGAAATTTAGAGCAGGAGGGAAAGGAGCTTTTTATGTTTTGGAAGAGATTGTATAGCTAACTGGCATAACTCCTGGTGGCAGAAAATTAAGCCTGCAACATGAGTCCTTCTGTCAGCAACCCACATACACCAAGCCTTTTCAATGTAGCCTACACTGTATTCATATATTATACAAATAAAAGTTTTACCTATATTTATACTGTTTTAAGCCCGTGCTAAGATCATCCACTGATTTAGTACAAGTGACATAAGAATTTCTCCCCTTTTTCTTGCAGAATTTGTCCCTGAAGATCTGCAGTTTTTCCCTAAAGCCTTGGAGACAGGCTGTGACCAGTGCTACAGGTCTGCCGTGCTGGTGCTCCTGGTTATACTCTGCTCCCTCTGGTGCTCACACATTCAAGGGACAGTGATTAGGCTGAGGGGCCAGGAAATTTCTTATTCATCCAACAAATCAAATTGGTAGGGGCTTAATATCGTTCTAGTCTTAATTGCCCCTCTGTCATGGGGTCAAATGTGCTTCCTGCAGTACCCCCTTCCTAGCCAGCTTCATTTAACCAGCTCCATGCTATTGTAAACGACTTTGTATAGTGCAGTACTCTCAGTCTCTCATCTCTCTTTCTCCTGGCACATTACATTGGTGCCTTTTGATATTTTCCTACAGCTTGCAAGTTTGTTATGGAGTACTGGGAGGTGTTGGTCTGTGAGGGATGGGACAAGGACAGTAGCTATTTTAGGAACCATTTTGAACCCAGGATCTGTTTCATGATTGCCTGGGATTTTGAGGAGTCAATTTGGTCACCTGGATGGTCTCTTCATTTGATGGGACTTCTTCTGTGACTTCTTCAAGTTGGGAAAATAACGCATCTTAGTGTGGTATCTGTGGAAACTAAATAAATCTGTTCCATGTTGTACAGTCGATCAAATATGGATCAAGGACAGTTACCATAGTTAACTTCAGCTGTGTGGTGCATGGTAGGCACTTTCAGGGTCAAGCCTTCTGCTGTGGTAAAAGGCAACATCTGGGTATCCATAAAGGAAAACTTCTTTTGCCATATGCTTCTGAAGTATAGGGTGCTCACCAGGGTGACCTGGCTGAGTGACGACCCAGCGCTCTCTAGTGTCATCCCACGCACATTCCCATCTGCATGGAAAAGAGAAAGGGAGGGGGACACAGGCAGTCCTACGTGCCCAGGCCTAAAGGCCAGGCCCATGTGACTAAGTAAAGCAATAAATATGGTCCAAGGGGAATTTGACTGTTCCTCATTAAAACTGAGAACACTGCAAAGGATTGCCTTTTTAAAATAATCAGAACAAGGCCAAGTGGTTTTCCAGCTTGACACTGCTCATGGATTCAGACCTATTCCAGCTCTTTCTTCACATTACAAATGAGTGTTAAGAATTAGGTTTCCTGGCTTTCAGCCTTAGTTTGGACAACACGGATTGTGGCAAAAAACTGTATGCTTGGTTAAATGGAATTTCTCCCATTACTCTTATTTTACATTTCATTCATGTGCAACCATTTTTGTGGGTCCCTATGTTACCTGCAGGGTCAGTGGTGATCCATTCCTGTATGTGGGTTGTGTTGGGGTCAGTGAGGTTGGTTTGCAGCAGGCTGCTGTTGGCCCAGCGTGCAGCGCGCTCAGCGAAGTCGGGCAAGAGCTGCACACCCATGTCCACGAAGAGGGAGCATCCCAGCTGGACCACTGTGCCTTGGACGGAGTCAGCCACTGCTTCATCCACCGTGTGCAGGAAGTCCTGCACGCTTCGATCTGCCAGGCAAGAGAGAGAAACTGCAATAGTTGTGCTGAGGCTAAGGATAGCAGAGATCGCCCCACGGCTCTGCAGCTCTCAGTTCCAGTGCTGACACTGGTGTCCTCTGATTGTTCAAGCCCTGTAACAACTGGAGCACCCTTGACTTTATGGGGTATTACTGTCAAGCGCTGCTGCCAAAGGTGGTGATGCACTGGGCCTTGGCAGCCTCTCTTCAGGTGTCTGTAGAAATCACTGCAGTGCAGATGTGTCAAGTGGCTGATCTCACACCAGGCTCACAGCTCTGTGCAGACACAGTTCTTAACAGTGCATAGGTATTTATTCTTTCTTGAGCACTCTAAATTCCCATCAGTGAGGTCTAGTGCCTCTGTCCATGGCTGGCTGAGCTGCCAATGCCACAACACCTCTATCTCCTTCTCCTGATGTTATCCACCTATCCCAGGAAAGGCATTTCCCTGATGGCTCCTCTGCCACCCTTGGCCCTTAGATGTTGTTTGATTTCTTGAAGAATGGTGACCCAAACTGGCCCAGGATTGCTGACGAGCCCTGGCAATCCTGAACCGAGCTGAGAGGTTGCTTCATGTCTTACAAGTGACTCTTTTATTTATACAGCCCACAAGAGTGGGCTTTTGTTTTTTGAGTACAATTATATTTTCCATTCAATATTATTATTTTTTTTAATTCTTAAGATTCCTCAGATCCTTTCCTAAAACCTCTACTCTTTGATTCACGGTTCCCCAACTCAAATGACTGGTTATTCCTTCTAAATGTAGAATTTTGCACTTGTCCTTACTGAATTTTATCCTATTCAGTTCACACATTAACCTGATTTTCCAGGATCCTATTAAATACCATTCTGGTCTTCCAAAATTCTTGTAGCAGTTACAAGCTTGATGTCATTCCAAAATTCAATAATCTATTCTCTAGTTTGCTGTCTACTAATGAAAAGAATTGAATGGTGCCCTGGTCTCCTGTTTCTGGAAAGCTCATTGTAGTTCAGCAGTGGTGGCTTCTGTGATGGATGTAGGGTTGAGGTGTGGGCCCAGAAGGAACCCAAGTCCTGCAAACTTAGAGAATCTCACGTTTTTAAAATAAAAAAATTTCCCATGGACTCTCTTGAAGGGTAATTTAGCAGCCATTATTCTGCTCATTGCAGTGATTTCTGATGGAATGGCTCATGCCAAAGTGACTTCCTGAGACCTGGGCCTCTCACCCTGTCGGAACAATGTTTATGGACTCTGTGTCAAATATTCTCAAAATTCCTGTGTTTGTGGTTCAGCCCCTTTCACGTCTCTCTTGTTGTGTTTTGGAGGAGTCCTTCTTACATCTGCGTAATAAAAGTCTTGTTGAGATTGCTACTTGCCTTTAAAGCATTTTTAACAGGTTCCTCCTTCTATAGCTAAGTTTTCATGAGGACTGGGGAATGTCTGGAGCACTGCTTTTCTTCAGCAAGACATGTCTGTGGGACCACCAGGACCTTTCTGATTTCCCCACCTGGTGCCCCGGTTTCTGTGTGAAACCTCAGAAGCTCACTGCTATATATGAATTGCTGGCCTCCATCTCAAAGGGAGGGTCAGTATGGTGTCCCTTGCTTCTCTACTTGGCTCAGGTGCTCCTCTGCCTCAGCTGGAAGCCCTGGAGTGCCCTGGGCAGCTCACAGGTGTCTGTTGCCCCATGCTCACAGCTGAGCTCACCATTATGGGCTGGTTGGCAATCTCTGTTTTAAGAGTGGCAATGGGAGTGACCATTCAGTTTCTCTTGTCACCTGTGGGTGTAGGCAGAGATGGAGGGTGGTCAGACAGGACTGTCACCTGGGACAGGGGGGTTTTGGGGCTGAAAATCAGGGAAGTCAATGCCACCTGGACCAACCTGTCCCAGGTTGATCAAGTCAAGAGGCTCAAGTCAAGGGCAGGATTGCCATGAGCTCCCAGCTGCCAGACAGGTCATCAGGAGACTTTCACTGCATTGGTTCATATTCTTCATGGGGTAAATGAGAGTTTCAGTTTATCAATTTCCACCACCTGAGAATCCAGTGTGTGTTTTCTGACCTAATAGTGCTGCTTTAATAAGCTGCAGGAAGACTCATCACCTTTTGGAAGTTTGATATTAAAATTTAGTTTTGTTCCTCTTCAAGGGATAAAATATGGAACTCTTTGAATGGTTGTCTAGAAAAGTGGCGTGGTCTGAGGTGTAAAGTATTATTCTTGTGTGTTTTGCACTAGTATGGGAGCACTTGGCGAGCTCTCTGGAAGATGTGAGAAGTCAAAGATGGCAAATTTGAAGCAGATGTGAATGTGAGGAGTGGTATCCCAAGCTTGTAAATTCACCAAAGTGCTTAGCTCACCAAAGTCCCAAATTCTTACCTGGACAACAGCTCAAAATTGCTCTAAAATACTCTGTTGTTAATTAAATAAAACAGCAAGAAGAAAGAATTATAAAGCATGTAATTTTGCCTGGGCTGTCTACAGATACATCCCATTATACATTGTTATACTGTTTTTGTTAGTACTAGAATAAAGGTGAACAAATTTTCCAAACATTGAAAGAAGATTACAAGTGCAAGTAAGAGCAGATTCTCTGTGAACAGTGAATGAGCCATCAATCTTTTCATTGTTTTCAGCCTGCTAAGGTTTTAACCATATCCTTTTTAGGGCAGACCAACAGAAACATTAATGCAAACATCTATTGGAAGAAAGAAAACTTATGACATATGCCTACGTATACAATTTGGGTTTATTCATCTTATAGGAAATTTCATCTAAGTATTTAATGTATTTATTTGATTTAGACTATTTGAGGAAGGAAGTGGTTTCCTTCCCCATTACTGGAAATACACTGTTATAACCAATAACAATAGATCCCATACTACTTTATTATCACATTCATGCATTAATATTACTGAAAGCCAAAGCTCATGTGGTTTGTGCCACAGACAGCTAAAATGGAGAAAATTGTCTGCTTGCCATGATGTGCCACATGAGAAGAAGAGAGCATAAAAGTGCTAGCAGGTCATTAACAAGCCCTGCACTTCTCTTTGTTATATTTTCTGTGGAGATCTGTGCTTGAATTTCACTATGAAATGTTACTCTGTAAGGTCCTTTCATAACAACTGAACCCCTAATGACCAGAAGTGTCAAGCAAGGTATAATCCTTGCATGAATTAATGTTGTTTACAAACTGAATTTGTAGAAATAGGAGTCCAATAGGCAAGACTCCATTTTATCAGCTGCTCACAATTTAGATGCACTGTCCTTGTGTCAGTACATGCAGCTGTATCTGTATGGATCAGCCAGAGTTAGCTCTTACTGCTGTGGTGGTGTTGAATATCAATGCTGTACAGAACTGTGTGGTGGCTGAGGCAGGTTACACCACAGGACGATGAAATTACTGTGGGTTTCAGTCTTCATACCCTGAACGTAAATTTTGTGCTGAGAAACAGCAGTGTTATCTCTATACGTAAGTATTGAATGTAAGCTGCAAATTCTGAGGATGAGGCAGTCATCTGCTTTTCATAAACATTCTGCCCATAATGTAAAATAGTTTTTGACATGTGATTCGAGATGGTAGGATAATCCAGAGTTAAAATGAAAACAGCATCCTTAAATTCAACTGACTTAATGCTGGCTTTAAAGACATCTGTCTTTCCCATATCCCTTCCAAATTCCCAGTGAGTTTTATATTTTAGCCTGCTTTCAGAGAAAGATGCAATTGCACTATCCATCTGTCAATGTAAATATCTGTCTACCAGTCTCCTTCTGATAACTTTTCATCTTTTTGGCCAGTTGTAATAACATTAGAAAAGTCTTAAAGATAATTCAGCTTCTACAGGTTTCATAAAATTCATTAGTGGGATAGGAGAGAAAACGACTGTTCTTTGCCTGGCACCTCTTTTCAGAACACACAAAGGAGACCAGGACACAGTGGACACGATGGACTTCTGGGAAACCTGGAGCAATTCTGCTATTCATGGAAGTAGCTTTTCTAGATGTAGCTGTATTTTGTGTCATAAGAGAGTAAGTACTGATTCAGAAAAAAAGAGGAATAATAACCTGTGTATCAACTACCCCCTTGAGTTTCCTTTGTCCATCTGATACCTGGCTATCAAAGATGGAGAAAACTACATCTTGCAGTGAGACAGAAAGTAGAAGTTTAGTATGATGTGTACAATTCCTGTCACCTTAGTAAAGCTGTGAATTTGTTGCAAAATGCAAAACAATAAGTATTTTTTTAAGTACATTACCATGAATGCTGTATCCTAGGGCATCTTGCAGCTCCATAAAGGTATTTCCTTGAGCTCCAAACTGCAGCAGCTCCAAAGAAACAGCCACGCTTGCTGGGGAGACTACCAGATTGGTTCTGTTCTCTGCTTCAGACACGTGCTGGTAGAGACTGATGGCAAATTCAGTCTTCAGCTCTTTCAGCTCATCATAGGAGATGCAGTTCCCTTTGGTTAAGCAGCAAGCAGACAGAATAAATGCAGAGAATAAAATCGGCAACATGAAGATGAGCTGGGAACAGTCTCCACCAGTTAATACCTGCAATTAATGACACAGATGTATTTAGAAAAGCAATAGTCTGAGCTGGGAGAGGAACTCTCCATCAGTGTTGAGATATCACTTGCAATAGTAATGATCACTGTCAAAGTACTTGTCCAGGTCTACTCAGTATCTATTGTCATTAAAAAAAAAAAGAAAGAAAATAAATATGTATGGTCATGCTGATGACTCGTTGACTGAAAAGAATTGGATTTTCCAGAATGCTGTGGTTTATAAGATGGTTTGCCATTACAGAGCATGGAGACACACAGCCCCTTGGTTAAAAACTAGCTACCTGCACACATGATGGGACACCTCAGTGCAGTCTCCATGCTGCTGAGCACCCACAGCTTTCTGTCCCTAGCAGAAAGGGGGTCACACTCAGCACTCCGAGAAGGAAGGCCACCCCTTGTGAGGTACAGAAATCTAATTGGAGTCTCCAAGCTGGGCTTTAGATCCAAGTTTACAAAAGGCTGGCTTCAAATTCCCCCCTCTGCCCCCCACCGATATTCCTTCCATGAAATTTACCCCAGCGAAAGAAAAGGTTGTATTTGCAAAAGGCTCCAGTGCTTGCAGCACAAAATCACGGCATCGGATTTTTATGGGAAATCAAGCATTGGTCAACGTTATATTAAGAGACACTTAGATTCATATTTAAAGGAATAATGCTAAAATGACAGAATAGTTTTCCTTACAGAATTTCACCTTTTGAAGATTGTATGCAAGTGTATTTTAAAAATTACTGCACCTTCTTTCACCTCAGGATTTCCTACAAATCTTTCTCCATGCCCTTTGCTCTAGAGAGCACCTCTAATGCTTTGTATTTACTCACAGTTAGCTCTGTTAAATTGTCTTGCCTTTCTGTGTCCTTCTGGGTGCCTGAATGGAAGCTGCCTATGAGCGTCTTGTCTCCTTCTTTAATAGGTAGTGGAGCAAAGACTAAGTCATGAGACTGCATTTAAAGGGATAGTCAGTGATCAGAGTCTCTGTCGGCGATGTCTGTACCACTCTGTCCAAATTCCTGTAGGCTACAAGCTCTATGGAGAGCCAGGCAAAGCAGCATGCCACTGACCAGCAAATCCAAGGCAAGGAACAAAAAGGTACACATGGAGATAGGGTCAGCAACTTCCTTGCAAGCCCTGCTCGAGCCTCATGAGACTTGTGACCTGCTGGTACCGAGCAAGGCATCTCCTATCTCTCTTCCCACCCCCCTCCTCCTTTTATATGAATTCCATTGATTCCTCTGCCACAAAGGGGAAGAGAAAGGGCTCTCTGTGTACCAGGCACACAGCTACTTTTTACCCCCACTTTGAAACCTTATTCAGAAATCCCATGCAATTAAAATGTCTTTATTTCCTTTTTTTTTAATTAATGCCATCCAAAATAGCAAGGTTTTCTCTCACTCTTTAGTTTCCAGAAGGAAAGAAACCAAGTGCTGTGCTTGAAGGAGAGTGAATGAGGAAGGAGCTGCTTTGAATGGACCAGAAGCAGAAGAGCTGTGGTTGTGACTGCTTTAAAAGCAGCTGCAGCTGTTCATGGCTTTCTTCATGTGATGGGATCAAATTCTGCCCATCATATTCACAGGTTCAGCCTCACAGCTTCACAATGCCACCTAACGCAAGGAGGATTGGGCTTAAAAATTGGTGTAAAACTGCAGCTTATTGATTTTCCCAGAGTTTGATGTTATGTATACACTTGGCTATTTCACAACATACATTCTTGTTTCAAGTGGGAAAGAAGACATTGGGGAAAAGGTCATTACAATCAAGCAATAGTTTAGGTGCTACTGTTTTACTCTTAGCAGGGAAGGAACAGCCACACAATGGAATTAGGGCCCAAGTGAGAATGAAGCCATGGGCCTCTTCCTGTGCTGTTTGTCTCTTCCTGCTGTTTGGAGAATATGCCAGAATAGATGCAGATATTGGGGTCTGTTTCAGCATCTTGGGATTTAGACCTCATTCCTGCCAGGACTGACGAAGCGCAAGAGCTTGGTCAGTCACAGTGTGGTACAACAGGCAGAGACGTAGTTTTGACACAGATTTCAATGGCAGTGTTTTCATGCTGAAAATGGCATTTGGGCTTAGGGGTTTGGCTGAATGAGGACCTCTCTGCTGAAGTTATCACTAAAAGTTTCCACTGGAGTGGAGATGTATTCAGAGGGAATGGAACAGAGCCCACCAAGTGATTTCTCGAAGGGCTCAGAGCTGTCAACAGATAAATTAACTCTGGTCACTGGTGAGGACTGTACAGCTGGATTTAATGTGGTGTTCCCGGAGGCTCTGGACCTGAACAGACAGTTCCCCTGTGTCCTGCTTGATACTCTCCTGTGGATTTATTAAGATTTAAAAGAAAGATGGGAAGTCCCTGAAGGTTTTAGGCATTCCTGCCAAAAAATAACATTCAATTCCCACTTTGCAAAAATGTTGTTATTCAGATTTGGGATATGTATTTACGGAAGACATAATTGAAAATTAGACCTAGTAAAAATGTTGTGGAAGACAGTATAGTTTCAGTGGGAAAGGGAAAAAAGTGTTCTGGGTGTTGTCTCATAGCAAAGGAGACTTAGAAATTAGAGTGTTTGTTTCAAATCTTCTCTCTCTGCAAATGTTTTAGGAAAGGAAAGCTGTGGAGGAATCTTAGCAGCCAAAACAATGTTTGCAGACAAGCAGAAAGGACTTACGAAAACTAAAACTGGATCAACACTGTTCAAAGCATGGGAAATAAGAAATGCGCTTCACATATAATGAATAGAAAATAAATCCACTGGTGAATGATGATAAAGATAGGAGGCAGTGAAGTAAGAAAGAAGTAAGAATCAGTGAAACTAGCTGTGGCTAAAAAATAAGTGTAGAATCCTGGGGGAAGGTTATGAACATTTATCACAGTCAAGGTCAGAACCAAAATTCTCATGCCTATTCAGTTTAGCAGCCTAAGTTTAAAGTTTTTACATGTCAGACTGGGATCCACAATTGAGAACTGGGTGCCCAAGAAGCCAGTGCCACCATCAGGGTGAGTCTGAAAACTGAGGTTGCTAAGTGAGTCCAGGAAGCCAGAACCTGAGCTGTCCAAGTGAGGGTAGTTGGGGGGACTGCAAATCAAATAGGCCAATTACAGAAATTCCATGTCAGAAATAGAGGGGTGTTGGACCTACTGAAGTGTTAGAGTTGGGCTGCTGTGGAAAAAAGGAGTTTCCGTCTCCTTTAAGGAGATTTTTTTTAGAGCCTTCATACCTGCCTGTGTCCTAGTTTAGGCATCACAGCCTTCTTTGAGTCTTAATCTGGCTCTGCATCACAAGGTACTGAGGAAAGTACTGATAAACTTCCTGGCAATCATTTTGTTTTTAAGATGCTGAAAATGCATTTTAAAAGGCTTGCAATTGACTGGTCCCCAAGATAACACTTCAAAGTCAGGAAGGGGCAGAGGTAGCATCTGTATTTTGAGAAGTGCTTCTTCACATTGAGATAACTTAGACTGGCTGTGAGGGAAGTGAGGAAAGACACAAACCGAGGATGTCTGGAGAAAACACAGCACAGGAGTGCGTGGGTAGCATTCTGGAGTGCTGCGTCTCTGTGGAGCTCCTCTGAGCTTCTACAGGAGCAGCTCTGAGAGCTTCACAGGGAGCCCAACCTCTCTGTTCCATCACTGAGCACAGAAAATCACCACTCTTTGAGAAGGAAGGCAGCAAAGAGCTTCCTGATGTGTGAACACCTCCCCAAACAGGGAGCCAAGCTGGTGGAAAGCACTGGAAAGAAGCCATAAGTGGTGACTGCTTTCCATGATGGATTAGATCATGTCTGTGCCTGCTGTGTGCCAGTGCTGTTACTGCACAGCCCCTCAGTGCCCCCCTGTGTGACCATGGTGGTGGGCAAGGGGACAGAGTGCTGAAGCATCCCCCGCTGCTCAGCACTGACAGGTGCCATCACAGGTGGCTCTGCAACGTCTGGTGTGAAAAATGTGCAGAAGTGGAAAAGAAAAATGAGGGGAAAATAAACAGAGACAGCTGTCCTCCAGAATTTCATCTTCAAGGTCTTCATGGGCCAGATTCTGCTCTGAGGTATAGGAGTGTAAGTGCATGCTCTCAAGGCATCAAAACCATCGACACAAACTTTGGTCCTTGAGCAAATGAAGAGCTGCTGGGGGACTATGGACTGGAAAACTTCTCTGGGGGACAGGGTGCTCCACGACTGTGGAAAGCAGACTCAGGGTCGAGCCTCCGTGGTGGTGGCAATAGTGAGGAAGGTCAGGAACTTTTAGCCCTGGAAGCAGCCAGAAGTCACAGGGCTGAAGTGAGAAACCAGAGGGAAAGGCACAGCCTGCACAGGTACTATGTGCAAAGAAAGATCTCTTTGGAAATCTTACCCCACAACCATTTTTTTCTCACAGGAGACTGGAGTTTTCTCTGATTTTTCAGTGTTCTAAGAAAACGGAGCTCTAGTTTGGTGTGCTGCTGAGAGGAAAGGGAGAGCTTCTCTGCTTTGGTTCTGGCCAGTTGGTACTTCTGCTGCATGCACTTTACACAGTGATCTGGAGCAGAATTTGGCCCAGGGAAAGGCTGGAAGAGAAAAAGATGAGAGAACCAGTAGGAAGCAGGTTTTCCTCTTCAGAATCCTCCTGTTTGCTTTTCTATGTCAGGTCAGTCTCCTGCAGTCTTCCTTCCACTCTAGCACAACCCTGTTATCAGCAGGGCTACTGTACATTTACCCCTTCACAAAAGAGAACAGAATTTAACCTTCTATCTGCATCTGACTTTTGTGTGCTAGCTCTCTTTAACACATAGAATAACCCTGGGGAAATTAAATTGGATCCAAACCAGCTTCCTTCCTGCTTACATCTCTCCTCCAGGAATGAGCCTGTGCTACAAGACTCCAGCACATTTGCTCAGTCAGGAAGGTGGTTCTGCTGAATCTCAGGATAAGAAAAATTGGCATCATCATTTCATACAGAGCTTATTCTGCGGGGAGGCAGATGGCTGTGGAGCCACAAAACACCCAGCTGAGCAAATTCAAGTGAATTTTTTTACTGGTATCCACATGCCATGTAAAAACCAACACTGCCTCTGCCTTCCACCGGGGTGTGAGGACAAAATCTGACTCTTCAAAGGGTGACCACTTTAGAGGCTTGCTCCCAAAGAAGAAATGCATATGCTCAGCACAGTGTCGTGGTTTGAGCAGATGAGCTTGGTGCCAACCTGGACCTGCTGGCCCATGCAGAATCCTACAATGGAGCTCCATTCTGCTGGAGCCCCCAGACCGCTTCCCTCACACCTTCCTGGCCAGCTCCAGGTGGAAAGAAGTGCTGCTAGCAGCAATGAAGGCTTTTTGGCAGCTCAGCAGCAGGAAGTAGTCTCCCTGCCCATGGCTGCAGGCTGGGTAGCAGAGGAGCAGTGGCACAGGCTGGCTGTGACCAAACGGTGCAGCACTTGGTTCCCAGTCCTCTTCAGTCCTGTGGATCTAAAACATTAATATAACATTTCGGTGGGTTCGTTTTCCTCTATCTCTAATACTCCAAGTGGAATAACAGAGCAGTGGTTCTACAGTGCCACTGGGAATCAGTGTTTCCCGCCCTGAGAGATGCCCCAAGGGCACCCTTGGAGGATGGGTTGGCAATGGAGGACTGTGTGGGATCCAGGCTTGGGCCAGGCTCTGCCATGGGGGCTTTTGAGTTGTGTCCGGGAATAAACGAGACCTGGACTTTTCCCAGGGGCAGTTTTGAAGACAGCTAGTGATGGCAACCAAAAACTGAGCCAGGCAGTAAGTTAATAAGTGGTGTGAGAAATTGGTGCTGGGGGTTAAGTTCAAGTTTGCAGGGTAGGTGTTTCCCACATGTTATGCAATGTCTTCTGCAGTGGGAAGAATGGTGCTTTCCTCTGGTGTGAAGCAAAGCAAAGCAAACAGGAGTTCCACTTCCACTGGATGAGCTCAATGTCATAACACTGATGAAGTGACAGGTGTTTCCACATGCAGGAGTGTAGGCTGAATAAGAGCCCAAATCAAGTAGTTTTCTAAGTGACAGTGACTGTTCTCACATGTTTTTAATGGACAAAATTCAAAAGGGCTGAGAAACTACAAGAATAAGATAATTTCTTTTTTTTTCCAGGTTGATGAAATTTATTTCAATTAAAAAAAAACAAAAGAAAGAAAAAAGGAAGAAAAGCTGATTGAGGAAAGACTAAAGATTTTGCACATCCTTGTTGTAATGCAACAGTTGTCCTATGCATGTCTCATAGGGAAGACAGCTTAAGGAACATCAGGAAAATGATGCATGAGGCTCAAAGAGGTAATCTCACTGTGTACATATTTTCTGCAGTGTTACATGAAGATCTTAGCAGTAAAGCCTCTTCCCTGTGGACTCTGAATGTATGATAAGAGCTGACCTATGAGGGCTGCTGTCACAGATCAGCTGCTTAGCTGATTGCCGTGGCTCAGAGGTGCTGCATCAGCACACTCAGAGTTGACTTGCCAGTCTGTGAAATCACCCCTGCCCCCAAATGTCACCCTTTTGGTATCTGTGGATTTAAAATGCTTCTGAGACAGAGTCAGTGCCCTGCATGGGGCCTGGTGGAGACTCAGGCTCAGACCAGACACGCCACTGAGCCAAAGCAGGAGTGGGGAGTAGCGCTGCGGAAGCGTATTTTCTTCCCAGACAACTCCATGTACTGACAAATTAAATGCATTTGCTGTTGACATGGAATACAAAGTAAGTTAAAAGCTGATACCCCCAAATGCTTGTCTAACTGTCTATCACAGTCTCTTACAGTGCCAAGTGAATGATGCCAAGTAAATGACATAGGAAGAGGTCCTCATATGAGCACATTGCCAGCTGAAGTTTCTGCTGCTGATCTGACTGAAATGACAGGGAACCAAACAAAAGATGAAAACATAAAGATGTTTATGAAGCTGCAATGCTGACTTCCTATAAGAAGTCCAGTTTTCTAAAAGAGGGGTTTGGTTGACTAGGCAAGACAGTTGAGATCAAATGGGAACTTACAGAGTGAATAACACGGAAGAACATGGTTTTACTTAGGCCACCCCAGCTTGTGACGTGCCCCTGAACTGGGCAGAGAAGCACGGCTGTGTTTGTACATGTTGCACATATTTTCTTCTGCATGCACTTCACTGCACGCAAGTTCACCCAAACTAAGCACACCCTCCTGCCCAGGCAGCCCCAGTCTTGCATTACCAGCCTGTGTGGTGAAATGGCCCTGCTCCACCATGACAGGTGGGGGAGAAAGGGTGGGTGGGTGTTTCCATGTCCCTCTGCTAGCAGGGCAAAACAAAAAACCTTTATTCTTTGGGAGCTGATCTGCTCTCACAGCTTACTCCCCACTTCAGGTTATAATCCCTTTTGGTGACATCACAGGTACTGCTGAGGCCGCCAAGGTGATGTCACAATGAGAAGCTTATGACTGTAAATGGGGAGTAAGTCACAAGAACAGACGACCTCAAAATAAGCTCATATCCTGTTATTACGTAAGTGTCCCTAATAATTATATGAATGTGCCAATAACAAAAAATACGGAAGAAAAAAGGCCCAATGGTCTGTCAGGACATGTGAAGGTGTGTGTAAATTTGACATTTCTCACAGACCTGGAGATCCTTTATTACTATGTCTTGCCTTTAAAACTCTTTCTACTATCAGATCAGTTTTTTAAATCAACCTCAGGATCCTTCCTTATTAAAAGAGAAAAGCACAAATGTTCTCCATATTTTGACATGTCCTATAACCACACACACACCTAGGCATAGCAAAGCATCTCAACCAAGTACAAATCTACATTTTAGTGTCACTAATGTGTTAAGTAAATTGATCATATAAGAACATGGAAATGTGTCTTTCCTGTGAAGCCCTCTGGGCTCCATGGGAGCCATACCATAGAATGGGTGTATATATGAAACTATCTAATTATTACTTGCTGTATTCTTATGATAAATAGGAACTAATAAAATTGAAAACTACGTACAACTGTATAACAGAAAACTTTATTGCAGCTATAAAAATGATACTTTATATGCTGAACTAAATTCTTTGAAGTTGGAAATAATATTCAGAATCTCTAGGGCACTTTTTTGTAGATGTCTTGTCTCCACTGTTGTACAGGTTTATTATTTTCCATGGTCAAGTGTTTATTAGATTTTCTCCTGGAAAATTTTTAATGGATTCTTTTGCTTTGATAGGATAAGAAGCACGTTTAAATGGCTCTAGGGGTAAATTATTTCACATCAACACTTTCAAACACAAAGTCTGGATCTTCAGTAGGTTTTTACATTATGCAAGTAGACATTTAAGGTACTTAATACTTTCTAACCTCTAGTGCCCTTTTTACACAGAGACAGGCAGTCAGCAGGGATTAATCTGATCCTAATTAACCACAAACTCTTCTGATATTTGGTCAGTGCACAGTAGCGTGCTGCCAGGTACACAGAGGTAAACTGATCTGGATTATCTGCCGGTGTATGTGCTTCACAGAGGGAGGTCTGTGCTCCCTGTTGCTGGTGAGCTGCAGGCAGATACAGCTTCAAACATGCAGTGGAGAGACTTCTGTGCAAAGCTGCAGCTGCAAGAAAAGGGGAAAGCACTAATTAGAAGGCCTCTTCTCAATGGCTTTCTATCAAGATTCCATTCTCAGAGAAGCCTTTTCTTGGTGTGGCACCCCCCAGACCAGATCCCTGCTCTCCGCCCTCTCCTGATGCAGGTGTCAGAAGCTCCAGACAAAGTTTATTAGAGAAGAGCTCTCCTTGAGCCATGAGGTGCATAAAGGACCCCCTTGCTTTCTAAACTCCTCCTCAGAGAGGAATCTGGGTGCAGATGTATCCAATTTTTGCCCCAGACTTTATGTTTAAAGGATTATATATGTGAAATTGAATCTTTGTGTGACTTTGGACCACAGGATTAAGAAAGGAAAATGAAATATATTTATATGAATAAAACAAATTATTTATTTTATTGATGGTGATAATTATAATGATTAGACTAAAAGACCTTAATCAGAATGATTTTCTACACAGTACAGATAGTTATAACTACTAGTGTAGTGCACTATTTATGGAAGCAATATTGAAACAGCAATATTAAAGCTAGCAAAACAATCATTAAGCAGAGATTGATGTTACTCACCCATATCAACAACTGTGGGCAAATCTCTTCTGCTCAGCCTTGAAGATTAACCTTGAGGGGAGTCCCCAGACAAGGGACTCCTAGAAGGGGCATATTAGAAGTGCCTGCCATTAAAAAGTGGGATTTCGGTCCCACGGGAACAGTTGCACCCTCTGAGTCGCTGGTGTTGGGAGGTGATGATGCTCCACTCTGCCAGGGTTGATCCATACTCTCCTAAGGCAACAGAGAAAACTGGGGATATGAGGTGGCAGGGAAACCTTGCTGCAGAGCCAAAAGAATTCCTACCCAGTGTTAGTGCTGGGGGCTAACAGCTCTGGCTCTCGATCTCTCTAACAGTGGCATGGCCAGTCCAGCACTTGAACACGGATCCAAGACACTAAAATAAATTTTTTCTGGAAGGACAAAACAGGACTTGCTGTCTGCAGGCTCTTCACAGACCCTCAGCTCTACGAGACCATGGCTTTTGAAATGTCACAAATTATTTGTGATGGTCATCCGGGCCTTAAGCATCAGATCAAGGCAGGCTGATAGGATCACCCCGATGGTTCAGGAAACAACTTTAAAATTGAATTTTTTATTCTGTATTGTTACAAATACCCATACAGATGGAAAAAAGGAGGAAACAGCAGAACAAAAATCAGGGGAGAAGAATGTCCCAAAAATGGGATCCTGAAGTTAACTTGCTGATTTTGAAGTAACTAACACAAGACAAATTCACAAAGTAACTACATAGAATTTCTTTAGATAAAGTGGTGACCAGGGCACCTGGAGTCCTCTGAGCACATTGGGATTCACTGTTTGGGGTTTACCTTTGTTCAGACTGCTCCAAAGAGTGGAGCTGAAAGCCTGCTCAGGCCATGGGAGTAGGCAAGCATGTACTCACATGAGCAAGTGCTGGTTTCCAGTGTAGTTTGTTTGCTTTCCAAGTTCATTCTTCTCTTTTTCCCCTCAACTCTGAAGCACTCCTCTCTGAGCCATTGCAGTTCTTGGAGATCAAGAGAGTTGAAATAATCCCCAGAGAGGCAGTAATTTTGGGAAGCTGCCCTCTCTTGTATCAGTGTGCAGGTTGCCTGATATCCAGCCATTAGCTCTTTCTGACACAGCTGGAGACTGGCAGGAAAAGAGAGCTGACTCCAAGATGAGCTTTCAGGGCTGTAATGCAGAGCCAGTTCCTACAGAAAAAAGCACTGCCTTCTCCTCCTTTAATCAGAAGTGTGCTGGAATAGGCATCTAATAAAATAACATAGTTTTGTTTACATTTCTCTGTAGTAAGTGGGACTATATTAGAGCTATGCTTGGTGACACAAGGTTATTCTCAATTTTTCCTTGGGAAGACTGGGACACCACATGGTTGAGGGTCTTGTGTGAAGCCACACAGAAGGCACGTGCCATTTACTACAGGATGGCTGCTGATCTTTCATCTGGAGCTGTTCTCTGTGCACGTTTGTCCTGAGATGCCTTCCAAAGCTGGGACCCCTCGGCACTGTTGTATTCCCAGCCCCTGAGGCAGTGTGTTTGGAAACAGTAAATCTGTTTTCTGGAATAAAACAAAATTAAACTGTTAAACTATCTTGTTTCATCAGACACATTACTAGTAACAGAAAAGAAAAAGTGTTAAAAAGCTAAATGCTCTGGTGAAGGTCGCTTCTTCAAGGGCATGACAACGCACTGATTCTGCCTGAGATGTGGCACAGCACATATGATCTCTGCATGACTGTTGTAATTAAATGTAAAACATTTATTTCTCAATGCTTTTATTTTCCCATGCTTAATGTCTATTTGTTGCTGCTTGGTCTCATAACAACTCTATTAATTAGGAAAAAGTGTCAAGGGACCAGATAATGAATGAATGAATCCTGAATTATGAAGTTTTTCTTTTTCAATGTTTCCTTTCTTTTAGAAATAGAACAGCTACAGCTTTCTTTAAGTGCTCTTGTCAAATATGGGGACATTTAATGTTGCAGTTCCTTGGAAAATAATACTCTTCAGCATTTCAAGAAGAGAAAAAATATTCATAGATTGTTTGAGGGAAAAAAGAAACCGCTAGCAGTTGTCACAGTGTCAAAATTAATTATTTTGGATTGATCCATTTGCCTTGATCTTTATGACCCTCAAGAATTTCAAATACTTCTCAGTCAATCATTTAAATTCCTCAGTTAAACCCCATACCTCATTAAATAAAGAAATAAGGGGGGGTCTTGATATGCTTTTCTTTAGGCCTGTCACTGCACAGTCTGAAAATACAGATCATGGCATCTTAAAGTATTCTCAGGAGTTTTCAAATAGCAAAAAAATGTTTCTCTGTACAGTTCATCACATTCTCATCAGTGACACTTTCTTGCTGGAACCTCTTAGGGCTAACTTTAAGTATCACCTTCAGTGGTAGAAAGAGACCCTGAGACACTAAATTTACTGGTGACCATGCTAATGTCACCAAACAACAAAGGATTGCTTGGTGAAAGGCAAAGGGAAGAAAAGGAAGGATACACTTAGAAGACATACATGGAAAGATTTAAGATGTGTGTGAACTTTTTTGGGTGCATACTGACTTCTTAAAGATATTGAAGTCTAATGGAAATATTGCAGAATGGAAAGAGGACTCAAAATATCAGGCTATGGGAGAGTGTGCAGTATATATAGTGCACAGACACTGTAATTTTTCAATGCCCAAACTATGCAAACAGATGCATTTCATAGGCATCATCTACTTGATCCCATCATATGTCCCCATGGATACATGAAAGTTGGCTCTTGCCCTGATCTGTGTTTTCCCATGGTAGATCATTTCTCCTCTGAGAATTCAGCCTCCTTTAGCTCCTGCTTCTTTAAGATGGCATAGCTGGTTAGTTTTCCATTTTCAGTTTTTCACCTTTCATCTGCTTTTCCCATTCTCTCATGATGTGACAAGCAATACAAACCAGTATCTGGACCTTGAATACTGCCACAGAGGAAGCTGAAATCAGAAGCAAATCAGAGCCATTTATAGATCAAACCTGAAAAGTATTTTGCTGCAATTTGTGTTTTGTGCACTGTGATAACTTAAAGGGGAAAGGCATCAAACACCCAGGCTGTAAAAAGGCTCAGACTGCTGGCATTTAAACTTAGTCCCCAGAGAGAGCCCAGACCTCTCAAGTTTCTCTCCTCGTAGCGGGTTAAGACCTCAGGCAGCATGGTGGCCCTTGCCCAGATCTGATGAGTTGCCCCTGCCAATAGCCCTGGTTCCCCGAGACAGCAGGGCAGCACTAACTCCTCTGGTGTGTGTCACATCATGCACTTCCATGTGGGCCACAGGGATGTCCCTGCCACATGCATGTATAGCTTGTGTGGAGATGTGCTACACCAAAGCTAAAAAATTTGCCAATTTGCTTTCTTGTCATCCTACTCACCTCTCAGGCAGCACTTCCCAAGATCTGGGATAAAAGTGTCCCCTTGGTGAACATCAGGGGAGACACTTTGCACTACCACAGCAATTCCCAACCTCAGCCAGAGCAGCTGATGCCCTTCAGCAGGACCTGCACTACCTGTGGTTTTTGTCCTGTGTAAAATCCAGATTGCATGTGGCATCTCCAGTGAAGCTTCCCAGAAAAACAATGACTATTTCAGTGGAAAGCTGTTGCTCAATCCCTGAGACTGCTGTTCCCCAGAGCCTAGTTCCGAAAACCAGCAATAAGAAATAGGATTGAGTGTTACTCCTATTACCTTTGGGAGAATTCTCTTAAGTAATTTAATTTAATTTGATATAATTTATATTAATTTTTTCTAGGTAAATTTTTTTCATGTACCCAGAATCTTAATTCCTGTATCACAGATTGCAGTCCCCTGTCTGTACTTCTCATCCATCCATATCTTGTCCTCTTTTCTTTTTTTTTATGCCAGTCCTCACATGATTGCACATCATTTTCAGAAGATTTCACACTTCTGAAAGTCCATATGGTTGTCAAAATCTTTTCTGATGCCACTTGTTTATGGCTTCAAAATAATCAACATAGATTCACACGTCCTGGGTTTTTTCCCCCCGTTCCTTCCCCCATTCTCTTTTGTACACAACTCCAATAAGATTAATTCACTTTTTCTCCAAATGATGCTGCCAAAGTTAACACATCAGTGGAGAAGGCTTGGAGCAAAAATCTGTTCCATCTTGCTATGCTCTTCATTCATGTCAGGCTGCAAGCTAGCTGTCATTCCAGAGAGCAGCCAGTTTTTCTTTGGGCCATCTACCAAAAATGGCATCATCAGAAAATGTCCTGGTGACCTGGTATGTCTAAGAGACAACAAGCCTCCATTGCAGAGAACAGAGCACACCAGTAGTTGCATCCCTGTGGTGTCACTGAGTGATGCTGAAAGCAGAGTTTTGTCCCCTACAGTCTGCTAGAGACAAGGTAAGTACCAAATCCAATGGATTTAGTAAGGAGATGCTAAAGAGAGGAGAGGGCAGGAAAAGAGAAGAGCCCTGGGTCCTGTCCTGCTTCATTTCTGGACATGGAGCTGCAACTGCAGTCTCAGGCTTGAGACCTGTCCAAAGCAGTGAGACGAGGCCTGTATAGGAAGCTGGTGGGGCTGGCAGAGTGGGAGCATCTCCAGCCTCATGTCAAACAAGGAGATAGTGCCGTACTGAGTGGGATTTTTATGGGCCTGGAGTTTTGTGATGGAGTGGGATGAGCTGAAGGGGAAGAGAAATAAAAGAAAGGGGAAGATAAAGGGAAGGAAGGAAGGAAGGAAGGAAGGAAGGAAGGAAGGAAGGAAGGAAGGAAGGAGCGAGCATCTGTGGGGACAGGCAGCATGAATCTAAAAGAACTCATCTGCAATGAAAGCGGTTGGAAAAGCAAACCAGCCCATCAGCTCAGAGCAAAGATTATCCTGGAAACCTGGAAAACATTGCACTTGGGCCCTGCTGGCAACCTGAGAGCTTCAGGATCTTATCCCCCAGGGCTGATGGCTTCCCTCCACATTCCCTATCTCATCCTAATTCCTCAAGAGCGGGCTATTGCACAGCCCCACATGCCTGAAGCTGGTACACCATCTGGGGCTAGAAAACAGGAGGAGGGTCACAGATGGTTCCCATCTTTCTGCTCCTCTCCTGCCCTCTGGCTTCTCCCAGCACTACCCTGACCTCACGGCCAGCTCTCCTACCCAGGTAGGTGGCAGTGGCAGACCTGGCAGTGGTTGTTTCTGTTGCTGCCTCAGACAGCCCCGAAAGTCCTTTCTTCAAAACTTCTGCAGAGTCTTTACACAAGTGGCAGGATGGCAAAGAGCATCCTCACCCATCCTGTGGGAAAACCACAGGGCCATCAGCTCTTGAAAGAAAGCAAGGCAGCAAAGTGTCAGGGAGAGAAACTTGAAGAGCAGAGGCTGCATTTCTGTGGCTTTACATGGAACAATAGGGGAACACTGGCATCTAGCCAAATTCCATAAGCAGAGGCACAGAGTAATTAGCTGAAGCTTTGCTTTCTTGTGACAAAAAAAAACCCCTCCAAAAGTAGGAAAAAGTGGGACACAACCATATCATGGTAAGCTATGTGAAAAAAAACCCCTTACTCCTAATCACAGCCCAGCTTAAATAAAAATATGTCCATGCAACAGTACACGTGAGCTGCAAAAAATGGCTGTTAATTCATAGAAGCAGGAAGAATTATAAAATTGGTCTTATGTGTTGCATTCTTAAAGAGCAATGGACAGCCCTGTCCCCAAGTTCATTACACCTAAGGAGCAGGAGCTCTCCAGTAGCACTGCTAACCTCACAAGAAGCATTGTCTTGGCAGGAGTTGGGTCATACTTAGCAGATTATCTTCGTACCAGGAGGGCTAAAATTTTCATCAACGTAAACAGAGGAATTCGTGACAGGCAGCCGGCTTACCGTGCCGTGCTCGGGGGGCTCGTTCTCAGCGGATGCTCGGCTCCATCCCAAGAGCAGCCCCGTGGGCTGCGGCTGCTTCCTCGCCCTTGGCTCCAGCGCAGGGAAAGGACACGGCAGAGCCCTTCGAGTCACGGAGCCACTGGGTTATCCTGTTCCCCAGCTTCGCGGTGGAAGGGAGGGAGGAGAAGCAGAGCAGGGGGGCGGGAGAGCAGCACGGACGCTGCCAGCAGCTTAGGCTGAAATACAGGGCACGGAGGCTGCGAGGGCAGCAGGGCACTGAGCCAGAGCCTGAGGGTCCCCCCCGTGCCCCGTGCGCTGCCATTCGTGTGCGCGGGGACCACGAGATGGCACTAGCAACTTGTGCAGGCTGGTGGCTTCCCGACGTGGCACAAAAAGCCAGCACGCTGCATCGCTGTGATCCCCTCACACGGCACAGGCACTCCGCAGTCACGCAGCTGGGAACGGGGTAGCTCTCCTACCGACCGGTCAGCTTTGGCTAAATCCATTTTCCATCGCCATTTCAGTATGTGCCATTAAGTCGGCAGTTTTCACTTATGACAGGCAGATTGGATTAATGGCCTCCGCCTACCAAGCTATTTTCCATTTTATGCCCCATATATTCAGGAGGGAAGTGATTAAAAGGGACAACTGATTCAGACGTCAGCCATGCTTTAACGCAGGAGGCTGAGCCACAGCAGGGGCAGGATGCACCTGCACAGCTGTGAAGCCCTCTAAGACTCCCTTCCTGCAGCCAAGTTGAAGCAACACTGCCTATCTGTAAATTGCTAAAAAATGAGCAGCAGTTTGAATACTGTTCTCGATCTCCAAGGCCAGCCCAACACTGTTTGGGTTGTACCCACACCCTTCAGAGATGCCCCACAGGTCACTAGACACACCACAGAGCAGCTGGCCTGGCTTCCCTCCTGCGCTGCTGCAGGATCTGTACGGGTCTTGAACACAACCAGCCCGCGGTGCCCGGGGCTTGTTATCTGAACTCAAGTGAGGACTGCACTGCAGCCCAACTGAGAGGTGTTTTTTACAGCATGACCCTGAGAGGCTGGGTTTCATGCTGTGGGACGTCCAAGGAAACATGGGAGGACAGGAAGATGCAAAGTCTGGTGGGAGAGTGTTGGAGACAGAGGGGCCGAAGCTTGATGTAGCCTCTTCCGTAATGGTAACAGTCCTAGGGGTGAAGGGCACCACCAGGAAGTGTCTTGGTGAAAGCCGCTTGAAGTGGTCCAAAACAGAGACAACAAGCAATCAAACAATCCAGTGTCTGAACCTGCTCCCTGTCCTACTTCCATTTACCACTGAAGATACATTCTGCCACAGGATTTATGCCTTGGAAGGCTGCAAGACTTTCCAAAACAAGCACTTGTATTCCTCCCCAGTTATCTCACAACCCGTTGGTTCCTGAGCTCAGGAGGACACAATCCTTCCCAGCTACTGAGGCAACATTGCCCAGAAGTCTGCATTGACTTCTGGAACAGAAAGTGCTCAGTGAAACTATCTGGGTGAAGGCTGCAAATAAATGCGTCTATCTTCTCATGCAGGGAATGAATTCAGTGCTGCTTATTGCCCTGAGCTGCTGTGGAAACCCGAGGAATAAAGAGAGATTCAACAAGAAATCTGACAAATTGACGGAGGATAAATCCATTGGTAGCACAATGTAGCAGTTGGTCACACAGTGATCTGAGCAGTTTTTGGCTCAGGCTGTCTGGACTCTGTGTAAATTTAGCAATTTGCACTATGCTGAATCCTGGAAGCTGGGAAAGAATGCCACAGGGAGGATTGCTCTGTACTCAAATGACACTTGGGCTCAGATGAGAGACAAGTCATTATCCAAACAGAGGTAAGTTTGAGGATTTTTTTGGGGAGACTCAACATGGTTATGAGGTGAGGAAATCACACCTCATAAACCTGTTTGGGGCTTCAGAAGGCATCAACAAATAAGTGTACAGCTAAGAACAGTTTTCCAAAGCCCTTCATCAAAGCCTTTACAGGAAACCCTACTGTAATGGTTTAAGAGGTAAGGTTATGTGAATAAAGGGCTGATTAAAAGGTGGTAAACAGAAGGTAGAAATAAATAGCCAGTTCTGACACTGGAAGGAGGTTGGCAGTGGAGTCATGCAGGGATTTGTACTCAAGCTTATATTGCTCAGCATGACTTAAATCTGGAAAAAGGGGGGCTTCGTGAGATGGGAGTTTGTTGAGGTTATTAAGCATCCAAGATAGTAAAAATGATGAATAACTGGGGAAGCTGAAGAAAAGTCTCCCAATAGACAGCAACTGGGCAATAAAAAGGCAGATAAAATTCAATGTGGCTAATTTTAAAATTAATTACATATGAAAAATATCTAATTTTACATACATGATAGTAGGGTCTCAGTTGAGCTTTTCTGCTTAGGAATTGGACCTTAGGGCTATGTAGATATCTATGAAAAGGGTAGCTCAGTGCTCGGCTTCAGCCAAAGCAGCAACTTCCATTACTAGGAGAGAAACAGAGAATAAAATGCAAAACACCTTCAGGCTGTTCTGTACATTCATACAGTGCATCTAAATCTCTAAAACTATGCATATTTATGGACCCTCTAGCTCAAAAAGCACACAAAAGAAAGGTAACAAGAACGAACAAAAGCATGGAATGGTTTTCCTATGAAGAATGAGTAACTGGATTAAGACTTCTCAGCTTGATAGGACAAACAATATTCTGATTTCTGCAGTAGTTAACACATGCACAGTTTGAAACTGCTTCCTAAGCCCTTTGTGAGGTGGTACTGTCTTCCCAACACCTGGGTAGCTCCATTCTGGTGGGCAGATGGGATGGCCAGTGCCAAAGCTCAGGCTGTTGAACCTGAAAATCACTCTTGGAAGACCTCAGCACTCTCAGGATGTAAACCCAGATGATTTAGAGATCTGATGGGGCAGTTGGGTCCAGAGCTGTCATGGCTGGATACAGGCTCTTTAGTGAAGGGTGGAACATGGTGATGAAGTTTGTGCTCTAAGCAACTGAGTGGCACGAATTCATGCATGTTTGTGAGGGAACAGAGGGTGAGAAACTCAAGAGCTCATGGGTCAGGAGAAGCTAACAAAAGGGATATTGTTGTGGGCATCTCCTACAACCCAATCAATCAAGAAGGGAAGACAGATAGAACCTTCTTTAAACAACTCGGGAGTTATTCAGGACAGACTAGAAAAACTCCCGTCTTCCACAACTGGAAAAATCTGCCAATTGGAAAACTCTCTGTCTTCAGTCACAAGACAGTCACTCACAAGATGTCAGGCCTGCCATGTGTCTGTATGCAGCAGCAAAGTTTTGAGGGGAAAATTACTAATCACACTAGAAGACTGAGTCAGGGATGCAGAAAGCTGGACACACCAAGTCCATGGGGCTGGATGGGCTACCACTGACAGTGCAACAGAAACTGGCCAATGTGATGGCCATGACTGATACACTGAAGGCCAGGGCTGCCACTCAGAGACCTCCACTGGCTGGAGAAAGGTGCCAGGGAGAATCCCACGAAGTTCAATACAAGCAAATGTGAGTCTTGCACGTGGCACAGACTAACCTGGTATGACAGCACAGGGGAATGCACCTCCTGGCTAGGGAGCAGCTCTGAAGAAAGAGACCTTGGGGTCCCAAGAACAGCAAGCTGAACATGATTTAGCATCCTTGCAGTGATAAGGCCAAGTGGTATAAACAAGGGAGCTGCCATCAGGTTGACAGAAATTATTTTTCCTGCCTACTGAGCACTCGTCATCCACATCCACAAATCTGTGCAGTTTTGGGATTGTCAGTACAAGAGCGATATTGACAAGCCTGAGAGGGATCAGATGATCAGGGAATGAGAGTGTATGATGTGGAAGGCCCTGGCTGTAGGAGCAACTGCAGTGTTCCAGCACCTAAAGTGGGATTACAGAGAAGACAGAGCTGGGATTTCTCACAGGTGCTCAGTGAAACAAGAGGGAAAGATCACAGTTCTGGACATGGGAAATTCTGACTGCAGATTAGGAAGCAATTCTTCACCATTACAGTGGGTAAGCACTGGCAAACATTGCCCAGAGACACTGTGAAATTGCTACCTTTAGATACTTTCAAATCTGACCAGACAAGGTCCTGAACAACTTGATTTAACTCCAAAGCTTGAAGCTTGAGCAGCTTTGTGCCTGCTTTCAGCAGATGCTTTGGACTAAACAACCTCCAGAGGCCTCTTCCAACTCCTGATGTTTCTACAGCTCTAAAAGTGCCATAAAATATATATATTAACCCCACAGTGTTAAACCATAAAACCATAAAAATCAAACAAAGCCAAACCTACACAGCTTTGCATATACAATGTAATGCTGACATGCAGACGTGTCCCATGGGGGCATAAAGAAATGCATAACAGGTACCACCACCCACTGATGAAAATAAGAGGAGAGGATGATTATGAAAACCAATGTACATCAAACAAACCAAGATGGGATTTATGCATGCAAGATTACCAGTATGTGTCACATATTTTCTCATTCCGCTTTACTAGAGAAAATTATTTACAACACCACAGTGAGAATCTAAAGACCCAGCCTGCAGAGGCAAAACTGAGCCCAACATAAAAATATTTTTGCTGTGATTATTTTGCAATTATCCCACCAACACACACTGGAAAAAGCTGTAGAGTTTGTGGAACTGCAGTCATTTTGGAAGCCTAGTTAAAGTACTCTGTAAGTCTGCAATACTTCATAAATGAATACGCAGAGGGTTAAGTACAACTGACTTTTCATCTCTATTTTATTTCACGGAAGCAGTGCATTCTGGGGTGAGAAGGAGAGAGAGTTCAGGAAAAACCTGCAGTTCTCAAAATACATTGTTCATAATTTAACCAAAACAATAAGTAAATGCCATGGAACTTGTGCATATTCAACTCTCTGAAAAGATAAGCCCCTTCTTAAATAATGGGAAGAGAATTAATGAAGCCTACCTTAGTGAAACACACTTCATAATCTGGCTTTCTTTTTACAGACAAGAAGTTTTCTGTACACCATCACCTCTGTTTTTCCTGACAGTAGCATACTCAGTATTTTACAAGATTTGGTTACAAGCACCATCAATGTAAACAATCAAAACTTCAATCTCTAGTTACGTATCAGTAAACAGAACAGAAATACTTGGGAGACAGAATCAGTGGGGACAGTACAAATTCAGAGTCTGTGGACACTCATTTGGTTCTCTTCCCATTAGGATTAATGTGGCAAAATCTGGAGCTGTTTGTGGAGCTGCTGGTTAATAACACACCTGAACCTCATGATTGATGCTTGAGCTGTCCTGTGCCTCCCTGTGGATCTCCATTACCAGTGCTTCCTGCAGCATCAGGTGACAGCCCCCAGATGTGATGGACTCCTTCTAGAAGCATGCCTTAGGTGGAAAGATGGTTCAGAGCCTCCTCTTCATTAAAAACCCCAATCAGCTTTAGTCAGGAGTTTCACTGTTGGCATGATGCCAGGATGAGACAGCTACATCAGCTCAAACAAGTTTTTTATTTCATGTTCAGATCAAATGTTATCTGTATCACTAAAATATTGTGAAAATACCGTGATTATGGACAGAAAATAAGGAAGCACAAATTTAAACCTGTGGATGCTGACTGTCCTAGGCATCACTGTTGTGTGATGAAATGCAAAAAACAGATGGAAAAAGGGGTAGTCTGACTTCACAGTGCTTTATATATACTTTGGCAGGGTATAAACAGTAACATGGGAGGACAACTTTAGATAAATCAGGTTCACGTGTTCCAGGGGGGGGATTTGATCTAAAGGTCATGACAGTCAGAGGAAAGACTGCATGGGGTCTGAAGGAGCATAGAGCAGGTAAACACATGCCCACCATGACAAATCCTTCATTAGTGCTATTTTTGGTCCCAGAAAGAGAACAGTTTACCCAAAACTGCAGTAAGCCTAAACAGTTTTAGAGGGCAGGAAAAGGCTGAGAATCTTCTGTGCTCTTTACCTTGAATAGATTTTCCAATTTATTCATTGTGTTTAGCACAAAAGACGAAGTCTACCCCTGATAAATACTATGACAGCATCTCACAGAGAGGAGACTTGGACTTCAGTTTGATGCCTTTTTTCCTGTGTGGAGAAAACAACAGCAAAAGGAAAAAGCCTTGACTATCCCTCTGGCCTCTTCTGGACTTGGGCTGAAGGCTCCTCCCCTATAAACCTGTACTCATTTTCCCCTGGACTTTCTTCCAGAATAGTTTGTAAAAACCATGCACTTACCTAAATGGGCCAGGGGAGCTGTTCCACTTTTTGTAACTATTATTTACAGTATGTGTGTGCTTTTTCACCTTTTTTTTTCCCCTCCAAAGCAGCAGTTCTTTTGATTAAAATTACCTGGTAATACAGCAAATATTTTTCTCCAAAAATGAGTTTTTATTCCATACACCACAATGCCATCATGGTAGGTCTTCAGCATCTACACCTGTATATAGCTTACATCCAGCATTATACATACACCTTTTAACATGGTCATTTCCCCAGTGGCTTGACCAGAGTTGTAATCAGTGACACTTGTTAGCCAAAAATTTTAGAACATGCATTATAAAATCTGTTTATATGACTCCTGGTGAAGGTACTTAGCTGTCATATTAGCAGCTTTTCACTTACTTTTTTTTTAACACCAAATGAATTAGAGCAAAACAGGTTACCAAGAATGCATATTTTAAAAACACCTTCTGAAAGCCAGTAACATTTGACTTGTTTTCCCTTTGGATAGAGGTATTCAAGAAGAAATATGTTTTACCCAGAAAGAAGTATGTTTGCACTGGAAATATGAAGAAAAATTTCTGCATTAATTATTTCTAACAGAAAAATAACAACCCTTTAAAAAACAGGGAGCTGTCTTTTATTTGAATCTTATGGTGTAGCGATACATAAAAATGCTGGGTTATCTTTCTTGGTTTGTATTCCAAAAAGGTAAGCTGTATTGCCTGAGTTAGAAACAGCAAACGTGGTTTACTTGGGTTATCACTGTCTGAACAAGTGGTTCAGACAACAGTCCAGATGGCTCCCTCTAGCTGGAAGGGATGGGCTTTCTGGGTGGGGGGGGCTGAAAATGTTCTCTAAGGTTTCCCTTTTGGCACTTTCTGCATCCTGGTCTGTCAAAGTAAAAGATACAGAGGAACTTCCTCTTCCCTGGGGAAGGAGTAAAACTTCTTCCAAAGAAGTTTCTATAAATACATTGGCAGCAAAAAGAGGGCTAAAGAGTCTCCATTCTCTGCTGGATGCAGAGGGCAGCACAGTGTCAAGGGGTGAGGAAAAGGCTGAGGTACTTAATGCCTTTTTTGCCTCAGTTTTTAACACCAAAACCAGTTGCCCCCAGGATACCCAGCAATGACAGCTGGAAGCTAGAGATGGGGAGCTGAGTGAAATCACTATAATCCATGAGGAAAGGGTTAATGACCTTCGGTCCCAATTAGACACAGCCTATGTGCCCTGATGTGATGCACCTGAGAGTATTGAGGGAGCTGGCAAAAGATCTTGCCAAACTGGTTTCAACTCTTTTCCAGCAGTTCTCGTTTACCGGAGAAGTCCTGGTTGACTGTAAATTAGCAAATGTAATGCCCATCTACAAGAAGGGTTGGAAGGACAATCCAGGGAACTACAAGGCCTCTCAGCCTGACCTCGGTACTGGGGAAAGTAATGGAGCAGATCATCCTGAGTGTCATCATGTGGCATGTGCAGGACAACCAAGGACTCAGGCCCAGCCAGTGATGCCATGAAGATTTTTTGCCTTTTCTTTTATATCCCTGTTATACCTTTTTTACAACTTCTGTATTCCTAGTGCTTTTTGCCTACATTCTTGGACTTGTTTGTCAAGCTGAGAGACTAAACATTGTAGAAGCTCTGTAGGTAGGGATCAGTGTGTCCCAGACCCCAAGGTCCTCTCCAGAACACATTCTGTAAACCAAGATAGAACCATGCAGGGGAAGGCTCCTTGGGGAGGGGGGCTCATTCAAGCCTCTCATTGGGGAATTTTTGATAGATATGCTAATCAGTAAAACCTATAATGTTATACCAGATCTTTTGGGGGAATTGCGGGGTGCATTTTGGTGCATTTGACCTGGACGTGTGCACCTAAGGATCCTTAAAATAAATATCAAGGTAAAATCCCTTTTCCCCTTCTAACCGTGTTTGACTCTTGATTTTAAGACCAGGATAAGGCATCACCAGCATGGGTTTATGAAAAGCAGGTCCTGCTTGACCAACCTGATCTCCTTTTATGACAATGTGATCCACTTAGTAGATGAGGGAAAATCTGGGGATGTTGTCTATCCAGACTTCAGGAGAGCATTTGAAACTGTCTCCTGCATCACTGTCCTGGAGAAACTGGCTGCTCATGGCTTGGATGGGTGGACTCTTCACTGAATAAAACTGGCTGGATGGCCAGGCCCAGAGAGTGTTGGTAAATAGAAATAAATCCAGCTGGTTGCTGGTGACTACTGGTGTTCCCCAGGGCTCAGTACTGGTGCCAGTTCTGTTTCACATCTTCATTGATGATTTGGATGAGCAGATTGAGTGCATCCTCAGTAAGCTCACAGATGACACCAAGCTAGGCGGGAGTGTTGATCTGCTGGAAGGCAGGAAGGCCCTGTAGAGGGACTGTGACAGACTGGATTGATAGGCTGAGAACAGTCTTGTGGGGTCAAGTAAGGTGAACCAAGTGCTGGGTCCTTCACTTGGGTCAAAACAATCCCATGCATTGCTACAGGCTGGGGGAAGAGTGGCTGGAAAAGGATCTGGAGGGGCTGTTCCACAGCCAGCTGAACACGATCCAGCAATGTGCCCAGGTGGCCAAGAAGGCCAATGGCATCCTGGTTTGTATCAGCAGCAGTGTGGCCAGCAGGACCAGGGCAGTGATTGACCCCTGTACTTGGCACTGGTGATAGCTGCACCTTGAGTCCTGTGTCTGGTTCCAGGCCCCACAATTCAGGAAGGACAATGAGGTGCTGGAGCATGTCCAGAGAAGGGCAACAGAGCTGGTGAAGGGTTTGGAGCAAATGTCTGATAAGGAACAGCTGAGGGAACTGGGATTGTTTAGTTTGGAGCAAAGGAGGCTCAAGGGTTACCTCACTGATCTCTACAACTACCAGAAAGGAGGCTGCAGTGAAGAGGGGGGTCGGTCTCTTCTGACATGTCTTGAGTGATAGGACGAGAGGAAACAGCCTTAACTTGCACCAGGGGAGGGTCAGATTAGATATTAGAAAAAAATTACTCACTGAAAGGGTGGTCAGACCTTAGAATAAATTGTCCAGTGAGGTGGTGGGGTCAGTCTCTGGAAGTGTTCAAGAGGTGTCTGGATGTGGCACTTGGGGATATGGTTTAGGGGTGATTATGGTAGTGCTAGGTTGACACCTGGACTCAGATGATCAGACCTCTTCCAACCTTGACGATTGTGTGATTCTGCCCCACCTCACCACTGCCAGCTCTCAAAGGTTGGAAGGAAAGTGTTTCCTCACAAGAAACTTCTTGCCAGACCCTACTGGAGCTGTGCTGCTGGGCCCTGCTGTGCTTAGAGCTGCCTTTAGAACCTGTGAAAAGGAAGTAAGACCCTTTTCTTCTCCCATCTTTCTTAAAGGAATTTCTCAGAGAAGTTAAAGCAGTTTGGTGTCACAAATTCTTCATTTTCTGCCAAATTAAAATGGAATATTATGCGCCTCTTCCAGCATTTCCTTCACCACCAGTCCAAGGGCTGGTCAGAAAACCAACTTCTGCACTGCTGTGCAAAAGCCTCTGTGCTGATCATATCCTCCAGTACAAAGGTACAGGGTGCAATCTCAGACTGCTTTACTGTCCCCCATTTGAGAATGCCAGTCTCAGAGGGTGCTGAGTATTTTCTTCAAATACTTAACACACTCTTCTGCATCACCTTCTCCTCAAAAAGGAACCTTCTGTAAGCTCAAGGTGGACCCACTGCTGTCATTCACAAGTAGAACATGTTTGCTCCGGAAGGTCTAAGATAGAGAAACCTCAGATGTAAAATTCTTCTTCATTAACTGGTGAAGCTGGGCAAACACTATCATCCAGAGAATATGAAGCTGCTCTCAGCGCCTGTTTGTGCTGCTTAGAGGGAGATGCTGAGATGAAAGAGCTGGAAGACCATTCTGAAAGAGAAGGCAGTGAACCATCAACCGACTCAAAGGTATTGCACATGGCTGATACAGGCCTTCCACTGGTGGCTGCCTGTTTAGCCCTACTGACAGTTTGTTTCTGTGATGGAAGAGAGTCTTCCAACTCACTGCAAAATCCATTAAGAGCAGAGTATGCAGACACCACAGACAGGTCTGAGAAGGACAGCTTCATCCCTGTGTCCACATCAGTCTCTTGGGCACCCTCCAAGTCATCAATGTTCAGCTTGGGGCTGCATTTCCATGTTTTTAACCTGGTTGCAGGTGACCCAGTATTTAAAAACTGAAATGGTTCACTGAAATGAAATGTCTCTGATCCTGAAGAGGAGTTCACTGTGGGCAAGCAGAACAGAGACTTGCTTCGTTGAAATGACCAAGAAATGCTGGAGGCACTCCTGGATCTGCGTGTGAAGTCTCCTTGATCACTGTGTCTCAAGTCCTGCTGGGAGAAACCAAGATAATGACCAAGGCCATTTGTGTGATGTACCTTTTTTTCACCCATTTCTTGTGGCTGTTCAGAGACAGATCGGTGGCTCTGAGGAAGAAAGGCTGGCAGAGTGGTGAAGTGGGAATCTGTTGACACAGATGGATACGGTTGCTTCTTCTGCTTTGCAGACTTCCTACACCAACTGTGTGCTTGCTGCAGCGGGGAGAGGGAGAAAAGAAGATCACATTAATACAGAATTGGCAGTTTTACAACCCTAAGTCTCCATTGCTGAGTTGTTACTGCAAATAATTACGAAGCAGACTTCAGTCAGTATGCCTGCAGCAAATGTTTCACTGCAATAACAAAGACAAACCACTCTGCCAAAATCCCAAATATTTACATAAGGAGCCTTGAAGACAACAAGAATAAATGGTAGAGAAGCCTTGCCTTGTGGGCTGAATTACACTAGCTTGAATTTCTCACTTCCTATTGACTTGTTGAGATTCATTCATATTCTGTCTTCCAACATTACTACCTTAGTGGATAGCTTAAGAACAAAAATAAAGAAATAGAAGAAATATATAATTATAATTTCTCATTTCTTCCTTACTTGTTTTTGTTTTGTCCTCTTTTGAAACATCAGAAAGCCTTCAGCAAGCAAGCTCATTCTGTCTTCTCAATGGGAATTTACTACTTCTTTCAACTCTTTCACACTTTCTTTCTTACCTAGTTAGCTCTATTAACTATCTCACAGTGACACTACAGACGCACATTCAATTTGCTTGTAGACACCTAGACTGAAGACCTAAACTGATGAGTATGATCCAAATCTGGACCTGAATCTCAGTCCTAGGGCAGGATTCAGTTGCCTACCCATCAGATACTCAAGTATTTGAACAGGGAAAGCAGCTGTGACAAATGGTGAGCCAACATCCTTCTCAAGAAGGAGCTGGAGCCAGGTGGCTTTCCTATGGAATTAGACACTGATGGCTGGGTAACCAAAACTGTGCTTGAGAAATCATAAAGTTTTTCACCTTCCCACTTATTTCAGTGAGGCTTTTAGAAATTCCCCTTTCAAAAAGTTTAATTAAAAGTCTTCTTACAGGAGTTTCTCACATAATACAAAGCACTTGATCTCTGGCCCAAAAGGGACAGGAACTAATGGGGAAAAGTGCAAGATCATAGTCTTGAGAATAAACAATTATCTCAGCTATGGGACTTGTCAGTTAGAAACAAGAGAGGAGAAAGAACTGGATATCCTGATCTCTTTCTGCTATTAAAGCAACAAGGCTGTGACAACATGGTACTGGGCAGTCTAAAGTGAGTTATAAAAGCACTGTGGACAACTCTGCTACAGCCTCATCCAGAATGCTGCACATGATTCCAATCACACCTATGTGAAAAAGAATAATTGTGAAGTGAAAAAGATGGAGCCACAGGAAAAAAAAAAATAAGATGAACTATCTATTAAAAAAACTCAACCACAAACTAATAAAAGGTTTCTAATAACAACAGAAGAAGAGTCTTCTGGGGCAAGTAATGGATAAAGACAGAGCTTGTTCATTTTACCAAAGAGATTATATGACATGACAGAAAGAGCTGAGACTTGGCAACCAAGGAGGTTCTTTGTATCCAGTCTCTAGAAGAGCGCCATACATTGATGCTTCTAACATCTTGCTAGTGCACATCACATTGTCTTAGTGACCCAGATCTGTCATAGCCATCTTCTGGTTTTTATTGAAGTGATTTTATGGGCAAAAAAAGGATTTTCACATCTGTAAAAAATGCTTTGCTCATTCATGATCTCTTACTAGAGATTATAGGACAGCCAAACCATAGAAGTTCATTTAGATGCTGTAGATGAGTAAATATACATATGTATACTATATATATATAATGAGGTGTGTTAATTCATAACCTATTTCTGTGTAATATAGTAAGCTGTTTCCCTTAATGTCATAAAGAATTATATGAATGAAGAAACTGAGGACAAAAGAGTCAAATGTAATGAGTCAGCTGTCAACAAATCAATATTGCCAGAAATCATGTTGGACCTCTACACATAACTTTATTTTATTAGTGCAATATGTGAGCCAGTTTGTTTAAAAATTACTCTGCAAGATAAAAGGCTTGTCCATGAAGAAAATACCAGCTGTTCCTTAACAAAAGACTTTTCTGGATAATGCAGATAAAAGAATTTGACATGCTGAAAGTCCACAAACAGGTCACTGCACTCTTTTGATGTTTTTGACCAAGAAAACACTCCTCATTATATTTTGTCAGCATTAACCAAAGGTACAATATTTTTTCTCAGCAGTAGCTCTGAGATACACTACATGAACTCAACCACCATGCTCAGTGAATCAACCAAAGCACCTTCAGAACATTTCTACTTCTCAGAAAGAAAACAAAGGATTGCCTCACCATATCTTATTTTTATGCTATACTTGTGTTTTTGGAGATTTAAGTTGACAATCTGGCAGATCAAGCATCCACAGAAACCAAGGATCCAAGCAAGTGCAGTCTCCCTGTTTGTGAAAAGGATGGGACCACTGGTAGCAACTTGGACAAAACTGCAGCTGAAAACATAAGGCTTTTGGGAATAGATCTGTCCTTGCACTGCAGAGAGGTCTGGGGCCAGTACAAAAGCCTTGCCTTTACCTCGTGCAGGCCGTACCACCTGTCTACCACACCTTTGTCAGGCAGAGCCCAAAGACATCGTGAATAGGATTTAGCTGTCCAGTTAATACAGCCAGGGGGGTCTGGAGAACAATTCAACTTTCCCTGAAAAAATTCTTGTGTCTGGTTGGTTAGCTGAATAGCTTTCTATGTCCTTGGGCTGTACTGAGTAGACACCCATCAACTACAGTCAGAACACAGACTGTAGCTGACAATCTACTTTAGGTATGACATTACTTTTAGGGTTTTGCTATTTTAAACTTTTTTTTCCTAGTTCTTTTAATGTTCCTGCAGACAGACAGAGGCATTTCATTTTATACAAGGTATTTGCTGTTAATCTTGCTCCTGGGTCAAAGCTCCTGATCAAGTCCAGTTGGCCTGGCAGGAGGTAACGGTGGATGGTGAGGAGAAGGGAGCAAGCACAGCCTGCCCCCAGAATGCCTGCCTGCAGGGCAGGTCAAGTGACATCTCTAATACAGCTTATTTCTGAACAGCTCTGTTTATAGGAGGAACTGCTCACTTTGATAATTTTTTTTTAGATGAGCTAAGATTTAGAAGACCTATTTTCCAATGCTGCTCTTCATTATATGGGCAGAAATGGGGAATAATGGGGAGATATTATTTTAATACTTTCATCTTAAAGCAATGTAACCGACGACTTTCCTGGCTGTGAGAACACCAGACAGTACAAGCAGCAGTAGTGTACTACAGGTAGAACACTGTACTACAGGGACCATGTCAGAAGCTCCATCCCATGAAATACTAGTGAATAAAGATTACAGGCTAATCCTGCATTGTAGAGAACTGGATTATGTGGACTAATAAGACTTTTCTATATCTGCATTCTCTAACTTGCCAGAGATCACAGAGAGGATTCAATTATTTAGCCAGGATTAAAAGTCAGGCAAAACTAGCTCCTAGTTCCAGCCAAGGCCATTGACTGTGCTCTCCTGTGCCACCCTGGCACAGCACACCAAGTGCTGCACGCAGCCTGTGCGCTCATGTGACCACTCCTCTTCACTTTTCTGAGGAGGCTTCTCTGCCTCCTTAATCCTGCCATTGCCTTTAAAAACAGTTGCATCTTTTCTGAATTCTTTTCTCCAAGTCCTCATCATCAGCCTTCTCAGAGCTTGCTAACGCTCTCGGCATTGCCTGTTGCCTCCCTGCTGCCTGGCAGAGCCCTGCCTGGTACAGCCATGCTGCCTGTAACAGGCACAAGCACCGGAGAGATGCCAGAGAGGGCGTCAGTCATCTGAGAGGACAAAAACACGATCCAAAGTGACACGTTGATTTTGATCCAAACTCCAAACGCAGGGAGGTAGATTTGTCAGACCTTGCCACAAAGATGCGCAGCAAACCCGGCCACTGACTGAACAGATTAGCTCTCTCACAGAACACATTTTTTCATCTGGCGCTAATCTGCTGCTCATTTATAATCTCTGCACAAATCTTTGTGAAGCCTGGAGGGATTTAGAGTCTTTGTGTTTTACAATGGGCTGCAGAAGAATTTCATGATGAATATCCGGGAATGCCATAAACAACTTGGGGCAAACCTTTCAGAAGTGCACTTTCTATTTGGGCTGTTGAGACCAAACAGAAAAAATCCATGAGTGCTGCTGCAGTCTATTTTAAGTTATATGCTTTTTAAGAAAGCAGATAGAGATCTCCTTAAGCATTATCTGCATTAAGAACTGCCAGCAAGGCTTTGCTGAGGTCAGGACCCAGCCAGCACAGCAATGACATCACCATCTCGAGCCCAGATTTTGCCTGCCTTGCTCAACAGGAGTGCGATGGTGTTTGTTTAATTGTATTAAAACCAGAGGAATTGATCCAGGAAAAAAAAAAATCAACACAAGAAAAAGTCGCAGTGATTAGTCCTCAGTAGCACCATAATAACTCTTACTTGAAAGGCAAAATGTAGTCAGAAGCACAGCATACCAAAAAGGCAAAATGCACACATTTGATTTAAAATGGAATCTCTTTGAAAAAAGTGGCTTGTAGTGTGTTTACAAAACTAGAAAATTTGAGTGCTTTGTAGCACAAAACCTATTTATTCTCAAGAATTTTTGCTGGGTGTAAAGAGTCACAGGAGATCCTAGAATGCCATGGAACTTAACTGGACTAACAGAAAAGATAAAGTACCTTAGGTTGAAGAAAAACAAGTTAAAAATCTCTCATATGAGTTAGTGACTGATTCTCTGTGCTCCCCCAAAACCCAGCCATTAGCATTAAGAACAACCAAACACCTATGTCACAAAAAGGAAAGGAAGAATAGACTAAAATACTTTGAAAAAAAGGAGACTAGTATTAGATATACAGATTAATTATATCAGCTTAAGGTACCTCCCTTGACTGAGCTGATTTTTGCTCCAAAAGTGTGTCCTTTCCACCAATTTCATAGGAAATTAATATAATTTTTGTAAAGGTGCCCTGTACGCATCCTTGCTTGTTGTAAGATATAGAATGGTTTAGATTGGAAGAGGCTTTAAAGACTGTATAGCTCCAAACCCCTGCCATGGGCTGGGACACCTTCTACTAGACCAGGTTGCTCAAAGCCCAATCCAGCCTGGCCTTGCACACTTCCAGGGATGGGACATTCACAATTTCTCTGGGCAACCTGAGCCAGTGGATGCTTTTATTTCCTTTCTTCCTCTTTGTACTCAATTCTGCTCTATCTGCACTATTAATTCAGCAAGCTTAAAGGTTTTTCTTACCTCCATTTTCCTTCCTGCAGACGAAAGAGTTCTCCACAAAAGTACCCTTTCTTTGCCTGTTTTTGTCCTTTTGCCTTCTCTGACTCTGCTTCAGTTGCCTTTCTTTCTCTTTTCCACTTGTATCTAACTGTAGGTACTCCAGTCTGTGGGAGTGGGACTGCATTTTCTTTCCTTTATCTCCCAGAGTCTGTTCTTTGTGATGCTTTCAGTAACAGAGGTGAGATGATTTCACTGCATTTAAGACTACAGGTGTACATTGTATCACCCAGTCTGACCTTTGTTAAACATTTTACAAATCATTTAAGCCATTTCTTTAACAGAGCATGTTGACACTTTGGGCAGACTAAAGCATTTCCGTTTTCAGGATACTAAATAACTCTATGCTTCCATCAGGGGCATGACAGAGGTGCCACAAAGTCCAGGCCCCATACCTAAAATGATGGCAGATTGACTAAGGCTTCTAGAATATTTACACACTTGATCAAGGTCATATGAATGCTAGACAGCCATCAAGCATTGATGGCCAACTGGAAAACAGGGGAAGGAGAAGCAACACTGCCTTGTGGTGGACAGGAAAGGCAGAGCCAGGTGAAGTCTGGAATGGTTTGGTGGGTCAGCTGAAGTACGTGCAACCATGACCACGCCGATCCATGTCCTAAAGCTCTCAATGGAAAAACAACTAGACCCTGAGACTCCAAGATTTGCCTCTCTTTGGCCAAGATAAATTTGAGGGCAAACCATTCTTCATGCTGCACAGGAGAGTAAAATGTTTCTTTTAGTCTCAGCTGGGGCTGGGGAAGAAAAGCTTTCTCCAATCCTCATATCTTGTATTTATTTTGACCTCATCAGCTCAGTAACATCCACCCATGCCCATATATCTAAGACAAGGTATTTTCTGCATTGTCTAAGTCCTCTTGTGGCAGCTCCTTGCTTCAGCTGTGCCACTACCTCTGCTCCTAAAACACGATACCACTTCTCAACCCAAGATTACAGTTGCCCTGTACAGATAAGAACATTGGCCGATTAATTCAGCAAATCAGCTAAAAAAAGAATCCCTCTACCTCCTCATAAGCTGTGATCTGCTAACATTTACAGTGTTATTTCAAGGATGCCTTATAAAGCAACACTAGGCAGAAAACAGCCACCTCATAAACTGCACAGAACCTCTCTGGCATGTAAAACAGCAGCAGGTCCTATGCTTAAGTGCTGAGTCTCTACCTAGGCAAGATACTAATTTTGCTGCTGTCCATCTTCCTCCTGGGTATGTCTGCATGTTCCATCTCAGGCAGAGTGGCTAGGAAATCCTGCCAAAATATTATTTTACTTTTCCTACCCAATCCAGAGATGTTCTCATAATTTAAAGAAGCCATCTGTGCCCTTTGTACTCTCTGCTCACTATCCTTGCTTCAAAAACGTGCATGGCCAAGCCAGTCCAATCAGTAATTAACCTTTCCTGCTTCCCACATTGCACTGCCAGGAGTGCAAGTTCATTAGCACTTCATCGGTCTCTGTGTGGATTACGCCCAGAGGCAGCCAAGAATCTGGACAAGACCTACAAATTCGGCGGTATATTCAGTATACCAGTACATGGTAAATTCTTAGCTACATTATTTACATATTCTTCCCACTGCTCTGGTAAGCGCTCCCCAGAGCTCCTGCTTCCGGGCTTAGCTCTGGTGAAGCACTGTGGGTGTCTTCCCACAGGATGCAATCATGTTCCTAAGCCTTGCTCCTGCTCCAGTGAACCCTTTGCCTCAGCTGTTACATAGCTGCACCCTCGGACCAATTTGCCAACGTGTAAAAGCTACTGTGACAAAATAATTCTGAAGGGCTTGCCTGCAAATGAAGGAATAGTTTCTTGGCATTAAACAGATTTATCTTACCCATGAATAACTTTGTTTTCTCTTGAACTGACTTTATCTAAGCCCCTTGATAATTGCATTTGCAAAATGGATTAAGAACATGGATCAATCTGTCTGGCAAGTATCCAAGTCCCTGTCAAGACAAGCAAGAGGTCACATCTCGTTAGCCTAAACATGGAAGAATACTCAAACCTCAAGCTCTGCCTGCAATTTAATAGGGATATCAATCTACCATTTTTGGTACAAGTATAATTTTTAAAAGGTGCAATATCTGTATAAAGTAAACAAAAACATTCTGATGATTAGTAAGTACCAACTGATATGATATGCAGGCTGAAAAATACTGAGAGGTCATTGTTTAAGCTTATATAACTGGAAAGACATGAAAGTTACTGTCAATGCTGTGGCATGGATAATACTGCTAATAGCAATTCTCTGTGAGAAGTCAAAATGTAGTCCTGTTACTTTCAGGGGTTAGATACTATAATTGTTTTGAAATTAGAATGAATGAAAAGAATACGAGGAGTCTGTGGATCACCAAATCTGGTGTTTCCTATAACCCATGCTCTATCATCTCCTTTCCCTAAGTGACCATCCTGCCTTTAATTAAGGTATTAACCTGCTTGCACCTGCTGGGTGGCTGTTCTGTAATTAGCTATCAATATGTACTAAAATCTATTTATTGGTAAGTTCTTGTTCCTGTGTCAGAACAGTCATTTAGTGAAACAGCCTTCTCCTGTTCCTGCTGTTTACCTTGTGGTCTGTCTTCCAGTCAGAGCTCCCTTCAGACTTACTTTGGTTGGGCTCAGGTGACCCTACTCTACCAGCTTCCCATTGTAAGACAGTCTCTTCATTCCTCTGCACAGGGTGAGAGCCCTCCCCTGTCCTTGCACCTTTCTGAGGTCACCCTTCTGGAGTCCAGAGCTGAAGACAGGTGAGGCCCTTGGGACCCTGTGCAATGGCACAAACACTTCCCATGCTTCCTACAGAATAGTAACTCTGACACACCAGAGATGGCAATTTTCTTTTCATCGTCATGTTGCACTGGTGGCTGTAGGTATCTGAGTAACAAGGTATCTTCCCTGTGATTTAGCTGTACAGCTCCACTTCTGATTGTACAGACTTGCTTAAAACCTATATACCAGGACCTAGTTTTATGACTTTACAATGGCATAAGTTAGATCCAAAGTTTCTCTTTCCCTCCACTTTGCACATACCAAACTTCTTTTGCTTCACCACATTTCCAAAGTGATGAATTCCGTTTCTGTAACTTCATTCTCATTTGCCATTTTGTCCTCCTGTTCAGAATCATCGTCCTCACAGAAAACAGAAATGAAGATCAATTGTACTTGCAGGCCATACTTAGGCAGTTTCTGCTCTTCTCTTTTTGTACATATGGCTAAAATCTTATTCTGATTTCCTTTGCTCAGCAAGTCTCACTTTACCTCTGTACTGCCTAGCACTTGTTACTTCTGAAAATTTGCTGGGTTTAAACCAGAAGCCCTATTTAAAAGCCCTATTTTTTGTTTTTACCCTTCCTTTCAATTTACTTGAAAACGGTGTAAGGTCCTATAAACCAAAGTTATACCACATAGCAGAAACCTTCTGAGAAAGAACAGAGAAAAGAGGACATAAGTGACAGTGGTTGCTGTGTATAAGTTTGGTGGTGACTCCCGTCAGCTTCATTTTGTAACTTATCTCAGGCTAACACAGAAATTATTGAAGCGCAATCTGTAACCCTGACAAATTGGTGTCTTGCCAGATGGGCAAGGAAGCTGCCCTTCTCAGCTCTTTACATGTGTTATTTAGCTCTGGCATGTGATTTCTCTGAGGGTGGCATCTGCAAAGCAGCATCAAAAGGTTCCATTACCTCCTGGATGTGACTCACCAGAGCACAGATGTCCTGTGTACCTGGATTTTCAGTCTGAGGAACTACAAACCCAGGGGCACTGTGCTACAGAGGGTTGTACACACCCCTCTGCATGCTGGGAAGTCTGTACAGTGGAAGGATGGCACCCACAATGCTTCTTCCACAGCAACAAGGTCAGACAACTGGACAAGCCACATGAATGAAATCCACTCCAAAAGAAAACCCTTTGAATTCTGAACAACAGCCTCGTAAAGATGAGGGACTGTGTTCCTTGATTTGAATGTAAGCAGCAATAAACAACTCTGCAGTGCAAAAATGCACATTAACCTGGCTCTGGATTGCCACAGATACCCCTATGCAGGGCAGGCAGCTATTAAGAGCTTGCTGCTTATCCTTTAATCTCCCTTGGATGTGGTGTGGTGGAGCAGAGCATGCTGATATATTGCCCAGATATGGTGCCTACAGATATCCTAACAAACAAACTCTCAGCATTCGGATATGAGCACTTGAGATTAGTTCAAAAAGAGAGTCTGTGGGAATGTCTCTCAGTCTGCTCTTCAGGGCACATTACTTTTCCTTCATCACCTCTCTCTTCATCCTGATAATCACTGTGCAAAAGAGAGATGCAGTTTGTCACCCAGTGATGCTAGAAAATAATGAGTACCATCAGGAGTTTTGCTTGTCTTCCATGAAAGCCTCATAACTGAGGGCTATTTTAAAACTCCCTGTCAGTTCTGTGCCCATACTTCTTATAAAACTACACTCACCAGCCATGATTTCTCCACTTGGGCTCGTAATTCCTTCTGTCCTCATTTTTTTAAACAGCTATCTCATCTCATCTCACATCACTCTTAGCATAAACTGAGGTTGAACTGATATCTGTGTAACACTGCTTTTGTGATCAGTTACATAACACAGCAAGGGGTTTCAAGTTCTTTCTTCAGCTGTATTGTCCTGTCCCTTTCTCCAAGGATAGAACAAAAAAACCAACCAACCAACCAACAAAAAAAAAAGGCAACTGTCAATGCAGGTTAAGCTTTCCTGAACAAAACCAAGAAATGTGCTTCCATTTCCCTGTGTACTGAGCTTACCTGCAAAAGGATCCTATTTCCATCGTGGTCTTCTGTCTGCCACCTGCCTTCACTGATGGGGCTGCAAGGGTTGGGCAAGAGAGGCACAAGCTGCCCCACATCTTTTACTCTGAACTCCAGCACGGCTGACTCTGTCCTCACTGGCACCTGGCCCTTTGGGAGTTTTTTTAAAGAAAACTGAATGTCTATTTCCATGTTAGAATAGACAGGAAAAACACAGAAGTCTGCTTTTTTCTGACACATTGGTCTTTTCAATATTAACTCATACAATTTCAAGATGTCCACAAAATTTTCATTCCTACAGTATATGGTGAAGCGGATCATTTCCTTCCCGTAGTGCACTGGGCGAATGGCCCAGAGAGGAGTCTCTGGAGCCAAAGTGTAGAAGTCTTGGCTGCATGGCATGTAAGGGAGGAATTTCCCATGCATTAGCTCTGTGTGGTGGTAATGCCATGGTGGCCGCTGAAAAGTTTCATGGAGCTGCAAGATCGGTTCTTCTCCATACTCCTCCTGCAGGAACAGAATGACAGCAAGGGCTGGCTGAGAAACACCAGCCTTCACCGGCTTCCTGCGCTTCCTGGGCGCTCGTCTTTCTGAGACCCGAAACAGCTGCAGGTCTGGATGGATCCAGGCTAGAAGCTTATCGATGGCCTGCTGAAGTGTCTTGGATTCACCTGGGTCTGTGATAATATGTACACTAACAAGGAATGGGTCTTGTATGCCTTCCACAGAAAGTTCACCTGAAATATTAAAAAAAGTCCTTTAAGATTTGCAACCAAGTTGACAACACTTAGATGATCCTTAAAGGAGAAACAGTCTACTCAGCCACAGTAGGCTTTTTTGTTTTCCATCTCTCTGAAGCTCCCTTGTAGTAAACAAACAAAAAGAAAGTACAGCGATATCGCATCCAGGAAAATAATCAGAAGCCAGAGAAAAGTTTCATCAAGCATGCTGTAAGAGCTGCTGTTTCTCTGAGATAGCATCCAAAAGATGCTACTTGACGTGCATTTCTGTGTAAGAAAGAGCTGTTCCATACAGTTGAGAGGTAGGAAAAACAAAAATACTGACCAACAGTGGGGTTATAAGGGACATTAATGATGTGCAGAATGATAAGGGTGGAGAGTCTTCATCCCACCTTGTTTCCATTTTTGCCAGTTGGCTCAGGGCATGGAAATCACACCACTGAACTCCACTCTATCACCCTGACACTGGAGTTTTACACACAGTTAAGTGTTTTGTATCCTGGAGGCAACTGTTCTAATAAGTAAGGCAATGTTTGTAGGGAAAGGAAATATCTTTTATTAGACCAACTGATACAGCAGGTAAAAAAAAAAGCAGACAAGCCTCCAGGCACACAGGTCCTTCTTTAGGAAAATATATTACTTGTCCCTACAAATCCTGCACTGGTTGTATCTTCAGACTATCAAGACTGTAATACTACTGCTTCAAGGTTTTCTTAATATTAAGGAAGACTTTTAAAGGGAGGAGGCGCAAAAAAATTACACTTACTCAGGGGGAAAAAAGAAACCTTTACTTAGCCTTGGCAATGTTCACAGGGGCTCTATCTGTGTCCCTGAAACTTCTCTGATAGCCCAGCAGAGCAATGGCTGGTTGGAGGTCTGGGGAGAAATTGTTACTTCTGTTCTGCTGGAGTTACATGCCAATAAAGAGGCACGGTGATCCCAGACAGTTTAATAAATTAATCATGTAACCTTGATATTTTTGCTGAAATGGTTCCCCTTGTGTGGTATTCTGAAACCACCTCCATGTCTGAGACCCTGAACTTGGGCACAAAGCCTAAATGTGAGAAGCCTTAGAAAGGCTTCCCAAGCTTTTCATTGTGCAGATCACATTTAATAAGGGGATTGTCTCAAAGGCTATTTCCCCTCCTATTAGCAATCAGTACAAACCTCTCCCTTCTCCCTCCTGGCATTGGAACAACATTCTTGTGATACTTCACCAATTGCTTTAATGGAAAAGCAGCTTTATACGAGTAGTGTGTTTTAGTTGTCTTTCAATATAGAATAACTGCAAGACCCAGAGAAAATTTAGATGCAGCTGCATAGCTCTGCAGACAGAGATGACTGGTAAACATAACATTGGCCTCAATTTAGAAGCTGCAGAAAGACACGGTATGCAGAGCAAATAGCAAGAGTGCATCTTGCCTAGGGGAGATAAAGAAAAATCAAGTAAGTAATCAAAAATACAATTACAGCAGAGTTCTTGTATCTCTGCATGAAATGGGTGATGTGGAGTGACTTTGTCAGATGGCTAATGGAAGGAAAAAAAATTGAAGCAAAAAGAAAAACAGTGCCTCGTGGCAAGAGGCATTGCTGTGGCAATCATTACTGGCAGGTAATTCTTTGAGATACCCCCTGCGGGTAGTCACAGTGTGGGAGAAAGAAAAAGGGGTGTGGGGGGAGGTCCTCTCATGGTCCTCTACATTGGACAGCAGAACAGGAAAGAAAACAAATTGCAGAGGACAGTGACCTAATAAAACCTGAAAGAAAGTAATCACCATAACTACACAGTCATTCTTTTTCTAAGACTGGAATAGAAGATGTTCAGCTTTTTTCTCTCTCTGATTCCTTTGTTACACAAATACTATCAAAGCCTGCAACAAGTGACAGGCTTGATATTTATGCATATAAATGACTGCAGCTCTGAAAGAAGCCTGGGCACAACAATGTGAAGCAGAGAGCCATCGTTGCTGTCGGCTTCTTGCTCTGCATTAAAAAAAGAAAAATCCCCGAGCACGGCTTTTTTACCCTCTTGTTGCTCAGCATGGTGCATGGACACTCAACAGCTAAAGCATTTTTCAGAAGTGGAGCCTTGTGGGAGCCAGTGGCAGCATTAGTATTCTGCAGCCATCGCTGCCTGTGCCCATCAGCACCAGATGCTCGCAGAACCAGCCTCAGAGGCAGAGCACAAAGCCATCCTAGGAGCCAGAGTTATACAGAGCAGAGCAAATTATCTCTTCTTTTTGAGCTAGCAGCAACTGAGTGTAACAGATCAGTACAGAAAGAGCTTCAGTTCTATTTTATGTTAGCAAAGATGCTTTTACTGCACCACTTTTACATATTTTGTTACGTGGCTTCTGTGCTTCTAAAATGGCAGCCCTTCCTGTCTGGGGAAGAAAAAGAGAAACTTAAGCAGAAGTATGAGGCAAGGAGAAACTTTCCCTGAAATGACAATAAGTTGCAAATTGTTTCTATGTTGGTAACAAGTCTTTTTCCTTCATCTGACAAAGAAGGAGGGGAAACAACACCATTTCTCATGACACAGAACAATTTGCCCCAGGGGAAATTGTTACAGAAGCAAATGAAAGCTCTGCATATGTATTAGCCTTCCTGTGTTACTAGTTAATCCCACAGAAAATATCAAAATGCTGAGGCATCTATTTGAAAATAAGCTTCACAGTTCTCACAGCTATTACATTTTTTCTCTTCCTATGACAGAAGAGGATTAGGTCTCTTTGAGTTGGCAAAGCACTAACTTTGCTAAGAGGTAATTACTACCAGGACTGAAAGAGTATTTTACAATTCTAAACTTTTTACTCCTCTGCTAGGTAGTATTAACCACCCATGAGAGGTTAAAGCAGCCAGCCCAAATGCTGTGGAGCTGCTACACTTGACCTCTTAAAGCTGGGAGTGGAAGGTGGCCCTGATGTTTTAGGATTGTATGGGTCCTTCTCTACATACTATTTTTATTTTGTTGCTGATGCAGTATTGCTGAGCAGAGATAAAAGAAATTCCTGCAAAGCAGAACGGCAGTCCAGCCCTGTAGTTCTTCCTGCCCTCCTTTCCCTGCCCAGAAACCAGGACATTTTCATCAGCAAAACAATATGAAAGAAAGCAGTGGGTCCTGTCAAGTCTGCCTGTGCCAGCTACCTCATTTTGGTATGACTTCTCTGAAACTGAAGCTGCCTGGGCCTGGGGACAGACAGGACAGGTACCTACCTGTCTATCCCAGTTGTCCACATCCCCTGCTGTGTGCATGGAGAGATGCAGCCACCTCTGAAAAACCTGTGGAGGATGATCTTGCCTTCCTCATTCTTTTCCTCCACTCTCACTCTGTAGGGAACAGCAGCACCTGCACAGGACAACCCTCTTGGCATCCAGAGCTGCCTGGCTGGATGGCTATGAGCTGGTGAAACGTGTAGAGGAGATCTGATGAGGAGCAGCTGATGGAGCTGGTGTTGTTCAGCCTAGAGAAAAGGAGGCTCATGGGAAACCTTATTACTCTCTACAGCTGCCTGAATGAGGGTGTAGCCAGGTGGGGGTCAGTCCCTCCAAAACGGCCTCAAGTTGATCCAGTGGAGGCTTAGACTGGATAGTAGGAACAATCCTTTCACCAAAAGGGTTGTCAAGCTTTGTAATAGGCTGCCCATGGAAGTGGTGGAGTTCCCATCCCTGGAGGTAATTAAAGGACATGTAGATGCGGCACACGGGGACAAGGTTTAGTGGTGGACTTGACAGTGCTGGGTTAATGGCTGGACTCGATGATCTTAAGAGGGCTTTTCCAACCTAAATGACTTCATGATTCTCTGATCTAGTGACACAAATATCCATGGGTGAAGTGAGAAGCAACGGGTTAAGTGGCTGGGGGGGCAGCCACCACCCCTGAGAGGTGCCAAAAGGACTCAGGTATCTGGTAACACCATTCTTGCTGCCTGGGAAGGCAGGGCTCTGGCCCAAGGCAGCTTTCTCTTTTACACCGTGACATACCCAGGCTGCATTCTCTCTGGAGGTGCCTTGAGCAAAGACCTATTCCTTCTCATGGCAGTGTTCCAACCACTTTTTTATTTCAGGAGGTCACCACCTTCAGCAGTCTTGATGAGATCTGATTTTTCAGGCTTCTCCAGTGGACTAAACTCATCCCATAATAAAGCTTAGGAAGGATATAGGTACCTGTCTCCCTGAAATGTCTCTCCTAAGCCTGTGTTGGTGAAACAAACCTAAAGACCTCTCAGACTTACCAGGAGATATTTAATGAAGAGTTACCTACAGAGTTAAGTAAACCTGGTAAGTATTGTAAGATAGGATTGAATTTGTAACAAAGTGAGATTTTAGGCAGACTGGTTTCTGGTCCCAGTTTGTGCATGTGAAAGAGCATTTCCAAACTGTGGCAGATATTTTCAATTTTCTAGCCACATACATTTGCAATCTTCTATCCAGGAAACTCAGAGGAAATATCAAACCAAAAAATACTTGACAATAGTTTTTTTTTTTTTTTCTGACCAGCAATATTTCATTAAGAATCTGAACACTGGAACACCAATTTCCATTTTTACCGCTGCAGCATGCTGCTTCATGGGAACCAACACCTGAACCTGTCTTATGCCATACAGACCAGATTCCTCTATTGCTACATTAGGCAGTAAGACTTCAAATTTCATTTGACCAAATTGCATGATGCAGTACCAGAGATGTAAATTGGGCAATGGGAGAGGTTCAGAGTGAATTTGCCAAGCCTCTGAACTGCAACTCCCATCAAGCAGTACTTCATTATCAAGAAATAACTGCTATTAGGAAGTAATGAAATAATTCAAAACCAAATGCTACAAAGCAGCATATTTTTTCACTGTTAATCAATCAAAATATTTCAACTGTGGGAATGTAAAATAATTCCAAACACTGTATAAATAATGTAAAAAAAAAAAGGCACTATAATATTTCCAACCAAAATTTCCCAGGATTTCTGTTGCACAGAAAGTATGAGTATTTCCCTACTTCAATCACACTGCAAAACACAATGAAATGTCAAAACGATAGCATTGCTCAGTGAATGAGACCTTCAGATTTTATCTGAGTCCAAGGCCAGAGTGATCCTTTCAGGTGTACTAATTGAAAGGCTCATGGGCCGACTTAAAATCAGAGGCTATTTTCATAAACAAGGAGCATCACTTTATGGGCAGCTGCAACAGAAGCAGTAACTGGAGACCTCTGGCAGCAGAACCCACCGGGTCGGTCATGCTTTGATGAATTATGCAGCACCAATAATCTTTTGAACAAGCAGGATGTGACAGATTCACCAGCTCCTCCATTCTCTTTCCCTGCTGTTTAATAGCATCTGACAAATGCAGGGCTGCTGGATAATGTGCTTCTCAGCCTGCCCTGCTTTGCACACCACCTTGAACTCAGAAACGATGCTCAGAAACAAGAAGAAAGGGGATATTCTGCACAGCACAGTGCCAAGAGGAGAAACCTCTTTCATGCTCCCCTCAGAGCAGCATTTTCTTGAGGAGCTGCAGTTGAATGTTCTACAATGCTCACTCCTCTATCCATGCTAAGAAAGTACAGACAATGCACAGAAGACCAGCAAACAGACAAACACAGCAAAATGGTCAATCTGCTCCTCCAGTCGCTGTAGAATAACAACAACAAAAAAAACCTGAGCAAAAATAAAGCTCAAAATTAAGCCCATTATCTGTCTGATGGAGATAAAAAGCCTCCTCTGGTACATTAATATGAACAGTCTTAGGAGGAGTCATTGCTCTTAGTGTACAGCACTGCAGCCAATCCTGAGGGAACCAATCTTGTCAACAACTGACACTTAATGCCCACAGAGGCCCTGCATGATCAAGCAAAGGCAATGGCAGATCTAAACGTGGTACCTTTGCTTCTGCAAATGCTCTGGTCTTCTCCATGAGCTCTTTATTTTGGCTGCCTGGTGTTCTCCTCCCTCAAAATACGCTGCTCGAACATTACATTACACGGCTAAAAATAATCCAAATTTCAATTAAAAAACCCAATGACCTTATCATCTACTTAACCTCTGGAGAGCACTGAAGTCTTCAATACTCTCCTCAACCACAGATAAAGCCACTAATTTGCTGAAAAGCAAGAACCCCGGAATGCTGGTGTACTCATGCACCTTTATGGATATTCTTCTGGATGTAAACTGCTATAACTTCCCCTCTTCCCTCCCACACAGATCACCACAATTTGAGAGCTGTCTTGGTGTTTAAATCTGCACATGTATACATGCTGCAAAACAGATTCACATGATTTGGCATCTCCAGGCTGCCTTTACTGTTACAGCTGTCTCCTCTCAAAAGCTACAATCTACTTCCTTTTGCCCATGTGGGGCCTAGGTGGCTTCATCACACAGATATTAACTCCCACAGGAGACCCAAAACCAAGCAGAGAAACAGCAAGGTAATTTTATTTTGATATCCTCAGAAGCATTCCTGAGCTGGGGCAAACAGCTGGCGATTGCCATTCTGTGCCTTTCACAAGAAGAAACAGCAATCCCTGAGTGGGGAACTGGAGCACGACAATGAGCTGCTGCTCGCAGAGAGTGCCACAGTGAGTTTGGTGGTGTTGGCACCCATGGGCCACCAGGGCAAGATGTGGGACCTCATGTAACAGCCCATATTGATGCTAAATTCAGCCCAGTGGAGAAATACAGGGAAGGTGCGTTAATTATAAATGCCCAAGTATTACACTGATTTGTTTTATTGCTATTTTATATTGTACGTAGGATTTAAAAAAAAAAAGGTTGCCTTGCTTTTTAGGAGGGGGAGGGGAAGGAAGAGGACCTGACATGCAAACAGAGAAAGCAGTATTCAGAATGGCTGCAGATTTGCTCTTCAGAAGAGTTAAGTTCTGCGAAGATATACATCCTTCCCAATCATAAAATCTTCCTACAGAAAGATAAGGATCATAGTTCTTGGCAAGAACCCAGACACTGATATTTGGTATAAATACCAGATTCTGTAGAGTTGCAATGTGTAATTCAGTTACAAGTTGTGTGTATAATTCAATTACTAGGTAAATAAATTACTACACAATAAAACTCCCATCAGCAACCACTAGTAAATCAAAAGCTGTAAAAACTGCATCCAACACCATACTTTCTGAAGTCCTCTGATTATAGGCATTGTGTTTTCTTAAAATTCAACTCCTGTGAAAAGCTGAGATTCTCAAAAACATGGTTTTTATAAAAGGGCAGAAAGAACATTGCCTTAAGGAAAAAAAACCAACCAAGAAATGCTGCACACTTGAGCAGCTAACAAATTCAGTCCAACAATAAGCTGAATGCCGCACACAATGTACTCTAGTTAACTGAAAGTGTGATTTTATGATGGGCTTAAGACAATTTAAGTCTTTACTGCTGGCACTCTTCCCTCTACTATTCTCAGCTAAGTGTTTCCAGTGCTTCCCATGTGTCAGGTCTAGATGCAAGTTGAAAGAGCTTGCTGAACATACTGAAAAGAAGCTCTCAGACTTCAGGAATAATAAGGACTGTGTCTTCTGGTGGCAGTCAGAAAACTAGTTTGGCTAAAAATGTTATTTTTCAGACAGGCCTCTTTTAATCAGTCTGTGCTGTTGCACAAATCCTCCTGGTATCACAAAGATGTGGCAGGGAAAGCCAGCCAGAGAGGAGGCAGAAGTCACACCAAAATATCTACACTCAAGACACAACCAAAGACATTATGGGATCAAACCCTGAGGCATGACCGAGCATTGCCATGTTTGTGTCTCTGTAGACAATGAACAATATCAGCATTACAGCAAAGGACCCATTTGGACTTGGCAGTAGTGGAAAATTAGTTTGAATCTCATAATCCTTTCAGCTGACAGCAGCCTGTGGCTCAAAAGATCTACCCCTACCAGCTGATGGAAAGGGGAAGCAGGAATAGAAAGCATGCTTTGCTGTCCGTGCTCCATCCTGGTCCCCTACGATGGCAGCCAGGAGTCACCTAGTAAAAACTTCATGAAGGTTTTATAAACTATAGATACAATTTTTTTTCCTAAACTACTAACCAACAAATGTTGTACCAACAAAAACAAGGCAGGCAGAGGACATCTGCTGCTCTAGAATGTGGCACGCACTATTACCAAATGCCCCAGTTTCCACTGAGCGTGCATAAAAAAATGGTATTTATTTATTTTTAAAAGTTCCGATTAAAGAAAGTACCCCACGATAATGTACCATGGCCATGAGGAAACTAACTGTTGGCACTGGCAACATTTAGTAGAAACTGCCTTAATAGCTTCAGCCTTCACAAGTGTTTTGTTATTTGACTCGGTGACTCAGATGGCTTTTCCTGTTCTACCCCAACTAGTGCCTCTGAGTCAAGAGTTGCCATGGGACAGATTTATTTTTTTAGCTTCCCTCTTTGGGCTTTAACAATTCAGACAGACATAGCAACAATTTACAAATCATTCTCATCACTGTACCAGCTGAACTTACAGGGCCAAGATCTTTCCTGCAACCCATTTCTCAGGGTTAAAACACCCACTAAATGGCTGCCTAGCTCCTTGTGGTTTTCTGGGACAGCAGTAGTAACACTTCCACAGGGGGAGATTTAACCCACATCACCAAATAATCCAATTTAACTTTCTCTGACATATTTCCTGTAAGTTTTTACTAGAACTATATGGCACTCGATAGCTCAGTGTCTAGCAAAGATTTCCTATGCTTCTGAAATATGCTTGGATTATTAAAAATGAGGATGTATTTTGTTACATGGTTTTGGTTATGACTATGTGGGCTTAAAAAAAAGGAGCTAGAAAAACATTTACATTGTCATCCATACACATTACTCTTTCTTAATAACTAGTCCAGTTTTCATCCGCTGTATCTGTATGACAAGAAAAAAAACCCTGGATATGGTCAGAAAAGAGTATAGAAAACAACTACAAACAAGGTTTGGTAACTCTGGTCCAGAAACTGTTTAGGGTACACCTGCTCACCCTCAATACAGAGATCCCAAGCTAGTACTAAGCCAGTAGAAAGTAATTTAGCCATGGGACACACAGCTTGGTGCATGCTAAATGATCCCAAAGAGTGAAACACTGAATCTTACAAAAAACAGAGATACACATGCTACTCCAAGCCAGACAAATTTGAACAGGAACTTCAGTCTTTACAAGGTCAATGCCACTTGGAAAGCAAAAATCAAATCTAGGTTTGATTTCAAGTTACACATCCTTTTGTGCATGTCCTTACACATGACTGTGCCTCATCTCTAGAGCTGCTTTCCAACCTCAACTCCCTGTGGATCAGTACTGTACTTTTCTATTCTGTATGCAAGCATTTGGTCCTTCATCACGGTGGAATCTGACAACAAGCAGCTACAGAAACCTTTTGCACAGCCAAAGGCTTCTAGGTGGCACACAACAGTGACATTTTCCTTCTTCACTCTGCCACAGTAGGAAGTAGCATTGCATTTTATCCCTGGCATCCTAACATGAGCCAGGCAAGATATGTAGAAGATGTATTATATTTTCCACAGCTTTATTTTCCACAGGAGCTGACACTTCAGATTTCATTACTCTATAAAACACCTGAATTTGCAACACTAACAGATGCTGCAGGCTAAGACTCTACATGATTTGGGTCCAATTTCCTCTTGCATTTTTCCTCATACTTTAATTAGTCTGCTTTTTATAATAACACCTTCTGGAAATGCAGTATGATGCTAGCAAGCCTGCTGTAGATTGTTTTTATAATTGTATTTAATACAGCTCATTGCCAGCCATTGTAAAAGCATCTCTGTTCTCTATGGAAATAAGAAACAATATACTACAGTGTATCTTCGTATAGCAATAAAAGAATATAATTATATCCTCACACTCATTAAATTATGTTGTTTGGAGAAACCGAAGACACCCAGTCCAGCAGTGCCTGGGTCAGAATCAGTCAGAACTAACCTAAAGTAGGCAACTATATTATGAAATTCAAGCTTTTTGTGACAGATGTTTCAAAGCCAAAATCAGACCCACTCCCCTTCCTGCAGCTGGTTAGTTTTCATTGCCTTTAACAGTTCATTGAAGACAGATTTTGAAATGACACAAGTAACAGGAAGTCATTTCCCCATGTGCTTTTGTTACAAGGCATCTTGTGATGGGTTGGCCCTGGCTGGACACCAGGTGCCCACCAAAGCCACTCTGTTGCTCCCCTCCTCAGCTGGGCAGGGGAGAGAAAATTTAATGAAAGGTTCATGAGTTAAAGACAGGGAGAGATCAGTCACCAATTACTGTCATGAGGAAAACAGACTTGATTTTGGGAAATTAGTTGAATTTATTATCAGTTAGAATCAAAGTAGGATAATGAGAAGTAAAACAAATCTTAAAAACACCTTCCCCCCACCTGTCCCTCCTTTCTGGGCTTATGTTTACTCCCAATACTCCAACTCCTTCCCTGCAGTGGCATAGGGATGGGAAATGGGGGTTGCAATCAGTTCATCACATTGTTTCTGCTGCTTCCTCCTCAGGGAGAGGAGTCCTTCCCCGGCTCCAGGGGGGGGTCCCTCCCATGGGAGAGAGTCCTCCACGAACTTCTCCAACAGGAGTCCTTCCCACAGGCTGCAGTTCTTCACAAACTGCTCCAGTGTGGGTTCCTTTTCTGGGGTGCAGGCTTTCAGGAATGGGCTCCAGCGTGAGCCTCCCATGGGGTCACAAGTCCTGCCAGCAAACCTGCTCCAGAGTGGGCTCCTCTCTTCAAGGGTCTGCAGGTTCTGGCAGGAGCCTGCTCCAGTGTGGACTTCCCACAAGGTCACAAGCCTGGGGAGCTGATGCAGATGATGCTGACTAAACGTTGACCAAACATTGACTAAATCCCCAAACAAAGATCTGAATTTATACCAGCATAGGAACAGAATATCAAACAGAAAATTTATTAAAAAGAAACATCTGCAGTAACCCACATATTTTGTATCTGCCAAAACAAACTTTCTTGTGTTCAATTTCTAGAACCAGAAAGTGGGTGAAATTCCATGGGCTAGGAACATGGGTATGTGCAACATGGAAATAAAACTTTAATATCCCAGCTCTCAGGTTTACCACAAAAGAATACGAACACCCTACAAGGACTCGATTGTTTCCTAGCTGCTAAAGGAAACGCAGAGGAGCAGGGGAAGGTGAATTACCAGCTTTCCAACTGCAAAGCAGGTGAGTGACAAGCCCTTTACCTCACTGAGAAGCACAACATGAACTACTGCATGCTACAGGGTCCTACAATTTCAAATGCTCTAAACTCTTCCGCGAACTTGCATCTTATCCCATAGGACCATTTTTATGTTTCATTTACCAACTTAGCTGGACCAGTACAAATGTGTATCCAAGCAGTTACCATTTTACCAAGCTAAAAATGGTTAAGGGGAAAAAAAAAATCATTCACTTCCACAGTTATTTCTAAGACAACCTAGTTATACTGGCTCCGGGGCAAACTATGTATGGAACATTTCAAATCACAGAATCACTAAGGTTGGAAAATACCCCTAAGATCATCTAATCCAACTGTTAACCCAGCACTGCCCTGTTCACCACTAAACCACACCCTCAAGTACCACATCCACACAGTTCCAGGGATGATGACCCCACCACTCCCCACCACTCCACTGGGCAGCCTGTTCCAATACCTGACCACACTTTCAGTGAAGAAATTTTTCCTAATATCTAATATAAACTTCCCCTGGTGCAATTTAAGGCCAGTTCCTCTCATCCTTTGTGAATTTTACAAATGACAAAAGTCTTGTTTCAAAACATCCATTTCTGGTTTGGGTCTTTCTGAAGAGCCATTATCATCAATGCAAAGATTAAGCAGAGGAGGCAATAAGCAGCCCCCATCAGAACTCCTCCTCCCTGGTTGAAAATCATCCCTGAAACACATAGCTCAAAGCAATCTGAAGATAATTAAAATTATGATGTACAGAGACTGTTGCTTATTCTGCCAACCAACACTAATTAATTACTTCTTTGTGATTCCAACTGTCTGGATCCATATGCCACTTATGGTCTTTATATTTTGGCATTATGTACCTTGGGTAAAGGTCTCCTCTGTCGGCATTAAGTGCCTAGCACAATTCTCTCTCATATAGAATTAGGGATCCCTAATGGTAATTAAAAACCATAATTGAAAAGGTAATTGAAAATATGAGGAAAAAGAAGGTTAATATACTTCCTAAATTAATGAAGAGTACACCAACAGGCAAAACATCCCAACAAGACAAAGCACTCTTCCTCCTAAAGAACAAAGGAAAAAGTAACTACACACACCAGCATTCAGGTTAAAAAACAAAACAAAACAAAACATTTCTCTTCACTGAAATCACACTGCTGAACCTTTGAAAGCTGTAATACCTCCAAATGCATCATCCAGCAGACAGGTTTGCATGACCCTTTTACTCAATTCAGTAAGACAAGACAAAGTGGCACACAGTCACCCTGACAACAGCCAGAGCCCGCACGGCAGACACCTGCTGCATTTTCTTGCAGAAACACACACACTCTGCAAACTTTGGTACTCTTTCCCACATTACTTGCTGTACAAAACCAGAAACATTAGATGAATGGTGCCAGTAAAAAGCATTTCTGGTTATCTGAACCTGGGACACAAGGGCAAAGAGTAAAAGAAGAGAGAGGCTGCCCAAAACCCAAGGTCCAACCAATCCAGCAGGCAGGGCTTTGAACTGCTGAAGCAGTACACTGACCACAACAGCTGCTGCCATGTGCTCTGGGAAAAAAAGTACTAGAAATAAACACATGCACAGAATGAGCCTGCCACTGCCATTTAACAGCCAGTGAGGTTTTACTCCCGATTTGAGGGCTCTGGAATTCCTGTACAACTTTGCGTTGGGGCAAAGTCCTGCAGTTTGCTCGGTTGCTGCAAGAGAAGAAGCTGTAGCTGATTCACCTGCTAAGTCTTTTTTAACCTTTTCTTGGCGTGTCTGTGCAAAACCGTTGGCCAGTGGAGTTCATCCAGAAAGTGAAAAGATTATTCATTTGTTAAACACTGAAATCGGAGCCTCACTGGTACCACCAAATAGGACCCCTGTAAAACAAATTAGCCTGTAATCCTTCTGATTTAGATAAACTCCATTAGAACAGGAGCTTCAGGTGAAGCAGCTGCAGGTAATGGAGATTCTTTCCTTCTTAATTTACAACAGCTTATTTTGTGTTACACTAGGGCCTAACAGCATCATTACCTACACTGCTTTCTGTACCGTGAAAGATACCACTTATTGAATCTTTTCCCCAAAGAAATTAAAAGGTCCAGATAAATCTGTCTTTTCCAATAACCTTTTTTTTCAAATGCATTATGTACCCACTGACTACCAGCCTCTGACACAAAAGTATTTCTATTTTATCAAAATTCTTTTATGTAACTGTTTCTGTTACTATTGCACTGTCTGACCAAACCAGCCACACAAACCTCTCAAAAGGCAAAGTTAAATACTGCTACTTGTGAAGCTGTATCACTATAATTTGCCTTGGAAGCAGAAAAGAGAAAGAAGGAGACTGTTCTGTCTCCTGAACTTGTGTGTCTTTGCTGGAATGATAATACCTCCTTGTACTGACAAATTATTGGTGTTGAAACCCAACTGCAGTTGCCACATACACGGGACAGCAGTGGCCAGCAAGACACTGAGGAGACCACAGTTAACATGACACACTGTAGCTGCCACGTAACAAAAGATTCATTCCCCGTAGAAACCCTCATGTAATAAAAACCAAGACTTACAAATGTAATTTGTTACCTTTATTTGTAACATGTGCAGCAGTCATGCAAAGTTTTTAAGGGATTGAAACCAAATTTTAAAAGGAGAAATACTCTACTTGCACCCTGTCTTTTGAACTATTCTGCCTCCTTTAAGCAAGTAAGTATGAGTCACCATCCAAAAAGTGGAGGAAGTTGGCAGCATATTCCCCAAGCCATCATCCAAAATTGTGAGCTGAGAAGGCGGTGTGCCACACAGCTGGTGTAACCAGGCAAATCCAATATGCTTTCACTATCACAGAGAAGCTGATTGCCTGGGTTTTGCCTCCCAATCATCTCAAAAATTATGCCTGACAGTGAGAATCCAGAAATCTATTTAAACAACGGAATTTAGGAAAAACCTGCACTAAAGTCTCTCTTTCTCAGACACACACACACACACACACTGAGCAGATGGAGGAAAGACAGCAAGTTCCTTGCTAGTCACATCAGCTCACGAGTCAGACATTACGAATGCTGTCTCATCCAGCTCCTGTTGAAATCAATAAAAGCCCTTCAGTGAAGACCATGGGAGATGGAAAATAACCCTCTCCACACTTCAGCCAGAATGTGTGAATGAGAAAAACTGACAGCTTTCTTCCCCTCTGATTTTCATGGTGCTTAAAGATCCAGATTATAAAACACAACTTGTCATCTAGGAATTTTTGATGTGCTTGCTTGGCATAAATAAAGCTCATGTCAATGTGTGAATGAGGGAGACAGACATCACTTTGCACTTGGACAAGGAGAGATACTAGCAATCATGCATGAATAAGCATTATTGCATTTCAAAGTGCTGCAGATGCAGTGTGTTCTACAAATAAGCAAGTGGTTAGAGTGACGAAGTGTTCCATGTTGCTTAAAAAAATCATCATTTTGCATTGCTGAAAAATAAAGAAAAAAATAATCTAAACATAGGAATCTGTCTGTCGTCAGTTGGATAACCTAAAAATCAACTGGCATTGTAAATATCTAGAATGACTGTGGCACTTACTAGAGAATCTACCATCTCTGAGATAAAAAAAACTTCACCAGAGTTGCTCTGAAGGGCTTTGTTGGCATCAGCTTACAATAAACATTCAATTATTCCTGTACTCCCCAGCTCTAATGACATTCATCACTGCAAACTCCTTTGGCCTGAGGGTCTATTCACACTGGCCCACATAGTGTCTACAGATTTTGTTCTAATTTTGCCTTGCATCCTTGTGAGCGCCAATATTTAGGACTTTACACATGGTTGGTATTTTGGTCATATATATTCAAACAGTTAAATTTTCTATACTGTTTCTAGACATAGATCCAAGAAGAGAAGGAATGGGGGCTTTACTGTGTCAAAGCGAACGCTGTCAATAACACCAGGTTGATGTTAATAAATATTAGCAAGCTGAAAAAAAGAAAATATAAGAATCCATTAAAAAAAAAAAAAATCTCAAAGTTATACTCACTGCTGGTAGAGGACATGCGGCTGTACTCAGACCTGTAAGACAAAGATTTTAATTAGAATGTATTAAATCTAAAAGAGATAATGAAAAAATTACCAAAACTGACACACACTGTTTATTGAAATAGTTTAATGCCCATTTAGCACTATTTTTGTGCTACGAGAATAACTGGAACAGGTTTTGAACACTGCTTCAGAAACACTGGCATCTCACATGAATTTTGAAAATATGTAAGTATAATGAGTAAAGCAACTATGGTTTTATCTAGGAGTTATTCATGCTGCCTAACTCTAGGTGTGAAAACTAAAGCTCAGAAGGCTCTCCATAAGGAAGAAACAATCTGCTTCAGACACAGGTTAGAAGTCTACTAGACTTCGACTCAGCTCCTCTCCTTCCTCGCTTTATGTCCTCTAAATGCAGCTCTGCAGATTTTTTTGGAGTTCTTTTTAAGAGAACTCTATTTGAAGATCAGAATTTTTATAGTTCTATGGTCAAAACTGGCAGTGAAGGAAAAGAAAAAAGAATGCCAAGATGTAAACATTTAGATGACAAAGCTTTTTGCTTTAGTAGACCATTTTCCTCTTGAAGACATCTCAGTAAAACTGTACAGACATTGGTTCTAGTTCAGTGCATACTGGATTATCTGTGAGAAAGTCAGAGCAGTTAAGTATTTTGAGCAACAGTGTAATTAATTTTTCAGCTGCATACAACCCCAAACTCCTGAAAACCCCATTCTGAGCTGATTAAAACATAGCCCATTTATGTCCTGAAGACTCAGAAATAATAAGGTAAAAAAAATATGCCATCGCATAATATTTAAGGAAAAAAAAAATCATTTCCACTGCTGAGGCCCTACCTATGATGTTTGAATGTTTGGGTTTGGAGTTCATAGTCACACAGCCTCCTCTACCCTCACACTTGCTGGGTCCCCAAAACAGACCTCATGCACCAGAGCACCCTGCCACCATAAACATATGGCACGTGTGCCCTGCAGTGCCCTGAACACAACAGTTCAAAGTGTTCAGGGAGCCCTGACACAGCTCTTGGATTCAAACCTAAATGCTTGTTTTATATAATAGCTGCAGCAAGTTTGCAACATTGCTTTAAATTAAAGGAACCACATGAGCCTTGACTCCTGAGAGATGTGTGTGGAAGTAGATACCATCTAAGCATGTTCTCAGGATACCCTCATACTCCAGGCTCTCAAGCATCCCAGGGAACAAAGGACATCAACCCCACTTATCTATAGTACCTGCTTTTGATTTTAATATGGACATATCTCTGCAGAAGAAACAAAGCAATTACAGTTGTCCCCACATTTCACAGCCCTGTGCTTTGCACTCACTACTCTGCAGATCAGATGCTAAAACTACTGGTTTAGGTGAGAAGACCATGAGGAACTACCCCAAACTCTTCTTGCCAATCCCACTGGACCAGTGAAAGATAACACAACCTGAATTTTTCACAAAACTCATGAAAAAAGATCCAACAATGCCATCAAGTGCCATGAGGTTTTCTTTGTTTTTGGAAAAGATCTGGGCAATGCTCGGGGAAGAGTTGCTGATGGGGGCTTGCAGCTCTCCCTTGCTTGCTCTCCTTTGCTAACCCTGTACCTCCAGCCATTTTAATAAGGCCAAGGAGCAAGGAAACATCTTTATCCCACTGGCAGAGACCACAGGATTAGGTCATTAGCAGCTGCTCTCAGTCACCCGATACAGAGCTGCTCCACAGCACTTCCTCCATGAATCAAGTGCTACCCCTCAACCAAACTCCCCCAGGACCCTTAGGTAGCTGGGAAGGGCAGCGGCAGCAATGACACTGTTCTCCCGAATGTGGGCTCACTGCCCCGTGTGCAGCACCAATTTACACACCAAGACGAGGTATTCCCATTTCTTTCATCTAGTTTGTGCAAAGCAGGGAGCTGGTGTGGCCCACAACAGGCTGGCTCCCCAATCTTGACACCACTCATATATTTTAGCAAGCAAAGAAGTCAGGGTTCATTGGCTACCAGTCATACAGCTCTTTTATTGATCAATATTCTGCCTTTGACTGGCTACATGATTCTCTCACTTCCCATGCCAATGATCAGTCTGTCTCTTGAGTCAGTGGGTTTCTTTAGTCAGTGGGCTGTGAGCTGATGGTCATGATCTCCCCCGACGAAATTGCTTTCTACCCAGTTAGAGCCAACTTCAGCACAGTTGATGAAATTAGCTGGCTTTGTTAGTTTCTTCCTTATCTTGTCAGTTCTGCCAAATGTCCTTGTGGCCTGTGAATTCTTCGTTCTTTGCGCCCACTATCAGCAGCACATCCCTCTCCCCAAGCTTTGCTAACCTCCCCCTAGGTCTGAGACCACTGAAGCATGTCAAGCCCTAAAATTTAACCAGGCAATTCTACTGACTGATAAATTCTAATTTATCTTTCTAACACCTTGACATCATCACCAGCAGAGAAGGAGACCTTCTTGTTCCTACTGCTGTACACATCACCGGTCTGGCTCTGGGCAGGGACCAAGGGGAAGTGATGCCAGCAGCTGGCTAAGGTGCTATGCAGGCCATAAAACCACATAGTATTTTCAGCAGCAAGTCACATCAGTGTCACTTGGCACCATGTATATTTGAAAGGGTGTGAAAACGGTGTAACATGTCACTCTTCATAAGGCTAGAGGCAAGCAATATACATCCAGCTGCCTCCAAGCACCCCAAGCAAGGATTCATTTAGTCTGCACTTCTGTTTGAAAACAGCCTGGGGCTGTCCTTCAATGTATCTGTGTTCAGCAGTTGGCAGCTAATTCAAAATGAATCTGCACTGCTTGTATTTCGGATGGAAGCGAGACAACATTTTGCCTTTTGCTTACTGCAAGTTGGAACAGCATTCTATTACTTCACACTGTTATTTTATTATCCCAAAGTGCCACAGGCACATTATAGGACATGGAGAATTAATGAGTCCTGAACTGAGGGAGTAGCAGTCTATGTACATGCAGGACTTGAAAAATGAAACAAGAGGAAAAATAAAAAGATGGGGAATGAGAAAGGAGGAGACAAAAGTGTGCTTGGAGACTAATTGCACAGACACATTTTAATAGGCTTTAAAATTGTATCGCAGGAGATCTTTTGTAGTTGTAATATGCTTCAAGCTAATATTTAGTTCATGTTTGTTGCATAACTGACATCCACATAATTAAAAAAAAAGGGTAATTAAGCTCAAAGGCTTATGTCAACCTCAGATACCGAAATGAGGGCTGTACCCTCCCTAAGCTCCCTCTATTGTCAATAAAAAGAGAGGTCTGAAGTATCTCTCCCTAGCTGTTGTGTAGACAAGAAGCCTACAGAAACCACACTTCTAATGTGGAACCCTAGACCACGTGTATAAAACCAAATAGGATGAATACAAGTCTCTCTGTGTGCTCTCAGGGACAACCTGAATCACCTTTTGTCCTCCCTCCAGCTCCTTTCTTTGTCTTGAATCTCATCCTTGAGAACAAAAAACCCAGTGCTAGTAAAATCGTTCATATTCTCAAAATATTAGAAGAAACCATTCAGATTCCAAGCAAGCATTGGTAAGTGGCTTATAAATTAATTTTCTTTTTCTTACTGTCAGCTATTTAGGACACTAAATTCTGAAGTTAGTATAACTCTTAAGCTTTTTAGACTAGCACACACAACATACCCTTTGACAAAATCATGCATTAGAAGAACCAAGAACTGAAATAAACATCTCTTGGGGCATATAGGCTCTCTGGACATCAAGTAACTGTGGTCCTTTCTGTTCTTTTGATTCCTATTTTAAACATTCTGAGTATTGGCTTCTATCATTTCCCTTGGAAGAGGATTTTCCCAGTAGGATAACTCAAGAGTAAAACACTCATGTGCTTTAATGGTGACACCTGGGACCACACTGTGGCTCAGAGGTTCCAGGCCTATTACATGGTCTTGCAGCAAGCCATTTCCTCTGACAGATGTTAGATTGTAGATAAAAGGAATAAAACATCCACTAGAGAAAGTGAACAAATAGAAGACTGTTCCCTTTATAGGCACATAATGAGAAAAAAAATTATCAAAAAGTGTATTGAAACAGTGTGAGGTACTGAAAAGGAAGGCTTATAGCTCAGTCAAAAGACACATCAGTCTGCAAAGAATGTGTGCTCAATGGGCAGCATAAAAGCAAAGAGGAGCTGTGAAGATGTCAAGAGACATTAAAATAGGAATGTAGAAGCTTGTGATAAAGATGGGACCTCAGTTCCCACTGAAGGACCAGACTTGTGCATTATCAGAGATGGTAAGAGCATCAGGAGCACAAAAGATACTGAACAATCCTCTGAGATCTGTGTGCACCACCCACTGCTGATTAGTGATATGGAGCCTCAATATATCCGAGATGGAAGTATTCCACTGAACACCAGTAAGCAACTGCTAGTGCAACTTGCCCTTGCTGAGTGTGGTACATAAAAACTCTCTAAGCCTGTTTCTTTAGGTAAGAACACGGCTATTTCCCAGCTCTGGCTCACACAAGCAATGCAGCTACTCCAGCACCACAGTGTGCTTGGGTTCCTTGGGCACACTGATCAGCTGTGGCACAGCACCACGTTAACATAGCTACAGCACCAACAGCTACAGCCATAAACAAACACTCCCAAGGGAACTGCCTGGGACTGAGGCCAAGTGCTATGAAACAGTCTGCACCTGTACCAGTAAAACTTCTCACCTTCCAACCCATACTGGCAAGTGGTCTGCTGGGAATGATCCCTGAACCATGGCAACGTGCCAAAACAAGTCTCTGGCCCATGGTAAAACATACCCAGGAAAGACATGGGAGAGAGCTAGATGGCCCCATTCAAACTGATGCCATCAACCATTTTAAGTATTCAACAATATGGGCAACTCTGTCCTGTGCTCAGGGGCACCCCTATGTGCTGTTTAATGCACTGGCATTGCTGGAACCAAGGTCTCTGAGCTGTGCAGCATCTCCAGAGGCAGCCTGCTGCGTAAAACAAACACATCTCAAGTAATTCTAACATAATACTACACCCCAATATGCTCATGGACTCCATTGACAGGGCTCCTTAACCCCACCCCTCAAAATGAAGTAGGGGAAAGTTTACAATCTCTTCTGCTCTCTGCATCCTTGGCTTGCCTAGGACAGATGGAATGCCACCTGCTGGATTCACGTTGCCCACGCCTTCTCTATCTAGAGTTGTGGCCCATTTTACTGTTTCATATTAAGAACTGTATTCGACAGCTTCTTTGCCTTCCCTCCCTCAGAAAATGCTCCACAGGGCACACGGGAATATTTTATAGCAGTTAAAGCCCCATGCATGAATGAGAAGATTTGGATTTATAGCTCTGCCTTGGGTTTCTTCTCACCAAATTCCTGCAGGTCAGATTACAGTCTCCTTCCCTAATACCAGCCCAAATCTGTTACCCTCATTGTAGTTCTACTAGTGCAATCAAGATGACTGAAATGGAATTACTCAGAGCAACTTGTATCTAAACTCCTTGCTCTGGATTTCTAGTAGAGTGACAAAGTCAGATGAGGGATTTCCATTATGCAGCTCTAACCACTACCCTCAGGAGCTTATTACCTACAGCAGTGTTTGAGACCCCACATGAGAGACACCATCCTTGTATAAAGATGAAAGTCGTTTGTCATCTTCTAGAAAGCACCTGATGAGGCAGGACCGCCCTGTGCTTTAGTGAGCACACCTGGCTGCACAGCCTGCTCACCACTCCCTCACAGAGCACTCCCAGAGGGACATATCAGGTGGCATGTATCTACCCATCCAAGGCCAGGGCCTAACTTATCCCCCGAGATCCCAGTTCTCTTAATTAACAACACAAGAAGCCTAAGTCATACCAAACATCAAACCTTCACACAGCCACACTTAGATGAGGTGAACCTCGTTGTGTGCTGGGACCTAAACATTACGGGTATCAGCACAGAGCTCATGGCCTCCAGAATGTGATCTAAAGTCTGTTTCAACCTTGCCTTCTGTGCCTCGCTCCAGCGCCTGGCACTCGCAGGTCTACCTGCCCCGAGATTCAACCAAACAGCTTCACTTCACTGGGTAAATCTGGTTAGAAATGGTACCTCAACCCCAATTTGTGACAAATAGCTCAACTTTACATTATTCGAATGTCAAATCAGAGACGACTTGAATACCGTGACATATCTGGACTGATGGGTCTATATATGAAGTGAAAGCATCAGCAAAAAACCCACAACAAAACAACCTCCAAAACCCCAAACCGAAACAAAAGAAGCCCCAAGGTAAAAATAAGCCTTATGATAGCTTTCAACATCAGTGGTTCATGTTCCCGAGAGTTTCTCATAGATGGATGAAACATGTGAGAGTTTGACAGAGACTGACACATCATTTTGAAGGACCACCATACAAAGTTGTAAGTGTTGAATCCTTTAAAGCCAGAAACATGAGATACGAAAGCAACCTCACCCCAATAAACCATTCAACTATCCATTTGATATTTTAAGTGACCCATTCTGACTGAGGACACACATAGATTACAGTATTCCTTATATTTTACCTCTAAGTGGGGTACAACTTTATATATATATATATATATTTATATTTATAGGCTGCCTTGTCTTCTATTAACAAGTATATTTTCTACTTAGAACTTCACACCTTTCACAGAAAGGCTTTTTTGGTCTGTTTAAGGGAGAAGTTAACAGAAGCTCAAATAATTTGTGATTTGGCCAGGATCACACATGCAGCTAGGGAGAGCCATAAGGAAAACCAACAAACAAGCATAGCACAGTCAAAAAATAACATAATCTCTGCAAAATTAATGTGAGGAATGAGAGACAGGAGAAAATGTAAAGGAGGGAACAAGCACTGTGAAAATTAACTGTAACCAAACAGCAATGGACTTTGCTAAATATATGTAACAAATAGCTGCTGCATGGTACAGTGTCATAAACTTCAAACATCTCATTTCTCTCTTTTGCAGTGAGACAGTAAAAACAGTAAAACCTTCCTTCCTAAAATTCATCAAATACTCAAGAATTAACTGCTGTTTAATTCAGTTTGCATCATCAATATTTACATTCTAAACTTACTATACAAAAAACCTCCCCACCCGGTACTTCAGCAATGTCTGCCCACTTTCTCTAAAAAGATTAAAAATTTATTTGAAATACAAGTGGATAAATTGCAAATTCAAGTAAATTAAAAGTCATAACTTCTCAAAACTTCAAATGACTTTAAAGTGAGGAAAAAACCTACGTGTTTAGGCAAACTTTGAGACAATCAGTAAGCTAATGATTAAAGTGTGCACCTTTTAAGACGTGGGCTCTTACAGCTGTTGAAGTGAAAAAGTAAACTTCTGCTAGGAACTGTCATGTATTTGAAATCTTCATTAATGCCAGCTATCTCATTGAAGTGTTATGCTCAGTTAATGCCTGCATGCTTGATAAACAAGAGAGAGCATTCCTTGAGAATGACTCTAATAACATGACCGAATAAAAGTTCAGGAATAAAAAATTAAGGACTTAACAACTGAGAAACTACCTGTTTTTCCACATTCACTTGGGATATCGGTCCTGGATGCAGTGAATTAATCTGATGCTTTGTCCTTGATACCAGTGGTAGCCAATCTGTCTCATTGCCTCAAAATTAGTCATGCCTAACAACTTCCAAAATTGTCTTAGTTTGTCATTTTTGCTCTGCTATTCAAAGACAGTAAAATAACAGCATTTGCATGGCTTGTAAAATGAAGAAAACTTTAAAATTTATATTCCTAATTAATTTTAAGTAACTTAATACTGGTTTTCCTGCTTTTTTTTCTTTACCATTTAACTGCAGTTCTGTAAACTTCTACATTTCTCCTCCCTTCAATATCTTTCTTCCACTTGTTTTTCCTCTCTGTTTGCTTTCTAATGAAAGGCCAAAGAAAGACTATTTTATTCTTCCTAAAATGACAGGTTTTAAAGTACAAATCAACTACTAAAACTATTACCAGGGAAAGCGCTGTGTCTCATACTTCTGGGCTAAAAATTTTCAGTAGCACATGAAATCAGGTTTTTATACTAACAACTCCCAAAATATGTTTCCTGAGAAGATACAACTTGTATAGGCAAAGTCTCTCAGATCAAGGATGGTCAAACTATTTCAAATCTCATTAATAAACAGCCAATATAAACTAATTGGCTTATATGTTCTACACCCTTTATTTAGGTTCTTGACAACACCAGCTCAATCCATTCTTATTGGATTCAGGAACTCCAAATATGCTATTTTTCTTCAGCAAACTCTTTGCCAACCCTATTTACCAAGGCAAATGCAGTAAGAGGAACATATTTTCCAAAGGATTAGGAAAATGAAGGCTTTGAATTGTAATTGATCTTGCCTTTAGCACAGAGTTTTGCCTGCTTTTGTAGCTGGCAGCCACAACAAAACCTTAAGGAACATATGCCCTGTGGAGTACTTGATGTGTTCAATTTGTTAGCTGCTCTAAGCAGCTTCAGCAGCTCAGGCTCTGTGTAAGAGCTCACACATCATTACGTACAATCATTGAGATGACAAGGGCGTGCAGCGCCTGGATTTACTACAGTCACTATCCACTATTGTTCCCTGAGTGACAGAAAGGGACCACTCCATGCAAAACTGTTACTGAATTACTCTGACAGTTGTTCCTCCTTATTCTTTCAGAGGATGATGGCTGAAGCTCAAAATAGTTAATTAATTTTTTCTTTTTTTTTTTTTTTTCCATTGAGTAATTGGAGGAGAAGGAATACAGTTCAATTTAGCAATAGCTGTGATGGGACTGAGACAAAGCAAATAGTGGATCTTCTGGTAACAGGGAAAAGCAAGTGCTGGGAACAGGTGGTTTGGTGAGAAAGCTGAAATGTAAACATTGTGAAAGAGACATACGCAACATGTTTATCAGAATTAAATAGCTGCTAAACAAAACTTTAAATAATAATTGAAATGCAGAGACCCATTGCTTTTCAAAATAAACTTCAGTGCAAAGCACTGCAGTTATTAATTGCCATGTGTCATTGTTCAAATTCCTCAGATGGACTCTTCCACCAACCTATACTTTCCATTGCCACTCATGGGACAGACATGCTTCATAAAATCATCAGCTTTAGCACCTCATCAACACCAGACACAAGCAGCTGTCACGCTGGTCACTGAGGTCTAAAGGCTAATGTCACCAGCTGGGTAAAATCTTTCCAAGTGCCTGTCCCAAGGAAACCCAGGTCTTTCCATTCCAGATAAACACAGCAAATTAAGAGTGACTTGACCAATCAAGGGGTTTTTGAGCTTTGAACCAGTCATGAGTTCACTGATTACTTTGTCTTCCCGTTACTCACATTCCCTAATGGGGACTAACCTATATCTAGAAAAGAAGCCTGGATTTTTTCCTTTGAACTTATGTCATATAAAATATTTTAAAGCTTTCACTGTTGGGGGGATAGGAAAAGTCCTTAACTTCTCAGACTACAGAAAAGACAAAAAATTGTATGAATTACTAGCTGGATGTATGAAAGAGATTACCACATGCCATTTTCACCTTTTAGGTTTTTATTTTGTAATACTGCTACTTGAGTTGTGGTGTTGTGCACCTGACACCACTGTGCAAAGAATTAGCTTTACAATTTTGCAAGTGTCAGACTAGAGGCCAAAGGAGATTCACCAGGCAAGGAGCTTGGAGAGAAACAGCTGGAGGAGCAAGGAGGGAGGAGAAGGAAGTCTCAGGAAAGAACAGCCTTAACAGGAGCATGTAACCTCCTTTTGCCCTTCCAGCGCCAGAGAAGGAGCAAAGGCTCACTGCCATTCCTGACAAGATGCCATGGCAGCAGCATGTAGGACGGGCTGGAAAGCACTTCCCTTTTTCTCCCGCAGAGATGGGCTGAAGGTGTGAGCTGAATGGGAAATCCCATGGATCATCCTTGCAGCTTCATTAGCTTAGGAGAAACCAATCATACAGCTAACAAACACAGCACACCTCTGGCAGTAGGGTCATGAAGTCAGGGGAAAAAAAAAGTTTTTCTCCTTGACTCTGATATAACACTATCAGCAAAGTTTATTGCAGTTCACAGGCTAGCACAATGAATATCATGACAACAGCAACCCAGTTTCAGGGTGCCTACAAATCTAACTTGCTTTTGTAGATGGCTCTTAATGGTCCTTCTGAGGAGTCAACTCTCTCTGCCTGATGCTGCCTGAGTGTCACTGCCAGAAGGCGAGGACAGTCCTGCTGGACATGCTTCCGGACTATCCTCGGCCGTACTATCCCTGAGATACGGGGCTGGCGCGGCACCAAGCCCTGACCAGCGCACCTACAGCCCGCGGAGCTGAGCGCGGCCCGCACCGCCGAGCCATCACAACGTGCTTTGGAGCTCAAACTTAAAGCCCACAGCCACGATCTCTCCGCGTCTTCCTCCCGTGTGTAGCACAGGACGGTGGGGACCTTTCCGCTGCTTCACAGAAGGGGAGCGCGAACTCCACGGGACAGCCGGAGCAGGGTGGTGCCTCCCGCCTCCGCGGGGGTCACCCCGGACCGAGCCCCAGGACGGCAGGAGGGAAGGCAAGGCAAGGAGACCCGGCGCTGAGCGGGACGCTTGCCGGGACGCCGGCCCCCTCTGTAGAGGAGAGGCTCTGCCCGGGACACGAACCCGCCGCCCCAGCGCAGCCCCAGCCCCAGCGCAGCCCGGACGCGCTCGGCGGCGGCCGCCGGCAACAAGTGCAGCCCGGCGGGAGCTGCGCCGCGCCCCAGCCCGGGAGCCGCCCGCCACTCACCCGCCCGTCTCCGCTCCCGAGTCCACGCACTCGTCCTCGCCGCCGGGCTGCTTCTCCATGGCGGCGGCGGGGACGCTCCGCGCCCGCCCTGCCCCCGCTGGGAGCGGCGCTGCCGCCTCTGCCGCCCGCCGTGTGCGACAGCGAAGGCAGCGAGAGCGGGAGCAGCGCCCGCTCCGCCGGCCCGGCCCGGCCCCCGCCCCGCGCCGGGGGAGGCACCGCCCGCCTCGCCCGCTCCCGCCCGGCCCGCCGGGAAAACCTGCCAGCCGCGCCGGGACACCGTGTGCCAGGGCTGCTGCCTCGGGAACGGCTTCAGCGCCTTCACCGTGACACTTCGGTGTTTCCAGGGCTAAAGGTGCAGCGCCCCGTGTCCAGTGGAAGTTAAGAGAGACTGTTGGATGTATGGACGTCCTCACTATCCATCTGGTCTTGGAGCATCCGCTGTTAAAGCTTTTTATTTGAAGTCTTTCACTGTGCTGAGCTTTCTCTAGGCTCCCGCAGTGCTGCCTGGCACTTGTTCGTTACATCGAATACAATAATTTTAAAATTACACACAGAAACGGGCAAGGGGTGGTTTTCCAACGCGATGAGAATTTCTGTAATGATGTAAAGGGAGCATTAGAGGCTTTTTGAATGCTGCCTGTGAGGAAATCCTGATGTAGGAAAGCTGAGTGGCAGTGTCTATACCGAGAGAGTGAAGGGAAAAGTTGTGAGTGCGCTCCTGTGTCATGTCATGCATGTTTACTTACTTTATATTTGGACGTGAACACCTCTCTCGTTCTCCATCATCTACAGAAATACAAATATCCACCCATGTAGGTGTGACCCAAGATCTCGCTCAACCGAAGAAAAAGGAAAAAAAAAAAAAAGAAAAAAAGTCTTCCCTTAATCTACTCAGTCATTCAATCTGGGGCAGATTTTACAGGAGGAGAGGGCAGAACTGAGTTGTAATCTTGGCTCTCCAGCCTGGGAGACCAGCTTTTTGTCTCTTCACAAAATTGGGATGGGGTGCTCTGTGTTCCCCAAAATGTAGATATTGTGGGACAATTAAATCTACTCTATAACTGGAGTAGATTTAATTCCTTTAATATTTTGTGGAAAATGCTTGGAGTTGGAATTTTCTCTTCAAAAATCTCTAACAACCACCAAATTTCTATCAGCTGCAGGAAATGGCCACTTGCAGAAAGTGATCAGAAGTAAAAAAAGAGGTTTTTTAATAAAAAAAATATTTTCTTATACCTTTTATTATGTATGTCTTACAAGAAAGAAGAACAATAGTGAAAATGTTGACATTTAAGACATAAAATTGACCAGAATATAAAAACATACCACACAAAACAACCTTCTGTTGGTGTAAGAAATGCTAAACTGGTTTAGATTGCCACCAGTACTTTTATATCCATCTCTACATTGCATGGCACTGCTGTCCCTCATTTCAAGCCTTCCAGTGGTCTCTGAAGTTGTATATGGTAGCACAAATTAATAGTGACACCTAGCATTGTTTGACAGGCTGGGTATAGTTCATGCTACTGTTGCATCCAATAGTGCATGGTCCCAGTTCTCTAAATTAATCTGGATTGGGTAGGACCTCTGTGAAATCAAAGGAAAGGAGAACATCTTGGGAAGAGCTGTGAAGGTGGTGTTGCCATGTTGTAGGAACAAGCAGTCGGTGCCAAACCCCAAAATTCTTATTACGTAACTGGTGAATTCCTGTTGCTCCACCTTGGAGAGAAGACACTGAATTCATTTGCTGTCCTGTGGCCTTTCAGCATCACAGAAGGTCAACCCACTGTGTGTCTTCAGAGATCTCTGGAGGAAACTTTCAGCTTCTACTATTCATCAAGAATTAAGGAAAAAAAAAATCATAGTATAGGAAAGATGGTATTTGATCTATTTTGATTATCTGGTAAGGTTTGCATACATGTCATTTTGAAAGCAGATAAATGATTTCTCATTTTATGTGGAGGATTTCACATTAACATTCCCATAAATATAAGGATTTAGGTATGGAATAAGCCCCCTTAATAACCTCTCTTCCATCCTCCCCCCAGCAAGTTGTTAAAAGCTAGTTTGGACAAAATGCTGTAAATGGGGCTCATATAGAACAGTCCTGTACAGGCACCTACATAGTAATTCAGAACATATGGAAACAACCTTGTCTATTCTTTGTGACTGGTAAACTGCCATCCAAAACAATTTACTCACAAAATTAAATTCATACCGTTTCTTTTAGGACTGGGACTAAAATGCTGTGCTTGTCTGGTTCCCAGCTTGCTAAAATTTGAATCCCCACATTCAGGTAGGAGGTGTGAATATTTTCAGATACAGCATGTCTTTAAGAGATTCCCTCAAGGCTAGAGAGAGGCAAAGTTGAGACAACAATTCTTGATTCTGAACTTGGGCCTCTGTTTTGGGTAAACAACATCTCCATCACTGCAATGGCCACGGACGACCCTGAGCCCTGCAAAAGTGGTATCGGTAGTCTCTGTTGCCAGGATTGGACAGACCTGCTTGTGTCTCTGATTCTTAGTCTACACACATGCATTTATTTAGCTAGTGCAACTGTGCTTAAAAGCAGGTCACTTTTATTTGCTTTTAAGAGTGGTTTCAAAGTGAAATAAACTGACTCTAGCCACTGTTGAACTGATTTAAGATGTAACCAAACCTCCTTAAATATTTATAAATAGGTTTAGTAAAATTGATACATTTCTGTATATAAAATTTTAGGTGGTCAGCTAATAGATCTTTTCCATTTCTGACTTTTATTATTCTAGTTAGTTTTGTTTAAACACTGGCATATGAGGGGATCTGGAATAGATTTTATGCTGCATTTAAGATTAATTTATTCCATCTGTCTCAGGGAAGGAAAAAAGAAACATTCAAAGGAAATATATAATTAAGATAGCAAGTAAAGCTACCGCAAACTGTAGGTTCTCTTATTTATATATTTGCCCCATTTAACTCTGTTTTATTCTGGTCTTTCACGTAATTATGGTGAAAAGGAGACTTCTCTGCATTAAATTCCAAGCATTTAAAAGATTTTAATGAATGAGGTGTTAACTCCTGGCCCTTACTTCGGTTTTCTCTGTTACCTGTACTTCACATTAGGTCCTCTCTATTTCTTGAAAAAAAGAAGTTTTAATTACTTTATTATACTTATGAGACTGTGATATCAGTTTAAAGACAAAGATAATAGTGAAAATATTTCTAAGTTAAATTCCCTCAAATTTCAAGCCCTTGATTTAATAGCAGTGATTGCAAGAACTCAGACACAAAAGTGTCAGGAGACTTTGGATCTTCAAAGATGCCAAAAAAGTAAAGCAGTCTGTTGTCAAAACCAAACGCTGAGGATGTGAAATGAATGTCAGTTCTGCAGGAAGATGCCTTGCTCCAACTTGCCTAGATCCAGATCTAAAATAGGACCTAAGGTACCTAAAGAGGATGAAAAGCCAATTTTTATGACTGTGTTCAAATCTGTTATCATAAGTTCCTATGCAGTGGCTAATTAGGTGTCTACCTTTCAAAGGAAAATTCCAATGTTTCTGGTGCTGTGTGTGCAAATTGCCCAAGGTTAAATATTTTAGCTTGTATCAGCAAAGTTAAGCATCTCCTAACTGCAACCTCCATCTGCTATAATTTCTGTCCTCACAGAAGCAAATGCAGGCAGCAGAACCTCCTCCTCCTTCATCACACAGTGGTCTTAGTAACTGAGAGCACGGTGCAGGAGAGCGATAGCTGCCGCCTCCAGCTGAGGAAAGGCAGATTGGAACGCTGAAAGATGAACCACAAAGGATCATACCTGGACTAAAACAGAAGGGGAGGCAAAAGCATCCATTTCCATGATGAATCCACACTTGGATTCAAATTTCAATATCTTTTCTGCTCCCTGAGTTCTGTCTGCTGGAGTATCATCTTTCCTGAACCAGCCGTGAGGATGGAATATGAGCAAAAGAGTGTAGTAGGGTAGGGAGAGAGGAGAGAAATGCGTCCCTTTTCACGTGACTGAAATTCTGGTGATGGGGGTGTTCTGTTGGGGGGAAAAGCACTCAATTCTTTTCATGCAGCATTTGGGATCTCTCCCCTTTCTGTGTAATTCCAAAACAAAAGGGGACAGATGCCACTGCAGTTCCTTCTGGCATTACGCTATAGAGAGTCCTCTTAGCTTTTGAGAGACTGACCAAGAACCTGGCTTAGCAGAGGAATCAGTACCATAGACAAAGAAATAACAAAGATGCTAAAGGATGGGATTTTTCATTCCCAAATAAAACTTTTCAAATTGTGCTCTGTCCACCCTCTGCTACCTGACTCTGGAGGCAGAATCTCACCCTCTAATAAGGGGTTCTGGATTCCATTCCTGGCACTTTACACACTACTCTAGGTATTGCAGTGATGAACTTCTCAGTTTACAGAATCTGGCATTTATAGAAAAGTTTTTCTCCTTTAAGGTCCCTGTGGAAATTAGCCCTCTGCAGGTCAAGGCTTTCTAACATTCACTGCTGGACTTAAAGCACTGGGTTGTGGTTTAGAAAAAAATGAGACAATTGCAGTTTTGGAAGGAGGAGGAGAATTATGGCTTGGCATGTGGTTCACTCTTCATGCTAGGTCAGCCCTAAAAGGCTGACTTTTAGACTGGTAAATGTTGCCAAAATACTTGTGGCAGTTTCTCACATAGACTGTTGGGTTGTTTGGATTTTAAAGGTTATGATAAGGTCAGTTTCATTTGTGGTGGGTCTCAAGCCAGACACCCAACCTCCTAAAATTCTACAATTTTGAGGTAAAATACAACTATGCAATAAAAAGCTGTTTCTTCAAAGCACCGAGGCGAGGGTTTCAGTGAAGTGTAGGGGAGCTTGGTTCCCAGGTCCCACTCTTTTAAGTTTTCAAATGAAACTGTAGCACACACACTCCTACCCAAGCTCATGGTACAGTACAACAAATATTCATTTTATAAGCAAATTGCTCTTTTTTACTCGAATTCTAGTACATTCATGTTTTTATGGAAAATTCTAGCACTCAGTAACAACTGCTATAAAAACTTGACTATTTGGAGTCTTTTTCAGTATCATCCTGAAGCCCAGAACTCTATGGGAGTACAAGGGGAAGCAGAGCTGCACCCCATCAGTGTGCAGGCTTCTGGTTGGAGGCTTGACCAAGCTGCATGACGGAAAGCCCTTGCCAGGGGAAGTAAAGTCAAAGTGACTTTGTGTTATGGACATTAGGAATTAATCTTGCTCTCATATTGCAACGATCCCGTTCAGACAGATCCTTCCAGCGGATGTAGTCAGTGGTTTGCTGCATGTAGGTGCCAGGATCAACACTCAGCTTTGGATGTTAGGGCAGTGGCTTTGTGCCAGGCAGTGCTGAATCAATCGCCCCTACTGACATCGTAGATAAAGCGTGAGAGGTGAGCCTTTGCTCCAAACTTTGACCCAGCCCTTACTGGTGTGGAGGAACCTAGAAGGGCTTAGCACCAGTTTGGGTAGCCCTGGAGGTGGAAAGCCTGGTGTACAAGGGCTGTGTGCCACAGCTGTGTGAAGGCATGTGGAGATCATGCAGTTGAGTTCCCCTTTCAGCTGGTAGTGTTACACTGCACCTCTTCTTTGGTGCTCTGCAAGAAGAGAGTACACCAGCACAATCCAAGCAAGGCCATCTCCACCTTCTCTGGGATTAGAGAGGTGCTTTCAAGATATCAATGGGTGGGTAGGCACCTACAAACTTGCACATTTCCAGGCACTCTTAGCCCACCTGGCCAGAGACTACTCTGATCTGTGCTGGCTGACAGAGTATGGAGTTGTCTTCTGTGGACTTGCTGAGGTAGGGAGGCAGTGCTTGAGCTAGAGTATGAAGTCTGGTGATGCTCAAGTGTTTGCCTTGTTTCTCTGTTGGTGGAAGTGTTAAGAGTGTACTGGCACACATCCACTAAAGCACAGTGGAAATGTTTCAGTTGACACATTTAAAGAAGTGCTAGCCAGCATCATGGGGTGCCACATGTGTGAAAAGTATACCAGGAAAGCAGACAATGGACTTGCTGTCACTTTTATGAGGTCAGTGAGACAGTTCTGGCTTCTGGTGAGCATCCTGAACCCTTCACATATACTCAGTGAATGATTATTATATTCAGAAAAGCACTCCTATATTGGTAACCATGGCAACTCCTATTAAATGAAGTTTTTTTCATGAAATAATGTACTTTACAAGGCAGAGAAAACATTTATTTTCAAGGACCTGTCCTGTACCCATTGGTGTTCAAAGAGGAAAGATTAAGCCCCTATGGTAGCAGCAGTAAATATTACAGCAGCTTTTACATGTAGACTCTTCTGAAAGCGAAAATGATCTTCAGGTTTTTTATCCTTTGCAGCTGGTCATGACAGTAAAAAATTTTACTCTGGAAAGCAGCTACATTTAAAACACTGTTGGATCTCCAAGTGAGATTTTATTTCTTAATTGTTCTACCACATTTTTAAAAAATAAGTTTTGAATTACCTGTGATACAATTTTTTTATCATAAGATTGGCAGTCAGATGGTTCTATTAGGTTTAAATGTTTTTACTAAAACTTTTCATCCAGTAGCTGTGAATTTTAGCAACTGACTTATCAAAGCAACATCAGGAATGCCTGTTTTATGCATAATCTAAAGAGTGGTAAACACAGTGAAGTAGATCAGAGAAATAAAATGTAAGCAATTTTTGCTAGAAGATATTTGATTCTGTTTCCGCTTCCGAGATCTGTAAGCAGGAGTAGCTTTACTGGTGTAGAGGGAGATGTTAAAGTCCCACTTGCTCTGGCTGGTGTAGGAGCTCCTGTGTCCAGCGGCTTTCCCCAGCCTTCCTTTCCCCTCCCTTATTAGACTGAGGCTATGACTGCTGTATCCCTTCTCTCATGTCGAGAGCAGCCTTGAATATGTGATCTCTGTACCTGTGCTGAGAATATTAGAAGGCAATGATTGCTAATGAATTGTGAGTCATGAGTGTTTTGTTTCAGGAGCATCACTGCTGATGATCAGCATGGGGAGAGGCAAGTGTGAGAGAGAAATCGTGCTTGATATAAACCTGTGCTTGTGGATGTCCCATCCCTGAAATATTCAGGGCTGGGTTGGATGGGGCTTCGAGCAGCCTGGTGCAGTGGAAGTTGTCCCTGCCCATAGTAGAGGGGTTGGAACTAAATTATCTTTAAGGTCCTTTCCAACCCAAAGGATTCAATGTTTTTGTGATGCTGATTCTATGATTCTACCAAAACCTGGCAAGGAATGAAAGCAGAGTCTTGTACAGGAACCACAGGAATAAAATCACTGGGACTTAATAGAAACACTCTGCCCCAAAATGTGGGCCAGGCAGTTTTTTAATATCTTATCAGAGCCGGTAAATCATTGAAAGAATGTAAAATTTCCCAGTTTTCTGGTTCATCCATTTGTACCATCCATTTGGGTGGTCTTTTCTGAGAGTTTATGGATTGTATCAAAGGTCTCAACTAAACATGCAAGCTGCATCATCCAGTGACCCACAGGGCCAGGAGGTCTCATTCTTTTGCTAGCAGCAGAGCTACTCAGCAGCTAACACTCAGCTAAAGGGAGGATGCACATCTGCTTTTCTCTCCTGTCCCTGAGTGTGCATGTGCACCTCCTCGTCTCCACACTGCTTGGAGAATTTCAGGGAGCTGAGGAGGATCTGACTGAAAACCAACCTAGCAAAAGAAAGAAATGGTTCATCCTCAGACAAATTACTTTCCTGGACAGACTCAACTTCTGCTTGCACCGAGTCCAGCAGCAAGATAACAGAGAGGGACAGAATAGCATGGTTGGCAGTGGATGGCTCCTCCAAGGCAGAGGACAGGACCCCAGCAGCCCAGATTCAATTTCACTTCAGCTGCTGTTCTCAAACTGCACTGAAAGATTTGCAAAATTGTGACGGGGCCAAATAAAAGTATAAAGGGCAGAAACTTGGCCCAAAAATCCATTAGCCAGAAAGGATTATTAGGAAAGAAATTTGGATGCTATTTCTGTGGTCTGCAAGTTTTAACTGAAAATTACATAAGTTTTTTTGGCTTGCATAAATCAACTTTTAAAAATATCTTTGATGTTTAAGAAGCTCAGACATGTAATAGCTGGCTCTGGCATTTTGCAAGAAGTTCATAAAAAAGCTTAAGACCATTAGTATTGGTTGTAAACTCATTCTGTAGCCTGAAAGCCATCTGCTTATCTCCACAGTTTATTGCCTTCCATCTACCTTAGTGTTTTGGGTGGCTGCCCATCACTGAAGCACATGAGTGCCTTTCCTTCAAACTGCTCTGCAATCTTCTTTTATTAGAGACTATTAGAATAGTTGTACTAGGTCATACCCAAGATCCATCTAGCCCAGCATCTATTACATTCAGTAGCCAGAAGCAGACGTTTAAGAAAAGCATAAGGACAGGACAAAATTCTAATGATATTTCCCTGATTAGTCTCAGGATGCAACTTTGATATGTCAGAAGGCCAGGGATCATACAAGTGTACAAAGTGGATCAGAACTTATCCCACTTCTTATTGTGCCAACAGTTTGGCTATGAGAAATATGGCTGATTTTGTGATTACTACACATTCTAGCAGCATTCTAGGAGAATCACATAGCTAGTAGTGAGGAAAAAAAATCTTAACGGAACAAGAAAGCTGTCTTGGTAGCAGTTCCACCCTGATTTCACTCCCTGTGGAATTCTGCACTGTGTAGGTGGTGAAGCATCTAATGGCTGTTGTCCTCAGCTACGATATGCCTCAGTCAGGGGTTTTGATGTAACAAAGTTTGTTGGTGAATCTGCCAGGACTTCCACACTAGCTGCCAGGAGCTGTCCCCCAGTGATTTTTAGGCATCATCCTGTACACAGATCACTGTAGAAGACACATCAGAGGCAACATCTAACTATCAAAGCTGCCAATTGCACCTCTCAGCTCCAAGCTGTTTGATGCACGAATCAAAGTGAAAAGAAACCCATCTGTATTTAAACATTCTGTCTTTCAGGAAGAAGAAAGTCCTGTTCATGACAGGAAGATTGAAATGCATCCTCTCTCCATCATGCTACAGGATTTGGCCTGGCTCTGCACAGCCCTACTAGTCCCACTGGCCCTCTGCCTTGTTTCCCTTGGGCCACAGCTGCAATAACAGTATCATTCTGGCTCCTCTGTTGTGGGAGAGGGAGGAGGAGGGCTAAACTCTCATTTCTCTGCTCACCCGTTATTTTACTGGTTGCTATAAAATTTCACATGGCCGGTCTGCCGGGTGTCCAGGGGCAGTGTGACCCAGGCTGGGAGGGGTGTGCTGACACGGAAAGCCCCATAACCCATAGGAAGCCTCCATAGCCCAGGAGTATGCAAGCTGCTTTCAAGCTTTTAAAACACACCAACTCTCAAACATGAAAGGGAAAGGTCTGACTGTAATTGTGCCCGCTGCTATACCTACTATAACAGATGTCCTGTGAAAGCAGTCACTGCCAGAGTATTACAGGTAAAATCTTTACAGGTGAACTTAGAAATAATGATGCAAATAAAAGCATTTACTTTACTAGCCAGTATCAGGTTTTGCAATGCAGATGGATGTGAAATAGAAAAGTTTCTTTCTAAACTCACTCCTTTTCTCTGCTGATTGCTGGATTTTCCCCGAGACTGGGGCCCATGAAGCTCACTGGCAAATAGATCCTTTCAGAGAGCCCAGATGGGCAGTAAAGGGATGACTTGAGAAAAGGTTTCCAAAAGCTGTTCTCAAGGCACCTAATATGTAGCAGCTAAAAGAAGGACAATAACATGTGCAAGCTACTCTTAATCCAAATCCCAGTAATGGAGTTACACGATAGGCTGCTGCCTCTTGCCTCTTAATTTATGAAGGATCAAGTGGTATTAGAGCCAGTCTGCTATGCATCATAAAGTGCTCATCACAGCATGTCAGCATGTAAAAAAATGCCACTCCACGGAGAATAGGGAATAAATTCATCATCTCTCTTTAACTTGATATTCAAGGAAGCTGATCAGCAGGTACCTGTCTGAGGAATGTTGTTTATGCTCAAAGAAATGGTGTGTGACTTACATGAAATGGTCTAGATATGGATTCTGGACAAAACAGAGTTTCATTAAACCAGTGGAGCAGTTATATTCATTGTGTGAAAATGCATCATTCATCTTAACTCTAAGGCAACACTATTCATTACTTTTATCTCTTCAGAGCACGGTACTGCCATGCACTGTGAACAGCATTCTGTGTTTGCAGGACTGATCTCATAAATAGTTCTTTTCCAGATATTTTCCATGATAATGCCATAGATGTAAAGACCACAACAAGTCTTAAGTTTTTTATAAGAATAAAAAGGTCTAAAAACTTATAAATATTTTATTCCAAGTCTGCCAAAGGAAAAAGTTAAATAGATAATTTTAAGCACTTGCCTTTGCTTAAAGGATGTGAAAATAAGTTTTACAAGTTATCTCAGCTTGTCCAGAAGTTGCTCCCATAAATACTCTTCAGAAACTCTGTTCATGGAGTAGTGACAAAGATGCCAAGTTTACTCATCTGGGATTTATCAAATAAAATCTCATCCTACATTTAGACAATCACTTTCAGTCTCATCCATTTAAAGTTAGGTGTCTACATCTGTGCTTAGGTTCCCACATAAAACTGACTGGATTTTCAGTGCTTACTGTCCACAGACAATGCAGATGCTCAGTAGTCTTCAAAATCTGCAACTCTTTTATTGCTCTTTATATTAGTTCCATTAGAGCCATTAGTTCAAATGTTGGTTGCAGAGGATAAGGAAGCTCTTGAGCATGTGAGAAAGGGTTAGAGTGGTTGATAAAAAAGCAGAGAATGCTCTTATACCATCCAAGGTTACACCATTCCTCTATCTTCCTCCAGTTTTCATATAAATTGCCATCTTCTGTCCTTTATTTTGACTCATGGCCCTAAGGAGATTACTTTTTTTACAAGTATCTTTTTTTTTGGACTGCCACACCTCGACCTCCTTTATCTCATCTTCAGTGTCTCTACCCTATTTGTTCATCTTCCTCAAAACTCCACTGCTTTTCTTGGTGCTCTCAGGAAGGCACAGCAGAAATAGATCTTACTATGAGTTCCAGCATCTGCATATTGTCCTCATAAAGTCAGCCGAAGTTTGGAGAATATTTAGTGTAAGGTAGTGCTGGAGCAGAGGACAATCTGTACTTCTATAAACAAAGGCTATGTCACCTTCTTCTTCCATTCTCCCTCTACACAAGTCTGTGCTGAGCACGAGAGAGATGGGGGTTTTGTCCAAAGAACTTAGTAATGCTAACTTCTAGGTAAAAATGTCAGATGCATGAGTCACCAGCCCAGAGGAAAGCACAAGACAAAAGAGTAGTCTCCATTTGGCAAATATTTAAAGGAAATTACTTGTCTGAAAGAAGATTTGAAAGAGAAGAAAAGTTGTCTATCTGTGAAAGCAGGGAGGTGTCCTCTGAGTGAAGATGTGCGTGCAGCTCTATTTTGTATTCACGGTAAACAGTGACCTTACTGAACAGGTATTGGACAGAATGATTTTTGCTTAATATTAGACACTCTTCTGAGCACTAATTGAAGGAGCTAAGCTGACCTGGACATCTGCCTGCCTCAGTTAATGGAGAAAGACAGGCACCTTCAAGGTGATTCACATTGCACGGTGTCTCTCTTCATAATTAAGAAAGAAGCCTACATGTGGGTGGTAGGGAAACTGTGTCCAGGCTTGTGATAGTATTCTCCACAGATACTTCAGAATTCCATATTCTTGAAGGACCCTTATAATACTATCTATAAACTCCAGTGAGTGGAACTGCCTCAGCACACTGCCTACTTCTGCTAGATAAACATTTCTTGTGGGATAAGATCATTTATCTGAGGAAGAAAAGTTTCATTTAGTAACTATTATAGTTACTGTGGTTGCAGTATCATGAGATCACCCACATGAAGAAAATGTTTATTGGATTGTTTGAGTGATTGCTTCCTTTCCCGTGTTTTTGGCAAAGCTTTTGGGCAGTGGAAGAAGTAAATGGACCAAAAAAGTCTTATTCACCTCCCCACCCACATTGTCAACCATGATTATATCAGCCATGATATAATAACACTTGTTTAAACATTCTGCAAGTTAGGAAGAATTTTAAGGGGTGATAATAGTGGAAGCTTATAGTGTAGCTTGTGACTAATTTTGCAATGGTTGTGGAAAGTGTAGTAGATGGCTCAGGGAACCAAGCATGGGCTCTGGAATATTTCACCAACCAACAAAAAATAGCAGTGGTTTGCTGTCCAATAACTCTAGAGTGGTTTATCTGATGTAGTTTCTCTTCTACTGTGAGTGACCAAAGAACCGTATCAATCCACCTTGTAGGGGAGGCAAAAGGCTGGACATAGGGAAGCCAACCTTCCCACAGAGCAAGTGCCTGGTTAAAGTTTGATCTTGCTGGGGCACTAAGAGGGTTGATGGCTTTGTTGAAGGGGTAGGTAAAATTTATGCGGTACTAAGATATGAAAAGCTGTAAGAATGTTGTGTTTGTTGTTTTGCGTATGCTAGTGAAATCTAAACCACTATGAATCCTGCTGCTAATCTTAAACCTTTATTTGGAAATAAAGCTCAGCTTTCAACAACATCCTCAGTAGTAGAATATTTATTTAGTCTATAACAAGAGACACTGCTATTTGCTTTTCTCACTATTTGTACAGATCTGGTTATAAGAGGAAACCTTTCCATGATATCCATCGTACTGTTATTTGAACTAATTTTAGAACTGCTCCTCAGTTACAACTTGGCTTTCTTTTCTTTTTCCATTCAATTAAGAAATGTCTGAAGTCCAGCCCTCACTCCTCTGCATCGCAGATTGGCAAAAATCCCTTGCACAGAAAGGAGCTCCCCTGATTCTGAGTGCCTTGCCCAGGGAACAAGGAATGGGGTATCACTGTGGCTGTTGCAGCTGGACCCTTGGCTATGGGCTGCCTGTCTGCTGTGCTGAACAGCACTGGAGATGTGGTGCTGGAGGACTGGCTGTGTGTCGGGAGATCTCCCTCTCTCCCGTGTAGCAGAGGTTCTTGGAGAAGATTCATGAGCAAGTGGCCCATCTGATGAAGTTTAGACACCCAGGATGTGTCATGTATCCCTCTGGACTTCCTTCAAAGTCAGGGGGGAGAAATAGGTCTTCTGAGTCATCTGCAAAGGAATTTGTTCTCTTCCAAGTACTAGGCAGCATGCTTCTGGCAAGTAGGTGGTATCTTAAACTACTAATACTCACTCCTTAGAGTTAGTGAAACCAATATCCCATGAATGTGCCTCCAAGCTGGATTTTGTGCCCTGAATCAGAAAATCCAGATAATTCAAGTCTAGGTGACAATGACCAAACACGCAGTTTGCTGGAATGCTGCATTGTATGTGTACATGTACATCATGCAATTACATGAGCTTTTATTGATCTTCAGGGGTCAACTGACCAGTTCAGGCAGGGTGGCTGGGGACATGGAAAGCAGCTGCAAAGAAGGCAGATGTTGTGTGACGGGGTGCTTCTTTGACACGGCGTGTTTATCTGAATTTTGGTTTACAACAAAATCTGTAGAAGACACATGCCTCAGATCTCCTGGAGGCATTCAAGTTCCAGCAGCTCAAGAGTATTCTGTAAGAATATATCTCTTTAAGTGAGAGACCTCTTTTTCTGCTGCTTTGAAGTTACATTTGGGCAAGAGAAGAAGAGGGCTACTTGTGGAGAATTAGAAATCCACTCTAGCTTTTGTCAGTGAGATCCTAAGCCTGTGTACTAAAAAGCTATCTAGTGCTTCCTTTCCCACTTTACTATTAGATGTCCTTGATGTGACCTTCACTCCTGTGGTACTGACAGAAGTCCTTGTCTAACACCTTTCAATCCATGTCCGTGGAAGGAAGATGTTTGAAGGTATGTCTGTCTGAGGGAATGGAGCACAGTTCTGAGATTCCACAGCTGGTGGGGACACTCCCAAGCCATGTGGACTTAGCAGTTCAGGTCCCAAATCATGCTGACTGAAGTCATGCAACAGTGCATCTGAAACAAGGTTTGTGAAACAGGATGCAGTGCCATGTGAACACAGACTGCTTTGAGACCTGAGCCATATAATATCCACTTACCTTCCTTCCACCTTCACAGCACTTCTGTGAAGAAAATTAACTCTCTTCCAGCTGAAACCAGGACAGGTTAACATTAAGGGGTTATCTCTAGTCATCTCTAGCTCCTTTAAGGCTCTGTTTGAAATTTTTTCATGCTTAAATAGCAGGGAACATCCCTAACAGACTGGATAATCTGGCCTTCAGTGCCAGCGAAAAAGCAGAGTCTGACCCTTGCATGAGTGGTCACACGGTGATCATTCACCTCACTACTGAGAATGAGAACGTCCCCCCTAATCTGCTCTGTGTTTTCCAGTCCCTCCTAGTCACCTCCTTTTCTACATTACACAAGCACACTATCATGACTGAGAGTAATTTTTTTTTTCCTTGTGGAAAAGAGAAAAATCTAGAACCAGTCTATAAATACCTGAAATCTGACTGCACTCATGAAAATAGGCTTCGTGTGTAAATTATACACACACACCTCAGGCTCTTTCTCAGTAACACTTAGTGATAATTCCCATATAATCCACAGGCAAGTCCTCATGACAGAGGGTATTGTTCAAGGTGGAAATTGCCTGTATCTACACCTCTGTAGAAGAGAAACCTTTATGGGAGGAGTGCACAGGTATCTGTGACATTAAACTTAACGTCTTTGATCTTGGTCCCAAACTTGCATGATGAATGAGATAAGCCATAATATAGCCAGAACAGTGGTTGAGGATGACAATTAGCCAGTCAGTCCAATACTGAGTTTGTTACAGCTGAATTAAAACACAACTTGGAAGCAGGTGGATAGAAACTAAGGAAAAAACTTCACAAAAATGGAGGTGAGGAGCTAGAAGAAAATGGGGGAGAAAACTCCCATACTTGGGAAGCTGCTGCTAGAAGTTTAACAAGGTAGAGACTTTTCTAGGGGTGTGAAAATCGTTTGAGATGAGTTCTCACTCACATAGAGGCCTCAGTGTGATCCCTCCTAATGTTCTCATGTTATTGCCTACTAAGGAAAGACTCAGACGTGAGGAGCACAGCATTTCCTGTCTTTCATTAGACCAAATTGTTTATTTGGTTTTTGTTTTTTTTTTTCTGAAAAGTTCACTGTCCATGCCCAGAAAAACCGGCTGAAATTTCTAGGAAGTGTGAGCACTTTGTAGGACAGCTGCCTACGGGCAGGAGAATACAAGGAGAGCCTGCCAGTTTTTATTTCTAGAAAGATCCTTCTAGCTACTGTTGTCATTGCTGTTCTCCTCTCTTTGACAGCAAGGGCAAATACGACCATGGCTCTGACTCCTGGGCACAGAGCAGTCTGCCTGCATCCCCACACTCCAGTGGCTTCATGCCATTAACCTAATTGTATCAGACATTGGAACCAGTGAAGCCTTTAGCTTATATCCCTGGCTGGTAAAACGACATTAAACTTTGTAAAACTCAGCAATCCAAAAAAGTTTTCTGCAGACATTTTCATTAGTAATTAGATTAAGGAGCAGATTGTGAATCTACTGAATTTAGTGCATGTCTAGGCAGCAGTTGGCTTATAAATAGATGAAAAAAATTAAGCAATTCAGCCCATTAAATGAATGTTCACATGACTGTGTTATAACTACAGATTAAAATAAAACTGAAATAAATTATGAATTAAAGTTATAGTCATCAGACTGGCATTCCCACCTCTTCACATATAACAGCTTCCACTCTGTCTGTGTGGATTTTCCACTTGCAAAATCTCAGGCATCTGGAAATCACAGAAAGATGAAAATCATTAGTACGACAAAAAGGTGCTGTTTGTAGAAGCTCACTACATATTTATTATTTACAGTTTTCCATTCAATAAACACAATTCCTGCCACAAAAGGCAGTGATGAAATAGTGACATCATCCATCAATCAGTACTGATACTGTTGCAAATGAGCCTTTTGCTTTTTCCTGCAAATGGCTTTCACAGTAAATGACACTTCCTATAGAGATGCTGGCAATCTGAAGGGCATTTAGTTTCAGAAATTAATTCAGAGTGTTTTCTGACAGTGCACCTACTCATGATTCCTCTCAGTTGGTGCTTTGTGATTTCTTTTTTTTTTTTTCCATTCAGCTATAACTTCTTTCTTTTCTTGTTACCATATAAAATATGTATACAAGCTGGATATCATTAGTTCAGACCGTTGTCCTGTAGTGCTCAAGTTGAGGCAAGTTTAACCAGAAGCTTCAGTTGGTGCAGAACCATGCTGTAACCCATGTTATATGCTCCACATATGAATGAATGGGAACACATATGCAAAGACACCATGCCAAAGACCAAGATTTTTCATCCATTTCAGTTACAATAATCTCCAATGTTATCTGTGGTTACACGAAATGAACAATTTCCCAGGAAAAGCAATGTTTTTGGAGTGTCTTAGATATACTACCTGTAAACTTTAAGTAGTTTATCCCACTGAGAGAACAACTATATGGCGTGGACTAGCTCATACACGTAAGGTATTCTTGTAATAAGCAACAGTATTGCGTATTAAAATGCAATTGCTTCACAGAGATGGTACTTCTCCCCCCTTCTGCCCCAATCCACAAAAAAGATAACCAATAAAACCAAGCAGGACTATAAAAAAGATTGACTTAAATGAACAGAATGGATTAATGACATCTAGAGTAATGACAGCACAATTCTAATCCCAAGCAGAGCTCTAGAGAAAAGAGCTGCCACCCAAGAGAAAAGAGCTGCTTGTGAGGCCCATGAGAGTGTTGGTTCTGCTCTCTGTGTTACACACAATTCATTTACAAATGGAAATATGAAATTCCTGGGTATTTTATAATGAAAATAAATCCGTAGGTTTTTTCTCCCTAACCTGTAGTGATCTCTGCTACTGCGTACCAAATACTTGACTCCAGTGAATGGGAGCAAATCCCTTGAGTTAGCTTATCTATACCAGCTCAGGGCCTAGCCTTGAAGAGCTGTGCCTGGGCAGTTGGATGGAACAGGCCCATGTCCCCATGCAATCATGCCCAGCTTGTGATTGTCCACACTGGCTATGTGCTTTTTGGCAGTTTTGGCTTGTATCATCTAGAGCTCCACTAAACAGCACACTTTGCAATTTGGGCAAGAGCACAGTCTTTCCAGCTGGCATAAAAGGCAAATCTAGATATTCTGGGGGAAAAAAGATAATTTATTTAGGTAGATGTAATGCATGCTCTGTCTGTTGCCCTCAGAGCTGGGGGCCTGACCTTTCCCCATGTGATGTTCCTGCACAGATGTAGCCTCACACGCCACGGGTGGCCACGCATAACATCTGACCTAAACTGTTCCGAGTTTAGCACCGCTTCAGAAACCACAGCTGCGATACTGTGCGTGGGAACTGTCAGAGATATACAGCAAGATTACATCAGATACCTGCACTTTTATTAGAAAAATAATTGAAGAGCAAGAAACACGGATCTTTCTAATGGCTTATGAAAGTAAGGACTAACGATGCATGAGCATGGGAAAGTCTTCCCACAGTCTTCCGACTCTCTAAGCAAATTTCTATAAACTGTGTTTTGTGTTGCTTTGTCTAAGTATTGAAATGAATTTGCTGTCTCCTAAAGCAGTGGAGTTCTCAGCTTCTGACTTGGCATTAGTGAGCAGGAATATCTCCCATTGATGTCATTGATGCTGGCTAAGAGCCAACATGAGTTTTCTGCAAAAGCAAATTCTGAGTTCATAATTGTGATTATTCAGCAGTTCATGTTGTGATTATTCAGCTACTTCCTCAGCCAGAGAATGTTCCCATGAGAGCCATGTGTCCAAAGCACCTTGAATCCCTAACATAAAAATTCACATTTCACTGCTCCGAAATAAGATTAAAAAAAATATTCATTCATAAGAAATACTTGGTGAGTAATTTCTTATAGCAACAATTGAAAACTCACTCTTCATTTATGCGGTGCTTGCAGCCAGAGATGTTGTGGGAAAATTGGAATATATAGCTCCTGTTTATGTTATGTCCTGGGACCTCAGGGCTGCCTTGGAGACCTCAGTGTAAGCCCAGCTATAAACCACCAAGGATCACCTCCTGTGCTGAGACTGGAGGGAAGCAGTGATTTCGTTCTCTTCCCTTTGTTTACCCACGGCCAATCCTATCTGGCTTTGTATCACCTGTATAGATACAACTGTAGTAATCTCGACAGTTTTGTCTAAGAATACCACCACACCTGGGAGGTCTATACAGTTTTATATATTCCGTGTACCAGCAAATGAGCTACAGAAATGTCTGAGCCCAGCGAATATCGTTATTTCAATTGCGACTTAGTGCAGGTAAAAAACCAGGTTACTAAGAAGCTCGTGCGTGCAATTGTATGGTCCGGAGCCTAACGCGGTAACTCTGGAGGTCAAGGCTTCCATCTAGTGGTGAAACTAAAAGGTGCAAAAGGAGCAGATCACGGGAATGAGCATGGCTGAGGTCCTTGTGAGTATCCTCCTTCTTGTTCCAAACCATGGCTGACTGAGGAGAAGAGAATGACAATAAAAAAGCCAGGCAACCCCAGCATCTTTGAAGTTTGGGACGAACAGTTTAATTCACGCAAGAAGGGAACACGGTTCTCTGCTGTCTTTTACTGAAAGCCAGGCAGGACATTCTGTTCTGGCAGTAGTAGAGGTACTGCATGAGCTGTGAGCCAACCCACAGGCTCAGGCATGGCAGAAAGCAAAGCCTGGTCTCTGCACAGTGACCTGGATTTTCAGATTTCCTTTTTCAGAAAAAAAAAGTGTCTGTCATGTAGAGTGGAGAGAACAACATAATCACTTCTGCAAGGCTATGCCAGTGAAATGGAACAAATAGAGCACTTCTTGGAAAATATAATGACATTAAAGGCTCCACAACAGCAGTGAACTTTGCAAAGAAAGAGGTCTGTGACCTTGTGAAGATTGGTTTTGTGAGATTAACCTACCTATTTCCCCCCGAAACCACTCCAATTTCCCCCCAAAAACCCACCCAGCCACGACAGAACAATTTTTGATATCCACAGGCACACATCCTAGCAAGCTGTGAAGAACTCTAAGTGCATATTTCATAAGCACATCAATAGCCATAACCATATTCACTATGCAAAAAATGAAGAACAGTGACACTTGAGTGATAAAAGATAGTGTTCTGCATACTGCTGAAGACAATAAGGTGAACTGAAGTGAATTAAATTGAAATATCAGCTCAGTTTCTGCTGCCTCATGTTTTCAGACAACTGGATTTCTTTTTATGCAGGGAGAATTATAGATGGTAGATTGCAGTTCATTTCCACTGCAGCAAATTCTTCTGGATGTTCCTGTTGTATCTCCTTAGCCCCAGTGAATGTGTTGAAGATCCTCTGTGAAGTCCTTGCTGAGTGTGTTTTGACTCTGAGATGCAGTTGTAACATGCAGTGACCTTTGGTTGCTGCCAGCTCTGGCCCCTATTTGATCTGTAACTTTGGCCTGTGCATTTCTGTAACTACCACAGTTTCCTGGAGATGCTTTTTCTGAATAATGGTTTCAGAAAAAAATCACAAGAGGAATGCTGGCTGCCTCAGTCCTTGCCATTCTGACTGTCCCTTTCATTTTGCGCTGATGCTCAGATTACAGGCCTGTAAGACTCAGCTGTTCCAGTTCACCAGAGTTCACATAAATATTTCCTTCTGTTTCAGTTAACCTAGTTTCATTCCCTCCTGCCTGACCTGGAGGTCTCAGAGAAATGTAGTTAGCACCTCTGTGTTTTGGCCACCTTGGGTCAAAGGCACGTGTTCTGCCACATTTCAGGGCACAGGCATAAAAAATCTCCATGTTCTTTTGAACACAGACTAAGCTGACTTGCAAGCTTTGTGAATTTAATGTGTAGCTTAGCCTGGAAATTCTCATTTGGCTTTGCAGATTACTGCAAACACCTTGTCAAGCTGCAAACTCATTTCACCATACATGCCCCCCTGTGCCTATATCTCAGTGTTTTTTCTGGCCTGTCTGAAACCTCACCCACGTACCTTTGCTAAGACTTTCCAGGTTGTTTTAAGAATATGAGTAGATAACAGTTTAATTATTTTTGTCTTACTTTCCTCAGTATTATTGATGAGCCATCTCAAATGTGAACCCACTGCAAACAAAGTCTATACCAGGGACACATCAAGTGTCCACTTCTGCAAGTTGCCAAAGGGCTTTTTGAATCTAGATACCCAAGAAGCAGTTACTCTGTGCCCAACAAGCTGGCAGTGGGCCTCTCTGCAGCTTCTGTGCAGCCACTGCTTTAGTATGATATTTTTCTGGTCATATTTAGATCCCACATTGTAGGTCAGCTACTATGGAAGATGGTGTTAATTGATTGAAAATTCCTCAGGGGATCTAAATTAACTCTCTTTGCCCCTGCCAATAGTCACACCTGTGTGCATGATTTGACTGTTCACAGTGAGGATAGGGGAAATGCTTTTTGAAGTTTAGCTTGAAAGTGGTAGGCAAGGCTGTGTAGCCACCTCTTCTTGTCTTTCCCCAATCCTTTGAATGTGTCTTACTCAATGTAGACTGGCAGGGCTGTGTTACAAGAGCAGTGGAAGGTTGGGTAGGTGGGAAGTGAGTAGAGGCAGAAGATCAATGATCCAAGGAGAAAGAATTGATGTTTACCAGCAACCACATTTTATGTTAAAGCTGGCAAATGAGAAAGAACAACATGGAATCTGATTTCTCCTGGTTCTTTACTGACCACTCAGAGAGAGGCGACAAAAACTGCTCCTACCAAACCTGCTTAATAATTATCCTGCCTATTTTGGGTTGCTTCTCTTCAGGGAGCTACATATTATCAGTAAAACCTTTTCCATTCTCACAGTGCATGGAGTGATGTCAGCAGTTGTTGGAGCAGATGGCTGGTGATGTACACTCACGGGAGTGATGGTGCTGTAGGATTCAGTTCTTGTAGGGTGTCATTGCAGGTGTAGCTGCTACCTGGTGAAAGGGCCCTGGCTGGCTCCTTGTATTCCTTAGCATGACCAAAGTTGCTTCACTTGGGAAGTGCTTCTGCAGGTGCTGAAGGAGATGCACTAGGAGATGTATTGAAGAAACTTATAGCAAAGATAATAGCCCCATTTTATTAATTATGTTGTGGCAGCAGGGGCAGGGACAGGGCAGGACCCCTGTGCTCCAGGCTATATACAGATATATTTTTCTGCAGAGACATTGTGATGTCAGCAGAAAAAAAGTTAACATGCAAAAACCCCACTATTGGTAAGTGCTCAAGATGTATTTCTTCTGTTGTCCTGTCTTTTCATCCTCCCTAGTGCTCAAATGATACTCACTTGTACTGAGCCTCTCTTTGTCAGATATACCAGCCAAACTGCTCCTTCGTTGCTTCTCCACTTAAATTAGCTTTGCCCTGTTTCACTAGGTTAGCAGAGCAGGAAGGAGATAAGAATGGAAAGTAGAGATCAAAGAGGGCCTATGAAAAAGTCTGTAGGTGTTGTGAGTATGCCTTCCCTGGGAGTGACTGATAGAGTCTGGCAGCCCCGTGACTTACCAAAAGATACACTGTCCCCTTTCATAAATCCTCCTATGGACATCCTTTGTGGGAAGGATAATAGTGTATTAGAATTTAACTGGAATGAGAAAGCGATGATCCAGTTAAAGATCAAGACAGATAGGTCATTTAAATGTGTGCTTTCTATAAGCCAGTTTGAAGAACTGCTGCTTACAACCTCCGTTCCTCATTGTGCTATCATGAAGGAATCTTGGTTATTTATCGCATTCGCCTGCCAAAGACTTTATCAATGTGTGATGGATGTGACAGGCAACAAGCTGGACATCACTATAATTCTTCAGCCATCTTGGGAACAAAGGACTCAAGAGGCGAGACAATATCTAATTCAACAAAGACTAACAAAGCTCTGAAAGGTCCTAACAGAGTTTCCACTAAAAGGACATGAATTATTCCAAGGAAACAAACAAGGCCAACTGGTTGTTCCCTTGACCCTGTGTGACAGAAGACAAGACAAAGTTCCCTTGTCAAGCTTGTCACAGAGATGGAGTTTTTAATGATAGCAGGGTTGTTTGAGGAAACAAAAGGAAGATGGAGGCTAGATCCAGCAGGGGATAAGTGTGGTAACCTCTCACCCTCTGACAAGACTGCCAAACAACAGCTGTAGACATAGGTCTGAAGCAGCATGTGTTTCACTAGTGTTCATCTTATTGCTTTGTCAGACAATGCACACAAAACTTTTCCCAGCAGTGATGATGACGATGATGATGATAATAATTTTTTTTAAGTATTGACATCTCATTGGTGTAATCATTTCCCATGCATGTCACTGCGCATGAATTGGCATTTCTTTATTTCCTCATGCTTGGTAGCAGTGCAGTCACTGCTTTTGTTGGTCACAGGCTGTGCTTGTGCTGAAACAAAACCTGTTCAATGGATGAAATTTTTCATGTGGTGAAAATTTATGGAGAGCATACGTGTTCTAAGTCAAATAGTAATATGTGGATTAAAATTTAGGTTACATGGAAAGATGATGTTCCAGCTTTACAAAAAAATATATTTGTCTTCTGATAGGAGAGTCAATGTTCTGACTCGGCTGGTTTGTCAGGTCAATGTTGTCTGACACGGCTCAAGCATGTACACTTAACAATCAAGACAGACACATGGGCAACGTAGAGAGATTTCACTGCATTTTCATCTGAATCAGCTCAAATGAAAATCTGTATCTTCATTCTTGAGGCACTGATTTCTCCCATTTAATGCCTCAAAGAAGCAGTCACAGATGTTTGAAATGCATGGTATCAGAATTGATCTCTTTTCCCATACTTTGAGAACTTCCCAAAAGAGGAAGAATATCAAGCAGTTCCTGATTGCAGTTTTTGGAAGGCACAACAGACTGTTACCTCTGTGGGCTGAAAGAGAAAAAATAACCATTCTTGAGGATTCTTCTTTGCTTTATAACAAGGTCAGTTCTTCTTCCATCTTCCCTCTTAGGCAGTGAAAGGTGGGAACCTGTAGTATTGCACCTCTAAGAGTGGATGTTTCTTGCCACCCTCCAAAAACACTGACAATCAGCACCTAATTTTGGATTTGGGAATGCACCACTGACTCATGTTTTCAAGTATGTGTGATCTTTGAAACACTAAGGGTCATAACAACCACCATATGCAGGTAGGGATGCTAATATTTTTAGAACTGAGCTGTGGTCTCAGCATTCGTTCATTTGTTTTCTTTCTCTTAAATATTTAAGAGATTTTGTGCATGTGTGTGTGTGTGTGTGTCTTTGCAGGATTTCAAGGGAATGTATTAAATAGTCAGGGACTAGGGAGCAAAGTGTTGGTACTTGCTGTGATAAATTGTTTGCTCTGTTTTCCTCTCTGTTGGACTCTCTCAATTAGCTCTGTCCAAACAATCTACTTTTTATGTGGCTATATAGACATGGCAGAGTTCAACAGAGACTGACAACTGTGCTCTAATTTTTGAACTCTCTGAAATAACTCAAGTCTCAATAACTTTGCAAATAATAACTAATAACTCACATATTTTATGCATGGATTTTTTTTCTTTAAAAACAAAGGAAGTGTTTTCGTTTTTATTTTTAAAATAAAATAAAATGTATTATCCTAACTGATCTGATACAACAGGTTGAGAAAACTTTATGATAGAAAAAGAATATGTTGTCATCTACGGGTTGCCAAAGGTTTTCTTGTTTGAAGTCAGAACTTTGTTTCAAGGATGATTTGACATTCCTTTGTATCAGTCATGATGAAATGTAACTATCAAGTGGATAGATTTGTATGCATGTTGTCATGTTATTTGAGAGATAAAAATGAATTTTGACAAATAACTTATTGATAAAAATACTTAAGTATATTTATCTATAAATTTGATTTTATGGGGTTTTGTTCAACTGTGTAGTTAATTGAGTCAAACAAAGCACATATATTGGATTTTCTAACTTGATTTTCCTATCCAGTTATGATGGATCAGGAACTGACAGAATGCCAGGGCTAGATAAAAAAATCAGTTTTGGGAGTTCTTGGGTGTTGTTAAATGGAATTTAGATCACACTCATGTAGCTACAAAGAAAACAGACTTATTGAGAGCAGTAATAGGAAAAAAAGTGACTTTAAACAAAAAACACTGAGTAAATGAAGCCAGATTCAAGTAGCCAAATGAACAAGCAAGGCGTGAGCATTGCCTTGTCAAAGTCAGTAATCTTAGATGCCATTAAATATTTAGTGTGGTCTATTTGATCTGCTTCTCACAAGACCTTTCTTTGAGAGGTCTTTATTTATGATTTAATAGCTGTCCATGAATTTGGAACTTTGAATTAAGAGAATTAAATTTTCTTCTTCAGCCATATTTGGCATTTGATGAGTGTCTGTGCCGAAGGAAATAATTCTTGAATAAGACCCTCACTTTTAATTACCAGCTGTCTTAGATAACAGTAGCATATTCAGTCCACAGCAGTAACTTTGGGGAAGAGACTTGTGATCTGTGGTGGTGGCTGAATTATAATTGTCCTGTTATTTACTTAAAAAGGGACACTTACAGGTACGTGGGGAACAGAGTTTGACTTTAAATAAATGATGAACTACTCCAGAAACATGTTTCAATGCAAATGCCTTCTAGGAAAACATCTTAAAAAGACATTTCTAAGGGCATTTCTCTTCTTAAAAAACAAAGTAGAGTATATCCATTATTTCATCCTTTAAATTTTAAATCCATGGAGCTATTTAAATTACGGTAGATTCTCTGAAGAAAACAAATTAATATTAATTTTTACAATAGGAGAGAAAGATTGTCTCACTGCCCATAACCAAAGCATGGAATAAAATATTCATGTCTGAAATAATTGTAAATGACCCTTTATGATTTCAAATGAAATTCTATTATATAATGCAGTTACTGTATTGTTTCATGCATTTATTAATACTTCCTTATTTTAACAACACCATGAACAATGGGAATGACACATATGTTGGCACAGAATGAATGTGACCCAGCAAGCTTTTAAAAAAATTGGGAATGAATATGTTTGAAATTGAGAACTTGCTTTAGAGCCTGAAAGCTTTTAAATTAGCGAGACGTTAGCATATGTTTTCAGTATTTAGTTGAAGCAGGGCAGGAAAAGCTATGGCCCATATGAAATGTTTTCCAAATCCCAGTGCATATCATCAGATTTACTCTTCACAGATGTACCTTTTCCTGTGGTTTCATCAACAGAACCTTGGGGTTGTGATTTTGGTTGATTGGTTGGTTCTGGTTTTTCTTTACCCTGTAGCTATTTATAAGCCCAAGTGAGCTTATAAATCAATCTGCTATTGAAAGGCAATGTCTGATACTGCAAGCAGTTTCTCAGTGGAGTTCCCAATGACCTTATTGATTCAAGCCTTCATCAATATTTTCTTGATTTTCCACTGATTTTCTTGATTTACAGGTTTTCTGACTCAGAGGTCACTTAGAGTGCGTCTCTGAGGCTCACTGGTATTGGATCATGTCTATAAACAAAGACCAGTATCCCACACAACAAATCTAAGGAAATTTTCATTAGGGTTATTCTGGAAAGATCTCATTTTCTTGACTTAGTAAACAAGTTGCCTGGAATGGCTATGACAGATATTTACCTCACCCACTCAGCACAGTACATTAAAACCCCCCTACAGCCTTTTGCTCTGAAAATGAAATCAATATGTAGATGGAATTATTATTATCATTATTATTCTGTGTTAGTATTGATGACCCAAAACTTTATCCATCTCAGACCGGTAATTCTGGGGCGAAAGCTCGTATTTTTTTCATAGTTCTAGTGATCTATGCTAGCATAAAGTCAGCTTTATCTATTACCTAGCTGGGGGATTGAGTAGACCTTTGGAGAGAATCGATAATGGAATACCTCCATACAAGTACTAGATACCAAGCAGCTGAATGCATTTCAGAACAATTTCTAGGCTGCTTTCAGCTGCCATGGGAATTGCTAATATTAGAAGGCAGAAAAAGTGGCAAAAACTAGTTTGCCTCAATTCTTAGTTGTTATAAGGACATTTCAACTTTAGCTATAAATAAAAAGAACAAAGTGCACATTTTAAGATAGTTGTGGTGTATGTTTAGCATCCAGTTTATCAGAGCTCCTAAAGCAATAGGCACAATTTTACATTATGACCTAACTTTCCTGTTGAGATCCTACAGATCTTAGGATGCTTAAGCCTTCAATTAGCACTTCCAGAGGCTTCAGAAGAAATTTTCTCAGTGGTGTTTGCAGGGTGATATCAATTTGACTTCAAAATAATTATTTTTCTCAAGCAGTCAATGCTTGGGCAGGGTCACTTACGAAAACTCTTTTGAACATGGCAAATCTGGGCATCTCTGCTTGCTTTTAGATAGTTGTTGATTGCCTCAGGTCACTATGTGCTTGTCTCTGAAGCATACATCATATTGTCACATAGTCACAAATACTAGCCATGCTTGAATATGCCAGTAATAGTCAAGGTTCTCAGTACTTTCAGCCAAAAATCAGTCATCAAACATGCTGCCTTAAATGTTCTTGCATCCATCTAAGAGAAGAACTAATGTGTAAAGATACAAATTCTTAGGTTTCTGTCTGCAATATTTTACCAGAGGAGTACTTTGGAAGAGTGTTTTATTTTACAGCATCCCTTACACAGGGCATCTTTGTATTGAGTGTAACAGAGCCTGACACCTGAATCCGCTGTGTTCCTGGCAGCGCTGTGGTGTCAGGTAGCTGTAGCGATCTCCTGGTTACTGCCGGGTGAAACCCAGAGCGACTTCTTTCAGCTGCTGAACTCCTCTCGACAGAAACTATTCTTGCCCACCCAGACTTTCGTCCCTGTGGAGGCTGATCCCAGCAAGCTCTTCCCGAGCAGCATCCCGCGGCGGGAGCGGATCAGCACCACGGCCAGCGCCCCGCGCCCCACGGCCGCCCGCACTCGGCGCCCAGGGGAACCCACGAGCACGCAGGAATCGTGGGAGAGGGAATTCCTGCCTCCATGTTGATGCTTTTTATGGGGAGCAGACGCCAAACAAAAGATCAAAGCATGATATTTGACCTCCTTAACTGTATTTTAAACCGAGGAAAGGACAAAGCTCTTTCACTGACACTAATGGAATAGAAAAGACATTTCTGCATTGCCATCATGCTCCTCACAGTGTGCTAGGCTGAAAACAATTAGTGCAGCCATAGGCTTCTTTTTTCTCCTCATTACAGCAGTGGCAGAATTTTTGTCTGCTAAGGGCAAAGGTAACAGCTGCTGATTACCAGATCTAGTGTTAAATTAAGGAGCTGAAAGAGAAAAATTATAAAGGGGAGGAAGTGACACATTATGTTCAAAAAGATCCATTCTATCTTTCACCCCAACTCCCAGCGAAGAAACGTGACAGATGACATCCCTTACTGTGATGGCTCAGGTTCTGCAGTGAGACTGATCCGCAGCACTTCTATGTACGTCCTTGCAGGTGAGCAGGAAAAAGTTAGCGAACCACTAAAAAAATGCAGAAGTGCAAGCAGCATTGACTCTTGCTTTCAGCCAAAAGAGGAAGACAGAGACTGGATGTACTCTAAGACTCAAGACTGCTTGAAGTACCTACAGGATCTGCTAGCCTTGAGGAAAAAATATCTTGACAACATCAATAGCTTGAAATCCATGCATATGGCTGCAGATTCTCCAGCGTCCACAAAATCATCCAAAACTGGAAAAAAGTCATTTCTTCCACTTCCTTCCAAAGAGTCTTCTAAGGTAATTTCCAAGAATTTTTGCCATGTGCTTAGTCTTAAGCAACAAAATCATTGAAGCTGTATGACCTATACTGATTTTCTGCTTTACTGGTTTCAGCCAGCTGTCATTTTACTGTTGCATCCTTTGAAATGTTGTTAAATACCTTATGATTCTTTCTAAGCAGTGTAAAATTAAGAATGAATGACTGGTCATGGAAAGAAATGTATATGCCTATGCTTGGTGGTGTTCAGGTTGTGAGAGAGAAAATAGGAAAAAGAAAAATTATGAGAGTATGGAAAACATGTTATGAAAGAGCAAGCCCTGACAGATTACTTAAGTACCTTGGAGTCCTTCACTATGATTATTTATAGCTTTTAATGACTGACAAGTGCAGTAATCCCTGGATTTCCTGGCAGTGTTTTTATTGACAAAATCACTTACTCAAAATAATTATAAATTCACTGAAACAAATAGGATTTTTTTTCCAAGTAGGCAGTTATCTTGCCAATGCTACATTTAGCATCAGTGCAAGCTCTACTGGTAGGTAGGCTGTGAGGCATGAGGAAATCTTAAGGGTTCCTTTCTCTGTTCATTAATAAGTTGGTGGGTCATTTCTAGACACTGTAATTCTTCACCCTTTGCTGTAATGATACTACAAAAATAAAACTGGAATATCATCTTTGGTGCAGATTATTTACATGTATCCTAGAAATAAAAGCTTTTTAGGTTTGTACGTCACTAGACAGTTCAGTGGTTACTTTGACTCTAGACTTGATTCGGTGAGGGCAAAGCAAAGGACTGCAGCAAGTGGGATGATCTGTTTAAGTAACATGACCGCAAAGAAGACTTCGACAGCAGACTCACAGGTTATCCAGTGCAGTCCTTAAACTGGGTAATAATGTGATGGTGGGAAGAAGGGATGTACGGCTGAACTTACTGATTAGGTCAGGTTGACTTTAAAAAATGTTGCTGCCATATTTAGATGTTCTGTCACAGCAGAATATCAGAACGGTTTGTGAACTTCTGAGATTTGCTGCTGAAAACACTGCTTAAGAAAAATACCAAAAGCTTAACTTGTTTTTTGGCAAACAATTGGATTTCCCACAGGCTGAGGCTAAGAGTGCTGTCATCTGACTATGGCCAGCTAGCTCCTATGTATGAACAGTCCTGGTACTGACTGCCATGTTCACTCCGTGAGCCATCCCTTTGGAAACAGACAGGAACATGAGCAGGATATGTCATCCATATGAATCATTCTCGCCAACACAAATGGCAGTCACAGCTGCAAACCTCTGGCTTTGTAAAAATTAGGGAGAGGTCAAGAAGACTTTTACAAGATTCAGACTTTTCTTCTTACGATACATTTTATGTTCACAGATTGCAAGGTTTGTGTTATCACCAGGCTTGAATGGTTTTGTCCCAAGCTACCTGCTCTTGTTAAATTACCTGTCAGTGGAAATTCACTTCTTTCTCTAACCTGCTGCATGATTCATGGGAAGGTAATTTGTCCAGACAAACCTGTCCTCATGGGAGGTTTAATCCAAAGATCCCTGGGTCCTGGACTACAGACTGACCATGGATTCAAAATGTACCACTTGTGTCTAGTGGAAGAAAAGAATAGAGAGGTGGGTAAGATGCTGAGAGCACATAGGCATTTCTTTAAAATGCCTTTTAACCAATAAGGGCTTAGTCATAATAGCAGTCACTATTTCCAGTAGATGTGTGGTAGCAGCTATCTTTTAGCACTTCTGAGGATGTCAATCAACCCATAAGGTCAGGAGGGGAATCAGCTAGTTCATCTCTCTGCCTCCACAGAACAGGGAACGGGCTGGTCCTTCAGAGGTGTGACATATCCTTTGCTCTCATGTTTGAAACCCAGGGTAGCAATTTTCTTACTTGGTATTGCAGCCTGACAAAACACCTGACTTGGACTGGCAAGGAAAATATATGTCCCTTCATTAGGTAGAGCCTGGCAGGAATTATTCATCCCATATGTACCTTCAGGATCACTAACCAAGGTATTATGACTGCTTCAGCAGTTATAGATAGGCATTGCTTTTTTATCAAGACAGGCTTCTAATTTTAAACTGTGTGGCTTTCCTGTGGGAATTATCACAGTGTTGAATGACTCATATTTTAGTGCACACCATCCTTTTTCATTTCAAAAAAGCTTCAGCAATTTAGATCTGGATTAATTTCACCTAACCTCGGCATTTTAATAAGATGCTTAAATTAGTAACGAAGTTACCCCACAATTCCTTTTCAGCTGAGAGAAAGAGCTGTCTGCAGAGGAGGGTTCAGCCTACTTAAGGCCTGACTCATCCCCTGAAGGTACTGGAGCCCAGCATTAATTACAGCGGGAAACCTGCATGACTACATTGCTCTTGTGTGCCTCATTAGGAGCCTAGTGCTAGGCAGAATAAATTTGGCTGCAAAACCCAGCTGTCACTTAGTGACCCAATTGAGTGGCCTGGTACATGGATTCTGAGGGATTTTGTAACACCTGGCTAGTAGTGCCTGAGTGGAAGATACTTGGTGTTGAACATGTAACAGGATGGATATCTGTTAGACTGCTGTCCTGCTTTCTTTGATTTCTACACTGTGGAGTAGCCTGGACCTGTGTTTCTTTTCTGACAGCCTGAAGTACAGCATCAAATACATCTTTCTTATAGAGTTTGCTCATTAAGAAATCATTGTGCCCAACCCTTGGATAACTTTTTTCTCTTTTGTCTGATCAACAGGCATCCATGGAAAGAAAAGGCCCACAGTCCAGTTCAGATGTAAGAGAAGCAATAGCTTTCTTTGACTCAGTCATTGCAGACCTGGACTCAGAGAGGTGGCGGAGAGTTCCTGACATGGATCTGCCAAATGTGGATGTTGATTTTGATGGTGCGGTATAAACCAGCTACATACGATGTTTTTTGGTGTGCAGAGGGTAGAGGGAGGAACGGCATTGTGAGATCATGCTTGTTTAATTAATGGACACAATTGTCCTCTAGTTTTGCCTCCCAAATCTAGGACTGTGAAATTACAGTAATACACCACTTGTTCCCCGTTGACTGGGTGCAACTATTTTATGTGTGGCCATTACATGGCAGAGGTAGCATGTGTACTATTGAAATAGTGCTTGCCTTCTGCTCAGGGCTGAACTCCACCCTTGCATCTCTACTTCAGGCTGTCTTTGGAGAAGTATAAAAAGTATAAATGTATTTTTTCTTCTTTTTTTTTTTTGAGAAATGTCTGGATGATTCCATTCCAACTATCAAAAGAGAAATCATTTAGTGATTGGCTAAATAACTGGAGGTTTCCATCAGAAAGGATGAGATTGCCCAAAGAAATGAAGATGTGCCTATCTAAGGTCATCATCTCTCCTGTATAACCAGTGGAGGGATACAGATATTTCTCACCTTTGCTTCAAGCTAAGGTGTATATCTGAAGCAGGTTGTTTTAGCTGTTCCCAAGGAGCATGTCTGAAGGGACTAGCTCTCAACTACATATTTGTGCTGCAGGTGTTAAAATTCTAGATAAGATGAATCCCATCCTCAGTGATATCCTGCAGAGAAACCAGGTTTGTTTCTTGACCTTACCTCCAGGAAGGACCCAGCAAACACTCTGTGCAGATAAAAATGTCTCTGATGAACTGTTAATCCCAGATTATCTTCTGTCTTTCAGTTGCTACCAGTACAAGTGAACACAGTTTGCATTCAAACTGGATCCTTCGTGCTCCTCGGAGATACTCACACGATACTGCCCAAGCAGCTAAGGCTGCAAACCAATCTCAAAGAAACAGCCAGAGGAGAACCACTGGCTCTAGGAAGAGGTTGGAAAGGCATCCCATGTACTTGCCCAAAGCTGTGGAAGGGGCATACAGCACTTTAAAATTTAAGCCTAAAACACACAAGAAAGAATGTTGAAAGAAGAATATTTGCTCTTCACTAGAACATACGAAATAGGGCATGTAAGACCTGCACTTTTATTTTTTTTTTAACACTGATCCATCACTTACACTCTAGAAGTGACCTGTGCAGTCACCGAAGGTTCTTCATGGGGGACGTATTTTAAGCCATGACTATTCCAATGTTAGACTCGTACGAGGGTTTAACTCATCAGATTTTCTGTGCCTAACAATACTGCTTCGTCATTCAGCTTGGGGGGAACTCCAGCTTGACAAGCCTTTTTTTTCAGTGCTGTTATGGAAAGCAATGATTCAGAGATTGCCTGGTGCAGTAATTTTTCTTCTGACTCCAGTACTGCAAAGCAGTTCAAGGAATTCAGTGAATATGTTGGAGCTTTTGCAGCAGTGTTTCCAATGTCAGAGCAGTGAAGCAAAAATTTCTCGTTCTGTTGCTTGTGCAAATTTGTACGTGCCATCATTGACTCTATGTTCTGAGAGTATACAGCAGCACTGAGATACACTCAGTGTGTGGTACAAGCAGAAAAGAGCTACAGTGAAGGAATCAGCATTAGAAACTCATGTTTGGAGGAATAGTGTGCTCCAGTATGTTTTGTACTCTGCTTGGAAATGGCTCTCTTGTTGGATACATCAAAGGATTCACTGCATGCAAAAATGTATGCAACTTTTTTCATATGGTTACACCATGTGCTAATTTTCATCTATTTTAACACCCAGCTGATGAATCTAGACATCCCAGTGTACACTAGAAAAGCTTAATGTCATGGAGAACATTTTATGAATAAATTGGAGCAAAGGTTATTCTCAGGGGCAGAAGACAACTTGCAGACAAAGCCACCACACCACCTTTGGATAATACCCAATATTTGGAATTCTGCTACTTCATCATTAAAGACAATATATTAGGACAAATGCAGTCTGGAAGTGTTCCTCTTCATCTTAGAGGTGATATGTATTCCATGTGATACTTGGAATTAATAAGACCCATGCTCTTCCTGTTTTACTCAGCTCATACTTTGTCTTAAGTATTTGCTAAAATGTTTGGGATCAAGCTTTTGCTTTCTCTGATTTTTTTTTCATCTGGCATTGTTCACTTGGCACTGGACTATGACAGATGGACCATGGCAGCACTGGTATGACCAGCTGGTCATTTGCTAGTGTTTTCTTGTTTCTATGATCAGTAGGTTTTGTGTCCACAGGCTTGTATGAATTTCCTAAGGCACTGGATCAATATAGCCCATCTGATATACCAAAACGTCCATAAACTTGCGCCCCCACCCAGAACATTTGGCACGTGGCAATTCTTGCTGGTTTGTGTTCCCAGTCTTTGAGACTGAGTTATTCAAACAGCACTTCTGCCATGGGTTGCAAGTATTTCTCTGAACTTAATGATCTGGGCCACTTTCTGTCATAAGATAGGAAAGTGCCAAAAAAACATATGTTCCTCCATTTAGAGCTGGCATCTCCTGTTTGGTTAAAGCATTTTGATTCTTTTCTAGTGATGTTTGTGATGAGGAGGGAAGAATTGTTTCTGTAGCACTTTAATTCTAGAGGTGCTTTTGCTGCTCTTGGCCTACGTTGCATCCTCTTGAAAATGACTGGTTTAAACAACATAATTGATACGTATTCAAGAAGAGTTTAAATAAGGTCTAGGTTTTGTCTCCCTGCTGTTGGTTCTTCTCACAATAGTCTGTAGTCTTTATATTGTGTTGCTCCCTTTGTACCTTCCCAGTCCTGTACTGACTGCCCTGGGCTGAATGCCTTTAAAATTGTTCTGCCTCTGAATGTGATCATTGAATGCCACAACGCCAGGTGGGATAACCAGAGCACAGCATGTTCCAAACACACCCCTAGGTTCTGGCATGCCTCAAGGCTGCAGTTCTGCGTATGTGTGAGAGAAGGGGGGCAGTGCTCAAAACAGTACATTTTTGGCAACTGTGTCACCCAGAAACTCCTCTCCAAACAGAATTTCATACTGAACTTGCCTAGGAACATTTTTACTGGGTGTGTGGGCATCTTTTTGCTACTAGAACCTGCAACATGGATGGGTGCTGACAGAAAATCTCACCATCTTGTTTGAGGTACTAGAGCAGAATTAGGCATGTGCATAATTAAAATACTGATGAAAAGAAAGAAGAAAAGGATTCCAATGTTTTTCTGCCCTGGGCTGTGTTTCATGTTCATAGTGCCAAGGTTTTATGCATTGGAGTAACCGATCTCTTTGCTATTGTTTTAAGAATGCATTTTGATGTGCAGAACCAGACTGCTTCAGCATGTGTGACCTTCCCTGTGACCTCTTCTCTGTCCTTGTACAACAGAGACATCTCTGCTCATCTGGCTGTGACAGAGGGTGGGGGTCCCCCTGCTGTCCAGTATACAAGCTTCAGTGTGAAATTGGGTTTGCTTTTATGAATAAGGGACAAAGGGGGGAAAATCAGATTCATAATTTCGATTTGGAGTCTGTGATTAATTTTTTCCCCTTTTCTTAAAGGTCACTTCAAGCCAGTCATCATCTTAGGAAATTCTAATTAAGCAAGTAAAATAAACCAGTTTTTCTCTGAGAACATGTTCTGTCATCTGTCCCATAAATGCAGGCACCTTCTTTCTAACGTATTAGCCCATGTATGCTCTCCACAGAACATGGCTCAGCTCCAACAGAGCTATGGAGAACAGTCCCTGCATCTTAGGGTACGCTGGGGAGGTGGGAGCTGAGGGTTCAAGGGTCTTGTGCTACCTGTGCTAGAGCAGGCAGTTAAGCAGAAAGGGAGCAGGAGAGAGAAAAGGGGAGTATCTCCATCCCCAGTGTCAGCTGCCTCCTCAGAGAAGGATTTAGTGTGGATGGCAGCACCCTCTGTATTAGCCCAAGACAGAACCCTGCCCCTGCCTAACACTGGCTCACCATAGGCAGCTTTCCACACAGTTTCCAGGAGAAGCTGGTTGCCCTACAAATGTGCTCCCCATCTGCTCTGAATCATTCCCTCGTGGCTTTGTAAGCAGAGATCTCTGCATGGACACTGAAGGGATTCTCTCTGCCATGGGAACGTCCTCTAAACGACCTTGCTGCAACATGTAGTTATTTTCAGGCATTGCAACCTAGAAATTAAGCACCTACTAGAGGTGTTCTGACAAATCCAATCATACTGAAGAGTTGTTCATGACCGGCAGAGCTGGGTATGACCTAGATCTTTTGCAGAGATTGTTAGTGAGCTCTTTCAGCCATGCCCCCAGGCCATGGTAATGAAGTGCATCAACCAGGAGCTGTATCCATCAAAGCCGATGTGTGTGAGTGTTCCCTGCAGCACTGATCCCCAAAAGCTCTTTCCCAGAGTGCATTGAAATAATAGCCAGGAGCTTTAGAAAAGGATCCCTTATTTTGTTGTTTCAAATCAAGCTCAGCTGAAGTATTAGGGTATGTCAAGTCTCTCTAGCTTGTGTCATTGCTGAGTGCTAGCTCTGAAGGGCTCCTGGCTACAAATTTCTGTGACACCACAGACCCAGCTGTCTTTGAGAAACTGAAGACACAGTGTACAAGAATTCAGCAACAGAAGAGAGGTGAAGACTGTTGAAGGAATCATGTCCTGGATGATTCAAAATCATTTTGTCCTTTTGTGTTGAGCAACTCAGTGTAATCGCAATGCATGTAAGCGAGGTGAAGTTATCAGGGTCTTCAGCAGAAACAGAAGAAATACAGGCAGCTAATGGAAAGTTGGCAGCTGGACAAGATGTATGCTCTGGTTTGAATCTTGCAGTGCCATAAAGTTACAATGAAGGCAGAAGGTGTCAGCATCGCCTTGAGTAAAACAGGAAGTCCTCCAAGGTAATGCATAGAAAAATACATGGTTATCTGCTGCTCCAGCTTTGAGGGGGTGTATTAAAAATATTAGATTCACACCTAGTGGGTGTCTTGGAAATTTTCACGGCTGTAGGGTCAGTTTGTTGTTCTGCTTGGGTAAATTTGAGAGAGTGCCTGCTGTGATTTCATGGTGGAGCAGGTCCACAAGGAGATGAAAGCGGCACGAAGCTGACCTGTCACAGCAGGCTGTGTTTAGGAAGCTTTTGCCACCTTTTTGGCCTGTAGCTCTGAATTATGCCCATGGTAAAGAGAAACCAAGCTGCATAAAGTCAGCGGAATGACTCTTTACATATTGTGAGTTTAACAGGTAGAAAAACATGTTCTGGAAGAATTTTGAGGGCAAATCATAACAAACAAGCCCAGCTGCTTCAGACCAGACTGAGAAGCAGAAGCTAAAGCCTGTTATTTGATTAGCATCAATTTAGTGCATGGTGACAAGTTTTCTGCTAACAGACTTTCCATATTAAAATATTGTCCATCTTTTATAAGGCAAGACCAGGCATCACCACCCGAATGACTCAGTGATTACGATACCCTGACTCCTCACAGAAGATGAGGTAACTTATTAGTGAAAATATAAAAAGAATTGATGGAATTAAAAGTGATGTATTCCACCCTTTTATTAAAGTGAGATTGAGAAGAGAGCAAGACTTTACCAAGAAGCTTATGAGCACTTACAGGGAGACTGCTTGTGACACCAAAGTAAAATGTGTGACTGAGCAAAAAACTTCCACTATTAAGTGCTGGAGACTGTCACTTACAGCATCAGCTCTTGAAGATTTCTGGAAAGGTAGCTCAAACTGTGTCTTGGCCACACGGTGGCAGTTCATTCCCAGCTATTCTGCAGCGCTCCTATTTCTGTGAGCAAGAGAACTGAGAATGAAAGTAAAAGGGAAGTTTTTTCCTACTTCATCAAGAAACAGTCAGTGTGTATCTGTTATTCACTTCTGGGCTCCTTGTTTCCCAGGCAGTTGTTTGGCAGTTTCCAATCAACATTAGTTCTTTAAATTAGTTTACTTTTCCAGGGAGATGATTTCCTTAGGATATAAATAGCCATGACATCATAGGGGACACAGAGACCTCAGTAAATCATGTCTGAGATGGTGACCACTTGCCTTTGACTGTGTCTGGAAACAAATGGACAAAGTAACGTCATCACCAGGAATAATACACTCTAAGGTACAGAAAATACAAAGATGAATTGAAAATAATAAGCAGAGGAATTTAAGATTCAGAAGTTCAGTCTTGAGATAGGTCTGAGCTAAGGATTCTGGCCTGATTCTGGAGTTTCTTCCAAGGCCCAGGAGAATCAATATATGAGGTTTTCAGCTTCTTGGGGCCTGTAATGATGTTATTCCAGAATTTGCTAATCCAGGCAGTTTGGTTAGTCAAAAACGAACCTGCTCCTGCTCCTGCATCAGCTGCTGCTGTGTCTTCCAGGTGTATGTTTATATTTAGGGCATGCAAGCTAAACTTCTAGAATTTTTTTCCTCTGTTTTATGCCAAAATACTAATTTACAGGGAAAAAAAAGGAAGATGTCTTTGCACTGCTTATGACTACAAGTCAGCAATGGCGGATTTAGATGGCTCTGTGGTCTCAAAATGTTCTTGCTGATAAGTTTCCCTGCATTAGAAAGGCCCATCAGCTCCAGCCCTGCTCACATGCAGGCTCTCAGTCTGTGCTTGGTTGTGGCTTGATGTGATACTGTGTCCTTTTTAACTGACAAACACTGTCCCATCATCTTCAGGTATTTGCGTGTGGAACAGCAACGGGAAAAGGGGCTTGATCAAGAGCAAACATGCTGTTCCTAAGTTAGAGCTAGCTTTAGTATTACTTCACTGAGAGAACTGATTCATAGCATTCTTACCCTTCAATAGCTTCACTTTTCAGTTTCCAATATGCAGAATTAATTTTACCACCCTCACATCAGGGATACAGATCATTGCTGCGCCAGGAAAGCAAGGAGTTTGGTGGAAGGACTCTGGTGCAAGCAGAGCTGACCTGTAATTACAGTTGAATAAACCCAAGTGAGTACACTTGGGGCAAGATTTGCAGTCACCCTTAGTGGGATTTTCAAAAGGCACGTAACTAGCATCAGTGGGAGTAAAGTGACTCTGACAAATGCACTGGTGCCTGACTGCTTCTGGAAAAGCTGGTCTGGAGCCAAGCTTGAGCAAACACAGCTCCACTTCTAGGAATTAAATTAGACTCACGAGAAGTCCAGAATTAGCCCAGTCTGTCTGCCTCTAAGCCTACTAACTTTAAGCCCTCAAGTTGCGTAATTCTGAGAGAAAGAGGTGTGTCCCACACCTCCGTCAGATTTCTGCAGCCCTTGCTGTTCTCTTCCTGCAGGGCTGTGGTTGTTACTGATCTTCCCACTTAATTTGCACCCCAAGAATTCATTGACAATGTTCCTCAAAGTTCAGTTACTCACAAAATCAGAATTTCTGTGAATGCTGTGTGAATTTGAGAAATGCTGTTGCTCTTATATTCACACAGGTATGTCCAAGGGGTCTTACAAGAGGCATTCAAAACTGACGTACTATTGAAAAAAAAAAGAGATGAAGAAGAAAGGAAACTCACATCTTCTGTGCCAGAACAGCAACAAACAGGAGCAACTTGGTTGCTGCAAAGAGGAGAGAGCAGAAGCTGCAAGCAGAAAGTGTAACCCTGGTGAGCTTCTTCTAGAATCACTGTTTAACATGAAAATATGCAGTGAGAGAATAAAAATCTAACAGCAAGCTTTGAATGTCAGATAAAAATGCCAATTGTTGTATGGTTTTCCAAAAAAAACCAGTTGCCTTCCACTCAAATTTGGTATGATACCCATTAATTTCCTCTTTTTATTTTGTCAAGAGTTTGGCTATATAGGTTCTAAAAGGAATCAAATTGCCCAGAGATTATTTTCTTGTACATGTCTTTAGTCACACTCTTGCTTCAAAATTTACTTTTCTCTTTATGGAAACTTGAATTTTTGATGTGAAGAATTTAGGACTGGGTGTCAAAATGAGCAGAACTATTAAAAAAACAAGTGTGCACAAAAATGAGGGCACTGTTGTTTTTTTAGGGGCTAGCCATCGCACTTTAACTAGCATTTCATGAGCTCTGCTTCTCCCTTTTTATTCCTTGAGGTACAATATGTTAGTGTTTTCCCTTCCTTTAGTATGGATTTAACAATTCATGTCTGAAATCTCATTATAGAGACCTTTGGCAAAGAGAACTGCAAAAAACTAATGTGTTTTATCCTCCAGAAGAGAAGTACTGGTCCAAATGAGAATTTTTGTAATGGGGTCAAAGGGGGTTAAAATCTGATTACTTGGTGAGAAGAATTATCAATAGAATTGGTGCCCCAACAGCTCTGAAATTCACAATTATAATTAATTCTGAGCAGCTTGTGCCAAAATTCCATGCTGAGTCATATCCCCATAGAAGTTGAGTGACTTGTGCTCCGTGTAAATCAGGAAAGAACTCGGAAGAGGCAAAGACATCTCCCATCAGTGGTGACAGATTCATTTGCCCATGAGATTAATAATGCCTTTACCTATTGCCAGGTTTACCTTGCCTCTCTGGGATTTCGTGTGCCGAGTGTCATAAAACAGACTTGTTCCTTTGGACAGCCTGCGTCAGGAGGCAGCAAACAGCTGACAGAGACCCACTTGGCTCGGTGCTGACCCTCCACCCTCTCCTGGGTGGAGGAAAGCTGTGAGCCAATGCCACACCAAATGTCAACAATCCCTTGAGGGAGATGGCCTTGACTGGAAGAACTTCCTGAGCCAGGGAAGGGGACTCTGTGCGACTCGCCCTGTGCTGTGGCATGGGCTGGGAAATACTCTACTGGGAAACTCATGTGACTCTCCTCTCCACAGCCCTGGTTCATCGACAGGAAGGATGATTTCATTAATAGACCACAGAAAGTACATTTTGAGCTCAAAAAAATACTCAACGAGTTCATAGCACGTCATTAACTGAGCTCATAACTTTTGGGGCATGTTGTTATTCAGCAGAAATCCTAAATAACAGGCCCATGGCAATGGACAGCTTAACAGCAATGATACTTAGGTAAAAATGAGTAGTTAGGTTTCTCACTAGTAATTTTTGAAACAAGAGTTTCTAGGTGGTTGGCACAGCACACAGCTCTGTTCCTCAGGAAGGAATTTCCATCCCAATCTGCATTTCTTGACTTAATTATTAATATGAAGACTAAACACAGACAGATGGCAAAATAAACTCTGTTAGGTTGGTGTGAATCTGAAGTTCCTTCCACCAGCATAACTGGGTGCAGATATTGAGCCAAAATATATAGAAAGCTCTTGATGTGAGTCTGAGATGTCACAGTTTGTACAAAAAAGACCTGAGAGTCAAGTTCTTGGCCTCTGGGGCCCATATATCAAACCAGAGTGGATGGTGACATTTGTAGAGATTTTCTGGCTCTTTTCAGCATGCACACACATGCTTAAGTTGGGCCTCACACTCATTTTTTTCTGGATCTGGCAGCTTGCTTTCTATGCTGAGCTGATAGTAGTTTTGTCTTTCAGATGTTTACTTGTGTTGTGCCTGCAAGCTCGCCAGAAACACTCAGGCTGTTCTGCCTGTGCTCTGATTTTTTGCTCTCAGCCTCTGAAATGGTTTTGCACTCAGTGTGTTTTATTTCTCCTACTCCCACCACACCCCCATAACTACATTTCTCTGGTAGTGCCTTATTGCATCAACATCAGAACAGAAAGAAAAATTTAATGACAGGTGTAACCAAAATACAAGAGCATGCAGAGAAATGGACTGACTGATATAAGAATTTTCTATTGCATATAAAAAATGCAGACTTGCAAACTCTCCTTGACAGGTCACGTGAGCTCCTCTTCAATCTGTATAACTCTGTCTGGAATGGCTCTTACCAGCTAAGGACTTAGGCATCCAGTACAAGCCATGGCTCAGCTCCCTGTGCAGTCACCAGAGGCTGATAGTCATTCATGCAGGATATTAATCTCGGGGGTGGGATGGGTAGCATGAGTCACCTTCTCAAAATACCTTTCCCTCACAATCCATAAAGGGCTCTAGGCAATTAGCTCTGACTACATGCATGACTTCTAGCAATCCAAAGGTAGGTGAAATGAATCGCAAATCTTTTCTTTGCAACATGTGTGATATCTCAGAGCAGTTCAGCCTGACTGCTGCCCAGAGCTGCTCAAATCCAGAGCTCTTGATCGTAGGTGGAAAGGAGTCATATATTTAAGCACACTGTAGGTAGCCTAAATATACCTCTGTCTCTCCCTCTGCAGCTTTCATGCTGCTTTGTTGATGCTTACAGGGCCATCAGGAAAGAATTGAAAATTAAATCAATGTCAGTAGATGCACTGGGAAGGTGTTTGACTTTACTGCTGGCTGCTTTATGCTGTTGGTATTGAAGATCTAGAAAGCAATCATGACAGGACTTATCCCTCTCAGGAGTTTTACTAGGAAGATAGAGTGACATTTATTTATATATTTTTATTTATTTAATTATTTATTTAATTATTTATTTAAGGCTGGGAATCCAAACCCTACTTTTGGCACCTTGGTGTTAACCACTCCTCTGAACTCATGCTACTTCTCTTTCCTTCTCAGCCTTTCCCTGCTCCCACTGGGCCAGAGACTTTCTTATTCAGGTTTCTGTAGCATCTGACACACCAGGACCAAGGTCTTGTCTGTGCCCTCTGGAAGCTGCTCAGATGCAGAAGATGCAGAGGGACACAGGCTACACACATGCTCTGAGGAATGATTGAAAATTCTGTGTAGTTTTTTATCTATGGCATCGATTGATCTTTATCAACAGGCGAGGAGAAGAGAGCTCTGCACTGAGTTGAAAATACACAGGATAAAAGAGATAAGACTCTCTAAAGAGACAAGGCTAAAGGACTACATTTTCTTTCTTCATATGGCTATTTTTTCCACTTGTGTTTCTGTTTGAAGAATCATACCTTCTGGACAAAGGATGGAGGAACCCTTGCATGCCCACTGTGCTCCCCTCAGCCTACCACTCCAAAGACCTCTTGACAGGGATTGATTCAATTTCTTTATTTTCCTTGGAAATTGCTTTTACAAAATCAAGAAGTTTAGAGAGTGCTGGGCCCTACTTTCTGGCTCCCCTGTATTCAGCCCTATCACTGGCAGGAACATTTTCAGGGGGAACTAGATTGGATGATTTTGCCTGTATCTTACCTGAATCATTGTGCCCTGTATTCTTCAGAACCCAGGAAGGAGTCAAAAATATCTTCATGACTTGTGCTCTGTATGATGATGTTACTGATTCAAGTAACACATTTGAGTAAGTAAAGATATTTTGCTCCTTCTCTATGGCTTGGAGAGCACATGTATCCCAGTGTCTCCTGGCAGACCCTGCTGTCATACTGAGATGTTGAGTTGTTAGGAAGTTCACGCTTCTGTATGTCAGTGCCCACACCTAAATTAGAAGTCTAAGCTCCAGGATGGTGGAGATCTCATCAATGAATCAAGTGGAGTCTGTGGTTATTCAGCTGACCAGATGTATACAGCTCCTCCAGGAATGGAGTAACTCTACAGACCCTGTCCACTCATTCAGGAGGAGCTCAGTTTCAGGTGCCTTTAAGCTTGTCCTAGAGGCTGTCCCTACAGAGTGATGGAGACAGGGACACAACCACTCAGGACATGGACAGCACAGCACCTCTGTGTGAGGAGGTGATCCTTGTTCCCTGAATTCACACTTGCACAAGACCAACAGCTTCCCTGTGTCTCTCTGTAGACAACCAAAGCTCATGAGACAGAAGTAGCACTTCTGTGGGGCTTGCCCCAAACTAGCCTTGATTTTCATTAACAATGTCTCAAAATATAAATAGAACTCTCCATGAAGCAAGCAGAACAAAGGGGATACCTCGTTCCAGTACATTAGTTTATTTTCCTGATCTTTGCTCAAGACTTACCTCCTAAGTCAAACAGGTAGCATGCTGATTCCACTAGAAGCTGGTATGTCCAAGCTATTCTTGGTGTCTATAGGTCTTTGGAAGTTCTTCTCTGAAATGAATGCACTACCTTTTCATTTGGAAAGCAGGACAGACAGAGAAATGCTTCTTCACTGTTCCTTTGCCAGGGGAGGCCTTTGTGATGTTATGCCAGGAAAGTGCTGGTCTCACTTGTACTGCACCTGGCCAGGGATGCCCTGACAGTCTTGCTTTGAGGACAACTGAGAAGAGGACACTTGCTTAGGAAGAGTAGTAACATGCAGGAATCCCTAACGGAAAATACTTCAGTTTTTCAGCTCCAGGCCCCTCCTACTCCTCCCCAGAATTTAATGGTTGCTTCTCTTAGTCCTAAGACTTTCACTTGATTATATCCAAATAGTGGTGGTTATTCAGCTGGTATATGCAGTGACAGACACTCTGTAAATACCATAGGCAGAAAATAATTTCAGTAACATTTAAAGAGTCAGATGAACATAGTATTTTTTCGTTTATAATTTTTAGTTAGGTGTGTGAGACACAATTTGCTTTCCCAGATTTTATGAATAGAATCATAAAATTGCCTGGTGTTTCCATTTCAGAAAGACACACATCATCTTGAACACATCCCCACCCCCCCCCCCCTCCCCCCCCCCCCCCACCCCCTACCCTGCCCCAGCACACACACACAGAAGCTTCACAATTTGAAGTTTTTACTCTGGATGAAATTATGATCCAGATGTTGAATTTGGTTCTTCTGGTGTAAATCTGGAATCATTGTGCCTTGACTAATATTCTTTGAGTTTTACAAATCTATAGGAATATAAATCATTATTAAATCTTGCTATAGATGTTACCTTATGTGGCATATTTTATACTTAATTTTCCTCTTGATGTGCTAGGTAAGAGGTAAAATGTAGGTTGAACCAGAGGGAGAAGAGAAAACACGTTTAATCAATAAACTTGGGTGGGATTTGACACAGAATAATTTACTTTAATCATTAGGACATAATATGAAGCTATGACTGCTTTTAAATGAAGCCATCTAAGAGTCTGTTGCCAGAGTTCTTCAACAGCGAGTGCCAGTGCAAATTTTTAATCAAGAAGAGTGCAAAGAGGGAGAGAAGCATGTAGTATTTCTTGTGCTTCAGAAGCTTAACAGCCCAAAGAGGAAAATAGGAATAGACACAAATTTAGCAAATGGAGGCTTTCATAAAGGTAATGATTCAATGATTTACAGAAATGAGGAAAATTGCTTACAATTTTCTGTTCCAGTTTGGCATTTTTTTCATCTACCAGAAATATTTCAGCGATAACACACATTATAGCCTTGAAGCCTAAAGAGGGATGGGCATGAATGAATTGGATTGTCTTTTATCTTGCCATTCACACAGGGCAATTGTGAGCTAAATCAAGTCAAGTGACTGTATTTTATACAGGTGTAAACGACTGACGGCTACTTATCAAGTGTGATTCAGCTGTCATATTTTGGATGTCTATTTTCAGATGAGATGAATTGCACTGCTGAAATGCTTGTTTCTTCTTATTGGCTATAAAGGGAGCCTGGGGTGACCAGCTCAGATAATGGGAAAACATAACAAAAATGTGCAAGAGAGTATTTGAGAATAAGTGTATGAGCATGTAATGAAAGAATGCATCATCACCCTTTTGCAGACTGAAGCAAAATGGATCTTGCATACACCACTGCCATCTCATGTTTAGTAAGTGCTTATCTTTCAGCCTTCATGTTATCTAAGTGCATCATGTTAAAACAGTCTACTAAGATGATTCATGTCATACACAGGAACATGTGCACACTCACATATGCTCTTCTCTATGCTGTTCCCAAGACAGCACAAGCTGAAGCTTCACAGCAGACAAAGGTCTGTTCAACATTGTCATGAAATTGAGAAAAGAAATCCTACTGAGATATCATGCAGAGTGTGTGAAATTAAGGCAAGGTGAGAGAACATCCTCTTTATCTCCTGTACAAGGATCAAAATGAGTTATGGGTCTCAGCAGTACAGACACTTTCCTATGAGGGAGACAGCCTGCTGAATATAAATATTGCAAGCAGTGAGTCACCAAAGGTGATGTCATTGATTTATGCAAGGATTGCAGAGTTTGGATTTGGTGGGAGAAGTTTTTTTGTCTAAATGCATCCAGACCATGATATGCAGTGAGTTTATTTTCTTCTGGTTGTCGCAGACTTTTTGTTTAGCTTATGTTTGTGGTGTGTTGGGTTATCTTCTCAGGAAAAATAAGTATTCTGGATCCCCCTTTGCTTCTTTCAATTATTTTGTGTACATGTCTCCTGAAAGGCAGTTGGTTTTTTAGCAGTTATATAATTGCTGTGATTGCTTATACAACTACAGAAGGAGACAAGAATGGTCCCATTAGCTTTCCAGAGAAGTGTCTGAAGTGAAAAAATGCAACACATCTTTGATAGCTGTTGTCAGACGGGGAATTGATGTCTGGAATGAGGATGAAGAAACTGTTTATTCTTTGTCAGAATGGTAATTCCTTAAATTTTAGATATGCACTGTCAATGGCTGTCTACTACCACCACTAGTGCTTATATGCACAGGGACATACATGTACACTGGCTAAAGGAAAGATCCCAGTTTCAAGGACCATTGACCTAGAACGTGCTGGGATTTATGTACAATATGTATACATTCCCAGACGTGCTACAGTTCAGCGTTTTTGGGGGACTGTCTTTGGCTTCTTTTTCTTCTTTTTGAACTCTTCCACTGGTCAGCCACAGAACTTCAGTAGGCTGTGGCAGCCAAAATGCTGCCTTTTCTACCAAACCACATGAACTGCAACTATTGCTTTTCTGTGTTCATGAAGAAAGAGTCATCTCACGAGTCACTGGAGGGAGGCAGTCTCCAGTGTTATACAAAGAAGTTCTGTATAGCAATAAAAACCCCATATTTGTGTTACTATGTTCAGGATCTTTTTCTGTCACCATTTTCACAAAACTTGTTTTCTGGACTTACTACAACCTCCAGAAATCACTGTTTTCTAGTTTCCCATAAAAATCATCCCATGAAAAAAATTGACAAGTTTTTACAAAACAGTTTTGTTAAGATATTCTGTTTCGTGGAAAATAAAAATATGTTTCTATTAATCAGCTGAGACTCCGGTACAAGTTTATTACAGATAAAGAAGGTTTCCGAAGCTACAAAGAACAGAAGGACATTCAACACCTTCAGCAAGGCTTTTTTTTTTTTTTAGCTCCATTTATGCCTCTCGAAATCCTCTCCATGGTCTTCGTGTCCCTATTTTGTCTTATTATGTTCTTTTACAGAGAACTTTTAACTTATTTTTAATCCCATTATTCAGAGAAGCTTGGGGCTAAAGATTAGAGATTCTGCTGTGCATTTGCTTCCCAGTCTGTGTTTGATGGAGCAGCAGGCCAGTATATTTATAGGTTAACATGGAACTAAACCTTTATTTCAGAGACATAAGTCTATGGGCTGGCTCCTTACCTGCACAAATTGCCCCAGCCTTCTGTAAAATTAATGCACTCTTTCTTACTGGGTGTTGGAAATCAAAGAACACCACATTGTCAATTTGCTGCTTGCATTAATGTACCTGGGAAATGAAAATCAGCTTAGACAGCATTCCTAAAATGAGATGTGTTTCAGGGCTGGGAGACTGGGGCTCTGTCACCTTCATCATTAGTGTTTCCCAAGGGAAGGGGCTGAGTCTGATAGAAGTCTGGTGTCTGTGGAGACACAAATCTGTTAAAGATTGAAGCACAGAAATTAAGGGTTTGGCTGGCCAAGGACCCCTCTACAGTCAGTAGGGAGAGGAATATCTTCCAGAACATCCTCCTCAGAGGTTCAGCGTTCAGAGCTTTTCAATTGCCTGTCTTTATCCCTTGATTACAGAGGGAACTTAGAGGGACCATTCCTTTTATTGTGTGATGAAGTCCTTACATTAAGTGGCTTAAGGTGGCATGAACAGTACTGATATAAACATTGGTCTCCTGAGACCTTTCCTCAGGACAACAGCAGCAGCAGGCCCTTCCAAAGTGGGGATGAGAAACAGGGTTGCAGGTCATTCAGTCTTCCCTTCCCTTCCCTTCCCTTCCCTTCCCTTCCCTTCCCTTCCCTTCCCTTCCCTTCCCTTCCCTTCCCTTCCCTTCCCTTCCCTTCCCTTCCCTTCCCTTCCCTCCCCTCCCCTCCCCTCCCCTCCCCTCCCCTCCCCTCCTCCATATTTTGCTGTCATCCATCTACCAATTACCTTCCCCATTTTCAGCAGGAAAAATGTATTGTCAACTTTTTTTCTCAAAGCAAAGGGAAAAAAATTAGTCTCACACAGGGAGAAACACTGTCCATGCTGAAGCTCAGAAGTATCTTTTTGCTTGTGTGGTTGTGGAAGAAATCAGAGAGAGGAGAAGATTAAAAAAATCCCACGACTAAACAAAAAAAACCAAATCTAACAAACAAAAAGATTGAGCAACTGAAGAATTTGTGAATATATGTTTTATATAAACTCAAATGTTATGCAAAATATCAGCTTTTCTGGAGACTTTTTGTTAGCACCATCCATTCCCAAGCACCTGAGATCCTAAATGTAATTTTCTGACATGATATGGGGTTTTTTGTTGTTTCATTACATGGTCATGGCAGCTCCCAGTGAAAACTTTAGTTCTGACATCAGTGGGAACAAAGAGAAGTTGCCAATGAACACATTAAAAAATCTTTTCATTAATGCATCATTGCAAATGAGGTTAGCTCCACCTTTGTTCTTCTTTTGGAACATCCTGGCCATGTCTCCATGAAAATGACAGGTGTTGATTAAAATGCCTGGAAAACCTTCCAGGTGTCTTTGATTGTCCTCCATGAAACAAGTCCTGCATTTATTGTGTCATAGGGCAGGAACTGAAGATAAAGTGTTGCAGCAAGGATAGGATTTGTTTCCTAGAAAGCCTTTTGGGTATACAGAGCTCTTCCTGGATGTGTAGATATGGTCTTCTTCTGTTCTGTGGCCAGGTGCATCAGCCAGATTGATAAGGAAGTTGATTGTCTACTTCTAGGACATGGAAAAAAAGAGAGAGTATAGTGTCTCCAATGAATGAGGTATAGCTCTCTCTGTGGAGGAGTGTGATGAGCTGAAGACACAGCTGTGCCTCAGCCTGTGCAGGAGGCTTTCCTCAGTTATTTATACTAGCTTGTTACTGCAACTTTCCTTCCAAGGAATCTTGGGATAAGTATAAAATAATAATATTAAGCATAGCTAGACTGTGTTGTTTCTATCACACACTAATCCATGGGTTGGAAAGGTGTAAAGGAGCAAAAAAAGTGTGCGCTAATATGTCATTGACCCATGCTTTTATTTAAAGGATAACCTGGGATAATCTGGGTGGAGTCCATGCAATGTATGATGCACTTGTGCTCCCTCAAGATTTGCAGTTTGGTGTAACTAGAGGAGCTGAAGGTGAAACTGCCTGACACTGCACCTCATGATGCGGCAAAAAAAAATCTTCTTGTGATGAACCAGTGGCACCCGGCAGAGATAGAGCTTTCAAACCATCTGGAGAGGAAAAATAGAAGACGTCCAAGAATTTGGAGGCCGAAAAGACAGAGAACATGCTGTACGCCATTACACATTAGGTTAAGGAAGCTGAAGGAATCAGCTTAAGGAAGGGAAAAAGGTGGATGCAGGTATTGGAGGTTCCTTCCTTGTCCTCTCCTTATGGTTCTCCTAATATATCTGGTCTTAAACTTTGCAGCTCCCTCTGTAACAGCGCATGTACCAGAGCAGTTCCAAGGTATTCTTTTTCTCCACACGATGAATTACAACACCCAGAGCATACAAGCATCATCAGGGACACTTGCAGCTGTGATGATGGGGAACAGATGGCTGCACATGAAGAACAGGCCTTGCCTGGGAACTCCTGCTAGGAGAGTTGCGTTGTAAATTCACGCCTGATACCACTGATACAAAGCTTTTTAAAAGAGAACCCTGTTACGAAGTAGAGGTCGAAGTAGATAGTTCGTAGCAGGAAGGGAGGGCATTTCCGGCATAGGAATTGCTTGATCTTCAACCTGGAATATGCCAACTCAGCAAAGTCCCGTACAAGACCTGCTAAGCAAGCCCTTTTTAGCCACTCCAGCTAGAGGTGTCTGACTGCTTCTTGCTTAGCGCATAGTAATTTAGTGCCCACTTGTTGCGGGTTGGGTTTGTAACTGGGCAGAAACACCAATTTAGTGTAGTGGTTTGGTCTAAAATACTCATTACTGTTTATCTTCTGTGAGATAAGAATTAGGAGAAATGCAAAGCAGGCACCAAACTTGAAAGAATATAAAGTTTATTAACAGACCTAAAAGAGGGAAAAAAAAAATTATACCACCTTAAGAACTCTCCTCCTCCCCCCACCTTCCTCCCTTCTCCCAGTGACAATGTAAAAAGACAACCCTTGAGATGTTCAGTCTGTTTACCACTGCCATAATAACCTTGTTCAGTCCATTTAGAAAGAGACGTCTCTTCTTGCTCATGCTATGAAAACATTATCACAACGAGACAGCCGCCCACTTCCAAATATTGTTCAGTCCATTTAGGAAGAGGAGTCTCTGCTCGCATGTGAATCCCTTCCCCTGACTTGCAGCTTTTCCCGCAACTGCTTTTGAGGGTCCACTCTTGAAGGTTTTTGGGGTACAATTTTAAGGTTGAGCTGTTCAGAAACAAAAACAGAGGCCCTTCTCCTTCCCTGGGAGCAAAGGGTCTTCATCATCTTCATCATTAGGACTATCTCTGGGAGCATCTCTAGGAACTGAGGTTCCTCCTTTCCCATTTGGAGCAAAAGTCCTCATCTGGTCCATCTCTAGGGACTGAGGTTTTCTCTTTTCCCATTTGGAGCAAAAGTCCTCATCTGGTCCATCTCTCCCTGTCCAAACTTCTCATGAAATTACAGCTGCGTCAGCATCTGCCTATCTCAGCGCAGGTGCTTTTGCTCACAAGTTGAACACTCCACCCCCCATATCTTCATGAAATTACAACGGGATACTCTGATATATCATAGCTTCACAACAGAATTTCAGCTTTAAGCTGAAACTCTCTCTCTTCCCTCAGGTTTTCAGCTCTTCACAGCAATAAAAGGGTTAATCTCACCTCGGCCTTGCAGCTTTGCAGCTGGAATGTTGAATTTTTCTTATCGCAGTGGAGAGGGGGGAGAGCCGAGCCGCTCCGGCTGCCCACGGCAAGGCAGTGGGGGGGGTTCCATGGCTGGAACAGGTCCATGGCTTCAGGATGGCCGTGGCCCAGCCTGGCCTGGCCCAAGCAGGGCCTGGCCGGGCCCGCTGGCCCCCACACGGGTCCTGCAGCCACCTGTCCCAGCGCCGGAAACGAGAGAGAGCTTGGGGGGGAGTTTGCCTATTCTTAAATGTGGATCACAGAGGTGGTCACAACTTTAAGTGGCTTAGAGAATTGTCCATATTCAAACTGGCCAGCTGATAGGTTCTATCAGGTCCCAGAGGAAACTGTAAGCACCCCTTAGCAAGGACAACCCTTCCGGGACTATGCTTGCTAACCTATGACACCACTGTGCATGTGTTTATTTGTGTTAGAATTCCGAGCTTCAGTGTGTCTGCATAAAATGGGGAGGGTGGATGTGGAGTTAATGCTGCAAATTTATGCCTCTAGAATAAGGTCCCCTGTGTGGCTCTGGGCACTTGCACTTCTTCAGGCAGCTCCAGTCTATAAACAGATGCAAAATAGATTTGACCCAAATTCTGTCCAACATGGCTGAGGGTATTAGAATACTCAGGCTGGGATGTCAAACTTTGAAGGGAGATGTCCATACTTCAATCAGTATAATTCAGCTACCAAACAGGGAAAGATGGGAATTTTTCCTATCCTTACAGTAAGCTTTTCTTCAGCTATCCAACCAATTAATAGAGTTTTGGCAAGTTACAGAAATCTGTTGTCAGAGTCTATTACTGACTTAGTCAAATAAGAATAGAAGCCTTTATGGAGAAATGTACATCTAAGAGCTGACTTCTTCCTCATGAGAATTTGATTCCTGCACAGTACTCTTCAGTGATTTATGACAATCACAAATATCTATTCTGTCTGGGAGCCCTTACAAACAGTGGCTATGATGAATTCAATGTATTCCAAGTTTGATTGATTTGGCAACGTCCATCGAATTTACAAAGTAAATGTTTCCATTATTGTTTTCTTTGGTGGGTGACCCTTTTTTGTGTGTATTTTGTTTGTTTGGGTTGGGTTTATGACAAGCTTTCTTCTGTCTAACCCAACACAACCTGATGTCATCACAGAAAGTGAAACCGGCTGAAAATGAGGGGTGTACAGAGTTCCTTCAGAACTTCAAATATCAGTTCTTGTAAATACTCTTTCGCTCCTTTCAGTTCTTTGAGATATGAGTTTAGAGATCTCTTGAATGTCCCTTTCACTCATCTATGTAAAAAAACCCCAAACAAATCTAGCTAACTAAAACCTTGGGAAAGTTTTGAAATTATATTTTAAAAATTGCGTGTCCATGTTAAGGATAACTACTTATCCTTTCAATGGCTGATACCCATGCCTTCAACGACAATGGAAGCATTTAGCACATCCTAAGACTGGGACATTGTCAGAGTCCATCTCTCCCCTATGGGAGCTTTACCATTAAATTCAATGGGTCATACGGATTGGGCATTGCTTGACTGTAGATTCCTGCTATTCAGATGAAACAGTAGGAGATGATGGTTGGAGGCATCACAGTCCCCAACATCAGCCATGCACGAAGAGCAGCCAATCTTGTATTTGGCATGGGAATTGCCTCCAAGAGATCATGAACCCCATGGCAGAGGAGCCCAGTCAGGGAGGTATGACTGGATTCTTGCTCCTAAACAGATGCTAGATACCAGCAGATATTCAAGCAGGACTTCAAGTTCCAGTGAATGTCAACATACTTGTACTTCAGGTTGATATTCATGTGTAATGCCATGCTGAATTCAGGCTGTGATACTCTAATTTTGCAGCAGGAACACCTTCGCAGTCCAGAATCCAATAATGCACTAAAACATGCTATTAACCATAGCCAAGTAGACAGTTCACTGACAATTTAGGGAAACAAGTACTAAGAAACAAACTCTGTCTTTATTGCTATTTGTGCTCAGGGGTAACCAGAAAGTCATTTAGTAACTCATGCACAGATGCAAAATAATTGATGTAATGATTTATTTTGCATGTGCTTTTTGCTTGCAAGAGCTGCTTATACAAGGACACATTCAATTGCTCATTGAAAATATGCAATTTTACAACTCTTCATTAGCCAGCTACAAAAGCAAAACATTAATTGTATAAACACAGAAGGCTGACTTTAGCATGTTGGGTTGTGAGGGAGAGAGAATAGTCCAGTGGAGACATGTTCAAAGTGATGTTTTTCATGGGTGCACTGGGGCTGTAATCCCTTCTTCCCTTCTACCAAGATGGCCAGAATTGCTGTCCCCAGTGTGACAGTCACAAGATGCTAGGAAAACAACTAAGGTGCTACAGTCTCAATCATCTTCTCCTTACAAACACTGCCCTCTCTGTCATTAGCCCAAGGCTATAGCTTTGTTTCTCCAAGGAAGTGCACAGGTTCCTACAGAGGAGTAAGTTGTTACTTAGGCCCTAGAATGCCAAGTGGGGACCAGCCTGTTCAAGTTTCTGCAGGGCATGGCTGTCTACTTTAGGACTACTAAATATTCCAGGTAGCGACAATGAGAAGCTGATAGGATATTTCCTTTTTGATTCTTTACAGCTGATCAGAGTTGGGATCTGCTCTGGACCAGTTCTGGCTGGGGCTGGTGATGAGAAAATGCCACAGCACTGCTTGTTAGGAGACACTGTCAACAGAGCTTACTGGAGAAAAAGTCATAGTCTTCCAGGAGCATCCACCTCAGCTCAGCAGGTTTTAGGTACAGAAAAAGAAGTGCAGATGGAGCAAACCTACCTGAGTATCTTCTTCCCTGTCACTTTTGGCTAGAGCAATCATACAGCAAGGGTAATTTTGGAATTATCTATAGCAGGCTACTTTGGAGATTTCATTTTGGGGATGTCCCTAAGGTCAGTCAAATCAACATGAGTCAGTGGAAAAAGGTAGGTGATTCAGGGGATAATCCAGCAAGTCTAAGAGAGACATCAAGGGAAGTTGTAAGTGGAGGTGTGAACACTGCCACCCACACACACATACCATGTGAAGAGAATTATTTTCACATTACTTAATATTTCCACCCACCACCTAAAATCCAGGTGCTTAAATGGAGGAGTAAGATTCTCCTAACCCTCACCTTGTAAAAATCCTAGCAATTGCTTTACTCACACAAGAACAGATTGTTGGCAGACAGATCCAGACCTCTCAGCAGTAGCGTGCTTCCCTGCCTGGACAGGTTTCCCTGGGCTCAAGGCCTCTCAGAATAACAGGGTGTACTGAGTGAGGTAATAACTTGGAAAGGGGGTAACATCCACTGGCTTCCGTGTTTGGACTTTTTTGCTGGCAGGCTCCTCTCTTTCTGCTCAGCTTTCTACCTGGAGAAATTTGAGCGACACCGGATCTAGAGATTCCTTGAGTATCTTAGACTTGTCCTCTCTAGAGCTGCTTGGAAGGAGTTCTGCAAGATTGGTGCAATACAGCAGTGCTAAATGCAGGACAAATGAGTTGGAACCAGACTTTCTGTGGATGTCCAACAAAGGGAAAGCACAGAATAGAGTGGTAAAGAAGGCAAAATATATACAGAATGCAGAGGAGTTTTTTGGGCACATAAACATGAGTTCTCAGCAGTTACCTAAAGATTTTGTGGAATAATTGAGGCAACTCCCTTGAAAACAACAGCTTTGGATTTACACTTACCCATACCTGCAGAAGAAAAAGGAACCTATTTCCTAGTAGTCTTATTCTGGTTTCCTATTTTATATTCTCAGGGTCTCCAGCAGGAACGTGTTGTCTTTGATTTATGATTCGCACATTTTTTATTGGTCATGGTCTTTCAGAATAATTCACAGCTAAAGCAATTTTTGGGGCATCCAAAAGAGAAATGCTTAAAAATAAAATTTCCATGACCTGCATTGATTTAGTACCTGGCACAAATCCTAACCAACCCCAAACTCAGCAATAAATAACTTACAAGAACAGTTTTCTTACTGTGGCATTACTTCGTCCCCTAGTGAACAAATAAAGAGTCTTACTCTACATTCCACACCTAAGCAAAATTTCTGTTGATGTTAGTGGGACTTTTTCCCTCAGGAGCCTAAAGTCTGGTCTGCAGTTGTCATAGTGGTGACACTGAATTGAAGATGCTCCACTCTGCTCCCTGTGTAAACCGGAAGTTCTCATCTGGCTCTTAAATCCCAGTCACACTGGGCATCACTTCAAATCATGCAACCCAGAACGATTCTGGGTTTATCTGCAGGAGAGACAATGCCCAGTTTGTGAGATAAAGTCATTTACTCGTTGTTGTAGAAAGGAGGAAAAAAATGCTCTTGTAATGCACTTTCAGAATTGAGCATCATGAAGTCTTTTTGACTTGCTTTGGGCATTACTGACACATGCTCTTGCACGAATAGACAGAAATACTGATGAAATAAAGTAATGAAATGCTGCTTGCTGTGCTTGACATATAATACCTTCACATATTTCACACCATCAATAACTACTGTAAAGTGCAATAACAAACAGGAAAATAAGTGTGCAAATGAAGACTTAAATGTCTAGAGCAGATCCCTTTCTGAGAAGCCTTGCAAAGCTCCCTTCTGCTCAAAAAAATTGCTAGCAACAAATAATTTTTACTAGCACTGCAGAGCTAATGGTGCTGTAGGAGAGAACTCTGGATTCCTTTCTGATTCATGCTTCACAGTGGAATTGTTAAATTCCAGTTGGAGGATTTTTTTTTTCTGGTGATGATGTATGAGCCAGAAAAGAGCAGAGGCCAAATGGTTGCAGAGCTGGCATTCATGATAGAGATTTCCTGGTAGAAACTGAAAAAATCAGACCAGAATCCACAAATATGGACCCTCACACTTTCTTTTTTACCGGCTCATTTTTTCCTGGTTTATGTGTGAAATTTGGATACTTACACGAAATATGAATTACAGAAGGCTTTGCTGAGCCCCAATCCTGCAACATGACATGCCTGGGCAGAGTGCTACATGTACAGGGAGGAAGGCAGAAGAACTCCATGTGGTTTAGCTGTCTACCCATGTGCTGTGCATTAGAAACTACTTATTGAGGGGTTATTGAATTCTACTTACTGAATTCTGCTTGAATTCTTTTGTACAGCTCTTTAGTATCTTGAAATCCTGTCTTCCATCCAGCTTTTTGGTGTCCTCTCTCAAAGTAAATGAGTTTTTTGGTATCTCTTCCAGTGCAGGTAGATCCTTATCAGAAGTAACAAACAGTGGTGTATTGGCTCCTTTGAGGGTTGGGGCTGACACTACCAGGTGCTTTTATGCCATGCTGTATAAAAGATCATAGTACATAGGAAGATATTTGCACCCAGAACCAACTACAGCACAAACTGACCTAGAACAATAAACTATTGCCTTGGGTACCACTGCCCTGGCCATCAAAATGTACACAGCAGTAATGATGGTGCTCTGTCATTTCAGTTAATTTCCTTTCAAGAATTTTTCGTCCCCATGCTGGTATAGATTTCCTTATCCTAACTTCCACATTTTCTCTTGTACAGACATCTGCCAAATGGCAAACTTTAAAATAGATAGAAGAAGAGAAACTAAAGAGGAAGTGAAAGGGAACAGGGCTTTTCAGGGAAGTATCTGCATGCAACTGAGAAGGAAATCAAAGCCTCCCTGCAGCCAGGCTGAACGGAAAGGTTCATACAGGAGGCCTGCTGGCCCAATATAAAGCAGCTAAAACAATATTGCTCTGGATTCTGTGAAAAGGTAGCAAGCTCAATTTATTTTGAAGTGTCAAGCAATTCAGCCATTCTCCATTTAAGGCCCAAAGAAAATCTCTCCAGAAATTCAATTTATATTCCAGTGCCCAGTTATACCTTCTTTTCCCCTTTCCTGTTGGCTGTCAGTGAACACACTGGATGATATGAAAATGAGATAGCAGGATGTCTTTTGAAAGTAGGTATAGAGGAAAATTAATGCAGCAGACATAGAATTAGATCTATGCCTCACCATGCTGTGGAAACCATACAAGAAAAATGGGGGAAACACTGCCCTGGCCCAAAACCAATAGTGACCAAGCACCTTGAATTGGAGGACACAACACAAAACCTGTGTGAATAGGATATGAAATTACATAAGTGCTAAAGTTTCTTTGCTGCAGTTACTTCAATATTTTTTGAGTGTCAGTGGAAGGGGAGAGGAGAGCCAGAAAGCACTCAGAGGCAGGAATAGGGGAATATGTCTTGAAACAATCTGGGTAAACCAGTAGAAAGACATGTAGAAGGACAAAGAAGCAGGCAAAGAGCTTGGCAGTGGGTCAGGAGCACAAATAGAAATTTTCTGCAGGGTATAGGAGAGGGAAGTTTAAGGGATAATTAAGATTTAGAAACATGACTCAAATGGCTGCTTTTGAGTCCTTTTCCAGCCCCAGGACATGGAATATGGACTGCCCCTCACCTTCACAGGCAGCAGCCTATGCTTACACAGACAGGTGTGTCTCACTGGACCATGTACACCCTACTTTCTGCCAGTGGAAGCCAGACAAAATCTGTCTGTGACTAACACATCTCTGCCCCTGAGAGGAGGGGATTTCACCACATCACGTGCTTAGTGATTTGTCTTTGAAATACCCATGGGTGAGGCATTGACTCCTCCCCTGCCGTAAATGAAACAAATGTCAGCAATGTACCATGAAGTGTCCTGTGAACCTTGGTCCAGATCCAAACACTTGGCCTGTTTGTTGGCTCATACATCACTGCATGTAGGGATGGGACCTCACCTTAGAGTGAAATTCTGATGGAGCAGGAGCACTCATGGCAGAAAGCAAGTCAGCAGGATCCCACTTCACATCTAGAGAGATGAAAACCTATTGTTTCTGGCAAAGACAGTGTTTTGAACCTCAGGACTGTGAAAACAGTAACATATTTATGAATTCCTCCTCAATGCATGCAGCCACCAGACTTTAGCCAGCACATGTGAGGAACGCATATCCTATACAAGCATTGAGCATGCTGGGGATGTTGCTGGTGTTGAGGAGGACAGCACTCACTCCCCACCTTTTGTGTCCATGTTATCTACGGGAATAACAACATGAAATTGGCAGAACATGATCAGAACAAAGGTTTGTCTAGGTCAGCATTCTAGAAGAAGGCAGTAGAAAATCCTTAGGGAAGATCTTTAAGAATGGGAAATGCAGAGACTCAGGCTCTGGTTGGCATCTTGTCCTGGCTTCCAGCAATCAGCAACTTAAAGGCTTTCTAGGCCTGGGGTTGTGTCCAGACCACCAAGTTTAACAGCCACCACAGACTTACCCTCTCTGAATCAGTCTAATCCCTTTTTGGATACATTACTCCATAGCTATGTGATAGCTGCACACACAAACTCAACTTGGCAACTACACATGCCTTTGTGTGGATGTGAGGATCCAAGCAAGCCTGTACTCATTAAATGAAAAGAAAACGTGAGAAAATTTGGCCCTTAAAAACCTTTCTTCCCTCCTGCTTTGGAGTCTGTGTCTTCCTGGCTTCAGGGCACTGTGTTTTGTCACCCCTGCTTTCTTCCTCCCCTAAGCCCTTCAGGAGGCAGGTGGTGCCAGAAGCCTGACAGGGAAGTGGTCACTGTTACAGAGCACTCTGATGACGAGCAGCTGCTTACCACAGGCGGCACTGCCAGCAGGGAGTTTGTCAGAGGCTTGTTTTAAAATGGTCCTGATACTTTATTTCACACAAGGGGAGGTGGGCTGAGGATGATGAGATGAGCCTAGTAAAGCCAGGTCATACCTCATCTGGATGCTACAGCAAATAGCTCCCTGAGGGCCAAATTCTTTTTCTACAGCATTTATGTGCTCCACTCCTGATTAACCTGGGAGAGAGGGAACTAAGCCCCCTTAAAATCTGTCCCTTTGGCTTTGCTACTGGAGTCCCCACATCCTTAACGACTTACCTCATCTTGAGAGACTGGAGAAGAGATGGAAACTGTGGGGTTTTTTGCCGACCTGGGTTTGTACCTGGGCCTTGTCTGTTTCTAGGGCAGAGATTCCTGATCACCAATGCCAGTGGAAAGCTCTGCTCCAGGCTGGCAAGCTTGCACAGCAGCAGCGGGATTTGGCAGATGGATTTATGTTAGTGTTGAACCCAGCCATAGTTAAAGGGCATCACTACTAAGTTCCCATCACAGAAAGCCATGCTAAACACCAGATTTCCAATTTTGTACCATGTGGGACCCACAGGTGGAAGCAGCTTTATAATCTGATTTGGCCTTTTTCACGCTGAACACTGTGCATAAAATACATTAAATACAGTACTAATCTGGTCTGATCGCTGCAGAGTTCACACCGTTACAGGTTGATGATGGGTGACCATGAGGGCGATTTACATTGCGTAGAACAAGGCATCATCTGCCTCTCCATTAGCCATTTGCCTCGCAGCAGCCTCACGTCAAAGTCACAAGTCACCTTCATCACTGAGTTTTCAAGAGTGTTATTGAAGACTTTGGAGTCTCCTGGAGACATTGTAAAATTGCTACTGGCTACATGGGGAATTGAAGGTAGAATAGTCAGACAGCTCAAAAGAAAAACAATGGCTCTAAGGATGTGGACACCTTGTGCTTCTACAACATTGCTCCCTCAGCTCCGGTCTGCTGGGTGATGGCCACAAAAAAAAAAAATTTCTAGGGCTTTGCACTCCACTTCTTCATTCTGATATGGTCCTTCAAACCACCTCACATGCATTTGCTGTGCCTGGTTATGGTCCACCTCCACCTGTCTTCCTCCATCTTCCATAAGGAAGTTTCTAGCACAATTTTGCTTTGAGGTTTTTGGGTTTGCTGCTTTTGCTATGTGACCTGTAGTATTGGTGATATTGCAGATGACGAAATCAAAAGCAAAGTAGCAGCTCTGTCAGACAGAGTTGAGTGCAATGCATCAGCCCTGCCATGGAGAATGAGCAAATCCCACAGGACAGCACATGCATAGAATCATCACAGAGTCAATGAATGGTATGGTTGGAAGGAATCTTAAAGATCATTAAGTTCCAATTGCCCTGCCACAGGCAGGGACACCTTCCACTAGACCAGGTTGCCCAGAGCCCCATCCAGCCTAGCCTTGAACACTTCCAGGGATGAGGCACCCGCAGCTTCTCTGGGAAACCCGTGACAGCACCTCATCGTCCTCACAGTAAACAATTTCTTCCTAATATTTAACCTAAACAAAACTCCTTTCAGTTTAAAGCCATTCCCCCTTTTCCTATCACTATATATCCTCGTAACAAATCATCCTCCAGTTTCCTTGTAAGCCCTCTTCAGGTACTGGAAGGAGGCCAGAAGGTCTTCTCTTCTCCAGGCTGAACAGCCCCAGCTCCCTCCACCTGCCTTCATAGGAGAGGTGCTCCAGCCCTCTGATCATCTTCGTGGCCCTTCTCTGAACTTGCTCCAGAAGGTCCACGTCCTTCTTATGTTGGGGGTCCCAGAGCTGGGCGCAGAGCTCAAGAAAGTGTCTCATCAGTCTTACCAGAGTTTTCTCCTGGGGTGGCAGACATGCTAGATCTGTTCACACTGAGGACTGCTTGGAGATTTTCCTGGCACTTTTTTAACACTTCTTTTTGTTCTCACTTTTTATCTGCCAGCAACTAAAGCCAGTTGGCTTAATGGAGAATGAAAAAAAAAGGAACAATGAAGAGTGGCTTTCCAATTAGCAATGGCAACAGACATTCTAGGATTAGTGTTTTGTCATAATACATGGAAAATAAGGAACAATAAATTGAAGAAAGCCTGATATTCGGCACTTTAATGAAAAGAGATGATGAGTTTTCAGTCCAGACTTTAGGAATGCCAATACTGTGCAATAAAGGTAAACAGAAGTGTTCAGTGCTTTTGCTCTCATGCCCCAAAATGAAAAAAAGATGAAGTTTTATTACCTATATTTTAAAAATCAAATAGTCTACAGCCTTTCTCTTTGGCTGCTAACATAAAGCTCAACATGAACTATAATGTCATGACATAGTGACTGCCCTTTAAAAGAGGAAAGGGCCCCCAAATTTCAGTTTGCTAATATGACATTCACTGAGAGATTATTTTAATAAAAAACATACAGCAAGAGGGCAGGTGTCTTCAAGCTGGATCTGGAGCCATAATCCAAGTCCTTTGTGTGAAACAGGAAGTTCAGAGTAACAATGACCATGGACTTTGGCTCGCCATCCTTAACTTCATTCACAAGTGAAGCAGAGCACAAAGTTAAGCATGATGAGCCAGAGGTCCGGTAGTAGGTGACCCATGTAATACCTTGGCTAAGAAACTGAGATTGTGTCGTCCTATAAAGTCTGGAACAAGAAGCACCTAGGAGTCATTACTTACAGCTATATCAGATCCTCTACCTGAATTCTTTGAGACCAGGAATGCCTCTTGTCAGCAGACTTAAATTCTCTATAAAGCAATATGTCTTTCACTCAGAAAAACTATGAGGGATCTGTAAAAAGGGAAGAGAAAAGCTGGAAGTCTTGAATCTACAGAATTGCGTACAACTATGATTATGGGCCCTGACAGCTGCATCTCACGGTGATGGGTTCTATCACTCCTTGATGTCTGCACTGACCCATGTGAATATTTTGCCAATGACTTCTTCCTTTCCTGCTGCAGGAATTTCCAAGGTCAGACTCTATAAACAGCTCATGGTAGCTTGGTTGCTCCTTGAAGCAATTTAGATCCTGCATTGTAGGAGCTCCAGATAAGTGACAGAAGGAAAATCCTGATGCCATCTCATCTCTTCACACTTCTGGGGGATGCAGAGATGAGTTTAGAGAGGAATGGGGTAATTGTGGTACAGCTTATGGGCTCTGATGGGGTTGGAGAAACAAGAGACCTGTCAATAGCATTACAGTGGATCAGAGAAATTCCCATGTTATGGACCAGCTCAGTGGGACAGGCAAGGAGGGGACCAGGTGTGGTTGGATGGCCACAGCCATATGGTGAATAAGCAGCCAGCAACAGGAAGGAAGAAATGGACTCTCAGGAAGGAGATGTTCACCTCTAGCAGCCCAAGCTTGTGCCATTCTATATATGTGTTAAATGAAGCAGAAACATTTTTGTCTTCTGGCATCTGGAGTTGACTCCAATGCCTCTGAAGGACATTCCAAAGAAGTTTTTCAAGCTCTACCACTATATATGAAAAAAAGAGCTTGGCCTCCTATTCTTGGAGAAATGTTGTCTCTATGACACAAGGGGAAAAGATGAGGATGTCGTAGTCACTAAATCATTAAATTATTCCTAAAGGGAAGAACTTTCACCCCAAGAGTTGAAGAGGGATATCAGTTGTGAACTTTAGGAGTATTTTAGCTTCTTGGATACTCCATTTCTATTTCCTGTTCACTGTCCTATCAGAGGGTGCCACTATAAACAGAGAATAGGTGAAAAAGCGTTTGGATTATTTACGCTAATTACAAGAGTTGGTGGCTAAGCTGCATTTTCTTGCAATGTTAGATCACCTGTGATCATGAGCATGAAGCCTCTCCCATAGGATACCCAAGTACCTTCTCCAGTTATCAAAGACAGCATGCCAGAAAGCCAGGCAGCAGAGCAAAGGCCACAGCCCTAAACTGCAGGAGGACTCATTTGGGAGCAAGGAGTCTGCTGCCAAGGCACCCCTCTGCTGTTTTGTGACCACCAGGTGATGAGCAAGCTGCTGACAAAGGAGGCCAGTCCTTTGAAAGAGGGGCCAGAGAGTACAGCAGAGTGGAACTGCAGATGTATGACTGGAGGGCAACAGGGAGCCCTGAGGGGGAAGCCAGATGTGGGACTTCCCTGCTCAGTCAATGAGAGATGCTGTGTGTGCACCCAGCGCATACACTTTTGGCATTTCTGTGATACAAACCAGGCCGTGGGAGGAAGCAAGGGACTACAAACCTTCTGAGCAGAAAGGAGTTGCTTGAGTCCTTTGAGATGTTCTTTCCTCAGGAGAGCTGAATGACCTCCTTCCTATCTCCCTCCTCCATCTTATGGACTGTATCTGATCTTAGCAACACTGGTAATGAGTGTGCCTAAATTAAGGCCACTGAGAATTACTGATTTTCCACTTGGGTAGGAGACTATCCATTAAACTGAAACAGAAAAAAAAAAAAAATTCCCAATATTCAGCAGAATGAAACAATTAATTCTGTCTGACTGAAGAATTTGAAGTGACCCCGAACAAATACTTTACTTCCAATGCCTTGGGCTTTAAAAAAGTCAGAGAGGAAAAGACAGACAGCCAAAGAGGGAGGCTAGATATCCTATCCAAAGCTATCAAGACAAATGCTGTCATTCTCCTCACTTTGTGGCTTAAGGACTTCAGCAGTGATGGAGGGGGGGGTGGGTCTTGCCTGGGATGTGTACAAATGGGCTTCAAATCTTTGATCTGCCCAGTTCAGGCTAATGAACTTACACTGACATCTTATGAGAAGATGAGAGGATGGACACATGCTCTGGGTGTTGATATTTTTCCACTTTCTAAAAGGTAAATGTGTGATGAGGAGGACTTGAGACTGGAGTTGAAGGAAGTGAGATCCAACTGCAGACAGCAAACACCCATCTTCTTTTGCCTGACATTGAGGATGACTAAAAACCATAAATGAGTTAGGACAACTTTGACCAGGATTCTGGGGAGAACATCCTGATGGTGGGAAGATTCATCTTGGGAGTCCCTGCGCAGAACCATGCAGGAGGCAGAAGGGGTGTTTGAACCTCTCTCCTCTGTAGTAGGTAGACAGGGAAAGTTCCAAAAACAGCCCCTCTTTGCAAAAGGGGCCCAAATCCCCCTGAGAAACCAAGTTCAGCAGATGGAAACAGTTTGTACCAGAAATGTCAGCACAGAGGATAAATAATGCTGGTGGCCACTCTCTGCTGTCTTTTGGCAAATCAAAGGCATGCCCAACTCCTCATCTCAGAACACATTCCTTTTATCAGCATTGTCACAGGTACAAAATGCAGGACAAGCACAACATGAGAATTTAGTGAGACTTTCAATATACAGTGTGATGCACATTTGTTACCTAGACCCACTGGCTGCTAACTGTGTAATTTACTTGGGCTGCTTGTTCTGCCATCAGTAGAAATGCGAACATATTTCCAATTTTTTACAGGCCTTCTTATATTTTGCTTCTATGGAAAATACATTTTTCTGTCATTTTGTACCCGGAAGTTTTCCTCCTACACATCATGCAGACAAATAAACAACCCCACAATCCAGCCAGGGAGGTTGGCAGGCTTGATACTGTGCTATGTCTAACTCAGCCAGTCTTTTACATATGTTATATATTCACCTTTTCTCTGGCATCTGTATTGCACTTGGGAAAATACTCGCACGCAAAGGGATGGGCTCTGGGGAATGGAGAAACATTATCTAGCACGGGAATACTCAATTAATTTTCAGCAAGCAGCTTTTATAATACATAACATACACTTAACATAATACACTTTGGTCTTGTGCCAGAGATTCTAAATGATTAGGCTGTATCAATTTACTCTTGAAACACTGATTAAAATCTTAAAACTTTCATAGCAAATGATGCATGAACCAGAATCTGAAATGTGATGATTGAAATATTGCAATGTCACAGATTCATCACACAGTCTTTCCAAATCCACTCTCAGTTTCAGCTGGCCCCTTAAATGTTCTACTCACACGTCCTAGTGATCAGCTTTTTTCTCCTGCTCTGTCTCACCCTCCCCAACCCTCTGCCTCTTGGAAAGATAATAGCCAGGCCTTAATTGAAGCAAACAGGTCATTAAAACAGTAATTTTGTAGACATTCGCAATGACAGACATTCATTCACTGCCAAGGACAAGTAAAGAGTCGAGGACTGGATATTTCACGCACATTAATTCTACCATAGACCAAATCAAAGTGAAACATCCTCCTCACTTCTTACTGTGAGAAATTTCCATTGGGAACAGAATTTAAACAAAGAAAAATGAAAATTAGCTATTCAACTCTTGCCCTGTGAATGGTGCCCTAGCCTTGAAGGAGGTCTTAACAAATGGTGTCACAACTTCTCCAAAGAGAAGGAAGATTCTCATCTCCTGTTTTTTGGTGCACAGTCACAACTCATCATTTGTTGCAGATAAGAGAGGTCAAATCACCCCGATTATTTTTACAACCTCTCTGTAGGACAACCCTCATCACAGTGTCACTAAAATGCACTTAGTTCTCACTGGAATCCAGAAACTCCAAGCAAAATTGCCTGCTGCGTGAAGCACATTGTCCAAAGATGATGTCTCTCCTAGGAACCATTGTACCAGAGCTTTTGTGAAATGATACTTTAGCAGCAAGCCAACACTGTAAATCTTGTATTGGGTCTCAAATGCCTGTAAAGATAAGTGCACTTGGACTTCTTCAAACTGTCAGCTACAGGCCTCTTCCTTCACTGTCAAACTGTGGTGTCTCTGGGGAGAAGCCATGTGTGATTCAGATAGTCTGATGGTGAGGATGTCCTGACCTGCTCTGGCAAAGGACAGCACTCATCACCCTGAGGGGAGACATCTGAGCCTGGACTCATCCCATTTCACTTCAGGCCAAGTTGAGAGTCCTATTACACTAGGACTTTTTCCCACAGTTTGTAGAGAGAGGCACCACCGGACTCCTTGTCAACACTCAAATGAAGAGATGTTTTTGTCCCCAATGACCCTGGAGGAAACTGCTCCTAACTAAGTGTTCAGTTAAATGCCCAAAATGAGATGAGGTGGTCTGGACCAGGCAGCAACCTGGTGTAGCTGTCTCCACATGAACTGCCAATGTGCTCCAGTGCCAAGTCCAGTCTTGGCAGGCTAGGACCAGGCCATGACTGGCATCACACTAGCATCTGAGGACACTAGGAACTGGGGCCTTGGGGAGATGACCTCTGCTCCAAATATTTTAGGGACCATCTGAAGCAGGGAGAAGTCCAAGGAAGGAGCACATCATCATTTTAAGGTGCAGAGTAGACGCCTGGCTAGACCCAGTGGCTGTCCCCCGAGGGCTCCCCTCCTCTCAACTGGCAGTGCTTTCCACTGTGCTTTTGGCATGCTTGAACCTGTGTCTGGGAGCTTTCCTGGTCCACCACACACCACCATTAGTGGACAACTTCTGTGTTCTTTTCAGAGCTTTTACTCTGCTCCAGCTCAAACTGTACGCATGCAAGGAGGAAAAAAACCCCAACTGAATGAGATCATTTTTCTCTTCTCATCTCAGACATTCAGCCTGCTAGCCAGGGTTACTGGAATAAAGCAGAGAAGCTCTTTTTCCATAGCAAGCCATCTGGTTGACATAGACTCACACTGATGCTAATCTGTTGGTTTCTTTCTTTTTATTATTTTTTTTTTTTCCTGAGGAACACTTCATCTGCAGCTGTAAATTCAGACCTGCTCCCTCTGTGTGCAGAGCATTCATTTTGCACACATATTTATTACCACATTATGCCCCATTGTAGGTGTCAGGAAATCATTGTTATCCTTGGTGTGTCTACGTTGTTCTAATGTCAGGGATGTACTTTCAAATGGAAATTAAGCAATTATGTTTCACATGGGGAAACCTGACAGACGCGTAGATTTTTACACCACTGGCAATGTTGCTGTCACAAAAGCAGACATTGTTCTCAGTGGACTGTCAAAGAAATATAATGTATTTCAAGAGCACAGTGGGAGAGGGAGGGGAGCAAGAAGGGGGAATGTGGGGTAATTAAGTGTGTGATTTGAGTTCATAGATCACGGAGCTGTTTAACTTCAAAATGCAGAAGCGACTTGACAATGAGGCTACTTAACTCATCCTTGAAAAGGAGTCTTCCAGTAGCCATTTAAAACACAAATAAATGCTTTCAACACTATCTTCAACTCCTGCATAAAACAGGATGCTACTGCATGTTTACTATTTGTACCGCTTATTTAGGAATTGGTCTAATTAGCTACCAAGACAAGCACTGTAGGAGCAAAGAGCCATGCTGGTTCCCAGTTTATTGAATATCAGCCCCCTAGCCAAGTTGACCAGGTGGTGTCCTTGGGACAGGGAGCTGGGCAATCCTTCACCTGGCGAGGAACGTATGCTGCAGGTTGGTGCCATACATCCTCTAGGGATGGGAACCTTCCCCTCTCCCTCCGTGGCTCTATCATTGTAATGCGGCACACAGGGCCCATCTGGAGCCTCGTGCAGCACCACCCGCCTTCCCTCCTCCTCCTCCCACCTTCCCCCAGCTATTTTCGGTTTGTTGCAGGCTTTATTCAGCAGCTTTTTGTGTAACTCTCCTCTGCCCTTGGTCATTAGCTTCATACTACTCCCTCGGGTTTAATAGACCAACAGCAGTCCAAAGCCAGAAGCCAGTGAGCTCAGGCAAAGGGCTGTACTCGTGCCCAGTTAAAAGCAATAGAAATCTGGGGCCCAAGGAAGAGACTATCTTAAAAAATGAAGTATTTTAAAAATATTTCAATCAAATCCTCACATTTTAGAAAAAGGTCTGTTAAGAAGCACAGCAGTGTACATCCAAAACCAAGCCTTCAGTTAAATGGATTTCTAGAAAAGATCAAAAAAGCACTTAGGACTCTTCAAGGAGAATTTATTTGTTTCATGGATATTTTAGATGGGCAAATCCTGTAGCCCTGAATAAAACAAAATTATTACAATTGAGATTGAGAGGAATAACTAAAGATCAAGACTTCTGTAAGCCAAGAGCTGCATGAAGATGGCTGAGAAAATGGCTGTTGCCTCAAGGAGTTCATATTAAGATGCAAGGCACCACAAAACCACTGAGATGGGGGAAAAGTAGAAATTTCTATTCTTCCTCCCCTCCATGAGACAAAAAAGATATGTATATCATCGCAGGTCTCAGTGGAGTTTTGGAGCAAGAGAAGAACTGAACCCCCAGTTTTCAGATGCCAGTCTGGGCTCCTCCTCTGGCCATTCAGGTCATCTTTACCTATGCAAGAGGGGAATAAAGCCCACAGCTGTTTGTTTGGGTCCAGCTGGCTGCAGATATCCTGGGCCTGCTGCTCCTAGAGATGCAGGGCAGAAACACTTGTGGGCACCTGGACACTTCTGCTGAACATGAGACCCTGCCCCATCTCCGCAGCCCAAGGAGGCTCAGTGGGCAACTGTGCCTACTGCACCCATAGCTCTCGAGCTGGGAAGCAGTGTTGATATCATCTGCTTTCAGATGTGAACCCTTCTTTTCCTGCCTCCTCCTGCCTACTCACCAACCCCAGTCACAGGCTTTAGTTTTAATTATTTTCCTGCTCTTGTTCATTAAGACACACCATTCCTCATTCTTCTTCCTGTCTGTGTTGGGTTGACCCTGAGTTGATGGACAGTCTTTAAGACCAATTACGCTTCTCACAATTTACATATTTAAACTGCACGGAAAGGCGGGACTTCCCCCCTTTTGGTCGGAGCTCGCCTGCTGGAAGGTGGGGGGGCTCCGAGCCTCCCGGCCCCGCTGGGCCGGGCCGGGGCCACTGCCCCTTTCCCCCTTTCCCATCGCTGCGGCACGGACCCTGGGTCACTGAGGGGGACTGTCCCAGAGCCGCAGGCAGCTCAAACCAGCCATGGACTGCTCACAGCTAAACCCATCCAGCGCGGCTTCTGGGGACAGGCGGGTCCCTCTCCTCTCCATGCGGAGCCGGCGGAGCCAGCGGGAGCCGGCAGAGCCTCCTGTCTGCAGCCAGCACACTCCGTGCTGAACTGAAGAGGACACCACGCAGCCAGCAGCACAGAGGGAGCGAGGCTTTCCCCACCGTAAAGCCCGAACAAGAACACTCTTCAACATGGCGGCTTCAGAGTCAGAGAGAAAGAGAAGTGAGTCATGTGGGACGGAGCTGAGCATGGCGACAGGAGAAAAGAGGGCGGTGCCGCGATTCTGGCGCGCAGCTTAAAAGAAACCTCCTTGCATGCCGTGGTAAGAAACTGTAATACCACAAACTGTTTGTCTCTTTAATCCATTTGAAGAACATGGGGGGGGGGGGGGGGTGGAGAATCAACGTGTGCCTATGAAGTTTGTGAAGAGTGCCTATGCCAGGCTATATAGAAGCAGTGAGAGGCTGTTAGAGACTTGTGGCGAAGAAAAGCCTCTGTGTGCAGGCCAAAATAACTTATCCTTAAAAAGATGAATAACCCCATGTGATGGCCCATGTTCTGTAGTGTGAAAGAACTGTGAAATTCTTCATGGGAGAGATGTCTACACATAGCAGACTGTTTGTTTCCGGGCGGGTCTGCTATTGGTGGCAGTTTGGGAACCACGTGCAACTGAAGGAAAACCCTTTTTTCCTTAAGCATAAGAGAGAGACTTTTCAAGAACTACAACACTGACTAACATCCCATGTTCTGTTATCCCTTGTGTGAGCTGGATAGAAGGAGAGAAGTGCTGGAAAGAGGGGGGGGGGGGGGGGGGGAATTTAATTTTGCTTTGTTGTTTTCTCTTTACTTTTAATTCTGTTAGTAATAAAGCTCTTTCATTGTACTGCAACTGTTTAAGGTTTGTGGCCTGCTTTGTTTTTCTCCTAATTCTTATCTCACAGAAGGAAAATAAGTAAGTAATGAATATTTTGAATCAAAACCACTACATTTAATTGGTGTTTCCGCCCGGTTTCAAACTCAACCCGCTACATTTATGGTGGAGATGCTGGGGAGCAATTAATGAGCGCTGTGAGATGAAGATTAATTAGGAGAAAATAATAAGCAAAGCAAGTAGAAAGTTATAAAATTAAGTAGAATAATAGAAGAAATTTGCTTTGTAGTAGTGGTAAAAATTCTAGGGGTGGAGGTTTATGTAATTTGTTTTCTTTTAGCTCTGGTTTTGCTATTTTAAGTAACTTTTGGATATGTAAATTTTAAGAAGCGAGGGGTGGAATGTGTTGGGTTGACCCTGAGTTGATGGACAGTCTTTAAGACCAATTACGCTTCTCACAATTTACATATTTAAACTGCACGGAAAGGCGGGACTTCCCCCCTTTTGGTCGGAGCTCGCCTGCTGGAAGGTGGGGGGGCTCCGAGCCTCCCGGCCCCGCTGGGCCGGGCCGGGGCCACTGCCCCTTTCCCCCTTTCCCATCGCTGCGGCACGGACCCTGGGTCACTGAGGGGGACTGTCCCAGAGCCGCAGGCAGCTCAAACCAGCCATGGACTGCTCCCAGCTAAACCCATCCAGCGCGGCTTCTGGGGACAGGCGGGTCCCTCTCCTCTCCATGCGGAGCCGGCGGAGCCAGCGGGAGCCGGCAGAGCCTCCTGTCTGCAGCCAGCACACTCCGTGCTGAACTGAAGAGGACACCACGCAGCCAGCAGCACAGAGGGAGCGAGGCTTTCCCCACCGTAAAGCCCGAACAAGAACACTCTTCAACATGGCGGCTTCAGAGTCAGAGAGAAAGAGAAGTGAGTCATGTGGGACGGAGCTGAGCATGGCGACGGGAGAAAAGAGGGCGGTGCCGCGATTCTGGCGCGCAGCTTAAAAGAAACCTCCTTGCATGCCGTGGTAAGAAACTGTAATACCACAAACTGTTTGTCTCTTTAATCCATTTGAAGAACATGGGGGGGGGGGGGGGTGGAGAATCAACGTGTGCCTATGAAGTTTGTGAAGAGTGCCTATGCCAGGCTATATAGAAGCAGTGAGAGGCTGTTAGAGACTTGTGGCGAAGAAAAGCCTCTGTGTGCAGGCCAAAATAACTTATCCTTAAAAAGATGAATAACCCCATGTGATGGCCCATGTTCTGTAGTGTGAAAGAACTGTGAAATTCTTCATGGGAGAGATGTCTACACATAGCAGACTGTTTGTTTCCGGGCGGGTCTGCTATTGGTGGCAGTTTGGGAACCACGTGCAACTGAAGGAAAACCCTTTTTTCCTTAAGCATAAGAGAGAGACTTTTCAGGAACTGCAACACTGACTAACATCCCATGTTCTGTTATCCCTTGTGTGAGCTGGATAGAAGGAGAGAAGTGCTGGAAAGAGGGGGGGGGGGGGGGGAATTTACTTTAATTTTGCTTTGTTGTTTTCTCTTTACTTTTAATTCTGTTAGTAATAAAGCTCTTTCATTGTACTGCAACTGTTTAAGGTTTGTGGCCTGCTTTGTTTTTCTCCTAATTCTTATCTCACAGAAGGAAAATAAGTAAGTAATGAATATTTTGAATCAAAACCACTACATTTAATTGGTGTTTCCGCCCGGTTTCAAACTCAACCCGCTACACTGTCTCATTTATTTCTTTCTCTGTCGCCTGCAGAAGATAAACCATATGAGACCTGGAAGTGCTCCTTGAGAGATTGAAGATCACTGGACAAACAAGTGCTGCTCTAACACCAGTAGATTAATACTACATAGCTTCATCAACAAGAGGGAAAACCAGTGTCCCACAGATCAGGTGGGAAAAATGAACCAACAGACACAAATGATAGTGCTCCCTGTAGGTGCAGATTGAGAATCAGTATCAGCATCAGCTGGGCTTCTGTCAAGCAAGGCTGGGATGGAGGGACACAGGACCTTTTTTGGCCCTCTGCAAATACGTATTTTACAACAACTTGGCAAAATGTCCAAAATGTTTCCTAGGAATACTTGCATCTGATAGAGTGCTGAAGGAGGTAAACAAGTTAGTGACAGTGTCAGGACAGTGGGCCACAAGCAGTCCATGAAGCGCTGCCAAATCCAGGTGTAAAGAGCACAGGCCATGCCAGGAAGCAATGAATGTGAGAAAAAGGTGTGGTGTGGGCCCAGCATACTACTGATGGACCACCCTCACCATCCACAATACTGTGGCCAGCAGGGAGAATGTGATTCTTGGATATCAAATTGCAAAATCCTGAGTAGGATCCAGATTTTGAATGAAAATCTCCAATCTATTCAACTTTGCCCCAAAAAGCTGAAAAGTGACAACTTGGGATACAGAGGGTGGTTATGTTCTCCACCTCACGAATAAGGAAGAAAGCAAGCCCATCTCTTCCTCAGAAGAGCTCCATACATCCAAAAGGCTGCTACACATAGACAACAATCACTCTCTTCATCTTCCCTGCTTTGTTCCTGAGCTTGTATCAATCCGTCACAATTCTCCACTTGGGCAAACTCTCCCCTTTGTCAGATGGGTCCCACCTATTCCTATTGGGTCTCAGTCTGCAGAGTGGGTGCCATAACTGTCAATGTTGGCAGGTTGATTCCTGTTGGCACCAGATGTGCAGCCAGGTGTTTATCCATTGAAGCTCTGTTCCTTCCCAAGCCCTTCCCTTCACTCATGGAGACCAGATATTGTGAGCATAATGGCTTAGGTTCTGCCAACCTAAAAACAAACTGTTTATACACACTGTTAGTTTAAGCTCAATGTTTCCAAACCCCAGGGCAGAAGTCAGATACACAACTCCCTTTCTGCCCAATAGGATTTGTGTGGTTACACTTTGGCAGAGTTGAAAATACTCACACACACATAGAACAGAACACATGGACACAAGTATGAGGACATCTGAGAATGTCACAGTTTGTAGTTATTGTGTAAGTCCACTGGGACAGATACCTCATCTCTCAGTGGCTTCAAAGCCAAGTAGGACTCATTTGTACACTAAAAATAAATACTCTTCTATGAAGAACTGCTGAAAAAAGCCTTGGCAAACTGCACCAAGAATCTTTCTGATCCTTGTAAGTGCTACTGGCAAACTCATTTCTATGGTGGTTTTCTCTTAAAAAGGTCCAGTAACATTTTCTTCTTGTCATGGAGTAGCATGTCCATTCTAATGAGTTACTGCTTTTTAGTAGTTGTCTGCTACCTAGTGGTTTGCACATACCACTGGCACAAGTAAAGAAGAACATTTAAAGCACAACTTCCAGACAAAATGAGAGCACGGAAAAGCGCTGGCCCTCTTTGCTTCCCTGTGCTATCTAAGCTCTCTCTTCTCCCTGCCCTTCCTACCTCTACTCCTTTATTTCTAATCTTACCAGAGTGACAGAATTGTTGGGGTTGGAAGTGCCCTCTGGAGATCATCTAGTCCAACTTCCCTGCCCAGGCAGGGTCACCTGGAGAAGGTTACACAGCATGCATCCAGGTGGGTTTTGAATATCTCCAGAGAGGGAGACTCCATGACTTTCCTGGGCAGCCTTTGAGCCTTTTTTTTTCAAGCATATCTTCCTGCAAAAAAACCCCCAACAACAAAAACCTCTGATCTCTGTAGATCATTTGGCCCATGCTGCTTCTCACTAACCAATAATTCTGGAATGGAAACGTTCAAGTCAGGCATATGCACACAGGGACAACTTGCTTTGGAAATAACAACCACAGCAAATAATCCTGTTATTCATGAAAGTATGGAGTTGGTTTTTGCATGGTTGAATGCTTAGATTTTGTAGGTTTAATTAATTAAGAGAATTAAAAATAATCATTTAAGTGGTTAAACAGGGTTGATAATTGTTGTTGATCCTTGTTATTCCCTGTTAAAATTGTTTATGTCCCCTAGTTACATGTTTGATGGTGATCACTGTTCACATCCTTTTTGATTACCAAGTTTAGTGGTTATGTTGAAAATTAGTAATGAAGTCGTGTTGGTTGGGTCACTCCTTGTATTAAATCATTTATTGATTACAGTGTTTAACAGTAAAATTAATAGTCCTTTGTAAGTGTCTCCCCCCCCAGAGACTTCAAACCATCCCCACAGGCAGAACCCCCAGAGCTATCCCTGAGGGACTGCAACTTGACTCCATGACAGCCATGCATAGCAAGGGGAAGCCTTTCCCGCCACAGAAGGAGACGACACCGCCCCTTCCAGCTGTCCCCTAGCAGCAGCGAGCCATTGGAGGAAAGACAGTACATCAGAAATCCCCTCACCAATCATCTGAAGCCTTGGAGGCGGGACTGTGGGTGGACTGTGGGCATATCTGGGAGGGCACAGAGGATATAAAAACCCCGACACCGACTAGCTGCTGGAGAAAGCTGGTGCTCAAACATTTGGTCCTGAATCTCTATCTAGAGACTTTATTAAAGAATTCTGGCCTCAGACTAGCTGAGGCCGACCCAGCGTTGCTGGCTCACTGAATTGAGGCATATAGCCTGTTCAGCTTAAAGGCTTTTCAATACCTGCGCCTGGACTTTTTACCTTTTATTTTAACCTTTTCTTCTCCATAATAAACTACTTGTTCTTGGACTACCACACACCAAGTGTTGTTGTTTTTTATAACAATCCTCCCTGAAGGTCTCCTTTCTGCCAAAGCTGCACTCTCTAACCAACGGGCTGGGAAAAAGGTACATACCACTCTTGCTGCAATTCTTTGGTGGCACAGCCATTACAGATTTAACTGAATTATAGAACAGCCCATGATGGAAGGGACTTCAAAACACTGTCAAGTCCAAACTTTTATGGAAAAAGAGCCTAAGTGGGATCGTCTAGCACCCTGTCAAACTGCCATCTTGAAAACTTCCAGTGATGGAGTCTCTACCACAACCATGAAAGGTTGTGCTGGTAAATGATTGTTCCAATATAAACAATTTCTTTCTATGTCAAGACAAGCACTCCCAGTGGAACTTACACTTTTTGCCCCTTGTTTTATCCATGCAACACCTCAGGAAGAAAGCCACGATTCTCTTGGTGGAATGTGTCCCTGCAGCACCACTAACTTGATGCAAGTGGTACTCACTAATTAGGAGCCCTAAAGGCACTGGTGGCACCCAGATATTTTGAAATAGGACTGTTCCAGTTTGGCCAAATTTAGAAATATATCCTCTGAGAGAAGGCACAACCATCCCTCCCCCCACCAGGTTCGGGAAAAAATAAAAATTTTTGTCACCCCAAGACAAGGACAAAGGGCGTGGTCCAGTGGTTGCACCACCAAGAGACAATGTGATGGGACAGGATGCTGGGGGAAGGGAATTGAAGCCAGGAGAAGGGTGAAACACATGTAAGGAGTTGCGGACACCACGCTAGCCACCCGGCGTCATCTGCCGCTGCCTGGAGATGATGTAAGCTCTGCACAGGGCACGGCACTTGGGGATCTACCTCATATGGAAGAAACAGCAGGATTGAGCTCAGTGCTGCTGCATCTGCATCTGGAGCAAAGGTGCAGCAGCAAATTAACAGTAGACCGATCTCTGTATCCGGCGTGCCCACTCAGGTGGCACCAGATGCCTGGCGAGGCCGTAGCGTGACTGATGCAATAGAGAAATCCAGCAGAAACTAACCCACCCGCCGAGTTCCAGCTCATCATGTGCAATAAGATGGGCTGGGTGCAAATAGGCTGAATTTCTGATTAGAACCAATTCAGCACTGTAGGTCTGGCAGACTACATAACCACCTGCAGAACCCAGATTTTGGAATAATACGTTTTATTGAAGAAACGGGAAGGCTGCAATACATGCACTAACTATCCCTACTGGGGATAAGTCCACTAACTACATGTTAACTACCTATCTATTGGGGGGCGTTAAGTGCACTATCTACCTATTAAATACTTAAACATGGACTACTCCTTTTATATACAGAGCCTGTCTTCAGGCGTGAGCCCCCAGCAGCTCATCTCTGTCTCTTAGCACTGGCCTTCACGGCTGCAAGAAGCAGTTGTTTGAGCTGATGTCGCAGCCTAATATACTCCTGCACCACCTCTCTGTAGGCGTCTGGATCACACGCCAGGTGCTGGAACAGGTTGGGCGGTTCAACCCTTTGCAGCTCTGGCGGCAAACTGATCTCCCCGGGAACCCTCTGGTTGCCTATGACAAAGTGGTCAAGGCATTTCTTGTCCAGGGAGCAGCGCAGGGAGTCCACAATGTCCACCAAGCGCTTCATGAAATCCCTCCTGCTCCACTGTGACAGGGGTCTGGTGTTCAGGAGGTGCATGACGACTGTCTTCAAGGCGTAGGCAGAAAAGCCTTTGCCCATTGCAACGCCGGTGAGGAACTGCAGGCATTTGCAGTGCCAGCTGTCCTGCGGCGCCCGCCTGGCCACGTGCCTGAAGAAGTTGGCCTCAGCCACGGCGTAGGTCTCGTGCCAGGTTGTGCTCGGCATGAAGTGGACTTCCGTGGGCTGACTGCTCACATAGATGTCCGAGTCGCCTTGCCGCACCCCAAACAGCACCTCTACCACCAAGCTTTCCTTGCCCTTGCTCAGCTGCATCTTGCAGGAGCGGCTGGAGGGCAGCAACATTAAATTAAGCCTGTGGGAGGACTGAGGCAAAAGCAACCAGTCTGCTCTCACCAATTGGTACAGCCAGCGGGCAGTTTTCTCCACATCCAGGTAGGGTCCAGTGCAGAGGGTGTCTAGGAGGCTGGGCTCCTGCTTCCTGCTCAGCTCCTCCTTGGAGTGGTGGAGGAAGCACAGCATGGCATTGTCGCCCAGCTGCTCCCTCACACAGGTGCACTCCAGGTCCACGCGGACACGGAAGTTCCTCCCTGGCATTTTTACTCCCGTGTCCGGTTCCAGGTTGAAGGCGTGCCCCGGGGGCGCACTCAGGGGTACAAGCACGTGGTACAACGCACCCTCTGCGCAGGGCCTCCAGCCTTCAAAGGCATTGCCCACCCCGATGGCTTGTTGCAGAACTGGGTAGAAGTGATTGGACGAGCCATATCCAAAGGCACGTGTGAAGTTGTCCATCAGGAGAGTTACCGTGGCACAACCTCTGTCCAGGTCCACGAGAGGCCATTGCATGTGCTCCTGCACAAGCCTTTCAAGCTTGCGTGCAAAATCCCACTCTTTGTCTTCATTTGTGTCAGATTTCTCTCCTTCGTTGCCAGCAGCATTGTTCTTCTGCACATCCGTGTTGGCATTCACTTCTTCCTCATTTGTGCCCTTACTGCATTTTTTTCCACCATGTCTGGCCTCCTTGTCTTCTTCATTTGTGTCAACATTGCCGCCTTCTTCCTCATTTCTGGCCTCAGTGTTGTCTTTGACGACATTCTCATCATCCTTTACTTTTCCAGTATCTCCATCCTCATTGCCTTCTTTTTCCTCATTTCCAGCATTGTCTTTTTCATTTGAGACAGCATTGCTGCTTTCTGCCTCCTTTCCGGCCTCCTTGGTGTCTTCCTCCACGTTGACATCATCACCTCCTTCTCCAGCTTTTGCCTCCTCAGTGCCTTCTTCTGCTTCATTTTCAACATTGTCTCTCTCATTTGTGACAGCATTGCTGTCTTCTTCCTCATTTCCGTCATGCTTCTTATCTTCCTCTACATTCACATCATCGTTTCCTTTTCCAGCTTTTGCATCCTCGCTACCTTCTATTCCTTCGCTTCCAACATTGTCTTTTCCAGTTGTGCCAGCATTGCTGCCACCTTCTCCGCTGTCATCAGCATTGTTGTGTTTCTCCACATTTGCCAAGGTGATTTCTCCTTCTTTCTTTGCCAGAGCATTGTTTTCTTTATCATTTGCCCTCTTGTCCACATTGCTGCTGGACTTCGTCTCCTGGCCACTGCTCTCTGGCTCACAGCACCTTTTCCGGGGAACAAAGCACAGCACCAAGAGCAGGGCCAGGACTGCAGCAACGGCCCAGAATGGCCATTGCTGCAAGGCAGCCCAGAGCATGGCTCCTCAGGGGCCACCACTCTGCTCCAGGGTTGCCTGCTCCAGCTCCTGCAGCTCCTGCAGCAGCCGAATCCTCTGCAGCTTCTCGTACTTGGCACGCAACTCCATGAGCAGGCGTGTGTCCTCATCCAGTCCATCCCCGACCATCTGCGGGTATTGGAGAAGGCTGTGCACAAGCAACACCAGGAACATGAAGGCTGCCATGGCTTCCAGGGGGAGCAGAGAGAGAGGAGGAGGGGAGCTACTGGCGTGGAAGTGGGGATGGGAGCCTCAGGGATGTGGGGACGGGAAGAGAGAGAGCCAGGCAGCTGGCAGGCACTAAGGCACCAAGGCCCAGCTGCAGCCACAGCCACAGCAGCAGCAGCAGCTGCGCTGTGCTGTGTCCAAGGAGCTCCTGCAAGGGGCTGGGCCCTGAATGCAGGACGGGAAGCACTCTCTCGGATGCCCGAGTTTGTGCTCCGGCTCTCGTCCAGCACAGATTCTGGCTTGCGTGAGCACTCGACGCTCGCCCAGGCTGGACTGGGGCAGCGCTGCCTGCTGGTGTTGTTTCTATGCACCTCCCATTGTGACATGCTTTGTGATGACACAGACACCAGAGACACCACAGCCAGGCCAGCCCCGCCCTTTGTTCCCACCCCAGCTCAGCCCCTCAGAATGGCCCCGGGCAGCCAAAGCCCTGACACCCACAAAATGCAGACCCACGGCTCTGGAATGGGCCCCCAGGGCTTTCCTTTACCAAACAGGACAAAGCCCCCTTGTCAAATATACAACTTGTCAAATATACAAACCCTTGTCAAATATACAACTGCATGATGAGATCCAGGGCTACTTTGCTCCTGGACATCCCCTGCAAGGAGATGGGATTGGTTCCCTTAGTGCTGAGCCCTGTGCTTGTGGGGGTGTTCTTGGGGCCTTTGCTACAAGGCTCCAAGTTTGATACAAGTCTCAGGGAGGACACAGACAAAGGCAAAGAGACATCTCTTCCACCTCTTTTGGGAAGCTGTCTCCACAGCACCACTAACTTGATGCAAGTGGTACTCACTAATTAGGAGCCCTAAAGGCACTGGTGGCACCCAGATATTTTGAAATAGGACAAAGGGCGTGGTCCAGTGGTTGCACCACCAAGAGACGATGTGATGGGACAGGATGCTGGGGGGAGGGAATTGAAGCCAGGAGAAGGGCGAAACACATGTAAGGAGTTGCGGACACCACGCAAGCCGCCCGGCGTCATCTGCCGCTGCCTGGAGATGATGTAAGCTCTGCACAGGGCACGGCACTTGGGGATCTACCTCATATGGAAGAAACAGCAGGATTGAGCTCAGTGCTGCTGCATCTGCATCTGGAGCAAAGGTGCAGCAGCAAATCCCACTGCAGATAACAGCTGCCCGATCTCTGTATCCAGCGTGCCCACTCAGTTGGCACCAGATGCCTGCCAATGCCTGGCCAGGCCGTAGCGTGACTGATGCAATAGAGAAATTCAGCAGAAATTACACATAGTCTTTTTCATTTGCACCAGCATTGCTGCCCCTTCTTCGTGTCCAGCTCCATTGTGGTCTTCTTCCACATTCACCTCATCAGTTCCTTTTCCACTATTTTCCTCCTCACTGCCTACTTTTCCTTCATTTTTAACATCAACTTTTTTATGTGAGCCAGCATTGCTGCCGCCTTCTTCATCCCCATCCTCACTGTTGTGTCTCTAACCGTTCTGCTGCGCTTCTCCAGCGTAGGATTGACTACAAGATAAGAAAGTATGTCAGGCTGGGTTTTTTTTTTCAGTTTCACCCCTACTGAGTCAAGTCAAGTTTTGGATGAACCTGTAGCAATGCCAGCTTGCACCAGGAATTCAAGAGGAAGTGGTAATGATTCTATTCACAACCAGGGCTGCAGAGAGGTTTGATTTTGGTTGTCTTCATGAATGTGGATTCCTGTTCTCATACAGTTTGCTCGGTTAGCCTGAAGTCAAGGGGATATGGGGCTATAACAAATTAGCACCTTCTGAAAAAGAATCAAGCTCTCAGACAGAAGAGAGACAGGGTGAACAAAACAATGACCATAACCCTAAATCAGAACCCAAATTTTAAAGCAGAAGTTTTCACCTTTCTATTACTTTCCCCTTTTAAAAACTGATGAGCCTCACTGGGGCAGTGTTATACCTGACACAGTATTGCTTGCTTTGCAACTATCTCAGGGTATGCAATGCATTTTAAAAGGGAGCTTTGGAAAAATTAGTGCAATTTGCAGTGCCTAAAAAGACAGACCCTAAAAGACGACAGTTGTGCAGAGAAGGGGTACTAGAGAGCTCAGCTGGAGACACCTGGGCTATAGAAGATCTTTAAGAAAGTAAAGTAATGTGCTCCTTTCCTTAGTCTTTGCAATGCCGCGCAAGATGACTTCATTGAACTAAGAAGTGTAAATGCTACTTCGTATTTAAGTAGACACTGCCCTATTGCTTTGTCGTTTGCACTTCTCTTTCTTTGGGTAAGCGCTGGTGAGTGATGGGTATATGAAATGGTACAAACCTTACTTCTTTTCTTGTTTGGTTTTCATTAATACCAATAAACCAACTTGACAGCCAAATAAAATACCCACCACCTTTGCTTTGCCCCTTGTTGTCTTGATTTTATAAATGAAATGGCTGTAACTCTCCTAACAGCCTTGAAGCCTCGTGTCAGCACTTAGAGTATCAGGGTGATACCAGGATAATGTTTTGGCAGAGGAACAGCTTTCCCGCTGTGTTTGATTAACTGTCTGCCATAAAAACCATGGAAAATAATTGTTTATCAGTTCTCTGTAAGTCTGTTACAGAGCACCTATGTATCACATATGTGATGGCAAAGAGTGTGAAATATGTAAAAAGTTACACAAGTATCACATCATTTTCTTCACCCTCACTCTCCTCATCCCACCATTGCTCAGGGATTCACCACCACATTCACGAAAATGAAAATATCCAGAGTACGTAGGCCAACAACTGAATGTACACAGAGATGGGTTCTCTTTAGAACATCTGTACAGTAAGGTCCTCAGGGATTAGCCTAATTGCATCACTGAATCTGTCTTAATGAACTTTTAGATTCATATTTATATCAGGATTCATTATTTCCTTCAGCTCAGTCCAAGAATTACTGACTACCCTGTGGAGGGTAACAGCATCAGTAGCTGGACTGCACCACATTTTTCTTTGCATTTCTCTGTGATGCTAGTGAAGAAATAATCAACAAATTACTCCAAAGGAATTTATTTCTTTCTTGTACATGAATTAAAAATAAAATCTTACAAAAATATGGAACCACATACTGAAATATATCATCTTAATTCATACATCAAGCATTTTTTAATGTAAGCTAGAAAAATAGAAATTTCATTTTGGACCCATATAATATTCTTGCAGTATTCCTAACAATTATGTTAAAATAAATACTTTTTTCCTTAAAAAGGGAAAGTACACATTGCTAACCAGACTAACAAAAATAATTCAGTGCAAATTCCTAAAATAGGCATTCAGATTACATTTTCTTTCACATATGATTTCTAAATAGTTAACAGTTCAGGTTTTTCATATTTGGAAACAGTTGAACAGAATCAGTTGAAAAGAAAGTTGAATAGGCTATTGCCTCTTGCCTTAGAATTTAGTTTTCAGAAAGGTCATGATAAAGTCTTCTTTGAGCTTTTCTTTACTCAAAGTTAGGCAAAATTTGCCAGAGTTGATGTAAAATATTTGTTTACTTTTTACCTAGGATGCTTCAAATACATTCAAGCTTTACCGAACATTTTGGTCATTTGCTGTAGGCGTCTGTGAACAGGGGTGACAGTTGGAATTCACAGAAGTAAACATTCATTCTGTTCAAAATCCTATCAATTATTAATTTTAAAAAGTTTTCTAGCAAAGAGTTAGATATTATTAGTAGTTTGATATACAGGTATTTAAGTTAAGAACATCAGACTGCATCTGACAGAAATCACTTCAGGATCTCATTAACATCCACTTACTGCATGTTTTATGTAGACTCAGGCTGACATTTTGGTTGAAGTTCACTCCACAGAAAGTGTCACTTACATTAATAAAAAAAGGATAATTAAATCTTTTTTTTTTTTTAACCTGAAGGATTACATAGGTTTTGGTTTAGTTCTTAACACAAAATGTACATGTTATTTTATACATGTTTGTTAAGGTTTCAATTCCCTAGAATAAAAGAAGTAAAATAAAAAATACAGCTTCTCCATCTGCCCTTCTGCACACACAACCTACCCAATGCTTTAGTACTTAAGAGTCAGACTGTCCACACAACCCAGGCTAGGTGACACCTTCTGTATAACAGGTCAGCATTGGACAAAATCATGTAAATGAAACTCAGTGAAATTATTTAAAAAAATGCAAATGTCCTAAAAAGAGTTAACATAGGGGTTTTTTTCATTTTGGCTGATTTTATGTCTTAACATTGGACTCCTAGTCCAAAAAGGCCACTTTTCTGAATTTGGATAGATTTTGAAAAAGAAAGAAGAAAATTACATACAACGTATTTTCTATACAAACATATTTTGCTGTACAGATTCTAAAACGTAATTACGGTCACTAAAAGCATATATTCTATTAAAAAAATGAGTACCAAAAAAAAAATTCCTAGAAAATCAAGTATTTAAGACTTGCTCAAGGACGTAGTTGGTCTGACCTTGCAAAATACTTAGGCAGGTGCTTAATTTTAAGCATGTGAGTCATAGTGCCAAGAGAGATTTTATGGTGAACACTAATGCACAAATATTAGACTGGCTCTTCCACTTCAAGATAAGCATGGACGTAAGTGCTTTGCTGGATATGGATCAGGATGCTCAGCACCTAACAGGACTTCAGGCGCCGATCCAGCAAAGCACTTACCCACACGAACAACACGGCTGACTTTAGGATCCCTGCTCATGTGCTTAACATTAGGCATGCTCGTAAGTGCTTTCCTGGAAGGGCCCGATAGACCAATCGAGTGTAAGCTATAAAATTTGAAGCAGTGTATGTTTAACACACCGCGTATTTAACAATGCTGATCTGCTGAGATTTGCTTTTTCTTGGAACAAGGCATGTCCAATGTCAAACATTTATTTTTCAGAAAGTGCGTAAAAAAAGCCTTCAAAAGCAGCTTTGTGATTATGGCAAGTTAAAATAATATTAGTGAGTCTCCTTATGCTCCTTTCATTTCTTCTTTGCATGTCTTTTCTCAGGCATCTACAAAGGAAAGAGAAAACCCTAGTCAAAAACATTTCTTTATTCAAATAACCATCCATGCATTTAATTTTGCTCCAATAAACATCACGTCAGATGCAACTGAACACCTGAAAACAAGCACACTGAATCCTTACAGATTTCAGATCTGAATGCAAGTTCTGCCAGCTATGCCACCTTTTCCACTGAAAATATTCAAATCACCAACTGTCACTTCTACAAATAGAACTAGGTTTTTAGAACTAGGTTTTATTACTTAAGACTGAAAATTATGCTCCAGTTTGACCCTTACATGTCCCCAAGTCAGTGCTTGTATTTTCATGTTTTCCATGAACACTGATGTCAATCCATTTGCTATGCAAATCTAAAAAAGTGAAAATGTAAGAGTTGTTTAATCCCAAATAAACAACTATGAAAGCATCACATCTCATCAGATATTTACATGAACATGTAGAGAAGTCATGCTAACCCAGAAAAAGAAATAAAGTAAGACCACATTTCTATAATACTGCTGGCATATTGCTCCATATTATGCTAACCAAGGAAGAAATAGCAAAGCAGCACTTCGTAACGACCTACTGCTACTGCTGGCCAGGCAGAGTAACTATATTTAAATCCTTATTGTGGTAGGAAATATTGTTTTATGCACTTGGCACCATATGCTCTTCATAACTTCTCACAGCTACATGTCGAGGAAGTTTCAAAGTTACTAAATGTATTTCATGCTTTCCTAAAGGGAGAAGAGTTTTTGTTTTCACGTGAAAGCTCTAATGGTTTTTGGAAATGGCTTATTTTTTTTGTCACGCACAAATTCCTGCTCAACCAAAAACACAGTCACTAATAAAATTACTATTGTGGTAAGTTATGACATAGCTGACAGCTGAAGTAGAGATGTGGCACTAAAGCACAATGCATCCTTGCACAGAGGAAGAACTCTAGACTTAGTCCTTGAGCACAGCAGCAGATGTGAAAGTCATGTATAGAGCAAGAAAAAACCTGGTACCCCAGCTCAGAAGTCAGCACAAAGGACTCATCTCTACCAGATTTGTTCTGTCTGTCCCAAATTCTGAACAGAGTAACTGGGACTTTTTTGTAGAAGGTTCTTGAACAGTTCAGTCAATGGAAAGGTGCATTTGCAAAATGCATTTCACTAAACTTTTGAACTGTTAAAACCCAAACCCCTAAAACTAGCATATTTAAATATCCAGAAGAGCTTCTACCATGTATCTGTTCTGCTTCATAGTTCCTATTTCTAACATAATTCTCTCCCATTCTTGGTTTTCCAACAAACACCCATCCCATGCTTGTCTGCTTTCTCAGCATCTTCTAGTGCTCAGAGCTGGCTTTTCATTAACAGATACAGAACTCCTTTTTTCTATCAAGACACTCCCTAACTTGTTGCTTACTGCACAGAGCTTCTCCATTAACATGACAGAATGTGCCTGTTCTTTTTCCTTTTTTTCCCGTAGCATTATCCTGCATTTTTGACAGGTGTTTTTCAAAAGTTGCCATTACTTCTACATCCCTTCTATTCACATGAGTTTGGGAGGTTGAATGTTTTCCAATATTTAACCCTTCCAGTTCATAACCAGAATTGCTCATTCTGGGCTCACCAAACACTACTTATTATCAGAGATAATAATTCTATCAATTTCCAAGTATTTTACTCTATCTGGAATCCCAACCATGCTGACTCTCTGGATTTACAAACTACATCTGACACTTTGTAAAAACTACCAGTTTGAAAGGCATACAAAGCCCAACAACAACTACAAAAATGCACAGAACACATGGCAAGGCTTCTCTTTCATTTCTGGTTGGAAGAGAGTGCCACAGAGCTTTTTAACCTAACAGACATCATTGTAATCCAAGGGTTGTAAATAGCAGCAAGTAAGTCTGAAGTGCAAAAATGACATAGTAACAACTCAAACAGGGGGATTTCCTAATTTCTCTGAAACTCACATTATCAAGGGATACAAGCAGATTCTCTACTGAGCTGAAGTAGCAAAGAATGACGTGTTTTAAGTTCCAAAAACACACATTGTAGTTGATCCATAGTAATGACTCAGTACAACTGGTGGATGACACCGAGTATTGTGCAGAACTGGCTAGATATGTACAAATGATCCCAGTGACTCCATCTCTTTTTCAGTTCTGTGATTCAGGGAAGCTGCAACATCAGCAATCCCTCTAAATACACAGGAATACTCTAATGATGAAAGAACACAGGAAAGAGTGGGTAGTGCATTTTAAGTAATAGACCTACCTTGTGCAAAACTTTATAAAACTAAACCTTATCTGATAAGACACTCAAGCTTTTGAAGCCAACTCCGAACAGGCTTCTTAAAAAATCCCCCACCCATTTTTGCCTTTAAATCAAATTTTCCCGATTATTTTCATAAGGACCTCTTGACCTTGGAACTAAACATAAAAATGCCCCTCTACTGCTGTGTGCTAAGAGATTTATCACAAAAGCCAAGGAGATGCCATAACTCTTTAAGGATTAAAATTTATTAATAGGAAAATACCAAAACCGCTTAAAAATGTGCTTAAACCCAACCTAACTCTTGAAGCATACAGTAAACACAGCAAGCACAAGTTTGTTACACAAAGCACTTTATTGCATTACATGTACATTGACATTCACTGCCACTGGTTTCCAGCATATTGAAAACAACACAAATCCCAATACAGACTGTATCTTTGCCTCGATAAAATGCCGCCAATGACAACGCTTACATCAGCACTTAATACTTGGGTCAAAATAAAAATGCAATGATGCCATCCTACTCTGGTGTAATACTGGGTAAAAAACTTCAGAAAGTCTAAAAAATAATGTTCCTTATCAATTAAAAAAAAAAAAATCACCAAAGGTGGGCACATTTTCAGCCCAGAATAAAGTGTAATGGAGAAAACTCTGGTCAGCTTGACTAGGCTTGCTCTAGAAGGAGCAGCAGCACAGTATGGTACCCCGCTAAGCCTTACTTCTCAGCTCACCACACCATGTTATTGCAGCTGGGCCATCTTCCCAGTCCAGGATGGAATATCTGATATCATGGTGCTGCCTTGTCCCACTAAGGCTCAACAGCTCTGTGCCCTGCCAGCTCACAGACCTCTCCATCACACTCCACCATGTACCCAGACGTGCCCTGCATACACTATACTAACAAAAAACTCCAGGAGGCATCTTTAGCTTAACATAAAAATAACCACTGTATAAAATTCTTCCAAGAACAAGTTTTTATTTTGATGTTTTAGGTTTGGAGCTGAAGAAAGCAGAAATGGATTTCATTCCACTCTTATCAACTTTGGCCAGAGCCTTCTGTGCTGCAGACATCTTGGTGTTTGCCTGTGAGTGAAATGATAAACAGAAACAATTAAACAGCATCTCCATAGGGGGGAAACAGATGCTACAACCTCCTAAATACAGAAGTCAAGCACTAAGTTGAATTGAGTTTTTAGTATACAGCCATAAAGATAATGCTATGCAGGCTTTGAAATGTAAAAAAATCGTTAAAGAACAAATTTGAGATTATTCAAACTGAAGAATACTTGTTGTGAATTACTTCACCTTAGACAAAGACAGAAAACCAACTACAAGGACATGGACGTGAAACATCTTTCCTTTCTGCACAATGAGGTATCCCAAATCAAACGTTTACTTTGGGATAATCCCTGAGTGTACATTAAGAGGAATAATGCATACAACAGAGCAGATGCATTCTGTACCCTCCGACTCAATCTCATGATTATGCTGTCAGCAGGCTGAATTACAGACTTGCATTACAGATGATGAATAATTCACACTGATTTACTATCAAAGACTCTATGCACAGTGAAATCAAGGGAAAAGAGATGGAAGAACAAGGAATGAAGAAGGTAACTAACATTTGCAAAGCACTTTTGAGGCCACTGGGACAACTTCCCAGACTCCTACACCTAAAACACATTTTATGAACCACATTTTATAGAGCCGACCTCTTTTCTTTCTTGTATTTTAAAGCGTTACATTTTAAATCTCTAGCTGGTTTCCCTATTAAGAAGACTTTGCATTGACCTTTCTTTATGATAATCCTCAGTCTGCAGGACTTCACAATAACAGTACTTGGGATCAGCTAGATGGTTATGGATAGGATGGAGATAGACAACAACAGTATGATTGTCTGTGTTACTCTACAAACAAAACCACTGCCAAAGGATTTTTAAAAGAGTAGTATACTGTACAGAGTCCAAGGGCTATCTTTTCTTTCCCATATTCTCTCATCAATGTGCTTCATTATTTCAGAAGTAAATCATATTTAATGTTAAAATGAATTATCTCTCTTCAGTTTATTTCTATCCTTATGCTAAGTTCAAAAGCTATAGTATATAATGTGGAGTGGGGGAAACATGCATATTTTAAACTATTTATCACCTTCACTTAGGGGGCAATCCTCTTACTTCAAAACTAGAATGTGCACTGAGTACAAAAAAATCTGGGGTTTTGGGGGGAGGAAGGAATGCATCTGTCACCAGCTGCTTCTCTTTGCAAAGGGATAACGAGTAGTCAGCATTAGACTGAAGGTCACAAGACCAGCACAGCGGGCCTTTTCGGTTCCCCACGGATAGGAGGAAGATTCATTTTCTTTCAATGTTCAGAGAAATAAGCCAGTACAAGCCTCACAGCTTTGGCACACACAGAGAGGATCTATTTCTTTTCACATCTCTGTTGCTCTCCCAGGAATAGTACAGTGGCAGGCACTGCTGGACTCAGATTTGGACTGGCCTCCAAACATGCGTTGGAGCTGGCAATCAGTAAGTTCTGTGTTGATTTAACTTCATTAAGTTGACATAAGTAAGTGCACAAGCAATATTTCTAGGTAAAAATAAAGCATGTCCTAGCATCCCTTGGAATTTAAGTAAATGCTGCCATCCTCGTTTCTTTTTCAAGTAACTGAAATTTAACAGTTGCTATCACTAAGCCATAGGATTTCTCATTTAAAGATCTCAAAGAGCTTTACAAACATTAGCTGAGCACCTTAAACACGTGTGTCTGAGTCTGCGAGGCTCACTGGAATGTTCACTGGTCAAATATAGCCCAGCAGAAATAGCACAAAACAGTTAAGAATAGGAAATTAAAATTGTCAAAGTCATATTAAATCTGAATGAAAAGTTCAAAGAGATATAACTACAGACGTCAGACAATTTTGTATTTAGTTTTGTGATGTGTTTTGAAGGGGAAAGTTAAGCACTCTGTGCTAATAGTTGCTATTAATCTACGCTTTCGCAAAACGTGTATGAATGCAAGACTTGCTTACCTTTTTGGTTTTCAGATTGTCACTGTTAAATTTAGTATAGTCTTCTTCTGGTTCCACAGGGACATCTGACCATTTCCTTTTCTGAAATGTTAGAGTGAGGAAGTTGCTCTGTCAACCACTTTTATGATGTACACACATGGAAGTTCAAAGCTTTGGCTTTAAAACGTAACCATAGCACCAAAACAGGACTGGCAGTCAACTGAAGAATCAGCAGCAAGAGTGGAAGATTTCTGTCTGCAATCGTCTTCTTTACATGTGAATATTTACCATCTTTACAGCATTCAGAAGAGACCATTCAGTGTCATGGGAAGCATTTTCTTCCCAGCCTTCTGAAGAATGACTGTTAGAAATCAGCCATGATTGAGACTTTGGTATCAGTCTATTTAGAGAACTTTCTGGAGCAGCTGTTGGAAGTTAGTGCCTAACAGTCAAGGAGCTGTGGTGCTCATGATCTCATGGACCTGCGCAGCAACTCCAGTGTTGTAGCTATCTGCCAACACAAGTGGATCATCATCCACTCTGTTGTCTGTTTGTTCACAGCCTTTAGAATTAATTAGCTTCTACAAGCTGGCAACAGTGAAACACTGCCATAGCTCCACTGACTTGATTCATCACTTGAATCCAACAGTATATTAAGAAGTTTGATTCTGCATGTGCTGTGTGCCTTCTAACTTCAGAAATAATACAAGTGAACAGTTCTCGGCACTTCATATGATCAGGCCGTAAAAATGAATATTTCTTTCCATAAACTGTGAGCATGTGTTTAGTTTAAAGGTGAAAACTTTCTGGTATGTTTCCAAAAGTGAAAAAAAAAGTATGTAGTATTTTACAACACTGTATTTTTATTATTATTATATATCTGATATTACTACCCTGTCCTTAATATCCTGTGAAATCTAGACTGTGGCCTTCCCAGCTTTTGTGCCAAGGAGAGTGATTTTGCAAGCAACTTGGATGGTACCACATATTTTAAGATCCTGTTTTATTCATTTTGTTTATGGTGCTTGTGATATCTCTCTCTCTCCCGCTCCCTCTCTCTCTTTGGCACACAAGCCAGGTCTGCAGCTTAGATTTCTCAGCTCTTGGAACCACATCCAACTGCAGCCTTTTCTTTTGATTTCAGTGGAATCTGGATCAGCCTCTTTAGGAGGCTGTTTACTGTGCTGTGATTACATTTTCAAATGACAATCTAATGAAAAATTACTTTTCTTCTCTTTTTGGAGTCTGATAAACAAGTTTTTAAAACTTACAACAAAAATGTTTGCATTTCAGCAAAACATTTGCTGTTTAGTTGTAGCAAAGCCTACATACTCTTTGTAAATGTCTCTCATCATCTGCCAATGGCCGGACTCCCTGTGCTGACAAACCGGACAGTGCGATGATTACAACACAAGATCAATGGCTTAAAATTAATACAAAGAACATGCAATTTTGATTTAATCATCCAGTCACAAAGTCCAGGCCATACCCAGTTTGCTCTTGTTCAAGAAAAGAATGTGTAGTTGTTTTTCTGCTAATCACTGAAGTTTCTACATCTCTCCTCCCTTCAGAGTTTAACATAATTTCCAAACATGCAATTACTTTTCCGAAATAGGAAATACATGTCAGAACCTTCTTATTTGCAATAACCATATATTATGTCTGTTAATACACCTTGCCCTCATGAAGAGAAATGTCAACACAAGTGATTAAAAATGGCCTGAAGGAGACTAGAAGTTTCCGTGTATAAGCCTACCTTGCTCCTCTGAGATTGTGAAATAAAGGAATGTTTTAATCTCTGAAGTTGCAAAGACTTAAATACAGAAACATCATACACACCCTGGTCAGTGCTCTAGAAATTAATCAGATCCTCAGCAAGATCTCACTGCCCAACAACTGAACAGTTCTAGGCCTCATTTCCTCTGTAACCAAACTGCTGAAATAAAACTGTTTTTAAAAATAGATTCTCAGAACTATCCCAACTGTATAAAAGCTATTCGTACACAATATGGAATGTACATCACATGCAGTTTAATACAGTTGTTTTAACATGGCTATATAGCTAATGACTATCAGTTGGCTCCTGATGTGTGCTTAATATTTCTTACAATGCATAAAGATAATTCTTAACTGAATCAAAGGGCCAAGTAACTCTGCAGCCAGAACAACTGTCCAGCCACATGGAAATAACATATCTGTGGATATCCATTGGAGAACAAATGCTATTAATAACAGTAGGGCTCAATTATTCCTCTATGTGCTAGCTGACATGCTGCTAAACAGAACAGTCAGTGAATCAGCCAGAAAGGAGGTTATTTTAGACTTTGTTTCGGTAAGTAGCAGGGACATTGCAGGAAAGGCCAGTGTGGTACGTAATCTCCTTTCAGTAGACATACGGTGCCTCAGTTTAAATTAAATGGAAAGGATAATCGAAAGAGGGGTTATTGGTTCTAGGGGGGCAAACTTTGCAAACCACATGCCTTACTTGTCTAAGGCAAAGCAAAGGGACTTGATGTGTGAGGAAGATGCTTGGAAGGTAAAAGACAGAAGAAGTGATTTTGGATCCTTTACTTCAAACAGGGTGAAAAATCTTGGAGGGAAAGCTTCTCAGACTAAGCACTATAAATGCGGCTCCTGGCTCACACAGATGCACGCATATTCCACCACCCACCCCCATCCCCCAAAAAATCCAACTGACACTATGTGTAAGCAGAATTCTGCAATGGATGGGGAAAAAAAAAGACTGGGGGAAAAATAGATATTAAAAAAAAAGATCAGTTTAGGAGTCAGGTAATACTGGGATTAAGTAAGAGCTGCCAAAAAGTCAAGCTGAGTTAAGACCTTGGAAAGGAAATTAAAACAAACAGTACAAGGTTGTTTAGCCACAGAGGCAAAAAGGGAATTTAAAAAAGAGAAAGTGAAGCTGCTATACTGTAAGGATTGGATAGATATTAAAGTTAACCTATGTGTGGACCCAAAATGGATGAACTCCTTTGCCTCCGTAAATCATTTTCAATAAAAATGAAGAAGTTAAGCACAGGGGCAGAAGAGAGGACAAAAATCACTCTATTCAAGATAGAAGTAAAACTCAATATGCTGACCCAGCTGGAAGACCTCATCAGAAATCACAAGATGAGAGGCAGAACCTGGCATATGTTCTATCAGGCAGGGACCATATTAGTGCAGAATAGCCAAGGACCCATCTCTAATGTAAGAAGGAAAAAAAAGTCATAGTAGGACTCAGGAGAACAGGGTGGGAAAAAAAGTGAAAGAAGGAAGAATAATTAAAGAGTAAATGAAACACAGAATCATAGCGTGATTCGGGTTCAAAGGGACCTTAAAGATCATGTAGTTCCAACCCTCCTGCCATGGGCAGGAATATCTTCCACTAGACCAGGTGGCTCAGAGCCCCATCCATTCACCCGGCCTTGAATGCTCCCAGCGATGGGGAGTTCACAACATCTCTAGTCAACTTGTTCAGTGCCTCACCACCCTCACATCTAATTTAAACCTACCCTCTCTTTCAGCTTAAGGCCATTGTCCCTTGTCCTGTCACTACATGCCCTCGTAAAAAGCTTCTTGCCAGCTCTCCTGTAGCCCCCTTTAGATACCAGTCTTCCTGGAGCCTTCTCCAGGCTGAACAATCCCAACTCTCTCAGCCTGTCTCAGCCTGAAAACTAAACACAGGTAATGCCCACTAACTTCTCTTTATTTTCTCAAATATAACACATTTTCTGGTGACAGAATGTGAAGGACTGCCAGAGGACTTGACATGGTGCCACTTAAGCAGCTGAAATTACAGAAAACAAATACTGCATAAGTATTTTAAGGTAGGTGAGAAACTGGGAAAAAGGGAAACAAAGGCAAATAATGTAGAAAGGGATTGGATCAGATGGAGTTTACTAGTTAATTGCTAATTGAAGATAATAATAGAATGCTAACATTTGCTGAATGTACACCACTGAGTAGCATTATGAATACCTAAACACTTTTTAACACTGTGAAAAAAAGCCAGGGAACCTTCAAGACTAGAAATATTAAAACCAGATTAAATGTAAAGAAGAAGTAAAAGGTCATGTACACAGCAACTGACTGCATGAATTTCTTGTAAATCTGAGAGCTGATCAACTAAAAACTGCAGTGGGAAAAAAAAAAACCCCAACTGTGTGTCTTAACTATTCACAGCATGACAGAGAGCTATCTGGTATATCACACATCAAGAGAGGCAATTGGGATTCTAGTCTGTAATGGGACAAAGTATTTCCAGTTAAGACAAGAAGGGAAGAATGCCATCATATTGTATGAGTAAAGGTTTTATCAGAAATAATTACACACTTTTCTGGTCACCTGCTTTGAAACAATTGAATTCAACTTGGAATAGGTGTAAAGAAATGTTTCTAGAATGAGGGAATGGAGAACCCATCTTACTCAACCAAGTTGGCTTCTCAAAATGAAAACGCAAAGCATATATGTTTTCCCTTTACACATTGAAAGAACTAATGTTAGGGAGAAAAGAGCCATTTCAATTTGAAAAAACAATGATAAAGTTAGCACAAAAGGGCAGGGGAATAAATTGGCCATGAATAAATTCAAGGTAGAATTTACAGAAAGGTTTCTGAGCATCAGAGGAATGAGGTTATAAAACACTCTTCCAGGAGAAGTAATGGAAATAAAAAAATCCTAATGAGACTTACAGTGAAGAATGGTCAGTGTATGAGAGATTATCCAACATGGTCGTTTGGGAATCCATGACCCAGGAGGTCCCTTTCAGGGTCCTCATAAATTATATATGAAAGAAAACCTATGAGGTCATATTGTCCCATCAACCTCAATAAAACTAAATAAGCAAAACATGTATGAAAAGACTGTTGACCAAACCCATAAAATATGCCTCTCTCTTGCCCTCCCCTTTTTTGAAAAGGAAAACCAACCAAAATATTCCTTATTAAAAAATATGAGTTACCTGCTAAATTTCTTGTGTTGTTTTAGACTGGCTTTTCACAAGGCCACCTTACTTATTGTACCCAGTGCTTGGTCTGGTCCAATTTCAATAATAATTCAGAAAAATTAACTTACAACACAATGTATCTATCAATATCTTAATGTTCTCCTACCTTCAGTGGCGGCTCTGGTGCTGGGCTTCTAAGTTCTGTGAGCCTGCAGAACAAAAGATTTTCAATTATAAATTAAGACAGATTAATTGCATGGTTATCAGCTGTTCACATGTGGCAAGCACTCGCAAAAAAAAGCAGCTCATGGACTCTGTATTTCTGATTTATGAATCTGTTCAGCTATGGGGCTTCAACTTTTCCAAAGGCCACTATAACAGAAGCCTTTGAACAGAACTGAACTGATAAGGAGGTGCAGAGTCCCAGTGATGCTCCAAGCCAAGTCTGCTGCTGGCAGGGAACACCAGGATGAGGATGTTGGCTTACCTTCCAGATTTAAATATAAACTAACACAGGTTAGATAAGTAAAGTCAAACCCAAGCAGCACTGAGTGAGTAGGGGAAAAGAAAGAGGACTGGGGATGAGGACTCTACTCCTGGCTCTGCTGTTTGTGCTTGACAATTCTGGACAAACTAGTTTTTTGGATTTTCTTCCCACTTGCTTTAAAAGAGGATATATCACTCAGGGTTTCATCATGCAACAGTGATAACAGACATATCTGACTTTAATATTACATCTCCCCCAGCTCACAGTCCTTAACACCATAGGAAAACCAGAAAGACATAATCTACATTTGAAAAAATCACATTTGAAGTGTCGCAAATATAATCTCATTGCGTCATTCACTGCAACCTTGATGAACAAATCTCAGTATTCAACAGAAATGACTGAATGGACATTAATGCATGACATGTATAGCTATAAGCTAGCTGGAACAATACTTACCCCAAGTATTTTAACAACTCCTTACTCAGATCTTCAGGAATATACTCTGATATTAACCCATGGGCATACCGTACATAGTCTTCAGGAAGAGGTCAGGGAGCAGGAAGAAGAAAAAGAACGTTCATGTTACATAGTCATGTTGCTTTAGCCCTGTTGCATGTGCTACCATGAAGCATAAAGTTGAATCAATAGTAACAGACTTCTAATGGATACACTGTGATGCTTCTCTGTGTTGAGTAGTTTATGTTATATGACACTTGTAGGTTTATTTAAAAAGTGAAGACTTACTACACTCACTTTGTCAGCACATGTTATTAATATCTGCTGCATGTACTTTACAAAAGCTGTTCACTTTCTGAGAGTACTAGATATCATGTATTTTTCCAAAGAAATTAAATTTTAAAAACCTGCAAAAGTAAAAAGCTGACTCAACAGAACATGCAATCATTAATTTTAAGGCATCTGGATCTCACAATTATTTGGCAAGGGATTCAGTACTAAAGAACATTTTCTGGCTTCAACTGAAAACAATTAGATGAGACAATGAGTCTATTTCAAAGTCTTGTACTTAATTTCCAGTACTTTATAGAAAATGCCAAGGCCTATCTAAACATCACTGGCAAGACAGGATAATTATCTGTGGAAATATGAACTACTAGAAGCTGTTTTCAGTACAGGGCACTCCTGCTATAAATGTTTTTCTGAGAGACTGAGGAAAAAAAGTGACCCTTTTATAACATGAAGTCCTAAACCAGATCTTTTCCGGTCACGTTCTACACAAGCACTTACTGATCGTGGGCTGGACTTTTTAAACTTGCTCTTGTTGAGGCTGCCAGGGAGTAACTGCACCCATGCACAGGAAGCATTTGCTAGACAGACATTAAGTTAAAATCTCACCTCTGAATTCCAACTCCAATAGGCCAGTTTATCTGCTCATATACCTACAAACACTTAAGAGAGTTCAGAAGCAAATGGTATACCAACCTTAAGTTGGCAAAGAACTATTTCTTTAGTGCCAGAGATAAATTTCTCCCTTTTTTTCTCCGTTTTCTTTTTTTAACCTAAAAAGCCCAATGCGAACTGGCATTGAAGAAGAAAGCATTAAAAACCTGACAGCAGCATATGCATTTCAACTATATTGATAATAAATTCTTGCTATCACCTATCTGCACTTCTCCTTCTTTCATGGCCTAAATTCATCATGGATTTGCACCCTCTAAGCCCACTTTAGGCTCAGGAGAGAACAAGAAATAATTCCAACCCAAGACAATTTCACCTCAGTACTTAGTATGTCCAATTTATTGCTTAAGAAAAATATTCCCATAATTTCACTCTTTTCTTTGTGACACTGAATGGTGAGTCTAAGTCAACTGCTATTATTTCATACTAAATACAAAATCCATTCCTTTTGCATTTCTGACTCGAAGCAATCTTCACTGTCTTCATTTACGAATTTGAAAATACCACTATTTGCCTCCTAGGGAGTCTGTGTTCTCACCCTAGCCTAGCTTTGTTATTAACCTTTTGTCAAACATCAGGCATACTTGCACACCTCCCTTCTTTGTCTTCTGAATGAAATATTCAAGTCTCATATGATAAACCTCCCCAACTTCCGTATTTGCTCTCATTATATCCTCCCCTAATTTTGCCCTACAACATTTGTAGATGCTAACTACATATACCCACCTATTTTTAAGGTACTGAAATTTCATAATAACCCCTATGAAAGCAATTCTCTACAGAAATAAATTACACTGTCACAGCAATGAAAGGATCAGACAAGAAAATGAGCCTTATTAGAAGTAAGTGTTGAGTAATGTCCATATGACTTCCTGTCATTCACCCTGCCACATACAGTGGGACTACCTCCAAAACTCACCTGCTTTCAACCACAGTATTCCCAATTTCAATGTTGCTCTCTTATATATGAAAACCCAAGGTTTTTAAAAAGACTATTATTACCATGTCACTATAAATAAAGAGAAAGATGGAGAAAAACCACTACAGATGAAACATTTAATTACAAATTTCATAGAAAAAGTATTTAAGCACAGTCAGGATGGTTGTTGCCAGGACACTTTCCCCTTTTTTAAAAAAACAGGGGTTGGGAAAAAGATTAAAAGCTACTGTGAAGTTAAAGTCACAAGTTTTGCAACTTTGTCTCTTTTTAAAAACCGTATATTACATCTCTTTCTATAAAACTATTTGCCTCTTAAATCTCATTTATGTTGTTTCCTTTGATATCAGTACTTGGTAGCTCATTTTCCACTTTGTCAGCAAGCTGCTTTGTTTCTCCTTAATTTTCAACAGCATGAAGACTTCTGAATGTCTTTGGAACAAGAAACAATTTGCTTTGGTTCATCTTGCTCTAAACTTTTCTTAATTTTCATTAACATTTGAAGATTTTATTCCGAGTCCATTTTCAGGTTTCTCTACAAAATTTCGTACCAGTAACATTCAGGACATTGCCCTCCTCAGCAAAATGGTGAACAGAAGCAAACAGGATCACACCAGACTTTTTGGTAACAGCATTGTTACAATTTAGTACACATATTACTAAAATTTTGCCCTTAATAATTACAGATTTGTGTATTTTATGCATTTGTTGCCTAAAGTAATGTTTGGACCAGGAGCTTTTTCTCTGTGATTATGACTTCTTAAGATCCCTTCACCATTTTGAAGAATTCTATGAATGCTAATATGCTAATATTCCATGCATCCCAGTAAAAATAATAATAACAAGACGCACATTCTAATACAGAGAGACTTACTGGGTGGGAACTCATAAATATGTGTCCTATTATTTAAGACAGTCTCAGTTCAGCAAAGCACTTCAGCATATATTTCACTGAGAAAAACATTTTCTCCTTGAACTGTGGAGAAGTTAAGAGAACCCCAGCTGAGACCTACTGTTAATTACAATGTCATCTGATGAAGATACCAAAGAATATGGAAAAGCCAAAGCACACAGTCACAACTTACATGGAATTTTCTGTACAAGGAATAAATTTACTGCAAAGGCCAATTTCAATATAGTTTAGTTTCTAATCATGTGTTTTATCTCAACTTATGTGACTTCACAAAAATGGAATTCATTACCATGTTTAGTTTTCTTACCTTCCTGAGTGTCTGTGATCTGTTTACTGTTGATAAATGTACTTGCAAGCACCCTTTCACCTACTGATATACTGTTGCTTTTGAGTGCTTTCACTGTTTGATTAACCTACAGAAAACCAAAGAATGAAATGTCTGTATCAGTATTGTTATGCACATGCTAATGCAGTGACAAAGCTCTTGTAATTTTGTTTCAAGCATATAAAACACTCAAGTTATGGACTGTGGTGAAATTTAATATACATTTGTAATGACTAGCATATGAGCTCAAAACACTCAAAGAAACCAGCATGTCTTTGAACATGTTGCCTTGGAAACACAGAACCACTTTTGCAGCACCCTAAGATGAGCTGAGCTACTCAGATCCAACAATCATGATTATACAGGTGAGAAATACACCTGCTCAGAGAACGCCTGAGCTCAGGAAGATGGCAAAGGCAGTCCTGGTGGAAATCAAAGATTAAGGACTTTAAAGGGCACTGCTGTGCTGGATCCAACAGAGAGAGAACTGTCAGAAGCAGGTATTTTCAACAACACAAACAGGTACCTGTTCACATGTATATATTCAGGTAATCATTGCAAAATAGGTATTTCCCTTCCCTCATCACTGTGGAAAGTGGACCAGATTTTGTGCTTGTATTGATTAATTTAAATGACAAGGCCTTCTCATCATGTGATGCATACCATCTTTTTCTACAGAGTGCCATCATATTAAGGGCACATGTGCATGAGTAAAATGAAATTCACCTTCTTTATACCAAAACAAAGACCCCATCAAGCTTAGCTTTAACACTAGTTTACTTCTGGCATACTGTACAGACCTCTTGAACAGCACGACTGGATCAGGATAATAGCAACCAAACTAGGACCATTCTGAGTGAACTCTGCCAAACCTTCAGGAAACACATTTGTAGCACAAAACCAAGGCAGTTCCGTCCAGCTTCAAAGCATGGCAGAATTTAAAAGCTCTAACAATCAAAACTCTCCTCTAGCCCATCTAGGAAAGGGACAAAGCAAAAGGCAAGCCCCTCACCTTATGCAAAGCCTACAGCAATAAGCTGACAGCTTCCTCTTCCTACCCACATCCCTTTCATGGCCAGTCCCATCAAAAAGAGAAATGCAACAAGCTTTTAATATCTCTAACACCTTATCACATTCCCAAGCGCAGCAACTTTACTGTGATGTCTGTCCTTCTTGGACAGGACATGTACCTTGAACCTTCGCACATGGCTGAAATGCAAATATGGACAAGCTAATAAGCATTTCCATTTTAAACATATAGCAATTTTTAAAGCAAAAGAGAAACACAATACCTTTTTCTTTAACCACTTCAGTGTCTTCTCTTGGCTGTATTTGTGGAATTTCTGACTGCCAATCTCTGAGAAAAAACAAGCAAGGGGAAAAAGTCGTGTCTAGTTTGGATTCCATTTTCAATATATTTAAAATCTTTTAACTTGTAGATACAATATAAAAGTTAATTTGCGTTTTGTACATGTTTGATATCAGGGCAGTAAGTCTCAAAAATACTGGAAACAAAAAAATAAACAGACTGAGCTGATATGAACAGGTCTGAACAATTTGACAGTTCTTTAATGAGGACCTAATCCAGCAAAGCACGTGTTTTATTTATGTGTAATCTTGGGCTGCCTGAATTCACTAAGACTCTTCTGAAACCCTTGTACTTTCACTTCACCTTCACTGTCCTGTGTCACCAGACTGGTGATTTTAACTACATAGTTCACAACACAAAATGTTGGTTCCACAATTTTCTTTTTTTTTTTTTCTTTTAACAACATATTATCTTAAATCTCTATGTGCTGAATCCCAGCACCTAGTAAGGGGCCAAGACAGGGAGTTGGTTACTGAAGCTAAACCATCCACCTCTTCAATAAACTCTTTCCCTATCAGTTCTTCTCTCTCATGTCAGAGTGACTAAAGCAGAATTTTTACTTCTATCCACCTTTTACATAATTCAATGTAATGTTAAAAGAAAATATGGAATTCAAAATAGCAAAACACACTCCTTGTGGGAGGAAGTACATGATTCACTCATGATTTATGGAGCAACACAAATTAACTCAATGATGTAAGAATTTCAGAGAGTGCTTCCCCTGCGATAACGAGGGTATCATGAACACTTGCTATTCACAGGTGATCAGCTATCTGGAGATACGTGGGTTCAAAACACTCAGGCAAAAGAGAGAAAATTACAAAGGCTCGGGGAAATTTCAGTATAAAAATTCAGTATTAACTCGCAGAAAGCTACATTTGGGAGATGGAATGAGATGCCTAATAAGATTTCACAGGAGATTTTGCAGCGTGCTGCTTCAGTCTTTTTCTTTAACAGGTATTTCAATAAGTTTTAATCTCCTCTATACCATTACCATGAATACCTACATCTGTTTCATGTCATTTACTGATACAGTGTCATATTCCAACAGTCATTTCATGGATTTTCCTTCTCCCTGGCAAACAACAACATATTATTTATGATTCCTTCAGCATTTCCTTCTTTGGAGTTTATCTTGGCTCCTTCAAATTGCACACAAATAGTGAACTATTATGTGCTCTTTCTGTATGCATGGCAGGGGGTATGGAGAGGTTGAGGAAAGCTATCTGCAAGATAAAAGTTTAAATCTGTCTCAACAGTTGGACAACAGCAAAATACAAAAATTCGTCAGAGCAAAAATGAAAAATACACTAATACACATTTTGCTTTATGATGAGTTGCAGGTAAAGTAATTAGCTGTGGCTTTGTTGGCTGCAGCCCTCAGGACTTAGAAGTCTTTAAATGGCTCTGAAAATGAAAGAAAAGAAGCAGAAAATGGAGAAATGGTCTGGATACTTGAACCTGCTTCTCAATGGGCTAACAGAGTTTGGGTTCAAGTACAGTGAGTACAATTCATGGATTCCTCTCTTATCGAAGAAAGTTCGAGGAAGAGACATCCTCCGGGCACCATTCCCCAACCCATGCTGAAAAGTAATTCTGGCCTGGATTCCCAGGCAGACTCCCCCACAACAGCATGATTCAGAGTGACTCAGTTAGGGAAAGGAAACATAGAACTGTGAAGCCGTTTTCATTAAAACACGTGAAAAATAATTACACTGAACTCTTCAGAGATCACTTTGTTTGAAAATATTTTGTGTGCTTGACAGTTTTGACTATTAAACTCTAGGAACTGACAATATTTGAGACCTCTGAAGAATTAAACTGAGTTAAGAAAGTCACAAACTGCTGACAAAAGGATTCAGTATTGGAACGTGGATTTAACATGTGATGCACATTTGATATTGGTGAGAGTTAGTGACTACGTTTGATAATATGAGTATATATTGGAAAGCCTTTTGTTCCCTAATGTGTCTGGTGCCTATAAAACTGGTCTGAGACATCTGGAAAGATTGGGTTTGAGAAATACAGATGGAATATAAGTGGTTCTACAATTAAATAATATGTTCAGTGATCGGGTAATCGCTATGTAGACTTGGAAGTTTCCCTGATGTATTGTTGAGCAAACTGCCTAAAGCACATTTTAAAATCTATTTCCTCAGTGTTTTCCATAACTCTGAAACTTATATGGCCCCTTTTTTTCCTTCCTTCTGGGAATACAAGCTTGGCAATATTATTTAGTTATTCTAATCAGGTAAGTTTTCTTGGCTCTTCATGTTAATCACATCAGACAAGATCACAGTGCAGCTTTTGCCTTGCAAAATGAAACAAAGAGTAACACTCTAGAACTGGAATGCATAACCCTTTCTTAAACCATCTCTACTGTACTTTCAATCCAATGTCAAAATTTATTAGCAAACAACCTGCCTCACCCAGACTTAGTGAGCTGCAATGCACCCTTTCCACAACTACTAAAGCAAGTAATTCAGAATTTAATTCAGCTAAATGAATTTTCAGTGCCCTTCAAGAATGAGGCCAGGGAAGGTGGATTTTCTGCTAATTCAGTAAGTGTAAACTGTGAGTGCTCTGGGGTAAGAATTTGTTGGACAGATGTTAAATGTCTTAAGACTGAATGAAGAGTGAAATAATTATGTTGTTAGGTTCTGTCAAGCAGAACAGAGCTGCAGAAGCTTTAACACAACTGATACTTCTTGCCCTAATGCTCTACTCCTTAAACGAAAAAGGCTACAAAGTGGACAACAGGTCTTAAGAGCGAGAAAAGAGTGAGTACCTTAAGTCATAATGCTGGTATTTTTTACAGGCAATAAAAGACATGAGAATATGAAACACATAGAAGTGGATTAAACAGAAAGGTGATGTGTGCATGACAGGCAAGCAAGTGCCAATGGTTTTGTTGCATAACACTACTCTTGGTGTTCTAAAAAAAGAAAGAAATCCTAAGAACAACCCTCACTGTTACTTTGAGCCCAATCCAAACCTGAACAAGAAAAAAGTAGCATGTACATGCAGGTACATGCCTGGGAAAATCCAAGAATATCACATAAAGCTGATGTGCGTGTGTGTGTACAGCTTTTATGACAAAAGCATTGTTCACCTCACATTTCAAAACAAAACCCAGCAAGTGAACACAACTTCCTTAACAGCTAATATAATCTGTTGGCAAAATGACACAAACTTAGAGGTGTACTTAATACATTACTGAAAGTGAAAAAAAACAAGCAGTAAAGCATCTTCACTACTGTCTAACAGAATACAGTTTATGGGAGGATGCTCCAACAGGTAACAACTGCAAACACAGTATCAGAATGGATACAGAAGTTAGACAAAGACACAAGATATTGTCCATAGCAAATACTTTTTTCTAAAGTTTTGTTTCGGGAACATAGATACCGCCCAAAGGCTGAACTGTTGTTTGGAGGAAGTACCCCTTCAAAAAAATAAACCTAAGTTCCTGTGCAGACTTAGGTTTGACAGCCAAAAGGATGTGGCACCATTTTTCACCTTCTCAGAAGGGTGACCAACCTGGCCTCCATTATGACAATGTGATCCACTTAGTGTATGAGGGAAAGACTGTGGATGTTGTCTATCTGGACTTCTGAAAAGCATCTGACACTGTCTCCCACAGCAGTGTCCTACAGAAACTGGCTGCTCATGGCTTGGACAGGTGCACTCCTCACTGGGTAAAAACCTGTCTGAATGGCCAGGCCCAGAGAGGGGGGATGAAAGCAGTTACATTCAGTTGGCAGCTGGTCACTAGTGGTGACCCCAGGGCCAATTCTTTATCTAGTATCTTTACCAATGATCTGTATGGGGGGGATTGAGTGCACCCTCGGTCAGTTCACAGATGACAGCAAATTGGGCAGGAGTGTTGATCTGCTGCAGGGTAGGAAGGCTCTGCAGAGGGATCTGGACAGCTTGGATTGATGGGCTGAGACCAACGGCATGAGGTTCAACAAGGCCAAATTCCAGGTCCTGCACTTGGGTCAACAAACCTCTGCAGAACTATAGGCTGGGGACAGAATGGCTGGAAAGCTGCTCAGTAGAAAAGGACCTGGGGATGCTGGTTGATGAGGCAGAGTGTGCCCAGGTGGCCGAGAAGGCCAATGGCATCCTGGCCTGTACCAGCAATAGTGTGGCCAGCAGGACCAGGGCAGTGATTGTGCCCCTGTACTTGGCACTGGTGAGGCCACACCTCGAATCCTGTGTCCAGTTCTGGACCCCTCACCACAAGAAGGACATTGAGGTGCTGGAGCAAGTCCAGAGAAGGGCAGTGGAGCTGGTGAAGGGTCTAGAGCACAAGTCTGATGAGGAGCAGGTGAAGGAGCTGGGGGTGTTTACTCTCAGTGAGGCTCAGGGGGGGACCATATTACTCTCCACACCTACCAGAAAGGAGGTTGCAGTGAAGTGGGGGTCGGTCTCTTCTGCCAAGTCTCAAGTGAAAGGACAAAAGGAAACGGCCTGAAGTTGCACCAGGGGCTGTTCACATTAAATATTAGAAAAATTTGTTCCACTGAAAGGGTGGTCAGGCCTTGGAATAAAGTGACCAGGTCAGTGGTGGAATCACAGTCTCTGGAAGCGTTCAAGAGGAGTCTGGATGTGGCACTTGGAAATATGGTTTAGGAGTGATTATGGCAGTGCTAGGTTGACACTTGGACTAGATCATCTTGAAGGCTTCTTCTAACCTTGATGATTCTGTGATTCTGTACACAGAAGTTTAATATATCTTCTCTCACCCTGGCTACTTATCCAGTGTTAGACAAGTTGCAGGGCACAGCAATTGCCTGAAAGCTTAAAAATACTTTTTAATGGAAATACTTATCACTTCATGAGAAGGAAAAAGGGGTTTTGCATTTCAGATGCACCTGTCTTTAAAGAAGCCTTCTCCAAGGTCAGAACTCACACAAAGAAAAAGGTTGTTTGGTCCAAATGATACCAAATGTCACTAAATGTTTTCTATAGGTTCTTTCAGAAATCCAGCAGGAACAGTAGTATTACTCCACAATTACGTGCTTATGGAAGCACATAATTCCAACTACCCCACTCCCAAACAGAATTTGACAACAGCCTTGCTACCTAAATTTTCTTCTCTCTTGTTAGTGAGCATTTTCAATGGAAACATGTCCTGCTCTGAAGTTCAAATGCAGCTTCCCTACCTTATTGCATATGCACCATATCAAGTCCGAAATAGTTAAAAACTTGTGCACCTAAATCAACTTACAGCTTCCATCCCACACAAATACCTTAATGTTCTATACAGCTAGGAGGAGGTCTGGTCTTTTACTTAGCAGACTTTTTATTCTTCCATCGCCTTTCCTTAGCCACTTCCCAATTATCTGTAGATCATTTAAATATTTCTTCATATATATATATAAATGACAAGGGCCAGCTTGCTTCATGAAAGAAAATTCTTAATGTAGGTAGCTTTCAATCTATCCTTTAACTTTAACCTCAACTCCTTGGAGGAGCTCTAGTGCATAAGAATCAGACAGCTTACTGGTTTTGCACTTGATGGTGCAAAAGATTCCTGTACCTTCTCCTGTAGATCTCCATGTGCATGCAGGGAAATCTCCATTCCCTATCAAGGAGTTAGCAAGCCTAAGCAGAATGCTATTTAAAGGGCCAAAAATAAAAACTGAGGTCTTGCACCCTTTCAAACCTGCAAAAATTATGTCATGCTCCTTTTCCCTTCCCTAGAAAGCACATTTTGTCCTCATATAAAATGCAAGCCCCCACACCAAAGGGAATTCTGAGCAAAGGTTGAGGAAACTATGTATAGAATTGATAGCTTGCTAACTTTTTCCATTTGAGTTTTCTCTCTCATATCCTTATGCATCCCAATCAACTTTTGTATTTTAAAACAATTAAGTCTTTAAGCTTAAACCCACACTAAATTATGCAAAACCAGAAAACTTGTGTTCTCCTTTCTCAGCAGCATATGCACTCTTCTCCAGCTTTTTACTACTTATTGTTTCAATGCTTTGGAAGAAAAGGGTGAAAAAAAGTAAAATGGACCACTTCTTCCATGCCAGACTATCCTACACTAAATAAAGAATGTAGAGAGGTAAAATTCTGATCCAAGTCAAAGAAAGTTCACAACATATACAGTAATGTCAAGAAGCCAGCTCTGATCAGTTTATCATTTGTATGACACCTAGCAACAAGACTGCATGAGTTTTGCAGAGTTGCAGCAGATAATCTGAGGTCCACACATTTCTATTCACAAGACTGCGATGACAAGCTTTAAACCTAAGCTTCTGTTTTTAAAGTACAGCTGTGTCCAGCACTTTGGTTGTTTAGTAAAACAAAAAACAATATTTAAATCTTTCTTGTAATGAGGTGACACTAACAAATTGAGTATTTTTTTTTTCTGCCCTCCCCCCCGCCCCTTTTTTTCACCTTTTTCTTCTGTTACGTGCTGTATGTACTGTTTAACATCTGCACACTTCAGCAGCAATGGGCAGTTAGGGTATTCCGAGTCTAGCACAACTTGATCAAGTGGCTGGAACTTTCCCTGCTGCTGAAAATACATCAAAAGGATTACAAAAGCATTACTAAAATGTTAAGACACATATATACACACTACACATATATATATAAATATATATGCATGCAATGGCCATGGTTTTAAAAAAAAGGATTTAAAGAACATCGTATTTTGAATGGTAACACATGACACATTGCGAAACTGATTACAAAGCAAGCTATAAATATTTATTTCAGACCAGTAAATACCTGCAAAATGCTGAACTCTTCAAACACTGCACTTAAAAGGCCAAATTTAGAACAACATGGGGAGAAACTAATGTGAAGTACAGCAGGATTTTTTGGAAGATGACATAAGACACAGTAGTCAGTGTGTGCCAAGAGTGTTTTAGACCAAAACCTGTTGGATTAAACCCAGTGTCATAGCTTCCATTCACATTTTGCTTTTCCTTCGACAAAGATAAATCTCAAAGGAGCACGGCAGCTTCTGGAACACAGTGCTAACCTTTCACCTCTGCAAAGTCAATTCCAGTTTCGCCAGAGTAGGGATATAAAGTGATTTTGGCACAACTTAAATAGCTCCACACATGACAGAACCATCTAACAAATTTTGCCATTGCCAAACAATGCATAATCATTCAGCATGGTTTGGCACAACTGGCAACCTTCCCTTTGGAAAGATCCCTTAGCGCATCAGTACAAAGACTCTGTGAGCTTCTCATGCTTAAGAGAGTGCGTGGTCTCTGGAGCCAAGGCTGAACTCATTATATTGATCTGCATGAAAAAGCCCACTTGGGGTATACTGCTTTCATTATTAATTAATTCTCTTGCTAGACAGTCAGAGGCTTAATAAAAGCAACCATCTATTGTTAAAAATCACAATAAAAGCAAGAAAAAAATCCCAAATACACAAAAAGCAAAACCAGAAAGTATTTAGAGTGTTTTTTCTCCTTAAAAAGGAAAAGGCACAATAACAGTGGCAAAAAGAAGTTAGGAGACACAAAAATAAAACTGCAATAAGCTCTTTCTTATAGATAACTTATCCTGCTTGTGTCCCAAAGCAAGGCAGCTGCATTTACATCATGCATGGGCACAGAGCCTAAGCCAAGCAAGGTGCTGTATAGGAGATGGCTCTGCTCAGAGACATACTAAGCAATCCTGCATCACACTATCAAAGGACAGTGCAAAGGATGATCCTAAGATATCCAGTGATATCCATTAGTTCAAGCTAGAAGTGATTGTGCTGCATTCAAGCGAACCTTACAACAAGACTTCCCTTTACTTAGAATACACTAACTTAAGCAAGGTGCTGCAGGAACGCATTTGCCCTTTTTTAGGACCTAGAACACCACTGTGCATTTTTCTGGCATCATGCCTCACCTAGAAACCGGAAAACAATGTACTGAAAAAGTGAAGGGCAGCACAGGACTCTTCCTATGCACAGAAACAGCAGCAGGAGTTGTCCTTTACTCAGGCACCCCTCCACATAAAGAGAGGAGATTTACTGCTTCCCTAATTTAAGTTTGATATAAAGCTTTCAAAGGTATGATGAATTCAAACAGTACCCAGGGAACAAGCTGAACTACTCCTTGTGGAATGACCTCTTCTGGTGGACCACCTTGACCACAGAAACATAGAATACATCTATATCACACCCTATATCTTAAACAATTAAAAATGATTACAGAACAATAAGTTACTATTACAAAGGTGTAGGAAGACTTTATATCTTCACCATAAAAATTGTTCTCCTGCATTCTCCACTTGCAATCTAAAGCAGAAAATAGCAAGCAACCTTGTAGAAATTCTTTTAGAGCAAAAACCCTTAGGCTGCATAAAGTGAAACTATTGTCTCCACAAGACAAAACAAATAAAAAAAAAAAAATCAACATCTCCATTTCATTTTGTGCCCTTTTTTTCACATGCTGTTTATAAAAATAAATCAGTAAATTTGCCTATGACTTTTGACTTATTTCAGAAATTTAAGTGAGGTTTTGCTACACCCACCATAAAGCAATGAAGCCATTTATTAATTACCCAGCTTTTGGATACTCGATCATCCCATTGCTCTTCTATGATACAGCACCTCTACAAATACTGTTTCTAAAAAGGCAATGTTTCCTTTTAAGTTCAAACTGCCACAGAAATGTTCCTCTTTCCCGCTCCATAGCATCCAAATTTTTCTTTCTTTTTCCCTTTTTCTCAAAATAACCAGTCTACTGATGTCTCAGAAAGGGCACTAGTTTGTTTTGATCTGATGACATGTCAGCATTTTACATTCAATAGTTCTGGGACAGGCTCTCACAAAAAGACAAAAGAGATTCTCTTATTCTCTTGAAAAAGGAGGTGATTAGTGCTTGTTGAGATTGAAAGCTGACTCTTGTAACATAATTTAGCGACGAAAAACTTGATGCAAATAAAAATACTTCTAGGTATTAAGATAACTCTGCTTTAAATGCAAATCAAATTTCCATTATTATGGAAGCCACTCTTTGTAAAATTAACATAACTTCTCCAGAACTGAAGTCAGAAATAATGTTTTCTCCTGAGAATTAGAGAGAAAAAAAGTAAAGCAGGCTTACCTCCTTGTCTGCCTTTATGAGGTAGTAAAGTATCAGAAATAAGGGGTCCATTGGTGTAACAAACAGCAGGCGCCCATCTAGGTGACAGAAATACAAAAATAAGCTTACACAATATACTGACTTTTTTGAGGGTTTAGGATGCTTTTTAGGAGTGTGAAGAGCCCATTATTTTTTTTTTTTAGGAAGTATCCCATATTTTAATAAAACAAACAGGAGAATTGTATCTGTAATTTTACATTAAAAATACGGAGATAACTCAATTCTCTACCCTGCCAAACCAAAGCAAAAGCTCCACTTCAGGACTTCTGGCTTCATGTACTCTGAGTTTTCCCTTTTTTCTGGACTGTATTAAAACCAGCAAAATTGGAGCTGCCCTCTATTGGCAGATTTGGGGGCAACAGAGATTTGGTTTGGGATACCGGAGAGATTCAGCAATACTCCACCTCCAACACTGGGCAAGGCAACACTGTGCTGGTGGAAGAGACAGGCAGGACAAGAAAGAATTTCAAGAGCTAGTTACCTTAGAGCTGCCTCTCATCAGTAAAGGCAGCATCTGATGCAGACTCCTAATGGAACACCCAGATGAGAAAATATGGCTCAGTGTGTTGCATTCAAGGTTACACACAAAAAAAGAACGTGGTCTCCCATTGAAACAGACACCTCTGCCCATCTGGAGTTCATTGCAGGACAATGGCTTAGTCAGGCTTTTTGTATAATTGCAAATAATTGGAAACAATGTAACATCAAGGAAATTCACTAATGAGACCAAATAATTGATGACAATTTGACAGTAATTAGCAAACCAAAAGCAAATAAATGTAATCTTTTTGTTTCAAGTCACATGACTAAGATCATTAGAGAAAAGGAAATGCTATTATGATGGCCCTAAAACTAACAAAAGATCATGTTGGAAGAATGTGGTTTGGGCAAAGCTGATATCCAACCTAACGTGTATTACTAACATGATGCTCCATGTGAGGCAAAGCAAGCATCAAAACTACTTACAAACATGAAAGCTTTGATATTGAAACCGGAAGGAAAAAACACCCACTGCCACTTTCTCAAAGCTTCTACTCAACTGCTTTCCACTGAACCTCCAGGAAGAGTTACTTTTCTTTGTTCTAAAGATTCAGACTCACTAGAGGTGTATAAAGACCTCTGCCCTTCTCTGCAGATAACCAGGTAATTTGTTTAAACTGCAAACACACAGCATTTTGTGCTGTTCTTCTGACCGTTTCAGAGATACAGCAGCCATAACATTCAGGAAACATTTTTCCACTGTATTTAAAAAAAAAACTTGAGGGCATGATTCCTTAAGGCAATCCAAGTTCCTGTTTTCCAAGGGCCAAAATAAAGGTTAGAAAGGGAGAGAGAGAATACAATGTGGACATGACTGGGAGAAGGGAGCAGACCCAGTCTGTTGGCTCATCCCCAAGACGGAACAAGGAAAAGCTCAGAGACATACTGCTTGCATTGCTTTATGTGCCTGCAGAGGATGTTTAAAAGTTAGCACACACTTTGGGACATTACCATTAAAGAAGGCATATGTCTGGAAGGGCTGCTTTTATTTATTACTATAAATGGACTTTTCTCTAATGAAAAGGAATAAAATAAATATACCTTAATCTCCCGAATTAATACTTATGGACATGCTGGTCTGTGGACATGGTGGCAGAGAAACACTGCTACAATAACATCCTTACTGAAAAGGCATTGTGAAAGCCGTCACAAGCAGTTACACAAGTTTCCTCCTCATTTTCAGAACAGCGAGTAGGATCACAGAATGTCCAAGATGGTACAGACCAGCTCACTTCAGAGAGAACACTGAAATGGCAGCTTCAGACAGCAGGCCTCTCCTGAGAGCCCAGCACTCAGGCTGGGGACTAAAGACATAATTAAAAGAATGCAAGACCATACATTCCAGTGCTTGGAGCTCTAACACACCACTTTGCTCAGCTAGCTAAGGCGTTCTAGCCCTTTTTTTTCTTTCCCATAGGATAATACTTATTAACTTACACAGAGGACTTGCTGGTGTGATTGACAAGGAAAGCTAAGTATTTTATGGCACTTCAGTTTAAATACAATTGAATTACTTACCCCTCCTTTCCCCTTCAAAAAATGACAAATGAACATCTGCCTAATTGAGGCTGCCAAAGGCAACCTTTTAAAGAGAATTGACAAAGCCCCAAGCCCTGGTTAAATCCATATGGCAAATGAGTCTATCAGAAGGTGGGGATATGATGCAGCATGCCTCAAACAACAAGGAAAAACACCTGTAAATTTACTAGAAGAGAGAGGGAAGGTCTGTGTACAAACATTAGTTAAAGATGGGGGAAAGATTCATTATCCAACTCACCTTGTTGAACAGTCTGACCTATAAACCAGGACCGATGTTCCTCATGAAAAGCTTTTACTTCAAACAGCTGCTGTGCACCACTGCTGAATAAGTAAAGGGTTGCTTCCCCTGTTGAAAAGAAATCTGGTTTGTGTTTGTAAGCTTTCACAAAAATCAAAAGAATACCCAATATGTTTGAAGAATGTGCCTTATATACATACAGACACACAAACATACACACTTTCTACATAAACTCACTACAAAGAGAGCTCAGACAAAAAACACTATTATATACAGATGTTCATTTACCAGCTCTATAAACGAAACTGAATTTGAATCAATAAATAAGATGTGTGAATAGTTCATCTTACAACACAAAGCCTTTGATCCAAACCCAAATCAAAATCACTCAAGAAATCAGCTTTTTTTCTGTAGTGAAGGGGGAAGGTGGAAAACAAGAGAATTCCCTCTCCTTCCATCACATTTGTCTTGAAGATCAGACTCTGGGTTAGGGGAACAAAAGTTTCAAACCTTTCATGGACAATTTGAAATACTTTTTCTTTGTGCACCAAAATGGATTGTGATGACTCAGTATGGGTAGATGCATAAAGTAAACAAGGAAGCTAGAAGAAGTTGGTTTGAAGTGCCCATCTGAACCTTAAAAGTTTGGAAAAGACAAGGTTTATTTTAGGTCACCCCATAGCACAGCTCTACCATTTCACATTAGTTTTGGGTTACAATGAAAGGGTGACAAACACATTGCAAACAGGACTGGCATTTTCCATATCTAAAATGGGAAGTTGCCACATCTACAGAAGGGGCCACTGAAATGTGGTCTGCTGAGTCTGTTGGCTGGTCTGCTTCTGTCTTGGTTATCAATCTATCTTCAAGAAACAAGAGCAACTACAGCACGGCTGTCCTGCTCACAACACATAAATTGCAAAGCTGCACTGGCTTGCAGATCATGGGCTGGCTCAGAGAAGTCTCAGTGTAAGCCCTGAAAGCTGACATCAGCACTGCTCTTCTCAGTCTGCAGACACCCCCAGGTGTGGAGGGAGGTCAGCTAAAATGGGCAGACACATGAATTCCCAAAAATCACTGATAATGCATTTTTTCTGCCTTTATCCAAAAGGCTGGCCAGATGTTTAACCTCACTTAAGGATATAATTTCAGTTCTCTGATAATTTTTCTTTTGGGTAGGGGAGGAAAGGAGCAACGAGTAGTCGTAAGGGGGAACAGAGGTTTCAATCATTACCATGTGCACCCTCAACAAGGGTCTACACCACAGTTTGATCAGCACCACATCAAAATACTCACAGAAGTGCTGACTGAACAACTTAAGACTCCTACAAGTGAGTGTGCTAGCCAAATCCAGTGGTGAGCTACAAAATCTTAGGAAAGGGACCCTTCTTATTACCTAAGTACAGCTTCTCAATTTATGTCATTATGCTAAAAGGACAGTCACCACAGTACTGTTAGACAGAAATTCCAGGGGATGGAGAGAGAACCTGGGCAGCTTTGCTCACAACTTCTCCAACGTTTCTTGTGGTACTTCTGAATTGCAGTCTGATTCTACTTTATAGTCTTTGTAAGGGATAGAAATTTGTCCTTTTTACCTGTCTATATAAAGGACGAAGCATGTTTTTATTTAATAACGTGGTTAGCATGAATTCTATAGTGCTCTGAGCCCTTCAGTGCCTATCTATACAATATCTGGCATCAACAATTCATCTGTTAGACCCAAAGGTAAGGAAAATACATTAATAGTGTGGTCTCAGTTCTTCCATTTTCAGACTTTGTATTTGTAACAGGCAACATAACTGAAAGTTTATGCAGGCCTATAAATAAGGTCCTGTAAATGCTAAAGGAACACACCCAAGCAATCATTGCACTTTAGGTTTTCCCCAGAAAACTTTCCCAAGATCTCTGATTCTACAAGGTAAACAGATCTCTTTTCACACAGAGGAAAAACAAATTAACATCTGTGCTTTTAAAAACATAACAAACTACAAAGTCAATATGCTACAGCAAGAAATAATAACACAGGTGGAAAATAGATGTGGCTTTATATTCCCACTGTAAATCTGAGCAATCAAGAAATAGGTAACAGGATGAAGAAGTGATTTTACCTTCTGTATTATTATTTTGGACAATTTTCCTCTTTCAAGAACAAGTACGGTTCCTATATTGTCACACTAAAATGTATCTGAAGACTTCAGTTACACATATATATGTAAATACATAGAAATACAAGCAGTCAATTTCAGACCAACACCATAAAACTTAAATCTACAGAAAATAAACGAGCTTAAGCAAAGATAAAAAACCAGCATGAAACATCTTGCAAGCACAAACATTTTTCAAACAGAATGTTAACCCTAACAAAGGCTTACTGCAAGTTTCTGTTGCAGTATCTTATACTCCAATTATTAATTGATCATAGAATAAAAATCCTTGGCAAAAAGAACGATCTGACTAGAAGAAAGTAACCACGGGATGGTGGTGTCATTTTATTGCCTGCATTTGCTGGTCTTTCCAATGTATTTTGAATTCAAAGTGCCTCGTCCTCTATTAAGGAGAAAAGAGACACCATGATCTGGGCCAGGAAAAGAAAATTAAGACTTAAAAATGAGAAGACCCAAAAAGCTTGGTAAGTACAACTGAATCACTTCTTCTAACTCTATTTATTTTAAAGCATAAAATGAATGCTAAGAAGACTAAATTTGGATTAAAAAAAAAAAGCCTGGACTCAACACCCAACACTGTAAGCTCCCCAAAACTAATGCACTTAAAAACAGAACTCAAATTACACCCCTTTTTTTGTGCTGCCAATATTCCTGATGAATAAACAGTTCGACCAATTAAAATTATAAAAGAAATCCTAAATGTTTGCACAGCATTAACTATCTGGCATAAAGAGCAGTATCTTTGGCACTTAAAACTTGTATCTATCATCATTATTTCAGCTTTGCGAAATATGAATCTTTTGGTGGTGGAGAGTATCAACCAGAATTTTAACAGGCTCATGTCACAATTCCAGAACTTGCCTGTGCTTGGATTGCGCAGTTTTGTAAACAAGGGTTCGCTGTCAGGTGTCTTAGGGGGGTCAATAGCAGCCTCTGTAAGGGGAGAGGAAAAAGTTATGAACTATTAAGTTGTGAAGTATTTCACATCTGCTTCTCCAAGACATTCAGAATTAATCGGATTGACACTTTTTGAAAACACACACACACATCTGCCTAAAAGTTATATGCCTCAACCCAATTCATCCTACCTGATCAAGGCACTTAAATTATGATTCCAGACTTCCTGGCACTCTCTATCTGTCACAGGAAAGATATGCACCTGGGGATGATTTAGATTTTGAAAACCACTTCCCCGTAGAGAGCCTTCAGGCAAGAGAGCTCCTAAATTTGACATCCCAGTTAAGTAAGATGAACTGATATGCTGCCCTGATTAGTCACAAAGACAATGAGAATGTTTTGGTTAGTTAGGCCAAGCACAATCTGGACATTAAAAAAGTGCAATCGGTAAAATAAACTTGGGAAGAAACTGTGATCCTTTAAAGCTTTCAGGAAGTCAGATTATGCAGGAATTAGCTTATTCTAGTTGTTACATCTGTGAAAAACATGCACACTTATTTATCTGTTATGTACAAACTTGAAAAATAAAGACTGCATTTAATTCCCCCCACAAGTAAAAGATGCTGAGAGAATACAGCACCTCTGGCTTAAGCCCCTTACAGTTATTCTCTTTTCTGTATCTTTGAACAAACAGAAGACAAAAAGCAGAGCCACAAAAGTATAATTTTTTCTGTGAAACTGAAAAAAGAAGGAAACAGCTACCACAAGGACGCTGACTCAAGTACAAAAAAACACATCTATAAGTAGTTAATTATATTCTATCCAAGTCCTCTTTGTAGGGAATGTCTAACTTATATTTATGAAAACAACTTCCCACATCTCAGTAAAGAGCACCATGACAGCATCATCCTTCTTAGCCTGCACACTGCCAGTTCAGTCCCAATTCCTTTCATACAGGCATTCATCAGAGCAAGGAAAATTACTAAAACATTTCACATATATAACCAGTATCCAGACCCCAGAAAATGGACTGACAGGGATCAGGCTGATGTTTGCGTTATAGTGCTGCCGAGGAAAGCAGACAGGAGCAATAGCAGCAGACCGCATGACTATTCAAAGGAACAGAAGTGCCACACTGTCCTTCCCCTTTCAGTAGCATCCAGCAGGTTTGTGAAGAGGGAGCTGGCAGAGCTCTTTGGCAAACAGGGAAGTAGGAACAACCGAAAGTAGCTGTCCTCCACCCTGGCTGAAAGCCCCAACATACCTGAAAAGGACAAGTGGACTTCTCACACTTGGCTGCTCATTGACACCTCAGGGGCAAAAAAAAAAAACCCAAATAACTCTCAACCTTCATATTCACTCCTTGTTATTCAGTTGTGTCACCAACAGAAGTTGCCCAGATAAAGACATAAGCAGGACACAAAAACCAAATGTATTTAGTGATAAAAGTGCTGGAGAGTAATAGTTCTCAGAGTGGTTCAGAGGATTTAGAGTAATTTTCTTCCCTTCAAAATTTAAATGAGTCTTCAGGTGGCCTGAAAAACTGCTTCAAAAAGTTTCAGTAAAAGTTGAGGGCTTTTAATGGAAAAAGTCCGTATTTGCTAACCAGACTTGCTTCATATGCTGATACATAAACACATGGTTGTCAAGCTACATTTGCCCTGGCAAAGGCGACCTTCCAATTTCTAGAGCTGTGTATATTTCAATTCTTGACCACAGTTTAACATTAGTGTATTTTTTGTTACTTTTTAAAACAGTGAAGTGATTAATGATAGTGAAAGAAACATGCTGCATGTGTTTACTTTGATGTGTTTCACATGAACATGTTAAAATATACACAGTAAATGTGAGTTTCAAAATTTAAAACAAAAAGCAAAACAAAAAAAAAACCCAAAGGAACTTTCAGCGCTCACTTGCTCTGCTTTCTTCATGCATAGATTGATGAACACTGGGAATGAGTCCAGCTGAGCCTGAAGTTGCATCTTGTGAACAATTAAGTCGACAATCCTTCCTAATTTGCTGTTTTTAATGACATTCGCATCTTTACTAGGTTGAGATGTTCTCTTCCTGAACACTGAATTCATCCATCTCTGCTAAGCCTGGGAGACTCCTACAGGTAGGGGAGCACTCAGTGTAACAAACCCTAGGATACATTGTCCCTTCTATTCCTCATCAATCCTCTACCTTCCCAACCCAGATAACCACCCTCCATCATCCAGGTCTGCCCCATGCTATCCCCCAGGCTCAGCACCCTCTGCTCTGCCCCTCTGGCCCTGCCAGGAGCTCTTCCCCACGTGAAGAGCACTGCCCATGGAGTTCTTTGGTGCTTCTCAGGCTCCAAGGGGGTCACCACTGCATGAGGACAGCAGGGATCAAACCCTAACAAACAGTCTGAGTTGCAGGCTTCTGTCCCAGTATCTCAAGCCGATGGGATCAGAGTTTATGTCACACTCTCCACACAGCTGCCATGGAAAACAGTTTGCCTGAAGGGACATGCACACACACAAGAAGAAGGGAAGGACTGGGCAAAGGCAAAAATGGTTGCTTTGAGTTTCTTTAACATTCAATTTCCTCAAAATGTAGGCAATATTCCACTCCATTTCCAGGGGCATCTGAAGAATATTTTTGTTATAGATTGGCTTTACTATATGTCAAGTTGGCAGACAAAAAAAAGAGGCAGCTGGGAGAATGCCTGCTTGGAAAACTGGATGCAATATTAACATGGCCTTAAGGGCAAAGAAGGCCCTATTTATCTGAATTTAAATACTTCATGGCTAGGAAAATGCTGAGCAAGGGATTTTTGATGTTAGGTGTCCAAACCTAACTTATTTGTGCTCTGGACTTTATCCAGGAAAGGTAACTGGATTTCTTTAATGCCATTACATTTATCAGTCCTTGTATTTCAGCAAGGATCTCTCACAGCTAAGTAAACACAGACTTCTTTAAAAGCAGTACTGTAGCCATTTTCTAGCAAAACTGAGAGTTAAACTAGGTTGGGAATTTTTTTTCAATTTTAAAATTCACATCCAGATAAGAAATCACCCTACAGAAAACAAACAAAAAAGTAACATTACAGGAAGTGCTGTTTTGTTAAATTCTAAAGGAAAACATCAGATGACTGCCACTATGGTTATTTTAACAGTTCCCATAGCTCAGCCCTGAGAAACTTGCTCATCTACAAGAATACTTAGGGAGAGAGGCAAGACCTTCCTGAAGAGTACACTCTCTACCAACAGTGACCCACAGTCAGGTCACCTTACTAACGTGTCATTACAGCATGATTTTCTCCTAGGACAACAGACTACAATGATATAAAAAACTGATAGAAGGGTACAGAGGGGCTAAATTAATCCTGTCTCAAGGAGGCCAGCAAGGAAGCCACTCTTTAAACTGCCTGGGAAGACAGAAGGCAGACACTTCCAGGAGGCAGCTGAACCCACCTAAAGCTTAATTCCACCTATTATCATCCCCTGCAAGTGTATGGCTCTGTCTCCTTGCTTACAGACACCTCTGGCACTGCAGTGCTATCCGGATGCAGCACCACCACAGCTACACCAGCGGAGGGAGTCCCGAGTTAAACACAGTCCAGGACAATTCCAACACTGGGCCAGTAACTATGTCCCCTTTGCTCAAGTTACTGTCTACTGTTTGTGCACTGTTAACCAGATCACACAAAGTCCACCTAAAAATGTGCACGATGTATCCAGCAGTTTGGAGTCTACAGACACATCCTCAGAATCCTGAAGCTGAGCAAAAGAGACTATGGAAGCTTAAATGAAGCTTTCCACTACAGAAAAGGAGAAAAGATTATTGTATTTCATGGAGGTCAGACATACAACCAGGCAAATTCTGTAAGATACATAAACAGAACAAATTGAAAATGAACCAGCTGTCAAAGGATTTCTGGCAATAATTTCTTCCACAATGGATAGATATGAGGCACTAATGAATTTGGTCACTGAAAGAAAAAGTGTTATCTGGTACAGGAACATAAATACATTGAAAAACAACGTAAAACTCCCACTAAGATCTGTGAAACTGTTATGGATGATGCAAAGTCTGTTCACCTTCTTTTTTTAAAAAAAATGCTTATAGAATACTATATATAACAGACTAATATCAAGTTATATGGAATTCCCATGCAAAAAGCTGCCAGCCAAGCAAGCAAAAAGGCTGTAAATATCTGTCAATTGCGTAAGAGGAAAAAACCCTCTGAGAGCACAAATTTCCCAACCACCACCACCCTGCAAAGAAAAAGGACTATTTAAGTCTGGAAATATAAAGTTAAGATTTCATTTAAAAACAGATATTAAACCATACGTCACCTACACAAGTCTTTTCCATTCCCTTCTTAACTTCTAACTGTGCACAAAAGGTGTGTCAGATGGAGACATTATGATGGAGCCCATTAAATAGACATTTTATGGAAGACTTTAAACTATGTAGCCTAAGGATATAGATAGGTTAGATCTAATAAACATTTTGTTTGTGTTCTTTTTAGAATCTCAACCCTGAAGAAAATGGCTTCAATTCAGTGCCCATGTCCTTTGTCGTGCAGTATGCCCTGAAAAAAGCCCAGTGAAAATTAATTAATAAATCCAGTACTTTGTATCACCCAAATTTTTTATAATTTTTGTATGTTACAAGGTAATTAACTGTAAGCATAATACATGAATTCAGGTATGCACAGACTGAGGATACAGTTTCATAAATGGCTTCAAAGGATCAAAGACCACAGGCTGATACAGATCTGGGTTCCTACAACAGGCCATAGAAAAGTGCAGTCCTGGGGTCCCCAACTCTGCTCCCTTTTTGTTTTGCATCTCTGCTGCTTTTTTCCACCAAAACTAGCAAGCTCACGTCCCCACAGCAAATCAGCTCAGTTCACTGATCCAGCTGAGAAATAACCAGCCACAATGAAGAAGTAGTTTTCAATCCTATCAGTAAGCTCAATGGAACAAGAGACAGAACCCACGGCAGGAGCAGATGGTATAGAATATATCCTACTCCGTATGTGACACAGGTGTCTTTGACCAGTGTAAACTAATTAGAGAACCAAATCATACGTGAATTTACAGAGTTGAGAAAGCAGGAGATAAGCCACAGGACTACATTGCTGCTTCCCTGGCTCACAATACTCAGGGAAGCATTGAACAGTACCTCTGCAAATAGCCGGTATTTTGCAGGTGCTTACATAGAGGGTAGGGGCTTGTACTTGCCCACACTTGATTTTTGGAAATATCTTAATTGTTATTCAGTTATGTAAACCTGATGTTACCTCACCACCTTACTCTTTCTTTGACTGTACATAGCACTCGCTTCAGTAAGGGGACTTTTTGCATGCCTATTGTAAGACATAGAATGATTATCAGTTTGGTTATCATGGCATTTATTATTTGGGGCCGTAAGGAAATAATGTTCAATGTGACATAATATAGAACATTCTACAGTAAAAGATAGTATCTAAAAATGGCACTGTTTTCTATCTTAACCACTGCTTCACAAAGAAATGCTACTAGACAGTTTGAATGGTCTTTTGCTCCAGGACACAGCTATGCAATACAGCTAAATTTTAAGACTTATGCCTGAAAGCATCTTTTGGCTTCCCCTTACGCTGGCACAGTTCACTTCTTATGTCAAAAAAAGAAACAAAAACATGTTCATGGACTCACTAGCAATGGACAGTACTAATTTATCCATTACTGAAGTCTAGATGCTTGGCAGAATGTGTACAGTTTCAGCTGAATAAAGGGGAGGTCAGTCTTGAGAAGTTCAAGAAGTGGTTATCACTCGAAAGGATAAAAACTACAGACTTCCCTTCTCAATATTTATAGGGTCACCACTGGTGCAGCTGTATTACTGGCTGAATCAGCCCTATTCCCATGTGCAGAGAGGCCTAAGTTGGCATAAGCTGGTCTCTTCCAAGCCAGATGGCAGAAAGCAGAAGTGGGAGATGGTGTTACACATTAAAACATCTCTTTTCAGTTATTTTATTTGCTATGCTTCCTTCTGGCTCCTAAGCTTGCCAGTTTTATCTGCTTTATTCACAGCAGAGCTCAGTATGCCTTTTAGGAGATGACATGTAAGAAACAGTGCAAATTACCTGCAGGCAAAAGGCTTTGTTCAGGAGATGCAAATGCCAGTTTAGGGGGAGGTTTAGTAAAATATGCCCACAGAATGCTAACTTCTAAACTAAGCATATCCACATTCAGCTTATTAAAAAGGTATATCAATATGTGCACATATTTTATATAGGCTTTCTGATATTTTGACTCAGCTGTTAAAACCAATACATATTTGTTTACCATAAACATTATTTCCAAGTTCTTTACCTAAATTATTCTGGAAAGTATTAATGTTCAAGTGTTCTGCCCAATTTTGACAATCATTACAATTTTTGATCCAAGTACCCTAACATCCCAGCAGTGTGATCTACTTCGTAGCAGATAAACTGAATTGTTTTTTAAACACTAAATGAAAGCATGTATCAAAGTGCAAGGATGGAAAAAAAAAATTAATGCAAAACCTACCTACTTCTGTTTTTAAAGCAAACTACTCTCATGAATTAAGTATTCCACAGCTTCTTTTGCTATGATGCTTTCTCTCACTACGACCCAAAATTTTCAAGTCAAATACTTCCTCGGTTACTGCATGGAGACAAAAGTTTCTTAGTCTCAATTGAAAGGATGGAGGATCAATTTAATATGTGCTGATGCCCCATGGTTTGGCATCACAGTCCATTTATTTCTGTCTCCATTTGACTTTCGGCATATATGAGATTTGTTCAAACAATTTGCCAAGTCTAATGTGAAACTGCTCCTTTTATTTTTGAATAAGTAATTCCTAAAAATAATAGGATTGTTAAATTTCCCTCCCCTGTTGCAACCCTTTCAGTTCTATTCATATGGCAGTTCCCATAAAACAATAAAAGAGCTAATCAATTTACTGTTGAAGAAAACAGCAGACTGAAAAAATGTGCTCAGTTAAACTTGTCTAGCTCAGAAAAATAAATGTTGAAAATAATTTTCAGCATGCAGCTAACCCCTACTTATTTTCCTAATACAGACAAAGACAGAATATATTAAATATATCAGTCTTAACTCTAGGTGTAGAGTGGAACACCACACTTAGAAAACTGCCTTCAGTTCCTGACCTCTTTGCTAAAACCAGTGAAGGATATAAATAGTTCCAGTTCTGACGTAACACCTATCCCTGAGGAATACTGAAAAAGAGACTGTCCTTCACACCAATCCTGTTAAGCAGCTAGTGTGATTCTGGTTAAGACTGGTTCGAAGCCATTATGTAAGAATGTTTATTTGTTATACAGAGCCCAGATCAGATCTATGTCATACACAGTGACTTTACCACAGTATTCAAGAGTTTTCCAAAGCCCTGACCTTAGATTTAGATAGCCCTAAAATTAGATGGGGTCTCAGCCGTATTTCTCAGTCTAGAAAATAACTTCTAGCTCTTATGATTTTCAGAGAACACATAAAAAATGGTAGCTCCATGGGCCCAGCTCAAAAGGCAAGTAGAAATTTCCTATATTCACACAAAAAAGTAGCAGGATTTTTTTTTTTTAAAGTACATGGATACTCAGTAAATACAGGCAGAATCTGCTCTACTAAAGCACATCATTAGGAACTTTGTAGCCATGAGAGAGCCACAGTTTAATCACCAGGAGCTACTACTTTTCTCTTGTACCTGTTCAGTAGCTAGACCAACAACAGAAAGCCTGTACAGGAATTTCTACATTCTCAAGGGTAAAGCAGAATTTGGATACATGGGTAATGTAACAGCCTTGATTACCCAAGTACCACTAGAAATGCAGAAAAGCACTGTCTGGAAACTCAGCCGTCCACCAATGAAGCCCGTTTGGGTCCTTCAGGACTCGTTAGCACTTTGGTGTCTCTGTACCATGATTCCTCCAGAACTCCAGATTCGGGAGGTCTTCTTAACCATCGACGTCAACTACTCTGCACAAAGCAAGCTCGGATCCAGATTTCCAGCCAAGCTAATAAAATCTCCTGGAACATGGAGCACAGCACAGAAACACCCAAGTGGGTCTACGCAGAGCCAGCTTGGTCCATCAGGACTTATTAGTTCAGACACTGCCTGAAAGCAGCTGCACAGCAAAGCTGGTTCTGGAAACAGCAGAGATGTGTTAACATGGCACAGCACTTGAACTAATAAACTGCTAGTTCTGAGCCGAGCCTGCCCCAGGCTAAATGTGGTGCCTGTATATCCACTGCACAGTTAATCTGCAACTGCAGAAATAGCCTGAAGAGTTGACTCTATTCCAAGCTCAGCATGCACAGCTCTACCACTACCAACATGCCCAAGTTTTCTTTCCTTTCACCTTCCTCCACAAGACCAATCCCTCCCTCTACCCTCTTCCTGTTTCTTCATTGTTTTCTCTCCTGGCCATTCACATCCATTTCTCAGTCTTTCACTACACATTCCCAATAAGGCCGCACAACGTAGATCAGCAGCTTCCAGCCTCTCTGGAGTGATTAACATGGTTAACCACTCTCTTCTCACCTAACCTTCTCAACCAGACCAGCACTTCCTAACTCCTCTCACACCACTTCTGGCTTTCCTCTTTGTTCTTCCCTTGGTGGTTCAATCCCTAACCAAGGAACCATTATGCTTTGTATAAAAACAAAACAAAAATATGATTTTATTTGCATGTCGAATTGTCCTGCCTTCATGGAAAAAAAGCAAGTATCAGCAGAAACGCTATCACAAGACATCTCAGCAGGCCAAGGGCAAGCTACCACTTCTAATGGTAAAATTTGCTATCTCACCTAGAAGTTGCTTAGCAGTCAGCTCAGATATGACTGTCTGAGACTCTCCTTTTCCCTTCCTACTTGGACTTCCCTTTGTGCGATTCTCCCATGCCAAACAGCCCAAGTCTCTTGGTGCGGCAGAAGGGTTGGCGAAGGCAAGGACTGTCACCAGCCTGCTGATAACAACAGTGGACAAGGAAAGAATGCCATAGGAAAGATTGAAGGCAGGCAAATACTGACTGAAATGGAGCACAGGAAGACTGGCCTGCTGATGGAATATCAGCTCTGTCTCTCAGCTCAGTCAACTCTGCTTCCCCTCCCCACCTTCACCCACCTCTACAAACCATGCAAATTAACTGCTGAGCATATGGTTTGTACCTATGTCTGTGATTTGTAGGCATGAGAGGGTCACTAATTATCAAATTTTTACAGTACTGGAAACATGACAGAATTAATCACTTGCTACAGAAAGTGACAGTCTGTCCCTCTAAAAACAGTTCACAGCATTGGTAAAAAAACCCCACTCTGACTGCATTATTCCTCTAGCCAGAATCATGACTTCAGCAGAGAACATGGGCAGCTCTACCTGACAGAAGAGATTCCTTGTTTCTGAGCTGTTTCCAGAACACTGAAACCAATATAAAAACTACTAAATCAGAAATAGAACTGAAATTTATCTCCTCAGTCATCACACATGCTCTGAATGGCAGAGCAGCAATTTATTGTCCATGCAATATAACAGCAAATAGGTGTGTACTGAAAAAAAAAGTAGTAATTTCATAACCTTCAATACTAAAGCAGACAGCATACTCTGCTCACTTTCTATGGCAATTAGGAAATGAAATCTGCGTGCTTTCTAGCTGCCATGTTTGGTATCACTCTGATGTTGTCAGTCACTGAAAGCCAAGTAAGAAAGGATCTCACCTTTGCTTTACAAGTATTTTTCACAGCTAAGTGTTTCTACATGTCACATCAGCAGTAAAACCACAGTCAAACGGATTCTCAGCACACAGTAACTAAGGAATCAGAGCAACACATGCACCATCACTCAGACCTCCAGCTGTATCTTTGCCTTGTTCTAGGAAGCTACAGTAGAACTTCTAAGTCTGAATGACTGACAAATCCTGACACTTAAGATGGCAAGCTTCAGTTCCCATTGTTTTACTTCTATACTCCTTACAGACCTCATTCTTTTTTAGACTAAGATATCTAGTCTTCTTGCAGAACTAGTCACAATCAAAGCAAGATAAATGACATACATCCAAGTGGAGATGCTATTAGGTTGGGCAGGATGGTGTATGTTATGAACCTTTCAAGGTGTTCTGGGAGACAGGCTACCCAGGTGACTAGTTCAAACTAACTTAAGCACTTGAAACCAAGACCTTAGAAAACGCCTTTACTTCAAGAAAAGTCTTGGAGCTTCTTGCTTAGAATGAAACCACACCTTGCCTCTTCTTCCTGCTATGCACAGGATAATGGCCACAGATACAAGAACATAAACAGGCTGCATACAATCAGAAGGTGCTGGTAGACTCAGTAACAAATGGCATTCAACTCACATCCAGAAACAGATCCTGTACTTATTTGCACCAGTTGTTTTTATGTATGTATGTAGCACAATGCCATACAGGTATGATGAAGATACAGATTGTCATATGAATAGAATTTTACCATCAAAGGGCATTTTTGTTCTAAATCCAACTGCAGCCATCTTTATTCCTGAAAGTAATCAGGTCTTCCTACTACACATTCTGCTAAACAGTGAATGAAAAATTTCTGAGATTCATGCAACAAAGCAGTTAAGAAATACAAAAGTCTGAAAAGTGATAACATTAACCTAAACTCTTTTCTGAAAATGCTAAAACCAAACTAAAATCATTAAATGTTTCATTTCAGCAGTCTCATTCATATGGCTGGCTAGTCTCATCAGCTGTGGAGTTCTGAATTTATCAGCCACAGACTTTTTTTAAAATCACCATGTGCTTTGAAGTTCAACTAAGGCTTAATAAACTTTCTTACAGGTCTGGAGTACTATATAAATTTTGTCAGAGCTGTGCTGGCATAATTGGTAATACAAACTGTCTGGCTTCATGAAAGTTACAAGCTCTGGCTCCAATCCTGCAAACACTTACTGAAGAATTTAACTTACTGCACAGAACTGACTACTCATGCATAAGCTAAGCATATTTGTAAATATTTGCACAGTATGGACATCTGTTGGCATAACCAGTCATCTGATACAAGATTCAGCTTTAAATCCTAGTCTGCATAGAGTCAGTATTAAAAAAGGAATTCCTCACTTTATTAATTCCTTTCTTAGGCACCAAGCATGTCACATACCAAAGGGTGGAACCAAAAACAAGAGGAAGAGAGGAATCAGTGAAATCATGACAACTGGTTCTGTTTCTCATATAACTAGAGAAGCCTGGTTTCTTATGGGTGTATGTCTCAAGACTGAGCTCCTGCCTTCAACCTTTGCTGAACGAAGCTCTTGCTATACCTTTCCTTCAGTGATGCCATTTACAGCATTTCTCACATCATCACAGGCAAAGCTCATAAAATTACTCCAAAGAACTCCTCCTTTTTATCACGTTTGGTTATTAACACTTTTAAATTATGGGTGGGGCTAAGAAATAGCCACAGTACAAAGCCAGCCCACAGATAATCATGGAAGTCGCATTTCCTTAAAAAGCAAACTAGAAAAGGCAATTATGTCTCCTTCCTCTTAGTGTCTTGGCATTTGAGCACATCCTGTTTCACTCATCCTCTTTAACAGAAAAACATTTTGTGATCTCCTTGTTTAAACCTGATATATGGCAGAAATACATGTAAGGGAGCAAAGGCATCCTCCCATTGATTCAGGGCTGAGTGGGAGAGACCAAGCCTCCACTACACAGAGCTTAAGGCCTTGGTGGTTATTGCACCTGAATACGGCAGGTGGATACCTGCAGAGCTGCCATGTGGAGCTCTGCTGCTTCAGAATAAAGACAAGATCTCACTCTGGCTTAGGGCTGAAGCTAGTTTGACAGCTGTGCCTTAGGGCACTAAACCGTTTCCTTCAAAAAATGCAGGAATGGACTGAGGGGATGGAGGCAAGACAGGCCGCCAGCTCCAGGGAGGGGACAGCGAGACCCATCAGGGACATCGGTGGCAAGAGCACGTGGCAAAACGCTAACAACACGTACAAATCAAACGCACTGATCCAGCGAGGGAAACCGGGTCCCTGGAGGGGAAGGGCGGGTACCCTGCGGGGCCTCGTGCAGAGGCCGTGTCTCAAATCGGCCTTACTACACCCGGGCGGGGACCGGCCGCACGCAGCAGCCCCGGCACCTGCCCCAGCTCCCGGGGAAGAGCGCCCGCCTCCGGCCCGAGCCGGCCAGCGGGGCGGGAGAGCTCGGCGCTGCGGCAGAGCCGCCCCTCCGCGGAGCGGACCCGCCGGGTTACCTGGGGCAATGAGCACCCACTGCGCGGGGTGCGCGCCCGCGGGACGCCGCTCCGCGCCCTGCCCGCTCCGTGCGCCCCGCATGCTCCGTGCGCCCAGCAGCCCGCCGCTCCCGCCGCCGCCGCAACATGGCGGGCGGGGCGGGCCGCGCCGGGAAGGGGCCGGGCGGCAGCGGGGCGAGGGGACGGCTCCGGCTGCGCCACCGCTCCGCCTCTTCCCCTTCCCGACACACGCAGGGAGTGGGTGGTACGGCCGTGGAGGGCGGGGCCGCCGGCGGCAAAGCTTCTGCTCTCCTGCCGGCCCGCGGGATTCGGGTGCGTGTGATGTCCCGCCCGAAAGGCGAAGGGAGCACCCAGGGCTCGTAAACGCTCGTGGTCCAAAGGAGCGATAGAAGTCACAGGGTCCGCGAACAGTCAGAAGGTTTCATTAGTGAATTGCTCGCTTGGCGTGGAAATTGTTTTGTTAGTCCCTGACCTGTTATGTAAGCACACGGCTTAGTGGGTTTTGGATATAGGGGTAGGGTGAAAGGGAAGAGAGAAAGGAAAAGATGAGTTAAAGAGGGGGAGAGAGAAAGAAAGAGGAAAAGAGAGGGGAGAAGAGATGGCCAGACCTGATTCCGGCATTGATCCCGCTCATGGTCCTGTGGGCTGCTGCCCAGGCTTGGGAAGGGTACCTTTTTATGGATAGGTTTTCTCCACCCTGAAGACAGGTTTCTCACTTCCCATGTAAATTAGTTACCAAACGCAGTCCGATCTTTCAGACCTTTCTGGAAATGGGTTGGAGGGCTTTGGGGGCCTTGGGTGGTCTTGACGTCTCTCTGCAGTCCATGCCCACTCCCTGGCTCCATCATTCCCGTGCTTGCACTGTACTCTGTTACGCTCATCTTTAGGAACTAGAACAAGGGTGTTTGTCCAGGAAAAGTGCTGCCCTACCTTCGCATGGCCCCCATCTCCAGCCACACCTTGTTCTTTCTCACGACTTGTCAGTACTGTAGTAGTTCTTTCTCACAGTGTGACAGGGCTTGACACAAAGGGCACAAACTGAAATAAATTCCATTTAAATATAAGAAGTGTCTTTAGTGGAGCAGGTTGTCCTGAACAGCTATGCCATCTCTATCAGTGGCGGTATTAAAATCCAGACTGGGTGTTCCTCTGAGCAGCTGCTGTAGCTGGCCCAGCCCTCTGGACTAGACCCTCTCCAGAGGTCCCTGCCAGCCTTAGCCATTCAATGGAACCTCAGTCCTACAAGGCTGGTTGTGGGCAGAGCCACAGTTCTCTCACAGCAGTCATCCTACCCAGTGTACAACATGATCCTGCTAAATAGGTTCTTTGCCTCCAGATCGCACTGAGGAGCCATAGCCGCAACACAAAATGCATATTTCATGCATGTGTATATATATGTACATAAACTTGGCTTTACCCACATAAGACTGGAGGGATGGCCACCTTCCCAGAGATTTAGGAATAAATATTATGTTATCAAAAGTATTAAAGTATACATATCAATTGTAAATCTCAGAGATATGAAACAAATATTAAAAACATACTAACATCTATTCCCCAAAACAGAGCAGAATTAACCAAGGCCAGCATATGCAAAACAGCTGAGCTGATGTAAGGCTGAAAAAAATAATTTCCTGAAGTTTGAGCATATACCTTCATCACTGAGATTACATTAATCTAAATTTGTTTTATTTTAATTTTTCTGACTTTTTTTCCACTGATTGAAGTAAGGCAAGGTTTAAGTGCCAAAGACCGCATTGCACCATGTGTTTTGAAGTCCGCAGAGAAATCACTTGCTCTTAGAGTGATTGCAATTTGCTGTGGCGTATGCCTGGATTGCAACACTCACTGATGGGTCTTGTAAAACTCTCCTCACTACTTGTGTTAGCAAAGAGAGAAAGATGCTTGCCAGTTCCACTGTAATCTGTACAATACCACAGGATGAGCAGAACAGAGCTGATTGCTGTGTTTGAAACCTTCCTAGAAGGAAAGACTTCCATGCGGAAAAAGGGTTCTCCATAAAATTTGGCTTCTAGTCCTGAAAACAACAGCGATTTTAGCATGTTGTATACCACTGAGCTTAACAAAGCTCTGGAAAAGACAGGAATCCAAGTCTGCAAGCCTCCAGATGCAGTGTGTGTCAGGATCAAGTCTAGAAGCATAAACTGCAGTTGTTCCAGAGCTCCTATTTCCTCCCTGAATGTAGTGGGTGATGGAAATACTGTAGCAAACATTGCTGAATGTTTACAAAAGTGACTTATTAAGCTCACATTTTTCAAAGTACCAATCCATCCTTATTTAGGCATCTGGTAAGTAAGCTAATTTTCAGAGGTGCTGAGTACTCCTACCATTAATTGAGCTGAATGAACATTTCAGCTGTTCATTTCTTTTGATTTATGAGCATCTCCCACAATCTCTAGATGTATATTGGCCTTGGGATCTATAATGTCTTTTTCCAGGAACTTTCAGATAGAAATGTTTTTCTCAGATACTTTGAAATGGCCTAAACAGAAATTCTCAAATAGGCCTGGACAAGGCTCTAGAATGACATCAGTTTTGGAATAAAAATAATGCAGTAATTTATACATGTTAAATATTTAAAACTTTCTGTTGTTACTCCTGCACACTTGATATAAACTGTTCCCCTTTATAAACAGAGGATATACTATATCATTATAAGCAAAAGATAAACTAATTAGGGATTTCTGTCAGGAGCTAATGATACTAAAATCTTATTTGCTTAAGAATTAAATACCTTACCTTCAGGCTTGCCAACATTTTTAAACTGTAGTGGTGTCTCCCTGAAAGAAAATGCTGAAGTTTAAAACACTAGACTGATCTGATGTGGTGGTATCATTTTAAATACTCAGATCTTAATTTCATGCACATGGGTATTCTCATTTGGGTCCATATGACTCATTAAGTCCAGAAAGTTAAATGCATCCAATATGGGACTGCATCCAATCTGAGGACAATTGTTTTCCACATTTCAGAGCCATTTGATTTGCATTCAGACTTCACCTGCATGCTGTCTGTTCATTCATTTCTCCTAGGGCTCCTTCTTATAATCCAAATATCTGTGCAAATACAAGCATCCCTTTTTGCCAAACAAAAATTACTTACTTTTGCTGCCAAAGAAATGCTACTTCTGTCCACCTTCAGCTGCAGAATTTACCTCTTCCTCCTCCCCACACTAGTTTTAAGTGAAGGCACTTTTAAACTTTGCTCGGAGCTAGAAACAAAAGAATGTATAGAAAGAAGTGTGATTCATTTTTAAGTCAAGGTTGACATTTAAAAGACAAAAATATTTCCACATGATTATGTTTCATTGTACACTGTTTCAACAAATATGGGCCATGTTTATCTATATTATGCTTCAGTGGTTCAAACATTTACATGCATAGCTTTAAATCCATTGCTCTGCACATTTAAAGGTCACCTATATATATGGATGCAAGGGTTACCTTTAATCCCAGTAAAAGGCCTAGTGATACATATAACTTTAGCTGATGTACCAAGATAATTATGATTCATTTTAAGTTATCTAGTATAAAATACTGCTCTAAGTTCATCACGGGCCAAATTATTGCTTTGTTTGGTTTTATTCAAAACAAAGCATGTGCGGCATTGAAACAAATTGAAAATATGGAGGCCAAACACAGAGGTGGCATTGACCTGAAAGAACACATACCGGCATTGCAAACCAATAAAACATCATTTGAATTTCTAACTGAAATTTCAGTTCAATCTGTCAAGCTGAAAAATAGTTATTTTAAATAGTTGTTCATAACAGCATTCATCTAAGCAAGTACTTCTCTTATTGAAAATAGTCCATTTTAAGGAAAATAACAGTATTCATTTAAAAGCACTCAAGCAATGGTGAAAAATATTCTAACCAGCTCTGAGCAGAAATCACTTTGTCCTTTGCAGTAAACAAGGTTATAGCCCAGTCTCCTAAAGAAGTAGGGCTTAGGGGAACATATTGTGTATTTGTATGCATGTCTGAGTCCTCCATCAGTAAGTGGTCACTGACTTCAGACACCTTTGATGCAGCTCCATATTTTATCAGAGCACACACCTAGGCTGAGGAAAGAAACATCCTTCAGGTGACATTGATCTCCCCCTAAAACAGACACCCATCTCTGGACAGCCCTTCAGCTCCCTAAAATTCATGGCATTTGTTGACTGCAGGCTCAATTTGGTTGCAGAGTGGGAACACCTGGCCACCCGATTCTGGTCCACTAGGGCACTGCCTCTCATAGGTCTTTTGTCATAATCTCTAGTTACATGTACATGTGTCACATACTTTAGGGTACCTTAGATTACATTAGCGGCCCTTCTAGGGAAGAAGAGGGTTGTGAGATAAAGAAATACAAATTCTACATGGCTTAGTAATGGGTTTTTTGATGTTCAAATGCCATAAGGCAGTGGAATATAAGTATCACAGCCAAGATTTCTCCCGTGTAATTATTCTTTCTTGTTGTCATGCCTTCAGCTGCAATAGGGTTCATTTTCTTCTGAGTAGCTGGTACAGTGATGTGTTTTGAAGTTGGTATGAGAATATATGTTAATGTTGACAACACACTGATGTTTTAGTTGTTGCTAAATAGTGCTTACTCTGAATCAGGGACTTTTCAGTTTCTCATGCTCTGCCAGCCAGCAGGTGCACAAGAACCTGGGGGGAAACCTGGTCGGGACAGCTGACTCAAACTGGCCAAAGGGAAATTCCATACAGCAGAACATCATGGCCAGGATTTAAACTGTGGAGAGCTGGCCAGAAGAGGCTGATCACTGCTTGGGGACTGACTGGGCATCAGTCAGCATGTGGTGAGCAAATGTATTGAGCACTGCTTGCTTTTTGGGGGTTTATTTCTCTCCCTTTCCTTTTTCATTACGATTATTGTTTTTATTATAATTATATAACTTTATTATATAATTTTATGTAATTTATAAATATAGAATGTATATATTATATTATATAATTTTATTATAATTAATATTAGTATTATTAATATATTTTCTTTTGTTTGAATTGTTAAACTGTTCCTACCTCAGCCCATGAGGCTGAAGATTTTCCGATCCTCCTCCTGACCGGGGAGGGTGGGAGTGAGTGAGCAGCTGCAATGGTGCTCAGCTGCCAGCTGGGGTTAAACCACAACACGTGGAGGTGTGAATATTCCTGAAGGCTTCCCAGCTTTGAATAATAGCATTTGTAAAATGGCTAACATATGCATGGATTATGTGATGTCTAACAAGAACTTGAGCTTGTGCCATAGTTCAAAGGAAATTTCAATCACCTACAGAACTCAAATTCATTAGAAAATTATCTTCACTGGTGAATTTGGAACTACTGTTTTGTTGTTATTCTAAAACCCAAATAATAGCAGGGGTTATCTGCCTATGCCTGTCTGTGGTTATGCATAGAAATCCCTCCATGGGGCCAGAAGTGTGGGCTGCTTAGTGGTTGTGTGAGAACCGAACTTTGCCTACAGGTGAAAGCAGGATGAGCTGTAAGCAGAAGGCACAGGCATGAGTGAGTTTAGAAAGAACAGGAAGGTCTATAGCAGTTTGAGACACCTGAGTTTTAAGTCCAAGAAGCTAATTTAATGCAGAATACAAACACTGCCCTCACAGATGAAGAAACATTAAAAACAAATTGTTGGTTCTTCCACTGTTGGAATGGCCAAGTCCCACAGAACACAGATGGCTTTGCCTGCCTCTTCCATTATTCCTGGTTGTGACTTCTTTACTGTAACTGTGAGTGATATCAGGAGAAGTAAAATAAACAGGGTTAGAGCATGCCCTCAAACACCATCCAGAAACCATCTGTATTGTCTAATTGGTAGCAACTCCAGGCTTAGTCCTGTGCCAACTAGTAAACTTCCCAGACACTGCACTAGCACAATGCCAGGGACAAGACGACTTTGCCCCAGTAAGTAATATAAGCAGTGTGATTTGGGTTTCCATGGTAAGATTTTGGTACCAGGAGGGGCTACAGGGGTGGCTTTTGTGAGAATCTGCCAGAAGCTTCCCCCATGTCCGAGAGATCCAATGCCAGCCGGCTCCAAGACAGACCCTCCACTGGCCAAGGCTGAGCCCTGCAGTGACAGTGGTAGTGCTTCTGCAATAACAGAGTTAAGAAGGAGCAAAAACCTGCACCATTGCAGACAGAAAGAGGAGTGAGACTGTGTGAGAGGAACAGCCCTGCAGACACCAAGGCCAGTGGAGAAGGAGGGGCAGGAGGTGCTCCAGGCGCCAGAGCAGATTCCCCTGCAGCCCCTGGTGCAGACCATGGAGAGGCAGCTGTGTCCCTGCAGCCCATGGGGATCCATGGGGGAGTAGAGAGCCACCTGCAGCCTGTGAAGGACCCCACCCAGAGCAGGTGGATGTGCCCAAAGGAGGCTGTCACCCCACGGGAAGCCTGTGCTGGAGCAGGCTCCTGGCAGGACCTGTGGCTCCATGGAGACTCACACTGGAGCAGCCTGTTCCTGAAGGACTGCACCTCATGAAAAGGACCCACACAGGAGCAACTCATGAAGAACTGCAGCCTGTGGGAAGGATTCACGTTGGAGAAGTTTGTGAAGGACTGTTTCCTGTTGGAGGGACACTACACTGGAGCAGGGAAAGAGTGAATCATCCTGCTGAGGATGTGTGATGACAATGCGTGATGAACTGACCGCAGCCCCCCCTTCACCATCCCCCTTCGCTGCTGGCAGGGAAGAGGTAGAGAAATTGTGAGAGAAGTTGAGCCCTGCCTGGAAGAAGGGAGGGTGAGGGAACGGTGTTTTAAGAATTGGGTTTATTTCTCGTTTATTTCTCATTACCCTGCTCTGTTTTGATTTGTGATAAATTAATTTCCCCAAGTTGAGTCTGTTTTGCCCATGACAGTAATTGTAGAGTGATCTTTCCCTGCCCTCATCTCTATCCACAAGCCTTTCCTTATATTTTCTTTCCCCTGCCCAGCTGAGGAGGCGAGTGACAAAGTGGCTTTGGTGGACAGCTGGCACTCAGCCAGGGTCAACTCACCACACAGGGCCACCCTGTTTTGTGGAAAAAGTACAGCATCAGCATCATGCTTCTTCCCTTGGGTCCGTGGAAGGCACTCTGGGTTGATTTATTTACTGGTTTAAACACAGCCATGCTTCAGTATGGCTCATAATGTGCCTAGTGAGAATTTTTGCCAAATAGGACTCTACTGCAAGCAGGCATGACAGGTCAGTAGTCAAATAGATCTTGCAAGGCTCACCCATTTCTAGGTCTTGTGAGTGAAGATTTCATAGAAATGGCCAGTTAATGCACTGTCAGCTTGACATTTCTGGAAGTGCACAACTTACTGCATATGAAGAAAACTTACTGTACATCTGCATCTGTAATGTGTGAAATAGACTGTGTAACAGCTGCAGATGAGTGCAGGTACTGATGCATGCACTGTGTCCATTTGCCCAGAACTGCCAGCCCAGGCAAAGTGATTGCCATGGCTCCAAATGGACAGCCAGGCATGCAGGAATCCTTGACCATGTTCTTCTTTTTCTGACTGTAGAAATTTCGAGGAAGAAAAAGGGCTCTTTTCTGTGGAAATATGAAGATATATCTAAGAATTTAAGATTTTCAGTTGTTTCTGAATTAATGGTTTCAGCTCCTATACCATACAAAACTTTTCACTTCAGAACAGTTTTTCATTTATCTTTTGAAAGTCTCCTGAATTCATGTGCAAAATGAATCTTACTGGTAATTAGGTATTTGGTGAATTCTTAGCTTGCTGCATGTGTTAATCATATTGAAACTAGCTATACTCTAATGTTGCTTTTAATTCAGACTGAAAATCAGTATTCTCAGTTGAATTATGTATTGGCTTATGAAGTGTTGTGTCTTCACTACTGCAAGTAAGTCTTATTTTGTGAGCTCTGCAAAAAGATTATATAGTTAATATACATAAAATTTGATTTCAGCCAAGTATGTTCTCAAGGGGAATTCCAGGAGGCAAAGGGTCCTTGTTACTTGGAACATCATTAACAGTATTTTGTGACCTTCAAGGCAGATAATTAGAAGAATAAGTTGTTAAGGTTTATGTACCATCCATAGCGTTATTGAAACAAAGGACCTGTGTGAGATGCTTTTTCAAAGATTCTGCACAGATCAAGAATTGTTGTCTTTGACATAACCCTTATCAAGAACATCATACCAGAAATGAAGAACTGGCAGTAAAACATCCCCTGTACTGGATTTGGGAAGTAACCAAACTGATTACAAAGAAAGATTGTAAATTGATTTAAAATGTGAAAGGGTTGTATTAAACCTAAAGACTGCTGTACTTGTTCCATATCTTTAGAAGTGACTGGCTGAAGACTGGCTTGCCCATAGTCTGAAACAGACCTTTTATCATCTGTCCGCTGGATGGAACAATACAGGCATGTTTCATTTATTTAGGATATGGCCAGGGGCCAAAGAAAGATTAAAAATGTAAGCAAGAGTCAGTGCAATGGTTGTTCCTGTAAGAGTTAGGCATTTGGATTGCAATATCAGCAAATCCGCCCACAAAAGATATATTCCTACAACAGAGGATTTTCATTTATGTCCTGGAAAAGCTATTGGTATGGTAAGGACAGGCTTACCCATTACTCCAGCAGCTGAGTTTGGAATGCATTTGGCATTTACGAGAGTAAACAAAAGCAATTGACATACTTGAATAAGTTGTTTTGTGAGCAGCAGAACTAATGAATGCAAACAAATTCTAAAAGGAACAAATTGTTCCTTATGGAATTCTGTCTTTGTTCTTCAGCCTCCCTCATCATAACCCCAGCTCCCCTGCCCAGGTCCTCTGCACTTTTTGAGCCAGCTGAGACTCATCACATGCTGCAGCTTACTCAGGGCTGGGGTGTGCTGTTGGCCCCCTGGCCCTGCCATAACTGAGCTCACTGTGTCTCTGTCTCACTGAGGGCAAGTTTTCTGAGGACCTCTGTCCTCCAGAGAAACTTCATTGTTTTGTAGATGCTTGAGAGGGGTTCAAGCCTGCCTGAGGGACCTAACTTGAGCTTAAATTCAAGAAAGCCAGCCTTGTTTCAGTGTTTCTGCCCTACCAAAAGCAACAATAGATCATCACTGCTTGTCTGAGACCAGGCATCTAATTTTTGCAGACAAGGTCTGCCTTCAGAGAGATCCAAAGGTATTCAACTGTCTACACTGACTGTAGAGGGAAACTTTCCTTTAGGAGAGCTTATTCTTCAGTTTCCTGAAATGTTTGGTCAAGGTAAAAACCTAAGGTAAGACTCCAATTTGAGCCTTATTTTTTCTATTTTGATTGAAACTGTCCCTGGAGGTCAGCAGAGGCGGACAGACAGATTGCCACATTGTGGGAATTATGGGAAACTATGCTAAAAGTAATAACAATTAGGAAGCACATGTATTTAATTGTAATGGTTTATCTGCTTGAATATTGCTCTAGATAATGTAGAAAAATACTGCAAAAATAGAATAAATTTTCATTTAGTTTCATTAGAACTTTTTTTTTTAATAGTTGAATACAAGTCCAAATCTTGTGTCTATCTGAAACAATTTAATTCAAAAATGTAGAAGAGTTCAGTCCAAGATTTCATTTCAGGTAAGGGAACTGATCCTGCTACATACATTGTTAGTGAGTTGAACAGAAGACTAAAACTTCTTGAACGCAAACTTCTGTAGAAAAGCCATTCACCAGTTGAACTCAGCTTTTCTAATATACCCGTGTCTTCTGAAAGTACCCAGACCAGTGGCTGATGTGATTCCTTAATCTTTCTCCAAAATACATTTTTAATTTTTCCTTGACACTCAGGTGGATCAGAGCTCTACTATTTTATGATTTAATTCTCTTCAGCTCTTTTGGAACATGCACAAAAGAACTGGAGAACTGCTGGTTCAAAGGGATAGTAACAGAGCTGGAAATAAGTCAGTTTGAATAAAAGAAGAAATCAGCTGAGCCTGTAGTCAAAAAATCTGACTGATTTCAAGCTGAAATCTTTGGCACATTGGGATAACAAAGAACACACTATAAAATGAAGGTTTCTGCCTTCTTGTCCTCTTAGGATGAAGCCAGAGCGAGGAGATACTCTGATGGCCATTCCACTGTGCTAGCTCAACCACAAATGTGACTGGGAAGTGGATGAGGTCTCACAGGAAGCCTGTTTTGAGCTCAATTTCACAACAGAAGAAGTGAGCTGTTTAGGAGTAAGAATACCTAATTTTCTTCAGTGAATGTCTGAAGACTCTGCTATAAGACCTTGACATTCACAGTATGGAATGCCTGTCTATTTGTCCGCCCATGCTCACTTTATTTTTTTTTTAATTAAGTGCTGGTTTGGCCAAGGTATGCATTCATGAAAAGTGCTAATAAATCTCTGATCACCTGGGCTGGCTTTGTTTCACAGACAGCACTCACAGGAGTGCTGAGTCTTCTTCTGTGAGCAGTGACATTGGCACAAGGAAGAGCAGTTCTCCTTGCCACCAAAAACCAACCTGTCTTCAGAAGGCAAGCGGGTGAGTTCCTTCACTTGCAGCGAGGCTTTGCTTCTTCTCTTCTCCACCATGCAAGTACTCTCTAAGCCTTCTATGGTCTGGCTCTAGACCCAACTGCAGTCACATTTTTCTTCACAGAGTTGAAATAAAATTTTACAAGTCAGTTTTGCTTAAGCAGCAGAATGCTTGGGGGACCATCCTGGACTCAAGGAGAGGTATTTCCACTGAGGTATTAAAACTACTGAAGTATTAAACTATTATCTGAATATTTCTGAAAAAGAAGAAGCCTAAGAAATATGTAAAAATCCACTTGCTTTATTTGTGCAATATATAATTTGTGAATTACATAAAACACATCTAGGACAGTATCAGTCCTTGGGGAGGATATCTTAGTTCTGCCTCACAGGACTTCCACATTTAACTTAGGAGTAGAGTGGTAAACCAAAGCTAACACTTTTTTTTTTTTTTTTTTTTTTTTTTTTTGTAAACTAAGACTTCTATGCTCAAGTCCTAAGTGGTTTAATGTGGAAATTCTGAGGGACAAAAAGCAGAAAAAGGAAAGAGCAATTGTAAATAAACCCACAAGAAATAAGGAGGATTTTGGCAAAGGAGGATAAAAAGAGAAAGAAACAGAGAAGTGAAATACGTCTAGTGAGAGAGAAAGAAGGAGTAACTGCAGGGAACACCAGACATTTCCTACCCATGGGACCATGTCAGTGGCTCAGACAGAAGCAGCTGTACTCAGCAGAGACCCAGATTTGTCTGAGACCCTGGGGCTGTCTTGACAGAAACTAAACCCAACTTTCAAATGCCAAGCAAAACAGGGTTAGAGATGAAGAAAGCTTTTTACCTTAAATGAAAAGCTTTGCCTTAAATAAAAACTTTCAGAGTTCTCCCTTCTCCTCTACTGCATGAAAAATAGAAAACTTTAGCAATCAATGGCTGTTGGGCTCTGTTGTCAAGGTCTTGGTTATAATGCAGCTTGGACAGCCACGGTGGATGAGGCCAACGGGGGATTCAAATGGAATGACCTTCTTTTGTTGCATTTTGGTTTTCAGTTTTTATTTTAAAAAAGCTCTTTAGCTTAGGTCTCTACCTAGGTTTTTTTTGTAACTGAGGTATAAAACAGTTTGGCTCCATCTTAACTGGCCAGCCAAACTGTGTTACAAGGTCAGGCCATAAACAAATTTAACAACTGTTGTTAATTAAATAGTTATTGTAGTATAGATGGGGTCAAACAAAGGGTATGTGTGGGAGGGGAGGGAAAGAGAGGGCCTAAGTGGCAAAAGGTGGGGGAATCTTGGCTCCTGACTCAGAAGGCGTGAACAAGCAAGAACTCTGTGGAAAAGACCTCTGGGACATAACAATAACAGTTAGCGTTTCAAATTTTGGTGCAAATATTAAGAAATTAATAGCAAAAAACCCCAACCCATGTTCTCTCATTTACACTTTCCTATTATGTGAAACCATCTTGGTAAGACTTGGCTTTTCTCCAGCAGAAATCCTGTATCTGCCTCTATCAGTGGTATCACTTCAATGACATATTAATGCCTCCCAATGCCAGGATGTTGTCCAAGTTCCAGCTGTTTGAAAGAGTTGTTACAGAATGGGAATTCCAGTTGGAGATTTATAGAACAGCAACAGGAAAAAAAAAAAAAAGGTTACATTTAATTTTAATACTCAGAAATGTGCTTTCCTTGTCATGAAAGTGGAACCCTGCCTGCATGTCTGCAGCCTGCCTTGCATACTGATTTTGTGTGTGCCTAGCTAAAACCAGTGCCTGTGATATGATCTGATTTTGACTGTACAGAAGAAGGTAGGAGGAGCAAAATTTATGCTTCAGGTCTGTAAGGCATTTTAAAGTTAATCGGGTCCTTTGGGTCTGATATAATTTGTGTAAGATTGCTGTTGATGATTAGAATAGCTATTTAAGGTTTTTGTTAATAGTCTGTTACATGGACCCAGTGGAAAGATTCCAATAGCAGTCTGTTAGTTTTTCCCTGTCACATTCAGGTTACAGACCCTTCACAGATGTTGTAAATAGACATCAATACTAAAAGGGAATATTACACAAATTAAAATCATAAGTGTGCTCGAAACTGCCAACATAGACATTTTGTTAAAAACATCTGTCACATAAAAGCAAACATTTAAGGCCATTATATTTATAACAATTGTTTTCATTTTTAATATGTACTACATATTTTTCTTTTCTTCTGTTATTATTGATTTGAATATTTTTTCTTAGACTTTAATACTTATTTTTTCCAACATTACTTATGTTCTTGACCATATAAACAATAATGTGGACTTTTAATGAAAAGAAATAAATCTCAGTGTTTGGAAATCTAGTGGATACTTGCACAATGAATGAGTCAACTGAGAATCCAACACCATGTTCTCCAAAAAAAAAAAAAAATATAGTTATCAAATGTTACAAACAAAAGTATTAAGCTGGATGTCTGTTCAATTACATCCAGTTATTTAATTCTGTTCTGAAATAATTTCTTAGGTGAAAAGGATAAATGACACATAAATGTCCTCTTCTGGGCCTTTTTGTTGCATTACTGCTGATGCAGCTGTTCCAATTGTACAAGTACTCACCAAAACACTGTGCAACAGAGCCCCCCAAAGCTGGACAGCCTTGAGATGCTTTCTGACTAACACACCTACTGCACCGGTGTTATCCACCCTTCCTTCCCCCTTTCCACTGCTGCCTGCAGTTTCTGTGTGAATCTGTGAAATCTCTTAGCCCAAGCTGCTCTAGGCTCGTCTCACCAGTGCTTTTTCTACTACAAAATAAAAGAGAGAAACCATCAGTGCCCTCATTTAGCCTGCTTACAACTCCTCTCTCCCTCATGTTGTCTTTGGGGGGAACTATTTTGAGCTAAGGCAGAAAAGGAGCTAACAGTGAAGAAGTGGGGACAACTGCACCTCGTGCTCAAGCTCAGCCTTATCTCCTTCCATTTGTAGCAGCACACCTTCACACTTCCTAACAGCTTAAATTTGTCAGAAGATTATATAAATACAATGAATTGTCACAATCAGGAAGAATTTCCTGCTCACGGAACAATAGTCTTGGTCTGGTTAAAATCAATACCTGCTATTTTTTTGATTGCCTGTGTTCTGAAAACCACTTAAATACATGATCAGCTTTAAGGTAATATTTAGCTTTTCCTTAAGCTGGTGATATATTTCTCAATGTAAGGCCTCCATATAATTAGATGCAGTTGAAGAAGGACAGCTGCAGTCTCTAGAAGCATTGTTATTTGTGTGGCACAGAGGGTATGCTGGACCTTTACAAATGTAGAGACAGAGCCCATGGCCAGGGTAGTAGTTGTTGAACCAATTCAGACTCAAAAAAAAGTTATGAAAAATGTAAATACTGACTTCAGGTTCCAATCAAGAATGGAACAGATCTCTTGAAGAGATTATGAAGATGCTCTGTTGTGTAGGACTGAGTAAGCCGGGCCCATAGCATCATAGAAATGTCAGTTGGAAGAGATGCCTAGAGATTTCCTGGTTATCCAATGTAACCTCCCTCTGGAAGCGGGATTACCACCAGTGCTAGAGTAGCCCTTAGTCTGAAAGAACTGTGGGGTTTTTTTTTTTTCATTGCTGTGCATCATAGGGTATCATTGCCCTTTGAAAGTGTCAGGTACAGCTTCTTCAGAATTATCCCGCATGTCAGGATCAGGCCCAGGTCACTCAATAAAGACACGATATGTTGAAAAGTGCAATTATTATGATCACAATAAAGCCAAAACCAGGAGTCACTGGGCTTCACTGAGTTGGTGAAACACAGTCAAGAGTCAGATAGTAAAGGATATCTTTGCAGCATCCTGCTGCTGCTGCTGCAGCGTTCTGGTTTGCTCTAAGTCCGATCTGAACTCTCTGTCACGTCTGCCAGCCTGTATAGATGCCTCTTTATGGAATCTCAACTAGACACCTATATTTAGGAACTCCATTGACAGTAGCAAATAGATTTCAGCTGACTGCAACAGGAGCTTACACAACATGCTCCCAGATAAATACCTGCATATAGACACCTGTAGGATCCAGGTCCTACCTGCAGTTGAGAAGTAGGAGGCTTCTGGAAGAAAAGTTTTGAGCCCTGTTTTGAAGAACAATATGTTCATCACCCATCTTTATTGTGGAGGTACATATCCCATGTCCCTAAATTTCCAAATGAAATATTGAGGAGGCCATGCTGTATAAGTGTATGCAGTAAACCAGCCTCACTTCTTTCACATATTCTACAGGGTTTCTATGCTGTCTAGCTAACACTTGACTGTATAATCATTGTAATTTTTAAAATTTGAGTATTTAGTAATAAGTATTTAATAGTATCTGTTCGATTGTATTATATTATTTTTCATTTAACAGAAGATCCCGGAGAGAAACAATAAGAAAAGATAGTGAACATGCATAAAAAGAATGAGCTATTACAGTTTCACCCTCAAAAAATGACATGATGTATTTTTAGGGGTTTTCAGTGGGAAAATGGAAACACAATGGGTCAGAAATAAAATGTTGCTGTCAGAATAACTGCTTTTATGAACTGCAAACCAGAACCACCACACATTCGGGCACTGTGTAGGTAAGAACCATCAGCATCGAGGCACTAAATGGACAAATTCCTGTAAAGCACACAGCTCCTAGGTATGTGACCTGCATGGGAAAAATACACAATTCCTGAAATATGTCAGTTCCTCTGTTTTCTGCTTGTCTTAATTTTTCTGTGTGTCTTACTTCAAGATGACTAATTTGCTGTGTTCAACATTAGTTTCGGCAATCATTTCTCAGCATGTGTGTGTGCCTTGTCCCTTTATTTCCACATTTTGCTCTGTGGACACAGTTACCGCCATTTGCAACATCAGTTCTGGTAGTATTGTCTATCTCTGTTCTTTATGAGCTTAAAAGTGCATGAAATCAGGCATTTATCTACATGTCTTTCTAATTTATTAGAATTAGAATTTATTAATCTTCAAATTATGCTGTCCTCTAGACCATACCAGGTATGTCAGTAGAGATTTCAGAGAACAGATTTAGAGTGCTTGTACTTCCAAAATATTTATTTAGAGCTAAAAGAAAGAAGTTTTTTTGGGGTTTGTTGTTGTTGGTTGGTTAGTTGGTTGGTTTTTTTTTTCCTGGGCAAATGAATGGGAAGGTTTGGCAGGAAACAAAATGTAAGAATCAAACTTCTAGGTTATTTTTTTCAGAAAGAATGAAACAATAGAGTCTGTGTTGAGATGTAGGTGAGGGCCACTGTAACCTGTGCAGGGGTCTGGGGGAGATTTCTCCCCTAAGTGATTTAATTGTAATGCAGCTTTGCTTTGCTACTAGACTGTGCTGGGACAGAAGTAAGCTACCATGGGGGAAAAACAGCATGCAAATATTAGCTGCAAATCCACTGACATCATCTCTCAGTAACTCCACGTGCCCTTTTGTCTTGCAGAAAAGTGGTCCTTTGAAATCTCTTGCCTGTCAGCCAAAATCAGGTTGAAAAGTAACAGTCCCCTGGTACCAGAGGGGAAAGGCTGTGCTGGCCAGCAGACTGGCAAAACATAGCTGCTAACTCTGCTCTGACAGGTTGGGAAAACACAATCTCTGGGGCTTGTTCTAGGTCCTTCCAGACCTCAGTAGGAATGTTCATTGCCTTTTCTGGTGCTGGCTGAGATCAGCTATGCATAGATTTTCCCAGTACTTGGTTCAGATCCTATTTCAGACACTCCCTGGCAAACACAATATTGTAAATGCTTTGTAGCACTCTGCCTTTGTGCCTGAGTATTGTGTCTATGGCTGATCTCTTCCTTCGAGCATACAGCTGCACAGGAACCTGTATTTATCCTCATATTCATTCTGCTTTCAACTGTGTTCAGGTCTTACAAGTGTCTTCTATTTGTTATTTTTCTGTTGAAGCCTTTGTTTGCCTAAGTCTTTGATCTCACATATCCAAACATAAATATTCTCTCTAACACTGTACTCAGATGGCCAGAGGAAGGAACAGTCTTTGCAAATATGCATTGTGTCAGTATCTCAAAAATCAGGCAAAGTCACATTCATAAAGCCAAGCATTATCCTCTATTTATAAGACAGTAAAGAGCAGGGAAGCTTCTTATCACTGCACAGGAGGGGGGAGGTTCCAGAGAGGATCAGTCCTGTGCTGGTAAGGTATTGTGGTGACATGGTGGGATGAACAGATCCGTGGGAGGGCAAGAAAGTCATGAAACCCTTTTCTGTTCCAGTCTCTTCCCCAGCAGAAGGCTGAAGTCCCTTACAGTCCCCATACTGTGGCTTTGGGGTGGCAGTGATTAAGACCAGTCGGGTGTGGCTGGGGAGTGCTGTGTCTTCCAGGTACACTTCATGGTTGCTACGAGGGAGGCTCTTAGAGCCAGCTAGTTCTTTGGTCTCCCCAACAGGACAGCTGCCACGTGGAGTGGGAAGGGGCAGATTTTGCTATTGCGACTTACTTTTGTGCAGTAAATTCGAATAAGAGACAGAGATGCGTCTTGCTTCAAAATACCTGGACACTCTGGGAGTCCTGTAAATGCTATGACTAAGCTGTCATTTCATAGGGGAGAATCAGAGGATGGGCTATTTTGGCATCATGACTTCTGCTGTGGCATATTTATGCTTTCCAGTAGAGGTCTCTTACAAAGATGACCTCCCAGTTTCTTTGGAATAAACAGAATGAATGTGACTAAAAGCCACCCCCACAAAATGTTACCTGATATGATAATAAATTAAATGAATTTTTAAAATTAAATGTATATGTTTTTTCATGCCCAGAAGCATTAACTGAGATCTGTTTTGTTAAGGGTCTCTTTAAAACGGATCAAATTCTAGACCCAGTTCCTCCTCTGGCATGAATTTCCCTAGATGCCTATGTATGCACATCTGCTTCCATAAATTGTGGATCTGCCCCTGGCAATTTAAAGTGTAAGTTTTAATTTTGGAACAATTAGACTATCTGTCTTCTCTGGAGAGAGCCTAAGTCGCTGGGGTTTACATGTTTTCAACACCTAGAAACTCTTTACCCATACACTGGTAAAAGAGGAGGGGGCTCAGTGACTGGTCAGAAAGCAGTGTTTGTAATAAGTCAATTCTAGTAATTGCTCTTTAGTTTTAAAAAACCACTAAAATTTGGTTGGCAATGACAGTGCCAAAGAGTGTTAAAGAAAAGGACTCTGGTAGCCTTCAAGACATAGCTGTGGAGTGCATTTGCAAGCCTGCAAGCCTCTCTCCAAGGAGGATAAAGAATCATATAGTCATAGGATGGTTCAGTTGGAAATGATCACCTAGTTCCAGCTCCCCTGCCATGGGCAAGTACACCTTCCACTAGACCAGGTTGCTCAAAGCTCAATCCAGCCTGACCTTGAACACTTCCAGGGATGGAGCATCCACAACTTCTCTGGGCAACCTGTGCCAGTGCCTCACCACCCTCATAGTAAAGACTTCCTTCCTAATATCTAATCTAAACCTACCCTGTTTCAGTTTAAGGCCATTCTCCCTTGTCCTAGCACTACATGCCCTTGTAAAAAGTCCTTTTTCAGGTCTCCTGAGCCCCCTTTTAAGTACTGGAAGGCAGGTATAAGGTCTCCCCAGAGATTTCTCCAGACTGAATATTCCCACCTTTCTCAGCCTGACCTTGTAAGAGAGGTGCTCCAACCCTCTGATCATCTTTGCCACCCTCCTGTCACCCTTTCCAACAGGTCCACGTTCTTCCTGCATTGGGGCCATTCTCTCATACAGTGCCTTCCCGAGCCATGGCCCAGCATGCATGCCATACTGGGCAGTACCAGTGCACCAGCCATGAGGAAACCAGTTATAATGAGAAGACGAGCTGTGTTTTCTTTGGCAGTGTACAAATTGCCTAAGTATGGTTGCTACAGAAGCAGCTGTCAGCTACCTCATGAGTTTGCCATGCAAAGTGGGTAAGAAGCTCAATCTTTATTTTGTGTCAGTGTCCTGAATAAACCGTCCACCATTGCATATGGGATCCATAGGGAAGTAGGTTCTATGGTGCCTCACCCTCCTCTAGAGCATAATTTAATCTCTCTTCTGCCCTTATTCACATGCTGCCATTCAGGCTTTCCCTGAGTACCTCATCAATGGAGAGTAAGTGCAGCACAGGATTTGGTCCTTTCACTTCAATTTTTACGGTTTGTTCTTATATAAACACATTTAAAGGAGTTTTACAAAAGCTGCATAATTCAAGATAGCTTTTGGCATGATGAAAAGAAGTGAAAAGAGAGGAGAAAAGATCCTTTCACTCTGATTTCAAAATGAAGGAGTAAAAAGTGTCCCAGACATCTGAGATGGGAAGGTCCAGAAAAGGCTTCTTAGCAACCCCTATCTACATAAACAGTGAGACAAATGAGCCAGTATGAAATACTGTGAAAAGTCACAGTTGCCCCAGACTGTACTTTTCAGGATCTCAGAGGCTGAAAAAACCCCACCACTTTTTCAACATAGAGCTTGTTGGGAATTTTTTACTTGGGCTGACCTTCCAGACAAGAAACAGTACTCTACAAAAACCTATACTGGAAGGCACAGCTTTTGTTAAAAAAAAAAAAAAAAAAAAAAAAAAGACAGGTTTTGTTTGGAAAAGTCTAATTAAATATTTCATTTGAGGTTATTTATTTAGTCACTTAAAAGTTATTCAAAATCACTTGAAAAAATATAAGTACAAGGCACTGTAACAAAACATTAAAGAGTGCACATTGTTGCTTAAATGTAACCATACAGCGGTGACTGAGATGTGTTGCTGTACCTCTCCTGCTTTCCAGCTGCTGCCCTAGACAGGTGCAGGTGGCTGGTCTGCCATAGCCCCGTGCCTCATCTGTCAACCCTTTGGGGATGTCTTCGGACCCTTTACAGCACCCACTCTCCTCAGAGGCTGCAGCTGACCCAGACCATTTCTTCCTTGCCACCCTTTTTCAGGCCCAAAACTGAAACTCGTTCACTGATGCATGTTCTGTGGAAGCCAAAGATGAAGTCGCAGAAATCTGACATCCATCTGGTCACTCTGTCTGGTCCCCACTCACCTGCTGAGCAAACTGCTAGGTCTGGTTTGGGAGCCCTGTTTAACTGGTTCTAGCTCTGCCATGAGTATGACCTACAGAATTAGCTTTACATATATTTCACACAGTCTGGGTGGAAAATTCAGAGCAAAAGCAGACAGATACCTGGACAGAGTCCCACATCTTTGGGAGGGGTCAGGGAGAAGATTTCTGCAAGTTTTTTCTACTTGTGAAGAGATAGAATATGTATTGTATCCAGTGCATGTGTTTCTTTTACAAATGTTCTTACATTAAGTAACTATAACCATCCATAATATAAACTCTAAACTCTAAATAACCCACCATATGGTATGCATCTATAGGTAAGTAAAATCAGAAATGGTTCAAATGAAGTCTGCCAGAACCAAAAGTTTCCTTTTTTTTTTTCCCCTCCCCCTGCCCCCCCTTTTTGGCCTGTAATGGAAAATAGAAAATTATACCCCTGGACTTTTTACATCTTCCAATTAACTTTCAGCATGACCATGGGGCATTCAGGTGAGTGAAGATACAAAGGATTCATTGTAAAATGTCCAATAGTGTATTACAATTTCAAAAGTGCATGAATGAAGATCTACACAGGAAAATTAACCACTTCCTCCAACTATTCAAAAAAACTATAGCATCTTGCCTATATGAACAGGACCAAAACATGCATATGTGTTTTACAATCCTGTTACATCTAATAGAATCTGATTCCATTTAGGCACATTGCCTTAGTAGAATCATAGAACAAAAAGGAGACATTGTGTTTTGTCTAAATTTCCACTCTGAGGAACTCAGTGCTCTTTGGTCAGGGACATACCTTAGCAGTGGCAATTTAATTGAATTACGATTTTTAAATGCTTACCTGTCCAAACCATATTGCATTAAATTAACAGAGCAGCAAAAATAAAATTAAATCTGGGTTAATTTTCATATTATAGTAGTGGGATGTTAATTTATAATTACATTAAAAAGCAAATCATCTACAGCAAACACCAAGAAGTTGTCAGTAATTGAGGAGGGTTTTTTCCTGTTGCAAGGACTATTTTATGAGGGACTTTCAGGGTCAGATATAGCTCTGATCTGAGAGGCGGCCTGCAGTGGAGCTACACAAAGGCTCCCATGTTATGCTGCTCCTCTGGCTGGTGATAATGTTAACAGCACAGCCGTATCATCCTCACCTTCCCTTGTAAAGCCCATCTCTGACTCCTGCCATCAGTTTGACAGTTGTGTTTTGGGGTTTTTTTTTTCCTTTTTTCTTTTCTATTCACTTTCTTGAATTTGTCTATAGAAATTGCACATTTGATTGTCACACATCTGATTGAAAAATACAATGTGAAAACAGGTAATGCTGTATTTGTGGAAGGGCTGGCATGCACTTCCATGGATCTAAGCCCAATCCTGCAAATTGCAGGCTCTTACCTGAGATGCAAAGCCATACTGAACTTAATAGCAGCTCATGACAATGTTTGCAAAATAACAACATGCACTGCACAGGGCCCTCTTTCTAGAGAAATCAGTTTTGTATTTATAGCCTTTGTAACAGCCTCCATTTTTACCTTTGGAAGAAAAACAAAAACAAAACCCAAAGTTCAGTATTTTAAGCAAATCTCTAAGGAAACTCTCAACTAAATTATGCAAACCATCAAGTTTATGGCTATGGCTGTTAAACTCAGTTGCTGTCTAATTGTATTAGTGCTTCAGCTTTAGGAAAGGGACTGAGCCATAATATAATTGGATTAAAAATATAGTGTGCCCCATGTAGAGACCCTGGTCCTCTCCAAGACTAGATGATAGAGGGATTTGGATGGAAGTGAACGGGCTGTCATCACTTCTTCCTATACTGAAAAGCTAACTGCACGTATAAAATTTTTCTTCCAGACTGACCCTATTTTTGCCTCACCACTTCATAATGGCTTCTTCCAGCTGTTTGTAAAAGGTACAGCCTTCCTTCTTCCCTCATTAGGCAATGGTGAGGCATGGGAGTTTAGGGACTGTCTTTTCTGAAGCTTCAGCAGCATGGGCTGGTTGACCTCCATACCCTATATGTAGTTACCAGCATGGCCCCAGCTGTAGGGTCTGTGATATGTTCCTGGCAGCAACATCCACCACTACTCCAAGAAAAACTAGGGTTCATTTGAAAAGCACCTTAAGCTAAAGGGAAGTCAGGGCATAATCTGAAAGTTGGAACAGATATAATCTCCAGTTTCTATTAATCTGGACCCTGTCAAAAGGTCTAACTAGATTAAGAGTGTCCATTTAGCAGGCAGCAACTGGCTTTAGTCTACACTGCATGGGGCAAGCCTTCTCCCAAGCCATGCCACCTTGGCTCAGGATTTCCTGCAGGCTTCATGTTGTAGATCTTACCCTCAGGTGTCAGCATTATTCTGTGCAACCTTTTCAGCTGAACTTTGCCAAAAAAGTGTAGGCCAAGCCTGCAAGGCCACCAGTGATGTTTTTACAGCAAGACTGTGAGGCTGACATTTCATGCCCTGGACTGTGACATAAAAGTATATGGGGGAGTTTGACAATGAAAAGTCTGCTGGAATAGCATTAAGGAGTGGTATAAGATGGAGAGAAGCAAAGCTTGCACAGGCTTGACTAAAACCTGTGATTGGGCACTATCTTGGACAGAGCTATTTGGGGTCCAAAATAAAGCCAGGGAGAAAATAAACCAGTATTTAATAGAGTGGGTAAATAAAGGATCCAGTACTGGAACTCATTCCTGGTTCTCTGTTCCTTAGCACCCCACAAATACTCGGAAGTGGCATTGCATAGCTGTGTCTGCTGCCTGCAATTAATATCTGCAGGCAAGGACAGTCTGCCTGTAAGTTACACTGGGCCAGATGCTCCACATCACTGCTGGATTTAAGTTGTGCTGCTTGTACACAGGCATGAAGAGAGTTTATCCTACCCACTGAGTGCCCTGTGCTGCCCTCCCAGCTCATAGAGGTTCTCCAGCAGCAGGAGCAGGGGTGGAGGGACACAGCAATTCAGCATTTAACTCAGCTGAAACTGTGATTGCAAATAGAGGCAGGTAGTTATCCACCAGGGTCCCACTGGACCATATTCCCCAAGGGCAGAAGTTCAGGCTTGCATCCACCTTCTTGCTTCTGGACTGCCTGTGGTGAGTCCAGACCCCCCTTTCTGGCATGAGGGCTTGGCAGCAGGTGTGACACAATCCTCACATACTCACCTGACCAGCTGTTGGTGGGTTGATGATGAGGACAGCACTAAAGTCAGAGGGATGGGCTTGACAGAATTCAGGAACCTGATGTGTACATCCTGAGCTATAATAACCCTTGAACCCATTTCTGTGGGTTGAAGCAACTGAGCATTTGTGCACTCACTGCCAATGGCTTCGCTTTTCTACTGTCTTCCATTTCTTTCACATATGACTTCCTGAAAGGATTGAATAAAATGAACTGTATTACAGTTTCATGAAATAACTTTGGTTTATGTTAGTACACACCTCAGGATTGCCAGCATAAGTCCCATTTCTGGGTATTTTTAGGCTGGAGTGGACAAGGCTCTGAAAAATACACATGGGAAACCATCAGAGTTAGCAGAAGAGATGTCTTCCTGTGAAAAATAGTGACACTGAGTGCTATCAAAACCAGCCTAAAACCCCTGTCAAAAGATCCTTGATTTAATCTCAATGGCTTAGAGAAACCTTTCCCATTTAAATGTTCTCTAATTCTGTAAATGAGCAGTATTATTCATCTTAGGTCTGACAGATAAAAAAAAATGTGCATATGAATTTAATCCCTCAGTTGGTTTATAACCTTAGAACTCAGGCAGGAGAGTCACAAATCCATGTAGACATCCGAGTGCTGACTTTTGCATTCGGATTTCTGATTTAGTTGAAAAATATATAAAAAACTTCTGTAGCCAAACAGCTCCCTATTGGCTACACATCTGTACAGGCTCAAGAGCATTGTATATTTCTGCAAAGATCTGGAATAAATTGTGCTCAATGGATTGGCCCCTTGCATGCTTGTTCCAAACAGGAGACTCGGATGAACTCATGTATCGTGGAAGCATCAATGGCAAAACAATACCTCTTTGGTCAAATCTAGTGGGGGCTGCCATCATAAATGTGGAAGATGGGTAGACACAGAAATAAATAATTTTGGGGAGATGGAAATGTACTGCATTAGTGACTGCAAGCTACATTCAGCTTCTCAGGCATTAGTTTTACATTTGAAAACTCCACAATGACTCTGAGGAAAAGTACTTTCTGTGGTTGGGATTCATCTACTTAAACTCAGCCACCAAGGAAAAAGGTACCTACTCTGAGCCACCCATCTATAAACATCCTTTATAGGGAGTTCTGTGACAGTTTGACAACGCAATATGTCCCCATGTGAGACTGCCTCTTTTTCCATTGAAAAAGGGAAAATATACATGACTCCATTTAGAGTGGTACACTAAAGTTTTATCCAGCTAAAATCAGGAATCTACTGATGAATGTGTACTCAGTTGGCCCCTTACCCAGCCCATATGCATAAGTGGCAAGTGTACGATACTGACAGTAGATTTATTAATGTTTTTGTTTATGTAACTTCATCCACACCCCACTCTGAAGTCCTGATTCAGCCCTTTTTGTTATATAAACAATGTCTTATCCATTTTATTCACCTGACCTGACCTTGTTTCTTTAACAGTAGGATATTTGTATGCCATTCTTTTCCTGTGAACATAAACAGCTCTCTGTTTGCAGTCACTAACTCTTAACCAAGAGGCAGCCTCTTGTTCAGCTGCTCAGCTGAGCATTCACCCATAGAAACTGGTCACATGTTGTTGTGCAGATGTCAAGCATGGAAGTTTAGTTTTCTTTCATGACTGGGATTTTTCGAGAGCAGGAAAAAACTGTGCACAGATTTATGATTTCTGCTGTTCACCCAGCCTAATTTTTGGCTCTGCTTCAACCTCTTTCTCTTCCTGTTTTCCCAAGAACATTTCCCCTTTGAAAGCCAGCTTCATTATTGCAAAATTCCAAATTTTTCAGAGACTCCCTCCCGCCTTTTTACCCAGCTCATATCCTCACTAGGAGACTTACAGGTCTGTCCCTACTAAGCCAGTCTCCTTTCCAGGCCCCTCTGGTCAGAGTCAGTTCCTCCTCCACCATCTGATATCCTGTGTTCAGCACAAGCTCAAGTCTCTCAGGTCTTTTAAGCTCAGTTTCCTCCCTCTGGACTCTTTGCTGAATTTAGGTGACCCATAATGTTTCCCAGAAGGTCCAATTATGAGTCACTTGCTCTTAACATGTGAAACATCCTTCAGCACATCTGCAAAGTGAACTGTGGCTAACACAGGTGAGACTGAGCCTGTAGCAACTCCCTTCCATGCCAAATAATGTGTATTTAGACTTCCAGAAAAATGTGAACCATTCTCATGGCCCCTCTTCTAAAGACACAGAACTATATTTATGTGTGGTTTTTAAGAAATAAATACCTACTCCCACTATTACTGGCTAATATTAGTATTTCTACTCTTAGGTTAGTTGTGGTGACAGTCTGATGAACACTGTAAATTGGCAAAAGTATTGCTAAGGAAAGAAATCTCTGATATTCCATCACTTGTTCATGCCTCACAGCGTTCCTCCCTATGCTAGCACAGCAGCCTCCATATCTGCAAAATTAGCTTTTCTGGGGAGGGAATCCATCTGAAGTGTTTTTGCTGGGTAGGTTTAAACCTAGATCAGCTTCTCACTCCAGTTCTTTGCACAACTACGGCAGAGGAGGTGATGCACAAGCAGGAATGCGAGGTCAGATTGGGAGAAGGTAAGGCTGTGTCTTTCAGCATCAATGCTCCTTTATACTGACTTTCAGTGACCATTGAATTGCAGCTTCCATTAATAAACCTGATGTTGCACATAAGGAAAATTACAGCTCTTTCAGAGACACAGAAAATTTTAAAAAATAATAACCTTCTATGGTGGAAACTGTTCTGAGAACAAAACAGTCACTTCAGGTAATTGCATTTTCTTCAATTCCTGTCAGATTTTACACCCTAGATTTTATGTGGAGCTCTTAATGGTTTCAAAATTTAAAAAAAAAAAAGTTTCTGTGACTTATGAACCTTCAGTTAGTAATTTTAAAAAATGTATGCAGCATATGAAACAGTTAATGCAGAATGATAAAGTTGTACTTCACTCATCCAGGAACAATAACAATCCTTTCTTTACTCCAACATCAACATGTTTACCACTGGGCTGGAGGGAAGACAACACCCCTAGGTATACTCGAAAGTTATTTTCACTTGCAGGAATTTTCATTACTTTTACCCTCCCAAATACAGTACAGATGTGGATATTAGGAGAAAGCATCTGAAAAGCCATAAAACTGCTACTCATTTTATCATGTACTTATAGTGTCTGTATGATTACACTGTATTTAGCTACAGCAGTGCATTAGTCAGCTGTGCTCAGCACTGACACATCACAGATGAACCACTCTGTGAGCTGCTCCTGTGGTGCTCTAAAGCTGATAAAACTCAGCAGCTGTTATTTTCACTGGCTTATGCAGCACATAGTGGGTGTTCTGGTCACTTTACAAATATCACCTTTACACTTCCAAATGCTTATAAGCACATTTGTTTCTAACAGAGTATCTCCACTTAGGTGCAATGTGTATTTAGTTGATGTTATATAAAAAGGTCAGCTCTGAGGGCAAAATGTCTCCCCAGAATGACACATATGAGACTGAAAATATTTTTGTGTTTGTATCCTAGAAACATACACCTAAGTCTGGTCAAGTGTTCCCCACAGGAAGAGCCACAGTGGTGGAAGAGGCTGCAGCACCCAGCTGCTGTGCCTGGCCCTTGGCTGCAGAGTCCAGACCCCAGAGCTGAGCCAGCAGAGCCAGCCATGTGGGCTGTCTGCACCACACCAGTGCTAAGCCACCCATGCTAATTCAGTTGTTCATAGTTTTGTGAGTGTACTGGGCTGACTCCATGCTTTCAGGAGAAGGGACAATCCCAGCTGGCCCTCTGTGGGGACACTAACCTGTAGCAGGAGAATGGGAAGAAGCTGGAAAGGAACATTAGGAAAAAGAGGTCTGCAAAATGCTGTCTGCCGAGGAGAAGGATTGACTATTGACTTGTCCCTTTCAGTACAAGACAGATCTGCTATAAGGGCGCCAGGTTAAAAACAAACATAAGGAAGTGATTCCTCAAGTAGCCAGTGGGCATGACTTTGTTGGCAAAAGACATTGTGTCTGCACAGGTTGAAAGGGACAGTGGACAAACACTTGGAAAGGGATCTACTATGGGTTACTAAACAGAAGAAATTGTCACAGGCACAAAAAAATGCCTCTAGTTGAGAAAGGTCAGAGACTGTGGAAACACTTCACAGCTTACTTGCCTCTTCTCGTTCATCAACAAGCATCCCAATGCAGACACTGTTTTTCTTTTTCCCTGGGAGAGACCACAAATGTGGACCCCCATTGCCACAATTCTGGGAGATGAGTTGCCTGTTTTGGGGACAGCCGCAAGATGAGTGCTACCAAAATGCTAGGGATGAGCCTCATTCAGGGAAAACACTGAGGGTATCCCCTGTTACTCTGGGAGTTGGAATGTGGGCTTGAGTTACTCAGATCTAAACCATCACAGCTGTCAACATCCAGCCAAAGCAATGGACAAGTAAATGGCAGAAATTATGTCTGTGCTCAAAACCATGTTCCTGAAAACCTCCACTTGTTTTTCCATAAGCATTTTACTGGGTCTCTGAAATTCTCTGGAACATCTGTAATTGTTCAGCACCTGGCTTATGCCTAAGCTCTGTTAATATCCACTGGGCAGGTACTTCTCTGGACAAATACCTAGAGGCTTATCTCCATGGGCAGTTGCACAGCAGCAAAGCAATCCCCAGCACCTCCATGCTGGGCAGCAGTTTCCACCCTCTTTTGTATAATAACAGGGAAGGGAAAGGGAAAGGGAAAGGGAAAGGGAAAGGGAAAGGGAAAGGGAAAGGGAAAGGGAAAGGGAAAGGGAAAGGGAAAGGGAAAGGGAAAGGGAAAGGGAAAGGGAAAGGGAAAGGGAAAGAATTAGGACAACCTAATCAAGTTCAAATTAGAACAGCAGAATTCTGGGAAGACATGTAGCACATTTCCTGGAAACATAGTCTGTCCTGAGCATAAGTACTCCCTAAGGTCCTGCTCCCCAGGGGCCATGCCACCAGCACTGTAATGTGCAAAGATCAAAAGCAGCAACCAAGAGCAGTGCAGAACCCAAATTTCTGATAAATACTACTATCACCAGCTGAGGACAAAGGCTTACTGACTCACAGCCACTTGAGCTTCTTTGAAATTAGTATCAGGTTGGACTGGGCTTTGGAGCCAACTGCTACAAAATCTCAGCCTCCCCTTCCCTCCTCGCAGTCCAGACACTCAAGGGCAGGGAGAGCATCCCAAATCCATACCACCAAACGCTCCAGCATTATGTCTGCAAGGCCTCATAGTCCCGATACCTTCAGCGTGTGCCAACTCAAACAAGAAACAGTGAGCACGGTGCAGGTGGGGGAAATGTGCTCCTCCCCATGCGCCAATGGAAAAGGAGTGGCACACAGCACCAGCCCGGCAGCCCCTCCTTGTCCAAGAGGCACAGAGCAGGGAGGGCAGACTGCTGCAGGTGCAGGAAAGACACAGAGTTTGAGTCTCCCTGCAGATTTCCTATGTTCCTTCCAAAGTCACAGTATTTTAATTGATATTTCTTATGAGAATTCAACAGGTGCAACATAAATCCCATGGATTGTGCTGAATCCCACAAAATCTTGACTTTCATTTTGGAAGGGCGAGGGGGGAAGAGGACTTTTCTTGCTCTTTGGGTTTTCAGCCTTGAGCGACATGAGACAGAAAAAATGCTGTATTTGCTCAAAGTGCTGCCAGATTAAAATAAGCAGCTATTCATCTTATTTTTCTGAAAGGATGGTTAAGTCATTGAGAAAAACTCATTGAGTATAGAAATACTTTCAGTTACAGCACAAGTACACGGGACAAACCTGGCTCTTCCCTTTATGTCCTGGAGTAGGAGGCAAAAGCTCCTACATCCATTTCTGCCCCTTCAGGCATGCTTGGCAATGCAGATGGGACAGCAGCAGTGCCAGGAAGAGAACCTCTGGGCTTGTGGATACCCACTGGAACCATGCTAAAACCAGTTAACTAACCTGTTCTGCCAAGGTTTTCGTTGTGAGGTGAGAGGTGCTAGTGGCAACAAAGGTAGTTGTCACAACATATGATTTCTTTAGCATTAAGTCATGATGTATCTCGTCATGGTTTACTCTCTACTTGACCAATGGCTGAGTATCTGCAGGACTCCACATGGCACATAGATAAACAAAGAGCAAATAGGGAGGCAGATGCTGGAAATAAAGACACACTTCCACTTCTCATTTTTGCAATTGGCCTTGTATAGTATTTCTTTAAGAAAATTCCTGATACGGGTTTGTTAGATGGTTTGAACATTTTTAAGTTTCTGTATTAAAAAAAGTATTATAAAAATGTTCATCCAGCCCAAAACTTCAGACCACCTAGGAAGACCATACTTCTAGCACTTAGAAAGTGATCAAGCTGATGAACTGCAAATCTGCATGTTTTTCTCCCCACTCCTGTACCCATTCTCTACTATCTAGCACATTTGCAGTTTGGTTTGAGTGCCTGACATGGGAAAGGACTGAAAGTCCTCAGTAGGAAGGAACAGATATCTATCTGCTGACAGATCTTTATCAACTGATAGATGAGGTTTACCTCTTTAGGAAAACAACTATTTTCTTCTAACATCAACACTAATGCTCAGCACCACAACAACAGCAACAGTAAAACTGCTGGCAGTAGTAATAAAATGCTAACATTGATAATAATAACAACAAGCTTTACTGAGAACATACTGAAGACCCTTAAATCTTATCATACTGAATTCATTTAGTACAATCAAACATGATTTTAAAGCAGAAATAAAAAACTAGGCAGAAAGGAAAATCTCTCATTTCCTTTCATTATGTGTAGCAGAGAGGAAGAAATGGTGCTTTTTCATTCACCCCCCCAAAAAAAATCTGAGATTTTTCACTAGAATAAAAAGTTGAAATATCAAAAATTTTTGTAAATGAAAATCTAAAGCAATACAAAACAAAAAATATGGATCAACACAAGAAAAACATTTATCTTACTCCTTCTTGGTGTCTTTTGTCTATACCTTGACTTAAAAGCAATCTAAAAAACTAGCACTGAAATAAAATAAAACTTTCCAATATATGCTTAAGTGTTTAAATGCATTATTCTGACTTTCTGTGCATTTTTCCTGATTTTTAAACCAAAAAAAAAAAAAAGAAAATGGCTGTTCTCCAGCATATAGTGCATGTTCATGAATGCAGAATTTTTGACAACAAGACAACTGCTTAATTCTAAGTCAGCTTTGCCCTCCTCCAAAAGCCTGATTAACTCCAATACCTGAAATTTTCACTGTGCAGGTCCTAAAACAGGCCACCATGGGAATCAACATCATTATTCTCATTTGCCACAGCAGAAGACTGAGGGACTTGCCCCAGGACAAGCAACAGACCATGGAGCTGAAATGAGAACTTCCTCCTGCTAGTTGCAGCTCAGTGCTCTTTTGTCTTACCTGTGTAACCAAAAAATGGTCTCTGAACTGATCGCTTGTAATCTAGCCCTGATTTTGGAAGAAACAGTGACAATAAAGCCCTTCTCTAATGAGCAGGAAAAAGACCAGCACTTCTCCAGTGGGAATTATTGTGAGCAATTCTGCTGAGCGAGTGAAGCAATGTAGTGGAGGGGTCTAAAGAGATTGGGACCTGGCTAGCCCCTCTTCATTTCCCCCTAACAAAGCAGATTTATCTAAATTTATAAAAAATTTAGCTGAGAGAAGGTAACCCAAAATTTAAGTAGGAAGCGTATGGAAAGCTTAAATAAAAGTATTTTTGAGGAAAAATAATGGGCAGAACTACAGCAGAAACAGTTGCTATATGGATAAGGCAAAATATTTGACAAGGAAAACGTGTCTGAGAAGAAAGCACAAGGGTAGAGCTATTATAGCTCAGAGGCCTTTTCCCTCAGACTTCTTATTTTATAACATATTTCTAAAACACAACACCCACAACTGTTTTTCTTCATCTATCAAAGCATAAAATTGCCAGTCCTTTGACCTAACTTAAATGAAGGAAGTAGCAATGTTAGGTTTAATTAAAAACAGCAAATATTTGTACAGCTGTCCCTGGTTTCACAGCACAGAAATAGGTTTAGCATCAAATCTTACAGTTTTAAGTCCTCTGGGAACTATATACAAAAACATATAGGATCCTTCTGGCTGACTTGCTAAAGCCAAAAATACGTTTTTTTGAGTTATTTCAGGTGGGGCTCATTCAGCCTTCCCGTTTCCAACCCACTGTTTTCCTACTTCAGACTTGGGGTTTTTTTTTTCCATGCTCCAAACGGGGTACTCTCAGCTTGACAGGCTTGGATGCATTTGATGGGGTTGTGAATAATAATAATAATAGTAATAAAAGTGAGGGTAGTCTGAGAAGTTTTGACTTATCAGCAGCCTTTTGGATGGAAACCCTGATGGCCAGACCATCTGGGCATTTCCAGGGATCTCTGCCTCTCCATGTGGGTGTCACTGGGAGGCACCTGGCATGGGATGCAGCAGTATCAACAAGATCCATCCCCAAAACTGGGAGGGGTCTGGAACGAAGGGGTTTGCTCCTGGTCCTTGCTCTTGTTTTAAATTACACATTCAAATACACTGTAAAATCCTTCTGCACTGAGCTTTATAATGCAGGCTCTGGAGGGCTCACTCCACATGCACCTCACCGCCTTGACTGGGCCAGCCATGGCAAGCCCACTCCCAGCAGGGACCACGGGAGGATTTACACCACCTTGTGCAGGAGGCTTGGCAACCCCAAGCTTTGGACTCACCTGCCTGTTCCTCCCAGGGACCCACAGCTTTCAGCCTTCCAGGGGGTGCTGGAGAAGCAGGTGGGGCAGGTGGCTACCCACCACAGGGCCAGAGATAAGAGGGAAGAAGGAGAGAAAGGGCCAAACTGGGTTTAAAAAGCCTCACCCAGTTCTGGAGTAGGAAGAGAGGTGGGAATGCTGATGGCTGGTTCAGGTGCTCTGCTTTGTCTATCAGGCACCAGGCAGGCACTCTCCTCATCCTGTGGGCTGCTGCAGCCCTTCAACTCCCCCACCACCCCCACAGCACCCAAACCTCCAGCAGCAGCAGGTCTGGCCCAGCTCGGCACAGACCAGAAGAGGAGGGGGAGGTGTCCAAGCATGGTGGAGCTCAGGGGCTGGAAGGAGAGAGGAAAGCTCTGGGGAAAAGCCCCAAGGAAGGAGAAGAGAGTAGAGACCTACCTCTCAACCCTGGTGAGCCCAGGTCAGGTGAGCTGGCCCAGCCAAGGCTGGAGAGATGTGAGACACTTCAAGAGAGGGCTCTGTGCAGCAAGATGTCCCTACTAGTAGCAGCAACTTCTCATCTTCCACATGTAGAACATCTCCTGTTGCCTTGTCTACAGCATCATCCTCTTCCTCTCCACCCAACCCTAAGTAAGAGAGACACAAGAAGTACACTGATCTCGGGTTTCTGACAAAATGGCAGTGGACTGCACCCATAATTGCATACACTGGGTCTTGCCACGTGAACTGGAAGAGTTTCAATTACAGTAATTTTCAGTTAAGTAATGCAAGTCTAAAGCCTGCAAAACAGAAAGCTACTTGACAGTTTAGTGCAGCTGTATCACAGGAGTTCAGGGGATAAAAAAGGTTTTTTGGCAGAATGAAGGCTTACTGACATGCTCAGTAGCCTGGAAAGATTATTTAGAGCTTTCTCAGAAGCCAGTTTCATATGTCTGAATTTCTAGAAATACACATGAAGTCTTAAACTGTGAAGTTTAAGATGTCTATTCATGTTCTTCTGAGCTCCAGTCCTCAAGGAGCCAAAAAGCAACACATGATGCAGAGATGTAACCTGCAAGTAGAATATGACTGACCTCACAGACCAGAGTTCACAGTTGTTCAAAACTGACACACTATATATCCAGCGTCAGAGGCCAAATGAACATATACTTGGAAAAATCCTCAATTTTCCAGTAAATACAACTGTTATGCATATTAGCCCAGGAAGCAGTCTAAGAAAAAGCCTAGGTATGGGCTTGCAATTCATAGGTTTAGTTGTTAGAGTCCAATATCTCTCCAATGTCTTCTCCCCAGTCAGTTTACTTTGGCACTCCAAAAGGTTTTTACCTTATTATGTCTTGGGTATACCATGTAGAACAAGATGGCAGTTCTTATCCAATTTTTAGTACCAAAGGTGCATGCCACAGAAACACCATCAGTAGAAGACAACAATTGCTGGGCCAGGTGAGCTAAAACTAAAATCTGCTCTTTTGCTTCTATGCCAGCCTTCCCAGTACAGACCAGTACAACGTGGGAAACTGGGGCAAACTGAAGCAGCAAAGACGTTACTACTTTAAAGTCTCATCTGGTGGATAAATACTTGTGAATGAAGTTTTGCTTTTTTTTTTTCTCAGTATCTGGGTGATGAACTTGACATATTGCAGGATGCTGTTTTCATGTGTACTGAGTACAGCTTTGTGATTGTTCATAATTTGTTAAAAATTAAATCCAAGCTATCTCAAATCAAGATACGACTCACTCATAAGCTCAAGTCACCAAGAATAAGAAGCAACCTTTAAACATTTAGATCTAAATATTTTCAGTCTCCAGGAAGAGCCACCCAAGATCCCACTAGAAATAAATACATGCTGAGGTGGAAGGGATGATACTGGAAACTAAAAGGAGTGTGTTAAAAAATCAAATTAAATAGTTAGACATTATTCTTAAAAATGAGAGAATAGTAACGGATTGGAATCCTGCAATACCAATTTTCTAGTAAAACTTCTTTGGTGCTCATAATTTAAAATAAACAAGGCTAATGACATTTGGGTTTTGCTAGCTTGATGAAATACAGCCATCTCAATGAAGGTTTTATTTTCTTTCTCTTCTTTCCCAGAAAAGCTTTAATACCTACTTGTATGAAAGCATGTATTTAGATACCACTGGGAATACAGTTTACTTTGGGTTCTGATTTTCATATTCTACTTGAAGCTAAGTTAGGTCCTATTTTTGCTGAAAACCCATCATCATGAACCGTTGAGCTCTGAGACTTTCCATCCCAATCCTTCTTCAGTGAGGGTATTCTACAACAGGTTTCCTCAAACGCTGTGTCACAGGTAACTAACACCTTTAATTGCAAGTAGTTTCACTGCTGCAGATTTGAATTTGAGGTAAATTGGATTCCAAAGGATCCATTTATATTAAAACCTGTTTGTAAATTCCAGTGAACAAGCCCTTAAAGGTAAGCTCTAAGCTGATGAATTGGCCAAAGTCCCTTCAAAATGGCAGCCCTCGATAACATGTTCCTCCACTCATTGTTTTTGAAGGAAAGCTCCAGGTTTTTGTCTCAGAGACACTCACTCATGCTCATAGTACTACTCATAGTAGTACTACTCATAGTAGTCAGTATTTGATATTTCTCATTTATTGCTACAGTTCCATCTCTTTCAGTTCCTTCTTGGGAACCCTGATTTTCCTGTAAGCCCTTTGCTTTGAGGTTGTTCCTTGTTTTCCCTTAATTATTTGATTTATCAGCTGAACTGGTTCAAAAAAATCACTCTATAAAATAGTCCCAAAACAGACAGACATAGGCTTGAAGAAAATATAGAATCAAGGAATGGGAAGAACACACTGAAAATAGCTCATCCTCTGTAGGTCCTGGGAACATCACTGTGTGCTGCACTCCGGTGCACATGAGACAGTGCTAGTTCTCAACCCTTAAAAGGCAGGTGGTCATTTCTGATGAAAAGTGACACCCTCGCAAGAATTCGGAGCAAACCCTTTGCTATCGACAGCAAGCGTGTTGTTACCGAATTTGCAGTACGACTGTAGAGATGGCTTAGCCAAAGGGAAGATGGGAGATGGGGAAGGGCAAGGGGCCTCTTCCCCCCATCCTGGGACCCAGGTGACCCCTTCACCCCGCTGCCTACCCAGCTGATTACTGGCAGTGCACCCACAATCAAACTCCTCGTGCCTTCTGCCTCCACAAAGGCGCCCTGTATTAATGTCCACGCTGTCTCTCTCCTGTAATTACACACTGCCAAGGTGAACAGAACAGACTCTTTTAAAAATAGATTCTGTATTTTAAGCAGCAATATGAGTGCTTTTGAAAAGGAAAAATACAAGGCATAAAAGCTTCCCAAAATAGCAGCGTGCGGCTTGCCCTGGCTGTGCTCAGGTGCAGCTATGCATTACTCCAGCTTTTTGATAACATCCTGTCTCTTGTGCTGAAGTTACCAAGGGGTTGTGAGGGCGGTACTAAATCAGAAATGTGTAGTGGATAGGACTGGTCCAATCTCAACGGCAGCCAGAAGGGAATGGAATATAAATCATGCTAAGTTAAAATAGCCATCCCAATTGCAAAACAGTCATGGTGTTTTCTTTAAGGGGGAAAAGAAAACAGTGTCCTTAAAAGGTGCCAGATTGGCAGGGAGGGATAATAAAAAAACTTCTGACTGTGCAAGTTTCTCCTGCCCCTACGCTATGGTGCCTCTGCTCTGCCAAGCGCAGAGGAAGGTCAGGGCAGAAGGCTCGGCACTCCTAGACAAAAGGAGCAGCATCAGAAGGCTCACATATCCACCTGTAGCTCCTGTGCCCTGGATCTTCCATCCTGGTGAAACAGTGCAGTTGCTGTGAAATCAGCCCTTAGTTTGTACTGAAAGTGAGTCACACCACCAAGGCTCAAGAGATGGCAGAGGCAGCTCTGTCAGGCTCCTTGCAGGCAGACGGGGGGCAGTGCATTGCCTCTGCTAGGTCTGCCCACAGTGGTGCCAGACACAGGCTTTGTTTTCCTGCTATAGAGAGACCCATCCCTAGGGAACAAAACAGAAACCACAAGTTCACTGAAGGCCAAACAACAGCATGTCATCAATTGCTGGCTTTGGCCACAGGTGAACTGAAGATCTGGAGATGCCCTGCTCCTCCGGAGAGGATCAGTGGGGGCTGGTGCTGCCAGGCAGCTTTGCCAGCTGCTCAGCACAGCATAAGCCCAGGGCTTTCACCCAGGGGATTTGCCCATTTTGGGTGAGGAATATGGAATGCATGGCAGTTGCTAGATGACATTTCTAATGGTAGTTAATAAGCTGGTTTTCTGGTTCCTGATTTCCTGCCACAAATCAGAGATTGGTTCTCAGACCAAACGAACTCATTCTTCTTTATGCAGGAGATCTGATGACTGATTCATAAATAATGGCTTCGGGTCGGCGGAAATGAAATAAATTGCTTTCATTAAAATTCACATAAAACAGCAGCATAGTCCCTGTTTGCCACCAGATTGAACAAATGTGCCAACATGCACGTTTTTCATTTTGCAGCCACTGATATTATGAAGTTGTTCCTGGACCTAATAGTTTTGAATGTTCATTTTTTAAAGTAATTAATATAAAGAGTGATGCTGGAAAAAATTGCCTCACCCTCCATAAAGTTATTTGCAAGCTGTAGGCATCAATACTCGTTTGTGTGGCTATTTTTTTTTAATACTGAGAAATGCACAGTTTGAACTTTTTCAAGTGAGGAAATGCTTCCAAGATCTTTCTGGAAGCTCAGAGGAAATACGCTTAGGTGATTCCATTTTATTAATATAATAGTGCTGCACTCTGCATGAATCTGTACCTGCTGTGTTAGAAAAAGGCTTTGCAGTTACAAACTGCAGAACTAACTACATGAGGGGCTTGGGGGATTTATTTTTTCCACAGGAACAGAAACTTTGCAAGAAATTATTAAAAACTCCACCATTCTCAGAGGTATATGTCTCAGGAGATATCTTCAAAATGCAATGTTTTTAGAAAACAGACAGTGAGAGACAACTACAGGCTTGAAGTGGGGCTTATCTGTCCCATGGATGTTTCCCAAAGACTGAGCTGCTCAAACCATGTCTCCCTTTAAGACCATCAGAGAGAAAGAGGCACTCCAGATTCAGTCCATCCTATAGCAGCCATCTAAGCTGGGTCAGATAAACCATTCCTATTGCTCCCCACTGACCCCATGCAGAGCCTTTGGGAAAAAGTTTCAGCTTAGAGTTTCACGTACCCAAATTATGCCACAGGAGTCACTTTCTAAAATGGACATTTTATTCCTCCAGAAGTTGAGCTATGCTGAGAATTCATACTGGAATAATATAAAATAGGTCAGTGGGGGTGGTAGTGCTGAATTACCAGAAATGGACATTAGGAGCTCTGGCACGCCAGCCATGACTCCCAGATTTTGGCCCGCCAATCATGGAGTGCCTCCAGCACCTGGACCAGGGCACCACCACTGCCACTCTGCCTTCAGTGGAAATTTTGTCTACCAGAACGCATGGAGACTAAGAAAAAATGTTGAGGGTTGGCAGCAGGCCTGGGTCTAAAATCTGAGTGTGTGGAAGAAAAAGGCAGCTGTCTGTAACAGCCAGCTGTAGGAATCTGTTTGATGGGTCAGGTTGGCATCTCTGAGTAAAACAAAAGATGGAAGAAAGCCGTTTGTATCTTCTCCAAGGAAGCCTTTATAAAAGTGGCTTCTTCATAAATGCAGAGCAAGTTGGTAGATAATATCAATTTTATGTTAAGGTTCAAAAATAAAAGCTGGGCCATCAGAAACATCGTGAAACTTCAGCCTACCACTGAGTGACAACTGCATGAAACAGACCCAGAGCAGTGGAAAATTTTAAGCCATAAATTAGCCTCGAAACTAGTAGGCCATATTGTTTTTATTCTGGGGGAGGTTATTTATTAACTCATCTGTCTAAACATATGGATCTTGACAAATGAAAGCTGCAGGGAGGATCTGCTCCTGTCCTGCAGTTGAAAACAATTAAAATTAAATTACTGCAAATATTCCTGTTACCCTCTCTTAAATGGCAAAGTACCACAGGAGCTGTTGCTCTCTATCAGTTCAGCTCACAAGGGGCCTATTTCCTGAAGCTAAAATGGAAAGAATTTTTAGTCTGAAACTTTTTCTTCAGTTAGTTACTGCTCACTTTTACTGAAAGGAGATAAATAAGTTAAGTTTTTGTTCTCTGTCATGTATCCTAACACTCCCATGTGCTGGACACCTGCAAAAGCTAGCAAAGCCAGCTTGTTTTCTTAGTGCAATTTATTTGACCTTTTAATATATTTGAGTAAGGATTTTATATCTAAGGCAACTTTACAGAACAGATTTGAAAGGTGACCTTCAAAGGAAACATCAAAATCTTTCTGAAAAAGGAAGCTTTGGAAATATATGTGAAAAAGGCTGCTTTTCAGCTAAGCTCCTGACTCAGGACTCCCTGGCTTTTTGGCACAGGGACATACAGAGCAGTGAGTTCACCTTGCCTACAGCAGACCTACAAGGGCTATCATACAATACCAAAGGGCCCAAGAAAGGTTTTGGATGACCAGTTCCAGAGTTTCCCTAACAAATGTCTTCTGTCTGCTGGCTGAGGCAGTCACTCAGCACTGGTTTTGATATTAACCTGCATTTTAATCCTTCACTGCAAATCGTTTTTGCTTTTATAAAGCTGGGATTGTCTAGGTCAAATGGAGCTCTTTTAGGGAGGGATAGGAGCAGACAGAGGCAAAAGGGAATGTTTTCTTTTAGTCATTGTATAAATGTGCACTCCCTTACAGTACTCACAAACCTGTGCTGGCCCAGGTCAGCGGCAGGCAAAAGGCTGCCCCTGCCATAGGCAAGGTCCTACAGCCAGCAGCACAATACATCCTTAGGGAAAAACTGGCTCCACTTGGCTTTTATTTTCAGCAGACAAGGGGTTCCATGAGCTTCAACATACAGTGTTAGTTTGACTGCATTAAGGAATGTGTTTGTCCCATGCAGAGCATTTCCCCATCACAGGGAGATACTGGAGCAGCACTTTCCATGCTGCAGGCCATGCCACCTCTGGGGGATGAGGAAGCCTTCAGAATTTGTTATGGTGTGCAATGGCAGAGCTGTCGAGTTCACCTGCTTCACTGGTGATCTCATTCACATCACAGATGAGGCACACTGCATGGAAGTGATGCTTCAGCAAGGGCTGCTGTCATAAAGTCCCTTCAGGAGCCACTGGGAGCTCTCCAGAGACCTCTGGATATAAAATTTCCCTGAGGTCCTATCCTTGCCTGACAGGGTAGAAGGAGTTAAATTGTTTGAGGACAGATGCAAAAGGTCTGTCTGGCAGAAATAAAATTTTTTAAAAATTAATTGTTGAGGCCTGGGAAAGTAGGTGCCCTTTAATACTGAGCAGGTGCAATTGCTATCTAGGGCTTCTTGCCGAGAAAGCTTGCAGTGGTATTTATTGGTTACACACATTTATCTCAAACCTGAAGATCTTTCACACTAAATCAGAGAACATTCATAATTAGGAAATTTCTGCTTAGAAAATCATGCCTAGAATGCTTGTGGAGCAGTATTTTTCCATCACTTCTTTCTGTTGTTCTTTCAGAATAGCATTGAGTTAGGAACATCTGTAGTCATATGGCTTTACAAAGAGAGGGACAACAATTTGAGAAAGACTTACATGAAGCTCACCAGTGTTTGAAGACCATCATTGAGAAACTCATTTGTTCATTGGCAATTTTTCCCTGCTCTGAGACAAATCCTGCAAAATCCCCTGGCAACGTGAAAGAGCAGGCTGCTTGCCCAAGGAATGAGCAAAGCTTACGAGCTGTAACAGTCCTATAAAAAGAACAGATATCTTGAAAGGTGAATCCTGCAGATTTCACTGTAGCGAGAGCTCCTGCTGACTTTACATCAGTGAAGATTTCCCAGAGGAAATGGTGCTCCTGCAAAGTAGTGAATAGCCTTCTCATATCAAACTCATACTGAAATCATATTATTAGGAGCTGGGAACGTCTCCATAAGTTGGTCTAGAGGAGCAAGAATTCATTCTTAAATAATAAGGTCTCAAAATGAAATGTGGAGGCTGAGAAGACAACCATCAGAAATCTCTCTGCTTTCATCAGAGCTCAGGAAAATGTGTTTGCAAGTAATTATTATGGAGTGAACACTTGAGAGAGAGAAGATAGAGTGCTTAAGTTTGGACTCTTTCATGAGAAGGTATACAGCCTGATAATGTTGCAAATAAAGACTACTAGATCTTTACTGAATTTTACCATAATAAGCCAATTAACCAGTGGAGAGGTGTAAGTGCAGTATCTTCTGTTGAGAAAAGGAGAAAAAAAAAAAAAAGAAGAAAAATTTGTGGGTCCAGTGGGATCAATCACTTTAAAGCAATAAAAGGTCTTGGTAGATGATCCAGTGGAGGTGAATGGAAAGCAAAGCAAAAGAGGCATTAACACGGTGAAGTGAAGGTATTTATAATCCGAGGTGAAACATTTGTGAAGATTGCTTTGCAGAGCTTTCTCAGCCCCATGACTGTGCAGCAGACAGCATAAAACTCTGCTCTTCTACTGCCAAATCAGGATGGTTTATGAAGTCACTTACTTCTGTCAAACAGCTGCAGCTGTAATGCTGAGAAGAGGCATTCCCCCACCCCTTTTTGCAATAAGATTTAATGTCTGTGTGATTGCTAAGCAGGAATAATGTCTTGTTAAACCTTTTTTTTTTTTTCCTAAGGAATAAATTAAGCTCCTTTTAACTGTGACTTGGGTAGTAGGTAAGGGAATTTTGTAGACTATGAGATAGAAAAGTATCTCTTTCCATTGGCCAGAGGAGTAAATTTCCACATGTGACTTTTAATTTTTTTATTTTTTAAAATTTGTTAACGTGTGATCAGGATCATCATCAGCTGAATACTTTCCGAATGTGGTTCCATACTCTGATAGATTTGCCATATTTTATGTTCACACTTTAAATGTTACACTGGTGTCATTCTCACAACTACAATTAAGGCTACCTCAAAAAACTTACTCACTGGTTCTTGGTGTGAATGCAGACAGCTGCCCTGGGTTGAAATTCTGCATGGGATGTCCTAGCTTAGGAATTATTTGAAAATAGAGAAAAATGCCATGAAGGTCCAGCCAGCACTAGATACCTGCTTTCTTTTTTTATTTTAAGCATGACTCCGTCCCTCCAGGGAAGAGGGAAAAGAGCTCTGTTTGGGAGCACAACATAGTGGTGTTTGCTGAATGTTGTGATCTCCAGGGCAACGCTGAGCATAACAGCAGGCAGCAAATAAACAGAGAGAATGCACACAAAGGTGTTATACACATTCCTACACAGGTCCTAGTGAGTGTGCACCTACTGTTGTTGGCACAACTCTTCGCAGAGAAGGGACAGAAAGTTGAAGAAGTCCTAGGGAATGAGTCTTTTGGCTATTTTTCTAAGGTTATCCTCTCAGAGGAGAGACACGTGGGCAGCAGAGAGGCCGGGGGAGGAAACCTGTCAGAAGGCAGCTGCAGCTGCAGCCCTGAGATTGCCCTGCTTTGCAGAGCACAAAGTGGTGCCACTATCCCCTCACACTTTGGTGTGACAGCCACCCACCGGAGCCCAGACCCGTTACCTGACTGCAAGGGGCTCTTTTGTTATTTCCCACCATTTAGACTTTTTATAGTTGTTTCGATTAGTTGATTCAAACTGCTCTCATACACAAAAACACCCTATTACAGGGCCAGAGTTCCAGTTTCTTCAGCAATGCATTAGCCTCAAGCACAAATGGTTTTTTCTCCAGTTTCATTAAAAAGTCATTTAAAAGAAAGACCTCCCCAAAGAATCTCTATAACTCCTCACTTGTTGGGAGCTCAGTGTGCTGAAATCCTGGTCTGAAGATCAATAGCAAGAACCCATCGACATCACCAGGACCAGCATCTGATCTATGCTGTTCAGGTCAAATCTCACCTCATCACTGCTGCTAACAGGGTTGGCATTGAAAAGAAACAAACAAACAAACCAACCCCTGGCGGATTTGAACTCTGTCAGGTCACATGCATGTGTACAGAAAATTAATGACCAAATTGCAGAGAAGTATTTGGCAGATAATTTTCTCCTCAAGCTAATTAGAAACCAGGAAGTCCAGCCACAGTTCCACCAAACTGGACAGGTTCCCTTCTGGATGGCTCAAGGCTTGCAGAGATTCCTAGCTGAAGAAATACGAGGCCCAGAGACCTGGGGGAAATGTAGGTCTTCTGAATATCACTCTTCATGTTTTTTTACAAGAACTAGTGTTTACGCTGAAAATTTCCAGAACTCTTTCTTTCCCAAACATTCCCACTTAAAATGAATGTTTTGATTCATGGTCATTTAAAAAGAAAATATTGTTAAATTCTTTGAAATTCTGGCTAGAAATTCAAGAATCCCTTGGGAGACTTCATCTTGCATCAGAGTATACAGCACAGGTTTTCAATTCCTCTCCTTGTCCTCAAGATGACGGTGCAATGGAATGGGAGGGCAATGGGTTCTCAGGCCCCGAGTCTGCAAACACTTTGGGTACGGTTTCATGACTCAAAGTGCTCACAATACTGTGGTTTAATAAGTTACCACCCATCAGCTGAGCTGTGGAAACTGCTTGTGCACATACAATTAGCTCACCCTAATTGCAAGTTGTGCAACTCACCCCCTTTCAGGAGATCTGTGCAGCTGCACATTTATCTCAAGTTACTCCTTGGCATGTTTGCTGCTCAAGGTCCCGTTTCATCATGCCTTAATTGAGATGAAGTGTGCTAGAAGATGCGAGCATCCAACGTGCCCCTGAGGTGCGGATTCACAGCTCTCCCAGCCTCGTGGCCTCGGCAGGCTGGCAGTCCCCCACCAGGGTGAGCAACCCTCGAGCCAGGGTGTGAGCTACTCTCTGCAGTGCGTTGTGTTTGCCATGCAGCCAGTGAAAATCAGAGCAGCAGAGAGAACAACCTATATTCTGCCTCCCTGCCTTTGACATGCGCAAAGGAACCTGCTGCCCAGAAGCAGCTGCCCTCTCTCAGTGGTGACTGTCACCAGCTCAAGTGCCACACACAGTGCTGCCACACCTGAAAAGACTCAGTTTTTAATGATAGGATATTCCACTTTGGGTTCAGAAAGAGAACAAACACTGCTTGCACCTCTGTGATTTCATATACCCACCCCAACATCCTGCACCGAAGCATCTTTGATTCAGAGCTCTCTGTATGCATCTTTCTGTTGTGCTTTCCAAATAACACCACCCAATTTAGCACAACTGCTGTGCATATGATCCACAAAATCAGCCTGTTTGCTTGGGTTATGTATTTACATCTCTTGCTACCAAGCATTTGATGAAACAGCTTCCTCCTCCTTACCAGTCCTTTTGGGCTTGGATGACTCAAATCCTTACTCATGTGAGCAGTCCTTGCTTGAACATACACTCTGTTGTTTCAGCTGGCTCTTCCTACAGTAGCATCTAAAAGATCAGGATGTTTCCCACCAGCATGCAAGGTTTCAAACACAAGATATGCTTGCTACAGCAGGGAACTAGTGAATAAAAACTGAACCAGCAAGGAAACCCTGCGCATGAATGTATCAACAATTCTATCTGATAAAAGTATTCTCCTATTGTATTCTGCACATGAGGCTCAGGTTAACAAATGGGGCAAAGTAGCCCAGCAAAATAAAAAACTTATGTAGCAATGCAACAAAAATCTACACATACACTCTTTTCATGGCATGTATAGAACTACTTGAATTTTGTTTTCAAAATCTAAGATGAAATTTGAAAATCGAAAAAATAAATTAGAAAAAAAGTTAATGATTTTTCCTTAGGTATTTTTTCTAAATAAATCTCATGCTAACTACTCTACATTTTATTTTAGCTGCTTGGAACAGTTTGAGATTTAGATCAGAAAAGAAGTCTGGAACACTTTTTTCCAGAAGGTGATGGTTTTGCTCTGACCAGTCCTACCATTTAGGTAACCTTTCCACATCCCTGTAGCACATTTTATCTGTCGTTTACCTTTGAGCAGCACACCTGCATTCATGCATCCCTGCTCCGAGATTGCTTTAGCCTTTCAAATTCCTGACCAGCTCCAAAGAAGCACAGCTGCTTGTTTGTCAAATATTAGAGTGTATTTCCTTCACAGCCAACTTAAAATACTCAGTGCCAGGCTAAATGTGCAATATCTGTCGGACCACCACAGCTAGAAATTGAGTATTTTTAACAATTTTAAGATGAATATCCCATGGCTTAGGAGTGACCATCACTTTGAACCTCTCCAGACAATTCAGAGGTTGCTTCATTTGTGTTTAGTTATGTGCAAACGTGCACATGCTAAGAAAATGTCACGCAAAGCATCTAAAACTTCCCTAGAAAAACTGATTTTATAATTGCCACCACGGAATGCTCCGGTTTCTTTCTTAGTTGTGTTTGTGGTCATTACAGAAGGTCAGTGTGCAGTGAGCGCTGTTATGGCAGTGGCATCAAACACACAAAGTAAAGAAATAGTTGTCAGAGTTTGATTTTTTGCCAGTCCATCAATACGCTCCCTTTTGCCCAGGCACAATGTGAAAGTTTTTCATTCCAGACTCTGTCCGAAAGCTCCTGCCCCAGTGTGTACACAGGACTGAGAGCGTTCCCCGAACTAGCATCCATCCCTGTGATCTCCAGTGCCGCGCGTAGCTCCGTGTTTGCCGCCCGCGGTGCCGCACGGCCGCTCTGCGGCGGAGGAGTTGCGGCACACAGAGGTGGCACTGAGGGAAGCTGCCCTCGGTGGGCCCAGCCCCAGGGCACCCCAGCTGCCACAGCCCCTCGTCATCCCTGCCACGGGCAAGACGAGGCCAGGCCTGGGCTCAGCCTCCGGATGGGAACGGACAACCCAGGACGGCTTGAGACAGGATTACTCGGGCGTTTACCAACTTTTCACGTTGCTGCCCAGCTCTGCACGTGGTGGTGCGTTACTTCAATGCCTGGTGTAACTTTGTTTCCCCAGAAGAAAACCCGCAGGAACTGGTGAGGAATCCCGGCCACCGTCCTCCAGGAGCCCCGCGGGTGCCTCTGGCGCCGGGCTGCGGAGACAGGCGCAGCCCCCGGGGTGACGGACTGGGGCTGCATCGATGTCTACCAGTCCTCCCCATCGCGGCTCCGCTCCGGAGCGGCCCCGGAGCGGCCCCGGAGCGCCGCGTCCCAACTCGTCCCTGAGTCTCCCGAGTTCCCAGAGCGCTGCGGGCGGGGCGCGGGGGCTGCGCGGAGCCACCCTGCCCGCGGCCGCCCAGAGGGTGGCGCTGGCGAGTCGCCACCGAGCGCGGCGGGGCTGCGCGGGAGCGGAACGGGAACGGGAACGGGAGCGGGAACGGGAGCGGGAACGGAACGGGAGCGGGAACGGGAACGGGAACGGAACGGGAGCGGGAACGGGAGCGGGAACGCGAACGGGAGCGGGAACGGAACGGGAACGGGAACGGAACGGGAACGGGAGCGGGAACGGAACGGGAGCGGGAACGGGAACGGGAGCGGGAGCCGGGTCTGGCCCGGCGGCCCCGCCGTGGGTGGCCAGAGGCTGCGGAGAGGGTGAGAAACTGGGCGCGGAGCGGGCACAGGGAGGGAGGAACGAAAAGGTGGGAGGAATTAAAAGTGGAAAAAGTGATGCTGCCGTGGGGGCTGCGGAGGGCTGGGCGAGTGGTGGGAGGCGGGGCTAGGCCGCGGGGGCATGGGATGGGGCGGGGGAGGAGAGGAGGGGAAGGGAAAGAGGAGGCAGGGAAAGGAGGATAAGAAGGGAAAATAAATAAATAAACAAAAGGAAGAAACTTCTCTGCGCGTTTTCCTCCCCAGCTTTTTCAGAAGGTCAAAATAATTAAGTTAACTATTGCTATTTTTTATCGCTATTAAATTTCCACCCACTTCCACGCTATCTGCAGGGATTGAAAGAGCAGGAATTCAAACGCCACGGGAAGGCTGTTTTCAAATATAACGTTTGCTGCACTCCCCAAAGCGCTGGAAATCTACAGCTGTGGCAAGGCATAGACTTCTTCTTTTGAATCACACGGTTACTTTGGTGATACCACAAGTGCAACTCTGCCTTCACTAGTGGTAACATGTACCAGTATAGCACCTACCTCTCCCGAGGAGTCAAAAATTACAGCAGAGGAGAGGAGCCTTACAGCTGGTGCAAAGCTAGACTTACCTGTCGGACTGTCCCACTTACACTGTGCCATGATGTCCAACAGGTACATTTTGTGTTCAGAGTCACACTAATAGGCTCAATACTTGCCAGCAGCATGAGACTACACAAAATAGAGTATCATTGGGCATTCCTCATTTTAATGGCAGTTCTGGAAATGCTGAAAGCTTTCTGCATAAAACCAGATGAGGGAAAGATGCTTAGTGCTACAATAATAGTCTTTAACCCAACTTTACTAGCTTGGGTTTTGGTTTTTTTTTTTCAGGAAATCATGTTTTCCAGCTTTTGCTTTCCTGTGCATTGTCCTTTGGAAGACTGTTAATATTGCAGTGTCTGAGCCCTGAGTTTTGTTTGGCCCCTGCCATTGCACACCAGTGAGGGTGGCCACAGTACTGACAGGAGACACAGCAACACCCACCTGCACGTGAAGGAAAACTACAGTAGACTCTTTCCAAAAGAATCTGCTAATCATTTTTGTGTTACCTTTTCAAATAACTGCTGGTGATTCAGGCTTGACATGGCTCCCATAATCTTCACACATAATTAAGCAATTTATACCTTTTATCTGTGAGTAGACACTGCTGTCAACACTCAGGCCTGTTCTGGAAATTGCTGAATTGCTTTCTTTGGGAAAAAGAACTAACAAACAACAACTACCTCTTGCTTTCTGTAACCTTTGATTAAATAAACTTAAATAACAAGACTGTACTGTAGGGAAATTTGCTTGTGTGGGCCATTGCTTTTGAAGCTGATGTGACAGCTTGTTGCACGACTCTGTACGCATTCTTCCATTTCACTGTGACAAATGCAAGAGATGAGTGGAACTAGAAGTTCTTCATTTTTGTTACTCTAAATTGGTAAAACACAGCGCTGTTGGCTCTGATGTTACACTGACATCAGTGTTTCACACCTCAGCAGTCTTAAAGTGGCCATAGTGTCTTCAGGATGGGCTGAGGAGCCCCAGAGTGGACTCCATACAAACCCAGAGTCTTGCTGGCACCCCTCTCACTGCAGCATCAATGTTAGAGGGAGCAGGGAGAAGTCTTGCTGCCTCCACAGGTTACCATTTGCCTGTGTTAACAGGATATTCTGAGTAATACATGTGTTGTCTTCAGTTTTCTGAGCTTTTTTTGCATGGACAGGGTTGTCCCAAATATATGTATCATCAAGGAGCCCTGCAAGGGCCCCAGGACATCTGGACTCTGAGAGAGAAATAGGAAACTTGTGCTGGGGGTGAAACAGGCTGCAGTGTCAAACCAGACATTTAAAAGAGATCCAGACTCTGCAACACATGGACATAAATTAAACTGGGAAAAAAAAATAATGTTAGACTCATGGAATCCTCAGTTAGAGGTGAAAAACACTCTTTGTTCTTCTCTTCCCCACAGTGAAATAGGATGATTTCTTTCATAACTGTACTGTCCAAACCACTTTTTAGGTTCATGGCTTATTTCCATTACTTTAGCAAAGGTGTGTGTCATTCTGCATGTAATATTTGAAATAGGGGGGACTTGGTAGCACATTCCAGGTTAGCTAGTCCATAACCACACAGAATACTATCATGAAAGAACAACTCCTCAGTCTCATGCAAAGGGAGGAGAAATTGAATACAGTTAAGAAAATACAGATGTAACCCAGTTATTGGGAGGATTTTTCCAGTTGTTGGATGTTGCAGATGGTGGAGGAGTCCCTCCAGAAAATATTGGTTCACTCTTCATCCTGGCACATGCTGAACTCATCTGCACAAAGCTAAAGGAGACACTAGAATTAAGTCAAGGAATCAAACCGTTTTTCATAGAAAATTCATAGACCATTTTTAGGTATTTCTCGCCCTTTTTTTTTTTTTTTTTTTTTTTTTTTTTTTTCTTTTTAAATGAGAAAAGCAGTTATGTTAAAAACATCATGGGGAGTAATTCTGAACTGGCAGAGAGATGGGATAGATGATTGAATAGATTCTTTCCATCTCCGCATTTTGTGATCTATGAACTCACCTTTGGGAAACTTTTCTCATTTCAGATGGAGTTTCACTCCCCCAGGGTTGTCTGAAGAAGGTGAGATATTTAACCTAAGCAGCATTAACACTACCACTGTGTTTTGGCTTTAAAAGCTAGCAAGATGTCTCAGCCCAAAGAAGCCATCACAGCATGACTCTTCTCTTGTTTGCTTTCTTCCTGGAGGTCTCTCCACAATACTTTCTGCTGGTGCTTCACACTGTAAGCCAGAGGTACTGACAGCTGGACGTGCTGCAGAGCACATCTATCCTGAGATGTGCTGCACCAAGTCCCCTGTGGCTTCCTTTTGCATCCCGGCTTGTTCCTCACAGGGAGAAAGATTACATGAGGGACACCAATGAAATACGGTGTCCAGCGCAATTTTTAACAAAAACTCATCTTTCTTCCCTGCAGGGGCTGGTCCCCTTGCCAAGGACTGTCGAGGTATGTGTAAGCCCTGAGAAGTCCTGCAGCTCTGTGCTGCTTCCAACACCAGGTTGGTGCTTAGTGAGCATGGCAGTGTCCTCAGCCAGTAATCCCATTTAATGGGGCTCATTATAATGCACGGGAACTGGGTGACAAGAATTCAAGTAATTCTTTTTAACTGAGGAATCTGCAGAGAAGTTCACATGGGATCTAATGACTCACAATACAGTGTTTCTTCAGAGAGCAAACAGCAAATTAGAGGAGAGCCTTCAAAAATGAAAGGTGTGGAGGAGAGGACTGGAGTCACCAAAAGCAGTCCAAAGCACTTGATCAAGCACCTGGGAAGAGTGAGAATAGTTTGTAGGAGTGGCAGTCTGTGCACATGTGGTGATGTATTGCCAGGCTTGCAAAAGGATCAGGGACATCTCCAGCTGTAGAGCAACTGATTTTCCTGGCTTCATTCGCATGCAAACTATCTCTGTCACAGTACCCAAGCGTTGCTTCACCTAGGTTGCTTTCTTCTGGGTGGTTGATTTTACTCCAAGAAACTGCGTTTATAGCCAAAAGCCTGGGATCGGGAGTAATGTTTAATTTAGTTTACAGTCCAGGGTATGTAAGGAGGAAGTAGTGTGAATATCAGTTCAGGAAAAAAAACAATACCCTGGAAAAAGAGACATAAGAGGACATTCACCCATTTCAGCTAGAACATGGTGCTAAGAGGACAGCGTCAGACTGATCTCCAGTGGTCTACAGGTTTTCTTTATAGTCTTATTAAACTTTCCAAATTAGAGACAGTGCAAACTTATGTAAATAACAGTATGTAATACATAACTATTTTTGGTGTAAAAATGACTCCTGTGGCCAAGAAACAATTAATATTTGAAAAAGAAAAACCTCAGAAAAGTCTCATTGCATTTATATTTCTTTTCAGACTTGAGCTTTGTGGCTTGGAGAATGGATACACTGGCCTTTTGCTGGTGTGCTCTTCAGCTCTTGCCACAGGCATCTGAGTGCAAGGGAGCTCAGTTGTCCTCCCCAGACCCCGACACATGCAGACTCCTGTGATCAGGAGCCTATGCTGGTCTTGCCACAGATTTCCTGTGCGGTCTTGGATAGGAAGGTGTCTGTGTGCCTCAGTTTTTCCATCTGTAAAATAAGAGCGATGTTACATTGCTTCACCAGTGCAGCTAAATTTCTGCTTTAAAAGCACTCTGTGACCTTTGGGTGAATGGTGGTAATGAGCTGTTTGCCTTATTTATAAGTATCATTTGCTGTGATATAAATATTTTTTTGTATTGTTCATACTGTGTTTATTTTGTGCAAGTGAATATAGTCCCAATGAAAGCAGGAGACTGAGTATTTTGCTTTCCCATGTAACTCAACCAGCATTCCCAAATTCTGATCTCTAACACCTCTGCTATTGCAGTCCTGGGCCTCTCTTGAGCAGAAACTGCTGATCATGCCAAATTCTCTGGTGTTTTGTAATGTGGGCTAACATGCGCCGAGGTTTGGATGAGACCAGTAGACTCATTTTCACTTAGGGCCTGCGGCAGCACTGAAGCTGGAGAGAACAGAAGTGAAAGGTCAGTGTTTCCCTTCCCTGAACCACACAACTCCTGTTTTAAGGCAAATAAAAATATCATGTGACTCTTATGGTTTTTTAAATTTTTTTTGACAGCTGTAGTGCCTTTCTTCCAACTTTACACCAAGAGGACATTTAGATGTTATTACTTTTGTATATTTGCATTGTTCCTTACTTGGAAGGTTTGTTTGAAATAAAAATAACTGTAGACCTACTACTTCTCTAATTTTTCTAATTTTGTGTGTCTCAGTTTATGTGTAGAGTGTTAGCCAATATTTAGCTGGCTTTCTGGAATAAAGTTGGTGAATATGACCATGCACTTTGAGAAAATAAGGTCTGAATAGACATGGACAAACAATTAAGTTACCGCAACCTAAGGAGTGTCTCTAGAGAATAACTGAAATGAGCACTTAGCTTGGGTGAGCTGGGATCATGTGCACAATAAATTACTATGGCTTGGAAGATGACGAATAAATTGTTAAATCACAATAAATTGAAAATTTACCATGTCCATGTCCTTCAGGACATGGCAGTATCCCCTTTCCACTTCCAAAGGATGGTTTCAGCTGCTTTTCTGGGCTTCCTCTGGAGTCAATCAGAGAGGCACACACAAGCAAAGAGATGACCCCACTTATTTTGTGCATTCTGTTTTGGAATGGTAGAAATCAAACACTTTGATGGCTAAAGTTGGTCAGATGAATCTTACATAAAATACATAAAATGGTATTATTATCAGAACCCTTTCTTTTCTTGAAGGGGTGTAGCCATTGAATGATAGAATCCCAGAATGCTTTGGGTTGGAAGGGAAAAAGAAAAAAAATAGTTTTGTGTTTTCCACTGGGACTTCTGCTACAGGTACTCACATTACCATGAGAAATGTGAAGCTGCAGAAGAAGGAAAACTAGCTGTTGTGAAACTTTGAATTTATTTAACTGAAATCAGGAGTGCAAGCTAAGCGTTGTATCAGAAACTAACCTACTACATTATAGTCTGCCTGCCACTGCTCTTATTCTTGGTGGCTAGGGTTTTTCATGGAAACAGAAATACAGAAGTTATTGTTATCCTGGGCATAACAGCTCACCCTACAATAGTTGCATTTTGATTGAAATGAGTTTTTGACCTGGCAGAGTTTATAATGAGCCAAATTTGAGCAGTTACAGTCCCAGGTCCCTTGAGCACCTTACAGGGAGAGAGCAGAAGAACTTGATGGTGACCAAGCAGCTGGCCAGGAAAGCCCTGCTGGTGGAGTCCTCTGCACTTGCTCTTCATCAAACCTCAACAAAAGTTTAGAGAGAACAAGCAAATGGAGGGGTTTTCAGCCACTGGGAGCTGGCAGAAGGGGGTTTAACCCCTCGTGTGCCGACACAAGCCCAGAGGTCAACGCTGAAACCCCTCTGGAAGGCAGCACTCGGTGCCCACCACACAATGAAAAAGGGGTACAGCTCCTCACCCAAAAGGGGCTGTATCCTGTCACTGTTAAGCAGGAACGCAGGTGAAGGCAAAGAAGTAAAGAGAGGGGACTCTCCGTATGTGTTCCATGTGAAATCACAGGGACGAAGAGGCCAATTGGTGGGAGCATCCAGAGACCTTAAACTGAGTACAGAATAGGTGGGGAAAGGGATCTCAGCTAATGGGATAGAGACAAGAAGGTGGGATTGACAGGAAGGGAACCAATGGGAACAACACATAGGAGGGACTCAGGGAAGGATCCAATGGGGCGTCGAGGAACAAGGAACTTTCTAGAACTAATACATATTAAAGAAGGAAAATGAATATACATAACTGCATACATAAAACAGAGAGACAAAATATTAACCAACCAGGGGAAAACATGCAAAAGACAGAATAAAGGACTCATGAGTTCTCACCATGGCTGAAAGTTACATGCTAAACTTGGGTTGCTAACCAGCACAGCAGGTTGTCTGAGTTCTCTTCAGGAGAAAGAGTAGTTGTAGCTGCCTGCGCCGCTACAAGCAAACAGTCCCTTCCCTACTCAACATAGTCTATTTGCATGTGATAAAGAATTAGGTGGATTCATTTTCTGCTGTAATTGAGGAAGAAAAGGATATCAGGATATACTGTCTGCTGTATGTGTGATATGCATAATGGCATAATTGGAAAAGGGGCTCCATGTTTCTCCTCCTTTCTGGAAATAAGTTGCTGTAAAAGTATAACCAAAGGCAATAAAAGTGTCAGTTGGGAAAAAAGAAAGAAAGAAAGAAAGAAAACGGAAGTTCTTTAGTAAAGACAGTAAAGCAAACAAGCAGGCATGGATTTATCAGTGTGAGAGGAAGAAAAGGAAAGAACAGGAATAAAATAGAGGGGAGAACACAGAAAGAAAATATGGCACTTGTCTGCTAGAAGAAGGATTCTTTTTCCAGAGATTAAGGGAATCACTTTGTCTCCTACCATTTTTTTTCTTAAGAAAAATGAAGTGGCAAAACCAACAGAACTTCTCCAGAAGCAGGCTTAGTGGAAACTGAGGTGAAATCTCTGTGGGCTGCAATGGAAGTGTCCATTGGTGAGGAGGAGGAGGAAGAGTCAGCAATCCAGCATGCTGGAAGGGGAGGCAAGCCTGACAGATGGCACTTTGACAGGCATGGCCATGGGGAAAAGCCCGGAACAAGCAGTCATGAAAGGAGCTCAGATCCACTGACCTCTGTGATCAGGCCGTGTATCGGAAGCTAAAGTGAGTCCACTAACAAAACCTCATTACATGTTTGCTAAAATTTTGCTGAAGGCATTTTAAAATTCAGCTAATGAAAAAGCTACATGCTCTTTTCCAGACTTGCCCAGGAGGAAGTTTCTCTGTCCCAGAGCTCTCTTCAGAGATACTGGGGGTAGCTCAAAGTATCACTACAGAACTGTCATCTATGGGGTGCTTCGATTTTTTTGTCCACTTTGATAGGTTTGTGTGAAATTCAGTGTGGTGCTCTCACTGAAAGTACCCTTTCTTTATTGTTTCCCTACAAGAACTGCTACTTGTGTACCACGTCAGTGAGGGAACATGACAGTTCTCAACTACAACTACAAATCACTTATTAGACATGAACAGTAGTTTGGGTTAAATTTACTTGGAACAAGTTATTTACGAAAATGTTTATCATCAATACAAAAAGAAGGCTGGAAAATTCTAATACACATGAACACCTTAATTATTTCAAAGCTTCTAACATACATTTAAATTTGTTATCTCTTCTGGTTTATATCCTCATTTTGGTTGACACACCTATATGTAATATTTAAATCTTCTATCAGTACAGTTTCTCATATTTTATGTTATTTTTATTCTATTCTTCAAAATTACCTTTAATAAACCCCCAAATTTTGGTACCACTGAAATTATCAAAAATATGTTTATGAGCTCTATCTCTTTAAGAGCAAATATAAAATCAAACTGGATTTTTTTTTTACTGTGAGCCATTTTCAACTTCTAAATGAACAAGGAACAGTTTGAAGAAATTTTTGAAGTATTGTCAGAAATATCTTCTTACTTAAATCCATATCACATCAGCCTTAAACTTTACAAAAATATTCTCCTTTGCCAAGAGACCACATGTGAAGCTTCAGGTGGGAAAAAATTAGGCTTACAGAAGAAGAAGAAAAAAATATTGGGTCTTCCAATAAAAATCAACATGGAACTGCTACTGTAGTTCCATTATAAAGACTCATAAAAACATTTCCAGTTGCTCTCTAGTAGGTCTCATTTCCATAAGCAAAATCCCTCTTTATTTCTTCCAGTTTCTTATAGGTCTTTAAGGAGCTATGAAAAGTCTGTTGCCAACAGGGAATTTCTTGCAGAAATAAAGTGTCTTAGGAAACATTTTTTTACAGATCTGGAAACATATTAATGATTAAAGGCCTGATCCTTCAGAGCTGAGTGTTTGCACTTTCCATTGGCTTCTGTGTGAATTACAGATGCTGGGCATCTTTTCATATCAGATATAGTATCTACATACCTCAAGTGTTAGATGATTGTACCAGGCTTGTCAGAAACCTTAGTGCTTTGCCTTCTGAACCACACAACACAACAGAGGTTCTCATATTGAAACCCAAGAGTTTCAAATTCAGGATTCAGGTCCTTGAGATCATGGGACAGACTTAAAATTTGTGAGCTTTTTCAGTTTTTATGTGAATCATAATTTTGAAATTTTTTTTAAGTATGTTTCTTGCCTTTTAGGTTTTCCCTGCAGAAATCCAGGCTGGAAATGCACTTTTCTTGAGAATAGAATGGTTTACCTGCTATCACCTGTCTCCTGCAGCTGGGGCTAAAGAAAGATGACAAACATTTAGAGTTGCACTACAGGCCTCAATGTGGCTAACTCATTGTCCCTCTTGCAGGTCTGGTGACGTGCTCCTGCCTGTCTGTCCCGGCACAGCCCTGTGCTTTCTCAACACTTAGCTGGGGACACAGAATCAGAGCAGGAAAAAAAAATCTGTGGGAGGCAGAGCTGCAGCTGCTGGAGGAGCTTATTTTATCTGTCAGCAACTGTACATGAACCCTCTCTACTGCAGGATAAAATCTGACAGAGAGGCATAAGTCCTGACAGAGAAAGTTTTATGTACATTAAAGTCCCCATCAACCTGTCAATGCATAAATGGCCATGTGCAATGTAAGTGATGATTAAAAGTGATCCAAAAGAAAGCATTTAAAAACCAAATGAACCAATCCACTACACCAGATCTACACCAAAGCGTCTTGATAACTTAGACTGTTTTTAAGTCAGAGATCAGCAACAGAAGGCCTGACTGCCAAAAGGCATTTTAGACATTCAGCAGATTTCCTATTAAAATGTAAGATAAGAAACCATCAAAATATAAGTGAAAAAGACCCCAGTCAACTGTATAAAATTTCTTAAGGAATCAAGGAAAATGTGTCCCATTTGTGGGACTGCTCCAGGGCCTTCTCCCTCTCCTTCAGCTTTTGTGTTTTTGTGTTTATGGCAAAACCAGTTTGGAGTTGGAATGGCTGCATTCAGCCTACAGTCCAATAGCAGCTCCTCTTGGAAAGATATTTATTATTCCTGCTGCCTTTAATTGCCTGGTTAATCTGTGTAACCAAGGACTGTAATCCATGTAATCCCATGGCCCTTTCACTTGTCCTTCATTGACCAGACAGGTATTTGTTATGCTGCTGCTTGTGTTCTTCCCTCCACACAGCCTGTCATCTCCTCACACATGAGGATTTCCCACCACACTCAGTGTTTGTACAGAGCTGGCACAATGGGCCTGAAGCTTCCAAGGGCTACCAGCTAAAACAAACAAATACCCCTGAAGCCACCCTAGTAATTTGCTGAGGTTTATTTGCCTGTTTATACCATTGAAGCTGGCAAAGGCCAAGGGGATGAGAAGAAAAATGATACTTTGCTTAAAAAAAGAAAGAAAAAGAATATAGAAGACAAAAGTGTTGTAAGGAGCCAAGCTCCATCCTTTTCATAGTGCTCTCTGACCTCAGGGTAGTCACCTTCTGGGAAGGTACCAGAAAAAACCTCTAATTTTTCAAAGATGAAAAATCAGCTTTATGTATTCGGTAAGACAATGGCAATTAAGTCAGTCATATTTCCTTAGAACCTTTCCATCAATATAAGACACTGATTTAACACTCAGATAATATTGCAGTTGTGGGTCAAAAATGTAATTCTTCATTCTCCTGCATTTGCATACCACGGAGGTTAACAGATGTACCTACTCCAGTGATATGTCCATATGATGTCTGTTCTAGGCCTACACACAGAATAAATGACTGAGGATATTTGTCAGGCTGCCCCTGGGAGTGGCCTCATATTTTTTGGATAAGCTTCAGATAAAAGTCTAAACATCTGGATACTTATAAAAATCATCCAGAGCTCCTGGATGTCAAGTCTTTTCTCTCATTCATTTGGACTGAAATTGTCAGTGGGCACGGAAGTGTTGTAATGTGAGGAGTAATCAGCCAGTGGACAGAAATAGGAATCAGATGTCTTTCAAATAAAACTCGCCTCTCCACCAACAATCCTCCAGCGAATCTCCCACACCTGTGGATGAGGGTTACACTGCTGTAACTGCCATTCAGAACTCTTTTAATGCTGGATGTATTTTTTAAAAGACAGCTCTTGCAGCTTATAAAGCAAGGTTTTGGCTTTGGCTAATGAAAAGCATTAGTGTACTGTGGGAGGTTCAGGGAGAGAAAGATTATAATTAAATCTCTCCACTCCTCTCCCGTCTCTAAGGGCTTGGATAAGAAACAGTTCTGCTGGGCAGCTGAATTTTAGCTAAATAAGATAGCTGGGGGAGGGAGCCTTCTTGGTGGTTTCATATATGCTTGCACATGTGGTAGGGCCAGGGAACATTTCTGATGAAAATAAAATTGTTCTGGGCTCAATCCAGCTGAAAATAGCAGCAGCCTGCCGGGTCCTGCAACTTTCATAAGGTCGCAGATCCTGGCTCCTAGCAGGAAGCTTGGCCCAGCCACCGTAGAAGGCCAGCAAGCAAAACAATAGTTTTGTGCCTGAAAATTGCACATCAAATTGGGAGAGGCAGGAGGATGTGTGCCAACGTGCTCCCTCTCTCCCAACGCTGCCGAGGTTGGGCTCCTTCTTGTACCTTCAATCCCCCTTGCCCCACACCCTATGAGCACAGCCAAGAAGTTACGTAGGAGCCCAAAGCTGGGGGCAGTGGCTCCTCTGCTCACAAAGAAGGGCTGCTGGGCCTTGGTGTCTCGTAGGCTGTTGGTGATGACCAGAAATGGTCTGCTGTAGGATGAACATAGTTCTCCTCTCATCCTCCTGTGTGTTCCTTTTACTGTCAGCCTCTCCTGAGTTTGATTTGGCCTTGAAGAGCAAATTGTTGTTGAAATGATTTACGATTTACGTTAATTTATATAGCACCCTTTAAGTACATCACACAAGCGGGTCTTTATAAGAAGTAAGTTTGAAACAATGTAGATGCAACATGCCAAAACAATACAACTATTGAAAGCAGAAGACTAAAAGACACCAAACAGCGTTTTAAAACTTCTGAAGGAATTTGATTTAAACCCTTTTTTGGAGTATAGGGGGATGTTGAATTCCATGGCTTTGGATTGCCAGGAGATGTGTTTAATACACTCTTAGGATGAGAATGGAGACTGACCCTATGTTGGGCAAAAAAAATAAGCTCATAAGCTTGGTCAGATATTAGAGACATAGGCAACAAAAATGCTTTGAACTTAATGCTATAGAAGTAATTCCTGCAGCTGTTTGGACCAGACTCAGCTCTGCATCATCTCAGTATTTGCATCTCATCACCCTAAAATCACTGGTGGTCCAGAACTTCTCGCATCATGACAAGATGCCCTCTTCCAGGACCAGAAATAGGGGCAACATGAGTGGGGTCAGTTCACCTTTCTGACATACAATCGAACACAGCTACAAAATTTTGCTCTTAAGTTTCTTTTAAAGCAGAAAAAGACAAGTTTCTACCAAAACACAACTGTGATCCAGGCAACTCTGTACCTTCCTCAGGATTATACTGCTCTGGAGGAATGGAAAGGCCCACAGCCACACTGATTTCCACCCATAGAAAGTTGTTTTTTTTCCAAAGAGGTGGGGTTTTTTTTCAAAAACACTCCTTACAAGGAATGTTCACAAGCACAGAAAACATGGAATATAATGAAAAATAATGTTGAAGTAAAACAGGCTGTTAGTGCCTCTTGTCTCTTTAATCACTGATTAAGCCCTTGCACCCACAGCCATTTCATGTAATTTAAACCAGCAGTAATTAGTCCCCATCCAAACGAATACTTAGAAACATACATCAACCCAGCGTGAGGACTTACGCCCTGAGATGCTACACACACACTTGCACACTGAACTGAAGCCTGCATTTTCCCTTTCATGTAGGGGAACAGCTCTTTTTCCTGTGACCATGGAGTTAACCTGAAATTTTGCCTGCCACTTTTTTTTTTTCTGCTCTAGCAAAGCTTACTCAAATATTTCAGCTGTGGTTGGAGAGCAGGCCTGATTCTGTACTTGGGAAGCGACCAAAAATTTTGCTCTTGATTGCAGTGTATTCAGGACTAGGCCTTATCAAGCAGCAGAAATCTAGTAAGTATGTGTGTGACCTGTGTTTTCAGAGTTTCTCAGCATCTTGGACTACCAGATCAGTTTCTCTTTAGAAGCATAGATTTGAAGAGAATGTAAATACCATTTATATATGCACATGCATATACACACTCACTCCATGCATGCACATACATATAATGATAGTACTATTTTACCAGAGCTGTGCAAACCTGTTTCCTGATCAAAATACAAGCCAATGTTACTTTAATGGTGGAAATCTTTGCTTTTCACTGCAGTTGTCTTTGTTAGATTAAATGAAGACAACACTTTTGTCAGAAATATACATAGACATATAGTCCAAATGACACAGAGCCCTGTTAAGCACAGAGCGATATTTTACTTTCAGTTATACCAATGTCACTGCTGCTCAAGTTGAAAGCACCCCTCTGATCTTACACCAAGAAGATGTGCTTCTTCTGAACAAAATACATAAAAGACCTCTCAGACTTGTGCTCCTCAGTGGGATTTTTATCTCTTTAAGTGGGCCTGTTTGAGTTGAAGATGTGTGTACATTCATTATGGGAGCTTTTCTTCTTCCCCTAAGTGCAACATATGGACACAGACATAATTGCATTACATATGAAAACATAATAAACTGTTTTGCTTGCAAACATGCAATAGAACACTAACACATAATTTTATGGGAGAATATTTGTGCATAATCTGATTCTTACATTATAACATGTTTCAAATATAGTATAATGCTCTCTCACTTTGAAGTGATAGTCTGCATAGAAAGATGACTCACGTGATAAGAGCCCTTTGCTCTTACAAATTCACTCTAAAAACAGGCTGGAGCTCTCAGAAGAAATGCACTGAATGAGTTTAGACCAGGGGCTCACTGGTCTGGATAGCACTCCATTGGATCTTGGTAGCATCGCTTGGGAAAGACCCAGGACCGAGGCCCCAGCAGTCCATAACTCCCTGAAAGAGCCATCTTCCCTTAAGGCCACATTGCAACTTGGCCCATAATGGATAGAAGCTATGTACAATGTGTTCCACTTGTATAAATGGCGCCTCCACACCAGATCTTTGATGTGCTCTCAAAGGAAGTGATAATTAATTTTGAATAAACACTGTGGGAAGGCGCATCTCCCTCCATGTCCCATTCAGCTGCTGGTTTTTGCTGAAGTGCCAGTCTTCATGCATCGCACTGGGAAGCAGTGTGTTATCTCTAGATAGTCCTGCGAGGTCTCTGAGAGGGCTCTGCCTTGGGCCAGGGCAGCTGGCAGTATTTCAGACCACATAAAAGCTGCCACATGATGGAGTCAGGACCATTTGCAAAAAGCTGTGAGTGCCGTGCATCAGGACAAGGGTGCACTATGAGCAGGGGGGACAACGTGACAAGGGAGGGAGGCAGCGAGACAGCAGGGACACCATGTGCCTGGTGCAAGTCTGAGGTAGAAGGGACACATCTGCACACAGAATGGAAGTCAATAAAGTCACAATGTCTCAGGAAGCCTCTTGGAATAGGCATGGTAGTCCTTGTTGTATGTGTGTCTAAAAATGCATGTTCACAGCATTAGTGACAGACTTCCACAGACAAGCAAAAGGGGTTGCTTCTTCCATCTTAAAAATAATTTCCTTATTGTAATGATGGTACACAATGACACTGTTCTCTCAGTATTTAGGTACTGAATTCCCCTTTTTTGGAAGGGACTTAAACTTGAGTGACCTGTGGACCCACCATCTATGTACTGAGCCCTCTTTGTTATTTGTGCTTTTTGGAGAGATTATGTTCTCATGATTTATATAAAGAGTCTGCCGTCTTAGAGGGGATTTCATATGACCCCATGATCCCATTATTTAAGTACTAAGATCCTTCTTGTTAGAGGCTACTTTAACCACCATTTACACACTCAGCTCCACAGAATAGGGCTTTCCCCACCAGTGTCAATAAAGTTAGCTTTTGTTCAAGTGCTCTTCCTCTGCAATTAAATCACACTTCAATGGCAACAATCCTATTTTTTTATAGCATGGTCTCAGTCTGGCTGCATCCACCCATGCCAGTGGCACATAAGCAAAATCCAAACCCAGGAGTGGATGTTGACTGTGGGTTGTGCAGCCCTGACTGTGGCTGTTAGTCCCATCAGTCAGCACAAGAGTGCCAGGACTGAGCATGGAATGGTGATGGCATGCTAAATGACTGTGATGAACTCCTTAAATAATACATGCTCAGGAAAACCCCCAAATCATTGCCACAGCAAATTCACATGATGAAAAGAACTAACTTTGAAACTACTACATCCTTGCCTTTTTATCTCAAGCATTTCACATTTGTGAACCATGTGTTTTGTGTGCAGTTATGCTAGTGTTATACGATTAAAAGCTTTGGTTTAGCATGTTCAGGTAAAGAATGCTTAATAGAATTTTACAGAGAATAAATACTAGGACAGTTTTAATTATAAGTGGAGACAGGCTCTTGCAAATCTCAGAGATCAGAAAGAAAAGCCAGGAAAAACATGGTAAGGAATAATGCTTTTTAGAAGACAAGTACTGCATGGACCAGAGCATTTCAATTCCACAAACAAGAGACAGAAGGAGAAAGATAACTAGGTATAAAGGAACTACAGTGATAATATATAAGATGTGGCAGGAAAAAGATGATGCAGACATGATTATGGCAATGTGGAAAAGTAATACAGAAAGTAAAGGCACAGGGAAATAAATAGGTCTTTCCATTGTAGAACTGTATAGGTGGATCATGAAAGAAAAAGAGGCCTATGAGGAATTCCTACAGGAATTTCATTGTTCAGAGATGGCAAAAATTCTTTTAAAGATGTAGCCAGTGATGTTTGAAATAAATCATTCCATGAGACACTCCACAAACAGTGGAAGGAGCTAGGTGCTGCTCACACGAGTATTACAGAGCAATGTATCTACGAGGCTATTAAAAATCACCTGTTCCAGAGGAAGATATATCTGAGGTAACCTTTGGTGTATTGGTCTTATATTTAGGAGATGCTTAATAGATTTTAGTGTATCAGGATAATTTCAGATAACTGAGATGTTGACTTTGTGCCAGGATTCATGGAGGCAAACAGGTAACTATAAACAAAAGTAATGAGAGGTTCTCTCATCAGACAGAAATTTTAAGAAAAAAGATAGAGTAAACAAAGTGAAAATCATCAATAAAGGAAGCAGAATAGAAGTCTTTTGTAGTCAGTTTGCAAGTTATTCTTTAAATTCTTCTAGGTTGATGACTTAATAAAACCCCACAATAGATTGAAGAAATTACTTTATTTAACCCCCATAGAAATATTTTATTTGGTATTCAAGTATAAGATGTTGTTAAAATAAAGCTGAAGCAAATTTTGAAATTGAGCATTTCAGACTAAAAAATTCAAAAACTTAGTTTTTAAAATGTCAACCCAATACTTTTCAGCTATTTTTTAGGTTCTCCTTGTACCCATGCATATATGAAAACACATGTTTTCAGCTGTAATAATTTCAGAAATGTAGCATTATTTCAGAAAATGCATCAGTCTGTTTCAATTTTCATTTTTCGGGGGAAAAAGGAAGTTTTAAAGAAACTTTTACACTTAACTGTAACAAGGAAATAATAGATGAGAAAATATGGCCAATCAATATGGTTGGAAATACAGATATAATTTTACACTTGTACGTAACTGCAGGAACACAGATGCTGGAACTTTATCTACAGTTCTGGTCATCCCATATTTATAAAAAGATGTTGAAAAACCTGAAGAAGATGTAAAAAAATGAGCCAGGAGAAATATTCCAGTGCTAGGAAAAAACATTCTGCACAATGCAAGACCTAAAAATCTGATCAAAAAGAGGACAAATAAGTAACTTGAATGTGCCACACGTTCCTTCATCACAAGATATTCTGGGACTAAGGTGAAGAAAAGTACAACTAAAGAAAAGGTTTTGGAAAGCTGAAGTATTTATTGGCCCAAAAATCTTCACTTGAAGACTAGATGTCTACATGGAAGACAGTGATTCAGAGAAACTCCAGGTAGAAAACGTGATATGGAACTAACTTAATTTAAAACAAACAAACAAACAAACAAACACAAAAAACCCCCCAAAACCAAACAAGTCTAAACAAAATCATGGCCTATTTTATCCTGGGAAATCAATCCTGATGATCTAATAGCCTTTCTGAGCACATCTCTGTGACTTGCTGACTCTTGTTTCTATGGATAACACTTTGTGGAGCAGACCCAAGTCTTCTTGCACATCCAATTTACCTTTTTTTGACAGAGCACTGAGAGGAGAGATAATTGTGCAGCTATTGCCAAAGCTAACAAGCTTACATGAGACAAAGTCCTGCTTCCAGAGAGATTTAAGCTGAAGTGATGTATATCTTCATGGAAACAGAAAAAGTCATAAACACTCTGGAGCTCATTCTGCCTTCGGTTCCTTGCTACTCTTGCATGGTATAAAATAATAGTTGAATTCAGGGCTTCTGTTGCTCTCCATATGCACATCTGTGCCTTCTCATTTCTAATGCTTCATGGTATTGAAGAGAGAGAAGTTCTGTAACACTCTTGTCCCCCTTCTATAGCAAGGCCATTATCCCTAAGACCTCATTTAAATCTAAATCTCTCAATTGATTCCTAGCAGTTTCAGTCAGTGTCTTTGAAATGTGCCCACAGTGGTTTGCTGTACCCAGAGGTCCCAGCCCAACTTGAGTTACTGCCTTCACAGAGGCCAGAGCCGTCAAAAGGTTTTATTTCCTACCCCTGTGCTTCCTAACTTGGAGTCTTGAGCTCCATTTATACAAACTGACAGTGCAGAAAAGGATTTGGGGATTATGTCTAAAATGATTTGGAATTTGACCCTCCTAAGTCCTTATCTGTTAGAGGGCTGCATTTTTCCTTTTCCTAAGAAAACAGATCAATCCCATTTCTTTTTGGAAGTCCAAATATCCTGGAAAGCTAATTGCAAAATAATACTGCCCATACAGACACCTGTGCATAGTGCTCCCTCCTGACTGTTGGCTGACATGAAAATGCAGATAATGAACACCATTAAAATCAATAGGAAAACTTGCCATGAGAGAGTAAAGTTTGCAGGACCCAATCCTCTGCAGTGTTTCTTTGTTCACAGAGATATTTTGTGCTTCACTAAGTAAAAAAGTCATCATATTTCAAAGTGAAATTTTGCAGGCCATTGATCTAGAATGTGAGCTAGTTCCTTTGGGTATTTTGGAAAATCAGAAACAATGTATTTATTTAATTTAGAAAAATTACTTCCGTCCAAGGCTGTTTCTCAAGGAACATTCATGACAGCCTAAAACTTGCAAACTCTCTACATATACATGCCAGGCATAGCATAAAGATAAATAGCTCAATACTTTGTGAAATCTTGCTGAACAAGAATTGCATATTAGATTGTAACAGATCTTAAAAGAGCTTCCAATGTCCTGGAAAAATAATCATAGTTTTAAAAGGCTAGTAAATCTTTGCATGGTAGTTAGCAAATGTTTCAATAAACTGTAAAGGTTCCTTCTAACAATTTTCATACCTAATCACTGAATGATTAACCACGTTGCTTTTTCTAAAGTTTACATTAAAATAATAAGAAATAGACTTTCCAAACAGTAAAACATTGTGGTTCTTATGCCAATAGGAAAAGCCAAGGGCATTAAAAATTAAAGATGACATCTCCATTCTAGATTTTGACCCCAGCTAAGTAATTTTCATGCTTCTGGAGTCTCTTGGTCCCCTGAGCAAAATGGACAAAACCATTCTCCCCAAAGTACACCTGACCTAAATTCTTTCAGATTACAAACTTAGAGAGCAGAAACCCAGGTCAGCTTGGTTATTGAATTTTTTTGTGTTGTCACATAAGGCATGGTACACTTTGCAGAAATAACTACTGAAATAAATAAGTGAATTATGAGCAAAATAATAGTCTGAAAAGAAAAATAGTCTGCTTGTGTTACTGCCTTGATTGTGTTACTGCCTGGCTTAAAGGAGTTTAAAATTTCTCTCCTATGGTTCATTATTTTCTCCTTTATGTTTTTTAAGTATATCCCAAACTTGAAATTTAATATAGGTTGGGGGGTTTTGTCTAAAAAAAGGTCAATCTTTTGTAATAAAAGCCTCTGAATGTTGGGGGGGGAAGGAGGGTGGGGGGGAAGTGGTATTTGTTTGGGGTTTTTTTTGTCCCAAAAACCATAAAGATAGAACATGCAGAAGATACTCAGGTGAAAACAAAATTTTGCTGCCAGTCAGACAGCTCACTTCTACTTCCCTGGAAACATAAGATTAAAGGTTCATTTTGCCCTGAACCAGGCATCCTGTACCAAACATCAAAGAGCAAACAAACAGCTATTCTTCACCAGAATACTGCCTAGGAGTCATGGCTCAGAAACTTTCTGTGCTGGGGTTGGTGTCTTTGTATGTAGTAGCACATGTAAGATTTGTCCCCCAAACTTTTCTTGTTGTCTTGTGTGAAGGACATCCTCAGCTTAAACACACGTGAAAGAGCTTCCTTTTGCTTGCCCTCAGCCTGACATCTGCTAGATGTTCTTGTCCTGTGTGAAAGTGAAAGAGAGGGTTTTATTCACCTTCCCACCTCTGTCATTCAGCATTTCAATTCAAAACTCTGAGGTCATCATGGTGTGGACCAGAACAGGATAATTTATGGACAGCTCAATAAAGGTAAAATTAAATGTTATATTTACAATTAAGTGCCAAACTTTCAATGAGATTCTTGTGAAACATTTCCATTTTGTAAAATCAGGGCAACCTTTTCTGACAAAAAAAACCTGTCTTCTGGAAAATTTTCAGGCTTCTCTGAGTGTTATGCTACATTTTTGGCTCAAGAAGCTCAGTAAGGGCTCTTTATTTTTATTTTAATACAAGGTGTCAAAATTAATTATCAGAAATTTCAGTGACATAAAGGAAAATATTTGGGCCAGGGCATTCATTGTTATAAAGACTATTACCAGAATTTTCACGCTGCAGCCATAACCACATATTCATGTAGACTAACTAAATAAAATACAGATTTCAAGCAGGAGTAGAATTTTTGGCTAATACACAAGGCAATATCTTTTGTGAAGTTTGACTTTTATCAATTCATGTTGTTCAGCCTTGACTACAGATATTTTGGACAGTTAACAGTCTGCTCCTTTAAAGAAGTTGACTGAGAAATGAGGGAGGCCAGAGGCCAGCCGGAGATTTTGCCATCCCTCTTATGGAGCAGTCTCAAGAAAGAAATGACAAAAAAGCAATTTTGTGTTTGGTATCTGTATCCTGCTTAAGCCCTACTTCAGCTGCCTAGAGCCTCCAGAAGACTCTTGGTTGCTCAGACATATTTTTCCCTTCATAAATCCATGCTGACTTCTCCCCGTCACCGACTTGTCCTTAATATGTTTGGAAATGGTTTTGTTTTATCACGTTCCTAATGATTGGGTTGAGGCTGACTGGCTTATAGTTCCCTGGATCCTCCTTCATGTCTTGAAGGATAAAAGTGAAATTTGCTTTCCTCCAGTCCTAAGGAGTCTCCTGTGATACCCATGAATTTTTCAAGACCATCAGGAGTGGCCTCACAATGACAACCACAGTTCCTCCTAATTCATGGTGGAGCTTGCCAGGTCCCATGGGCATGGGTACATTTGGTTTGTTTAAACATTCCCTAACCTGGTCCTTCTCCACCAAGGGAAGTTCTACCTTGCTCCCACCTTTTCCACCAGTTTCAGGGACCTGGGATTCCTGAAGGTGTATCTTATCAGTAAAGACAAGGAGGAGAGATTTGAGTACCTCGGTCTTTTTCCATGTCCTTTGTCACCAGGTCTCCTGCCCTATTTGGAAGTGGGCCCACATTTTCCCTGGTCTTCCTTTTGCTGCTGATAGGTAGTACCTGTGGAAGCTTTTCCTCATTACCCTTCAGGTAGGCTCTGGCTTTCCCAACCCTGGTGCTGCGTGCTTAGGCAGTCTTAGGCAGTATCACCGTGTTCCTTCTAAGTCCTCCCTCTGCTTCTACTTCTTTAATTGAAGTTTAAAACTTCAAGATTCTTTTAAAAAATATCAGAAAACATTCTAGAGAGGGAAGAATGAGCCTGACAAACTTACGGTAACTCACAGTGCTGAAGAGGCACATGGACCACATTTCCTGAGTGTTGATGGTTCCTGTCATGTACCATGTTGTCCAGATGAGGAGTGACAAAGATATAAGAAACCAAGGCCTGATTTAGCCCAGAAATATCATTCAAAGATGTCTCTGTATGCAGGCTTGGAGACTGCAAAGGCTCCAAGGCTGCACTAAAACAATGGCCTGAGCTGAATGAATACATGTGTGATATGTCAAACACAAGATCACAGAACCTTGGAATATTTTAGAGGGATATGGGCTGGGAAATACGGAATATTCCTGAAAGGTTTGGCATTAAAAGTGACACCCATTATTGTGACTTTTGCTCATAAATATGGCAAGAATTGTTCATAGCACATATTGTTAGGCATGTAAGCTATTTAGCAGGAAAATTGAACTTTTTGTTTTTCTTCTTGGAAGAAGGAAATTCTACATGGGAATACTGAATATTGGTTTGTTCTCCTTGAAGATTCTGGATAAAGAAATGATATAAAGAGGATAAATTGGGAAATTTTTTTCACTTAATTATTAAAAAAAAAAGTCCTTATTCCAGTGGATTCCAGGATAAATATTTTTCAGAAATATTCAGAGGGAGAGACAGTGTGCTTATCACACACTGAAATAGTTGATGATTTCTTGAAGCAGAAACCTTGGAGGGTGTAGACACTGCTTAAATCTCTTTCTCAGGGTTTAGGACCAGGGCTTGAGCCAAGTGTCTGAACCCCCAACTAAGCAGCTGCACCAAGAGGTGCTTCTGCAGGAGCTGTCCCCTTTCTCTTTGGAGGGAAGCTTGGTCTGGAGCTTCTGAACAGGAGTTTGTCTGGAAAGATCTAGTGATCTAGTTGTAATAAAGATTTTCTTGTTTCAGCAAATAGTCATTTTCCAATTTAAAACATGTGCTGTGGACTAAATTTCCTGCCTTGCTCCAAGGCTGGGTGTCTTCAGAGTCTGGAGATGTTCAGGAAGATGGAGAATGCTTCACACAAGGGGCAGAGGGCCCATCATCTCACATGACTACACAGCAAACACAGGAGAGGAAACAACAGGAATGAGCCCATGCCAGGGCTTTTTTGTAGTCATCCAGAACTGACCTGAGTTTGTTGTTGAATGCAGCAGTTTGTTTTGGGGAAGACAGTCTCTTCAAGTTATTGTCCTGTCCTGAAGGCTTGTGAAACTAAGGACAGGAATATGGAAGCCTGGTGAAACTTCTCCAGAAAAATGGTTATCTATCCAAAGGATTAAGTGAAAGTTGGCTTTTCTACAAAAGTCCAGGTCTGGACATGTGCATGCTGCTGGAATAGAAAATTCCTGTTTTGCAATTACATCCAGAAAGAGAAATGTTTTCCATTTGCTGCCTCTCCTCCCACTTGCCCAGTGTTGGATAAGGGTGTTACTCAGTTCAGCCTGAGAGATGGGGGGTTGGGGGAGTTTCATGGACAAAAAGAAAGAGACAGGAGTATGAGGAGAAAGGGGGAAAGAGGGAGAGGAGGAGGTGAGAGTCCTGGCACAAATATATATGCATTCGAACTGTTGCAAAACTAGACCTTGTAAGAATATAAAGCTTGTGCAATGGAAATGCAGGTTCTGGTATGATTATTTGATTATTTCTGCAGCCTGTGAAGCTAGGAGGTTAAAACAGGGAGATGATAAGCAGCAAATGCGGAGGCTGTCCAGGCACTGGCACACCCACACACACCGGGTAGCTGGCCTGGGCCCATGGCTGAGCCAGAACCCTGGCCAACTTTCCTTTTATTTTTCCCTCCTTGCAAGAAAAAGCATGAGGTTAAGCTGACCGGAGAAAGCAAAGGCCAAGTACAGACTGTCATTGTCAGGCTGTGTAACCCAGTCCACTTTTGTTGTTTACTTGCAGCAGAGGGTGAAAGGAACTGCTCTAAGTTATGTTCGGTGATGAGGAGCCAGGAGAAGGACTGTCGTGGGAGGATGCTCTGCTGTCTTCCTGAACTTTCACTTTTGATTTTCAGCTGGAAACACGATTCTATTTTGTTATTTTCTTTTAGTGCCTGGACCCAAGGTGAGATCCTCAGCTGGGATAAATCAACTCTCCTTCCCTGTGGCCAAGGGATGTAGGAGGATGCACAGTGGTTTTGGATACAACCCACCTTGTTTAGAGACTGGAGAGCTTCTTTTCCTGGTAAAACTGATACCACCATATTCATGTGCTCAATCATGAAGTACGTGAACATTTTTCAAAAGCACAACTTCCCAATGACCCAGAGTGCCTTTAAATAAAGAAGTGCTATTGGACTTTGGCAGTGTGAAAGGAGCAGTTGAAATCCCTGTCTTGCCCAGCTGTTAAACCTGTGTTTGATTTCTGAAAAACCTATAGAGAAAAAGGGTTAAAGGAGACCATACAAGAAGTAGAAGAAATAAATTGAATGCACATGTGCAATCATTATTCATACTAACGTTCCTTGTATTACTTCATAACACAGCTGTATACACAAAAAAACCAGTCCAGTTTGGTTTCCTCCTATTTGAATCTTATTAATTTCTGTTTAATGGAACACAAATGTTTGTGCTCTTCATTTTTACGAATGCAGCCTCGTGCTGTATTTGTTAAGCATTAGCTAGCACGGTTGTGACCATCTAATACGAATGTCTCTGGGCCTTTCATGGCTCCTGACAGGACATCTTTTGAGCATGACTGTTGCCATGGGGACGGGTGCAATGCCTATTTGGAAGGAAAATTGGGAGCAATGCTCATTACGTCAAAAACTACATCGGGGAGGGAGGGAAGGAGAATGTTTGCTTCTTGTGCTGACACTTAGCTGCTTGTTTTACCCGCCACCCACACACTTCCATCAAACAATATCTCTTTCAAACGCAGAAGTCAAAGTTTGCATCTCCTATCGTTCCAGCTGGAACAGGCAAGGGCTGTGTGAAATGAATATCATCGTGCTCAGGGCCAGGGCACTGCCTGGCTGGCTCTATCTGTCACTTCATAACACAGCAACACTGAGCCCTCTCAGTTTTCCCCTCCTCCCGCCCTTGGCCAAACGCTTTGCAGAGCTCCCTGGGGCACGGTGGGGACACCAGGGTGGTGTGGGGAGAGGGCAGCTGGGGAAGTGTAACCAGTTTACTCAAAACCATTGGATTTATTGTGGGTTTACTCTGGTGAGAGAGGGATCAGTGTCTGTGTCTGTATCATAATTTCCATAGATAGGGAAGGTGGCAATAAGCAATACAAAGACCTTCGTATCCTCCCCATCCCCCTAGGACACTGTGAGAAGTCAAGGGAAAAAAATCCTCATTTTGTGCAAAAAGAGCCCAGAGCTTGCTCTTTCCATGTATTCCTTAAGTCTGCACATTTCTTCCATTAGAAATTAGCCATCACTATATTTTTCACTGACTCGTTCTGTTGACTTAGACTTTCAAAAAAACCCTAAAGCCACACTGAGAAAACCCCCAAACCCCACAAAAACTGGATAGCAGCCAAACAGTTGAAGGGAGAGATGAGGCAGACTCGCCACAAGGCCCAGGTTTGAACAGAGGGTGTTTGCAAAGTGCTCAAATGTCTGACTTTGGGTATTGGTGTAATATAAAAAAATCTTCTTGGTGAAATACAGGTGGTGGCTGCAACACCTTGCTGATACCTGTGATGGCCACACTGAATTGTTAGGGTGAGATGGATGCTTAGTCCCTGAGATACCTGCATCCTGAAGGATTTGCCTTAATGTCCTGCTTTGCTTTCTGTGTTTTACAGGGACCGGATATTCATGGCAGCACCCAGGGAGTTGCATTTCCTCTGCCCTCAGGATCACACAGGTGATCCAGAACCTGTTTAGTCCATGTGCCAGACTTCTTGGAAGTACAACAATTTCCCTAGCATCTGGCTGAATACAAATTATCTCCTGTATGGAACAGGAGCAGGATGGTGGAGCTGGCCTCTACTTTGTGTGGCAGTGAGAGTGCGTGTGTGTGTGTATGCGTGTGTGTGTGTTTGTGTGAAGCTTTGGAGTTTTTTTGTGCTGTCAGAGCACTTCTCCATTCTCTTCACTGTAAGATTGCAAACATGAAACGTGATGCAGAGAACGAGGCAGCTTTGACACACTTGCAAGTTTCCTGGCTATCATCAGTCTGTGGGAGTTCTCACTGGGGACTCTGCACCAGAGAGGCTCCTTGACCAACTCCCCAATTGCAGGCAGCAATTAATTTCTAAGGTTCTATTTACATTAAAAAAAAGCCCAAAACAACCAAACTTCAATTCTCTCCTCCTAGAAATAAATATCATTATGTACAGCTGTAACAATTCTCCCTTCTTCCCCCTCCCTGTTCAGTCATGCATTGACAGCTGCCTTTAAACTGGAACTTTCTCTACTCCTGCACAGTCTGCTACCACTCGAACATCATCTTGCAACAGCAGCAGCAACAGATGTTATCTCGTCTGGGGAGAGAGGTTTACAGGTCTGAATGCCAGAGTTGCAGAGGGATCTCATGCATTTCCCATGGAGTCACAACCCCCAGGAGTCATAAAGCTGATTTTGTGTGGGGATGACAGTTGGAGTCTCAGGTAGTGCCTGGACCTTGGTACTCTCCTCTCTCCCCTCCGTATCTTTTTGTGGCATTCACTAAAGCGAGGAGGCCATGTCTGAAAGGAGCAGGAGACTGCCTCTCCCTCATCTTCCCCACCATTTGATGACCACTTTTGGAAGGCTTATTTAGCCCCATTAGAGGACTCTTTCTCTTCATTACGGTGACATGTATGAAAGTCCAACTTCCCTTAGCTTTCTTGCACAGCCAGGTGCTACTCTCCAGATTAAGAAATGACAAATTTTTCTGGTAGATAATTTTGTCTAAATACCGATGTGTTTTACATGGGTTCATTGTCTGCTATATCAAAATCTGCAATGAATTCAATATTTATTCTTGTAAAATATCTATATAAATGCATTTTTTCTCTCTAAACCAGTTTTCCTTTCAGTAGATACAGCTAAAAAGAATATAACACATGAAAAACTAGCATTGCAGCAAGTTTCAGAGTTAACCTGTGGTATATGTTTGCCTATGGCAAACAAGAGGCAATTGAATTAATTTAGCCATCCCTGCCTAGTCACATCTTCCATCACCATAATTTATCTATCTGATCATTTTGTTTTGTTCAAGCTATAGGCCCAATTCTTTCTCCAGATATATGCATGCAGTGACATGCACATGTCTCTTAGGTTTAGTGGGAACTATGAGTATGTCTCTGAAGGAAGAGCTCTAGATCAAAAGTCTATATGTTTTCACAAAACTTGTATGAAAACTACCCTGCAGAAGAGCATTCTGTAATAGACCAGTGTGAATTTATTCTCAGTCTTGCTTTTTGTACTGTCTGAAAGTGTAATTTTCATAAAAATCTAAACTTACTTGTAAAAACCTAGATTTTCATAATATCTGATATAAGTTACTAGTTTATCACTTTTACAATGAAAATAATATTTTCAGAGCTTTCAGAATTTTTTTATTCAGTTTTGAAGGAATTTAATGTTGAAGTTTGAATTTTTTTATTTTTGCACTATCTCCTGGCATTTATGCCAGCATCAAAATCAAAGCAGGAGACACTTTGAAATAAGAAAGAAGATAAAAATTTAAACTTGCTGAATGACACTTGCCTCTCATGCCTCTCTGATTTTTAAATATAATTTAAATAAGAGAGCACTTCAGAGAAGTAATTGCATGCTAACATTAATTACATGTTGTATAATTCTGTAAATAAGTAGAATAAAAATTAAAGCCACATTACATTAACTAAAAGAAAATAAATTTTAAATAAAGAAATTTTGAAATGAACTTTTTCAAATCATTAGACATTTCCAGTTTCCACTTCACAGAAAATTTCAGCTGTATTTAATGATGTTCTTAGTTTCTGACTGTCGTCTCAATAGTTGCTAAAAATCTCAGAGCAGGAAAATATATGTCATTTCAAAAGACTACTATTACAATTCATTCTGCTCTCTTACAGTGACTTTATTAAGCAGGGAATAAACACTGGCCTAAGTGTTTACTAGGAAGAAACTCTGCTTTCCAAACGCTTGAAGTAACTGCTTTTTGTTCTATGGCAACCAGGTTTTGAAATGAAGATGTTTCATTCTTCCGTGGTACAAACCTCCCACACACTTTTGCTTTCTCCTGCTTGTAGTGGTTCACAGAACTGCACTTTGCAGGCAGGGACCCAAAATCAGCCCCAGGACAAATAGCCCCTGATACCCAGGCTGGCCTACAGCTGTCTTTAGACATGTGCCTGCTTTTCTGCCCAGGGTCCAGCTTCCGTGGAGCTGCTCTGCTTAGGAATAATTTCATTTAACAGAGGAGATGAGTGAACAACTCTCTGGGCCTTCACTGGAAAATGAAAACTATGTCCCCTGCAAAAAACTCTCCTTAGACTTTATATGGTCTTTAATGGTGCTGTGCCATGAGCTGCTCACTCAAGCATCCTCTCTCCTCAGCTGTATTGTATTTTACATATTCATAGGGTGTTCTAAGTGCAGCATTTCCCTTGGCACTCTGAGGACAAGGATATCTCCACAGCCTTACCATAGTACTCTGAGGACAAATTTCTCCCATCTATTGAAAACAGCACTATTTCTACCATTAGAATAAAAAAAATATATTTGTAGGGAGTTGGATATTCTTTTTCTTTGCAGAAAGTCAGGGAATTCTTCCATATTTGAATCTGCTTAGCAATACTATAATCGTTCAGAGAAACAGCTTCCCTTGAGCCAACAGTATCAAGAAAGCAAACAGGCTTAGTTTGTTCCAGTCCATGTCCATCTTTCCTTCCAAACTCAGTGAGCAGCTGTCATGGCCAGGCAGAGGGATGGAAAATCCCACCGTGGGTCTTGATCTCTCAAGAAGAAAAACGTAATTTAGGGAAAGGTAAGAGAGATTCAGATCCAAGAAATACTAGAAGATGAGAAATGTTTGCTTTCCAAGAGTTTCTTGGTCTTGCTGAAGGCAGCATCCCCATAAAAATCTAGTCAGCTGAAAGGCTTGCTATGTAAGTGCAGGGGTTACCTTTAGATTTCCTCTCCTTGCTCATGCAGGAATAGCCTGCATTACAAAGAACATGAATGTCTGGTACAGCTCAAGTGCATTTGTGCCAGAACTCCTACAATGTACTGCTGTCATGGCCCCTTGCTTTGTCATGCTCATTAAAATAAAACCACTGGCTAGTGATTAAGACACACACACACACACACACACACACACAAAAAAAAAAAAAAAAAAAAAAAAAGCAGTTGTGGTTTGATATGTTTTCTGGGCCTGCATCACAGATACATGTAAAAGACCATTGTTCTAGCTGGGAAGATTGCCCTCAGAAACCAAGAACTAAGGTTGCATCCAGACAACACAGCAGAGGTTGTCCAGTGTTACAGTGCAGATACTGCAACACGCATATCAATCAACAAGGCCCATGGAAAGAAATAGATATGGACCGATTCTTGGTAGATGTTTCAGAGATGTTTATTTCTCCAGCCGCATGGCCGGGCTCTGCCGAGGAACTGCTCAATCACGGGACCCGAGGGTCCTTGCCTGCGCAGGGGAACACAAAACAACCAATGGGAACGAGGCTGAGCAGGGGCAGGGAAACCCCGTGCCTCCCCCCGGGGCCCCTCTCCCAGGACCACATGGTGGGGGGGAGGGCCCCAACATTTCACCCGTTTATTTTTAACAAAAAGAGATTTAAAACTTAACATTGAAAATAACTGGATAAACATAACAAGAACAGTTTCAAAACAAAACAAGCCATCCTCCTGAGTCTTTAAATGTCCAAACAGATTCTGTGGAACATCATAAGGCTGACAGAAGGGAGACAGGACTCTCTGGGCATGCTTTGTGGGGAAACTGAGGCAGGAGAGGGTTTAACTTCTTCCCTCCCCCTTTTCATCCCCCACTCGGCATCAGAGAGGAATTGTAGGGAAAGGAAATTGTATAGGGAAGCCATGGGGTGAAAAACAGATTAGGAATAAACTGGGGGTAATAGGATATAGGATAAAAGGGAAAGGTGGGATTAGGAAAGGGAGACTGTAGGGGGGGCTTATAATGGAGATATTGTCTAACATGACTACAATTTTTAGCATATATACTGCCTTTTAAAGAAACACCATCAGGCCCAGTGACCTCTGCTGCTTGTAACCCTTTTCTACTTTGCACAATTTTGAACTCTACCACTTCCCCATCTCCTAAACTTGGGATGTATTTTTCAGGGTTATTCTTTTTAATAGCAGTTCTATGAACGAATATGTCTTCTTGGTTGTCACATGTTGTTATAAAACCATAATTTTGTTTAACATTATACCATTTTACTATTCCTAAAACCTTAGCTACAGTGATTTTTTCCTTTTTCCGAGTGGCTGCTGTTTTCTGTCTTGCTGTGTTCCTGGTTTCACTTTCATTTTCACTCACTCCCGCGTTGGAGCCGTCGGGGCTGCTCGTGCCTGTGCGCTCTTCCCGGGGTCGCATTCAGGGCCGCACAGGCCGGGCCGCGCCGCGCCGCTCAGCTCTCTGCGCGCTGTCTCCTCTGCTCTCAGCTGCGCTGCCACTGCCTGGGGCTGCGCCCACATCTCAGCCGGGCCCCCGAGCAGTGGCCCCCCCGTACCGTGCTCCAGTGGGCGTTTCGGCTGGGCGCGGCTCCGCTCTACCGCCACCAGCCACTGCCCGCGCGCTGCCCCTCTCGGTCGGGCGTTCACGGGACTCGCTCCACCACGCGCTGTGCGGGGCCAGGCGGGCACTGCTGGGTCGCCCCGCTCCCACCACACCTCGCTCTGCTGCCGACACTGCAGCTCGCGTGGCTCTGCCCACGCGCGGGAATTGCCTCGCTGCTGTTCAGAGAGGGCTTGGTCCACGTGGCCTGGGTTGCACGGTCCCTGAGCCAGAACACAGCTGACATTGTTCAACAATCTCGGTAATTAAATAATATTCACAAAAATATTCTTCCATCGGCATATATTTTGACTCAGAAATTAACTGTGTCCAAACAGTCTTCCAAAAGTCTTTGGTAAGAATTAAATCCCAAGAAACATAGAAAAAGTTCTTGAACAACCATGCCAGGAAGTGTTTCAGTTCTTTTTGAGCTTGAATTAAGCTAAAATTTACAAATCATTGTTCAAGAATCTTTTCAAGTTTAAGATAAATGTCCATATGTGGCTCTGAGAGCCAAGAGTCTTTCCATGGTTCCTCCATAGTTTAGAGAGAATATCCAAATCAAGGCGAGAAGAGAGAGATCTAGAGTGGTTTTTACTCACGAATTTTCTGTCCTTAGGGATCAGTGTCTTGCCAGCATTTCTCTACCATTTGTTACAGTGCAGATACTTCAACACGTGTTATCAGACAACAAGGCCCATGGAAAAGAAATATATATGGACGGATTCTTGATAGATGTTTCAGAGATGTTTATTTCTCCAGCCGCATGGCCAGGATCTGCCGAGGAACTGAGGCAATCACGGGACCCGAGGGTCCTTGCCTGCGCAGGGGAACACAAAACAACCAATGGGGAACGAGGCTGACCAGGAGCTAGGGAAACCCCGTGCCTCCCCCCCAGGGCCCCTCTCCCACGACTACATGGCAGGGGGGAGGGCCCCAACAGTCCAGCTAACCACAAGATACCATTCTCCAGATATCCTTGAGGAAAGAACTAGGAGAAGATGTGTCTGGAGACAATACATCTGTGAAGTTTCCCTTTCCTGAGTCAAATAACTGAATCACTTAAGCAGGATGATGGTCTCGACATGCCCTTGCAATAGTCTCTCCCTGGACCGATGATGTTCCCTTCTCCTTCTGCAGTTGTCTCTTCCAAGACCAGCACTATTAAGTGTAATTAGCTTCCTTTTCCATAACGGAAGCCTAGATTTATGCAACTTTGTGTATTCTGCTACTTCAGTCTGTTTTCTGGCCCACGTGCCTTTTATACCAAAGTTGGCATTCTCAGTTAAAGCTGTTCAATCCCTTAACGCATTGCAAGCCTGAGGCTTGTGTCCCAATTACCTGCTACTGAGGTAATGCAATGTAAATCAGCTCCTCTGTCCCATCGAGGAAATGGAAGTTCAAAATCAAATGAGAATAACAATGTTATCATATTTCTTATCATTCCCTTTTTCCTTTTGCACTAGCCAGGTCCTTGCTTTTTTAAACTGCTCTCTTCTCTCCCCCTCCTCCTTTCCACATGTCCTTCATGAATCCAAAGCCCTCTCTCTTGCCCAAGGTGAGGTTCCCATGTATTTTCCTGCAGTCATATAGGGATTCAATTTGTTCCTCTTTGACTAACACCCAAATTCAGGCCCTAAATGCTGAAACCACTCAAAACAACAGAAGACAATTCCTGCTTCATGTTTCCTTAGGGCTACATCCTGGGCTTTGCAACCCCAATACTCCAGCAAACCTCACACTACATCTTCACAGGGTTTCACAGGGTTCATACTTCTTAACAAGGACCATCTGTGTTGCTTCACTCAACATACACACCCTTCCTAGGTTTTCTTCCATCCTCTCTATTGTGACTGAATGTTTCAGGATTTCTCCATAAATAAAGTGGCATGGGATTTCTATCTTCCGGACAAGGAAGGAAGAAAATAAATGAATTTTTATACAATTTCTCCTCCAAAAAGTGATGCTATGTTCTAGGGAAAACAATGAGGATAGAAAGAATAGTTTACTCCTCACCTTAGCCCCACAGGATGAATTCCCTTTGCATTTGTTCTAGTCAGGCACATACATAATTCTTGTACTTATCATTGATTTTGCATCCCTGCTCATGCTCCTCAATCCATGTGGCCCAAAAACCCCCACCAAAGATACAGATACTGGCAGCAGCCTCAAGTTTGATTCCCTTCATGTTCTATAATAAGCAAGTACTTTGCATGGGAAAACATTTCTGTATCAAGCTCTTATTTCTCCATTCTTTGAAGAGGAATGTTCTATGGTTACTGAAGAAGCTTGAGCCATATGGTCCCACCTACATGTTCTTCCTTCCTGTTTTCACAGTATATTTTGCGCTATTTAGCCACTTTTTTTTGTTTTGCTGTTGATGTACCCACAGTGATCCAAAAACAACTCGTTTCTTGCCGTTCAACTGTAGAATTGTGACACCAACCATTCTGTGCCTGTATGTGATTGAGTATAATAGAGGGATGGTCATTTTGCCATCAATTGTTCCTTCCAGTTACATCCTCTGTCTGATCTCCCATTATTAGTAGGGTTAACAGTGTTCTTGTAACAACAGCCAGAGGCTTTGGCCTCTAGCTACATGAAGCATTGAAATACATTTTTTCCTTTTCTTTTTCACAATCTATTAAGGTCACAGCAAGATCTGCTTTACTTTCTCATCTGGTTTCCCCTTTATTAAATGCAAATATGCTTTTATGTTGCTAAGTGGGAATGTTGTTAAGTGGAAAAGACAAGTCTGTAAAATTAAAAGAGTGCCAAATACCCTGTGCAGAATTAATTTGCCTGTCTCTGCCCCCATCTGCCAGTGCCCACAATAACTCAATGCTTTTTTCCATCATAGTCAGAGAAGGCAGAAAGTAAGAAAAAAGGCACAAAGAAATGACAGGAAAATAGGAAAATGGAATTTTAAAAAATCACAAATGGGGAAAAATAATAGAAGTCATCATCAACAACTAGACAAAAAACTCAGTGAGCTACAACTCCGTTATCCAACTGAGGGTCATGTTCTGAAATGTCTATGGAACATCCTGAAAATTTCCTGAGCTATTAGAAACTTAAACTATTTAGTCTTCAGGCCTTATTAAAGAAAAGATTAATCACAGCAGAATGTTTTATATTATACCTGCTGTGCAAGGATCACTCCACAATTTATAAGGTCCAATGTCATGGCACCTCTGAAGCAAACATTATTCCTATTGTATGGAAGAATGCATTTAGATGTGCAGAAAGTCAGGCTATTTTTAAATAACCTTTATACTGTAAGTTATACCATAATTATAAGTAGAAATACATTTAATTAAAAGAATATAAAGCATTTTCTATAGTTTCCCATGTTAGACCTCAATTTCTCTAAATTTCTGTTCTTTTATTTTGTTTTTTATGTGTTATAAATTAAAAAACATGTAAAAAGTGTCACGGAATCTGTGAATCTGTCACTTACTCCACAACATACAAATTCACCATCTTCAGCTACACATTAAGGAGGTTGACTGTGAAGTTATCTCTTATTTGTTTCCTTATCTAAGGAAATCATCTACTGGGTTCTAGGTTTAGGGAAAAAAACCAATCAATCAACCAACCAATCAACCAGACAAAAAACCTGACCAACAACAAAACTTCATTCCTTTTGCTTTTTAAAGGATAAAGTCTTTAAGATTTATACATCATTAAGATGAGATACAATGACCATCACACTTTTGCAAGACTATTTCCAAAGTGAAACATGTTGTACTGGCATGACTATGATTAAGAAATTAATCAAACCTTGGTCAGAAAAGTAATAGAGGATTCCTTGGCCCTGTTGGGTAATTTTTTTTTTTTTTTAATATAAGCAAAAACTCGGTTAAACTGGTCCACTGAAATGATGGGTTCAGTCCTGAAAATACTTGTTGGAAAATCCAGTTTTTCACATCTGAGCAGCCTCCACCAAGTCTAGAGGAAATATTCCCATGTGTAAAATTTACTCAGATTTGTAGCACCAGGACTTAAATTAGGAAACAGTGCTGCAGGCCTGCTTGGGGGAACAAAATAGAACAGCTGCACCTAATATGTGTCATTATTATTACTGGTTTAATCTGTCCCCTGTGTAAATAAAATCATACTAAAATGGCATTTGCCTAAACTGAACTTGAGAAACAATTAACAAATGTAGTTCCAAAGCATAACAGAGGCTGGAGGATCCTGTGCCACTGATGACACACATGGCTGTCTGCATGTGGAGATGTGCAGAGCCAGGAGCAGGGGGTGTCCACCTGATGTCTCCTCCTGCATCCCTGACTACGCAGTGAGGCAAGCTCTTGTGCAAGGATGGGCTTTTTTGATGTTGGACTCCTTCTCCCTGTGTGTTCACTCAAAGCCCAGGAGTCTGGCACTGAGCACACGTGGCTTCTTTTAGATGTCTTTCTCCCTAAGCACATAGGATTTAAGGATATTTCCAGGTGATCTGTGTGGATCAGTGGTCACTCAGATCATGGTCCACATGGAACAGGAGGGAATGAGGGAAAATTGCAGTGTACAGACTGAGTGCAGGAAAAGACAGGCTGTAAAAAGAGCATTGAGAGCTATTCCCCAGGAGGCTGCTGAATGAGTGAAGCCTACTCAGGGGCTGCTTTGACTTGCACTCAGTCCAGCAGAGGTTTTATATGAGCACTTACCACAGAAGCTTCAGCAACCCACACCAATCCAGAGAGAACCCTGAAGATGCAGGGAACCAAAGGTACTCACAGCTGAGCATGTGGGCTCTCAAACATCCTGAAAAGGGGAAGCTCTTAGCCAAAGAATAAATTGGACGTGTGAGCTTGTCAGCATATTCTGTATAGCATCACTTCATTGTGACTCTCACACCATTTAGAAGGTTGCAAAGAAGTATCACTGCATGTGGAGAAAGTCTTCTCTGTGCAGCTGGGCTACCAGGAATGCATTCAGGTCTTGTTGGATATAGTCTATTCACTGGTACTTGGGTTTTGGGAAAAAAAGAGAAAATGAGTCCATGCCAAGTTGGAGATGCAGAGGCAGGAATTCAGAACTCAGAAAAGATCTTCAACAGCAGAATTTCCATTGGAAAGGAGGAAACATGAAATAAGTATCAAAAGACACTATAATCTTTTATTTCCCCATACAACCAATCAGGTCTTCATTAAATTGTTAATAACAATTTCTCAGGAACCACATGTAATTAAGGACACTTTTAAAAAGCAGAGATGAAAGTACAGCATGTTGCTTGTATTGAGCAATCCTCTCAGCAAGACAGAAAGGAGCAAATACAAATTAATTCTGGAATAGTTAGAAGTATTGTGGTGGCAGGTGTGAGCCCCTCTTCTCCACCCCAGCCCTGTCCAGTGCAGTGTTGTACACTTGGGGCTGCGCAATCCTCTCTGTCCAGAACTTTGCCTGACCATGTGGAGCATCAAGTTCTTCTGGGGCAGCATCAGTTGTAAGAGATAGGTGTCATTTCCAGCCTTGCTTTTCTTGGACTTTGCACAGAGGTGAGTTGGGGAATGGGGAGTGTTCTGAGGGGTTATGAGAAGGAAATCATCCTGGGCATTTCTGACTAAACTGAGCGGCATGCTGCCCACAACTGTGGGGGTGTTGACAATCCAGATAGCCCCATCTCATCCCATGTTCTCCAAAACACTTGTGAAAAGATTCAGGTGGGTCTTGAAGAACACAAGAATATGGCACTGGCCATCTGGAGAGCTCTGGATTTTACCCAGAACCTTGGCTTGGACAGCTTTGGTGGTGTAAGGATATCTGCATGGTGGTGTACTATGGTGGAATGTCTACATTCATGATGTAAAAACATCCAGAGAGCTGGTGATAGGATGTCCAGTGCAGTGTCTGGGATGGTCAGCAAAGATTGGATTCATCTTTTCTGTCATCTCTGCTGCTGGGGCTGTTTGTAAGCACAGCAGCTTTGCTCTACAGGTGCTGCCAGAGATGTAGAGAACCTGGGCAAAGGGCTGCTCCCTCTTCCAGCTGCCTTGCTGGATGACTTTCTGCTGAACTGAACCAAGCAGGGCCCTTGGACAACTGCTCGGAGTTCTCACCTATTAAGCCAGCTCTGTCTTTATTTTCTTCTTCTGTGCACACCAGGACTATGAAAGACCAGCTCCTACAACCTTGTTTTGTACCAGTAGACCTTGTGATCATATTCAGCCAGCCTTCTACAGACTGTCAGTTGGTGTTATGCAATTCAGTTATTTCATCAGCCACTTTGGTGGGAATGAGGGTCATTTCAACCCTCATTAATTTGGGCTGCTGGGGCATGGCTACCTTTCTAGACAAGGGAGGGCTGCAGCAATGATGGCCAATATTTCTAGGAAGTTTTCATGTAACTGTAATGTAAGCACAGGTTGATTATTCTTTCCAACTTGTTTAATTTATGCATGATATTCACTTCTGTCATCTTTATGGCACAGAGCTTTAAGTCTGTGACTATGAATAGTGTTACACATTGTAGATTTGTTTTGTTTTCCAGAACGACTGGAACTACTTGATGTGTATTTTTATGCAGTTCTCATAGATGCAGATAGGTCTGTGTTGCTCTTCTATGTCTATGCTAGCCAGTGTACTCCACCAGCATTTCAACTGCTGCTAGTCAATAACACTACAGTAGAAGGAAAACCTTGATGATCTTCCTAAATACTATGCCAGGTGAATGGCAAACACAAGAAGTGTCTTGACTAGATAGAGGATCTTCACACCTTTTGACAGATGCACTACATACACAGAAAATACAGTGGTGTTTTTCCAGCCATGAGAGTCTCACCCTCTGCATAAACATCAAAGGGAACATAACCGGAATATTCAGCTAGATGAAGAGTGTGAATTCATCGCAGATTCCTCCTCAGCATCTGCCTAGATTTAAAATAAGCAGATCCAGAGAGATTACTGCGTCAGAAGCAGGGAGAATCCTGCCAAAGGTGAATTGCCTCTTTCCTGAATTCTACCAAGAAGTGGGTAAGGCAACTCTACATAACTTCTATGATGCTTCTGCTTGGCCTTTCAGCTAGTCTTAGACTGGGATGACATGGAAAGGCTGATAACTCCCTCACTGGTGACACTATAAGGCATTGGCAGAATGGTACTGACTTTGCTATAGCTGTTCCTCCTTTGTGTACAATTGTTGGAAGTGAGCACTCCTAGCACTCAAATCTGGTGCCTGCAGGGCATCTGTTTTTCACTCATGTAAAATCTATATATAACTGTCAGCTGTCATTAACTCTTAGTTATGGTATACGTACAAGTAAAACAAGCTATATTGTAAATAGCATATTTGTGATGCACAGCACTTTTTCAGTACTTTTCAGGAGAAAGTCAGGGCCTGGCTGAAGGTTTAAAGTCAGAGCATGAACAGACCAACCTGAGCTGGGACTGTCAGAAAGGGAAGAATGTTAAAAGGACCAAGCAAACTTTCCTACTCTAGAAAAGCAGAGCGTCTCACAAAACAACACTGGGAAAAGCCTCGAGGCCATACTGTATTCACCTGGCTTGCAAGGAAAGTCCCTGAGTAGCGCTGCCTGTCATTTATTTATATGAGTCTTGACATATTAGTAATGCTATGTAGAGGTGACAGTTCACAATTCTGCATGGGGAAGACAGATGTGCAGAAGTTTTTACAGCTGTTTAACAAGTGCGGTGTGGAGAAGGAGATGTATTGCTCAGGAAGAGCTCTTCAACACAGCTGAGACCTGGGCACAGCCTTCCTACATGCAGGTTTCATCCTCTTGAAAACCTGTGGCTTTTTTTTCACCCCGTCATTATCCCTAGGGGTCCTTGCCTGCAGTTAAAGAGCTGAGCCTTCTGTTTCGTTGTCAGAAATAGGTTATTTTGCTCTGTCCTAATTTCAGCCAAGGATGTGAGGGGACAGAGCCTGGAGCTGTGTGATTGTGTCTAGGTTGTTATTCTGTACCACCCAAATCCTTATTGGGGTAGAAGTAAGGGATTCTCACCCCTCTTTCCTATGCAGATGCACAGGAGAATGTTTGGTACCCCAAGGTGTTTACACTGAGATTGTGGAAGTCTCATGTGGCAGCAGCACACCCCACCCTTCCCTTCCCTTCCCTTCCCTTCCCTTCCCTTCCCTTCCCTTCCCTTCCCTTCCCTTCCCTTCCCTTCCCTTCCCTTCCCTTCCCTTCCCTTCCCTTCCCTTCCCTTCCCTTCCCTTCCCTTCCCTTCCCTTCCCTTCCCTCCTTGGGGAGCTGTTTCTATTTTGACCCCTAAGGAGATATACTAAATGAAAGCAACTTTAATTTCTACTACAGGCGGAAAGCATCAATTCCAGTAAGCAGTCCTCAGACGTGGACCAATACAGAACTAATGAAGAAATTAACAGCAGTGAAGCCTGCTATTTGAGTTTTGACTGCCTCAAGAACTTAAAAACTAGGAGGTCACTGCCTCAAAAGAAACTGGATGAAAACACAAGCTATTTTGTTTTGAAGCACGATTCAGGCTGCTTTATGGAAAGTCAGAGTGTAGTTTCCAGGTCCTGTGTTCACCTGCAACTCTTTTCTTTTGAAATGCAAGCCTCCATGTAATGACATGACCATATAAACTGAGGCATCATTTAAAAAAAAGAGTCATTGCCATAAAAACTCAAAAGCTGACCACATTGTGACCCTGATGAGAAAAGCAAGTTTTCTAAAAGAGAAAAAACATTTGGGTCACTAAGGCTTCTTTTTGTTGGGTTTCATTATTGCCAAGGTAGGCATGCAGAACAATATATCAACCCATCTGAAAAAATAAGCAAGAAGCTATGGGAAAAAAATGTATGTTATCTTTTTTTAAAGCTTTCTCACCACTTAGCTCTAGATATCACCAATATAGTAGTAGAAAAAAGCCCTTCTCCAGATAAATAGCATTAGTGATGATTACTGAAAGGAAAGTGGGAACAAAGAAATCTACTAGGGTTCTTTTATTATATATTTACAGACCTTCTATTTTTTGAAAGCAAAATATTTTTTATTTCTAGTGCCAAGAAATAAAGACACTTCAAATGGAAAATACCTGAGTTTTTTCATGTAAACATATACAGGGCTTTGAGCTTTGGAACTTCTGAGAAACAGTCCTGGTTTACAAATACAGTGAGTTGGAGTAAGTAGCTGTGCAGTGAGTAGCATCATTATGTCATAAAGGAAACTCCTCACATAAAAAAATTAAGGACATACAGAAGTGTTTATAGGGTCAGGACTTCAGAGCAAGGGATGAGTGCAATGGAAATCCCTAAACCAAAGAGACAGGGTCCACATCTTTGATCCGTGAATTACATAGCCCTTTGCATACAGTGACTAATGACCATGCAACAGCCTTGTGTAACAACCATCACAAATATTTTGATAGTCCTTATTTTACAAGCGGTAAAGATCTGGTGGAAAAGGCAGTAATTGTTCTGATTTATGACTGGCTCAGAGATGTGAAGCGGCTGTGTCTGCTCCAAGGTAAGGAAAGGGCTTTGAAACAAAACATAAACCACGGTGACTTCCGTCAGTCTTTGCTTCTCGATTAGCTGGCTGGCGGTGCTCCAGCCTCCAGTGACACTATCTAAGTGTTAGCTAGCTAGCCAAGGCTGTTGTTTGGGTACTCCTTGTAGGGGATGAACAGACATGCACCAACCTTCCCACTGGTCTGGAATACCTAAGCTTGGGATGAGAGACAGCCTTACAAGTGTATCTCTCTCTGCACTGATTATAAATGGGTGAGTGACTCAGAAAGGACACTGATGTCAGGTTTTTGCGTGCTAGCTCAAAGAGAGCCCCGAGGTCGAGCCACAACTCGACTGCACTGTGGCAGGCACAGACACACAGAAGCGCAGCCAGACGAGGGTGCGCTCCTCACCCGAGGGGGCCGTCCCTAAACAGGATGTGAAGGCACTCAGGCAGAGGCAAAGAAGGGAGAGAGAGGGGACTCTCCGTGTAATTTCTACGCAGAAGGCTTATTGAGGGAGACAATGAGAAGAGGAGATGGAGAGCCAAGGATCTGACAAGGGTCCAGGGATTTTATAGTGGGGATAGGAAAGGCGGGGATAAGAGATACAGCAAATGGGATACTTGGCAGGAGGCAGGGTTGAGTGCAAGGGAACCAATGGAAATAACACAAAGGAGGTATTTAGGGAAGGAACCAATGGGGCATCGAGGAACAAAGAACTTTCTAGAACTAATGCATATTAAACTTGGGAAATGGATATACACAACCTCATACATAAAGCAATGAGGGAAAAACATTAACTAATCAGGGGAAAACATGCAAACAGCAGAACAAAGGAATCATGGGTTCTCACCATGACTGCAAAGTTACATGCTAAACTTGGGTTGCTGACCGCCACAGCTGGCTGTCTGAGTTCTTCTCAGGAGATGAAGTGGCTAGAGCTACCTACACTGCCACACACTAAATCTAAGGGCACCTCAAACTAAGCCAAAGCAGTTTCCATTCTTACTAAGCAGGTTTTGACTTTGGATGCTCCACAGTTGACAGAAGCCATGGAGCCCTTCAGAGCCTTTAGAGACATCTCCAGATCAATGGGGCACAAGGAGCTCAAAGCTGCTGCCCAAAGGCACCCTGCGTCTTTAAGTGTTCTGTTTTCAGGAGCATCTAGAGCTTGAGCACAACCTCTTTTAATGTCGGTTGTATGTCAAAAATGCAGTCTGATCTTGGACATCTGGCAAGTATATGTATATGCTTAATTGAGAGAATAAACATTCCTCAAAGATTCAGAGTCCTGAGATTGCAACCTTGACTTTAACCTTTTGACTTTCTTCACATCCTAGTAAATGCAATCTATCACGCATACCACATTAGAGTCTACCCCGAGAAAACTGGAACAGATCACAGTTCTATGAAGCTGAAAAAAAAATATTTGTGATAGGATTTAGAAATGTAAGATTACATCGTAATCCTCTCTTCAAAAAGAAAAATGAAAAGAAAAGCTGAGGAAAAAAAAGAAGCAAATTATTCCTGCTGTGGCATATGAAAGCTAGAAGAATTTAATTTTCTGGTCTGTTTGTCCTAGCATGCTTCTCTAGGCTTGTCATCAGTTCCATTGGAACACAGGGAATGTAAAAGATATTTTAATACAAATTACTGAATTTGATTCATTCCATTCTCCTTATAAAATTGTCTGCTGTAAAATTATGTCTAATATGAAACAGTTATAATTTGCTTACTACTCACTGTATTAATACCTATTAAAACTGACCACAGTAGCATGCACCCAGTTGTTGCAACATGCAAAAACCCACAAGATTTATTTCAATGTGTCTGGGGAGTGCCAAAGCATGAAAATATATTGAAATTTAAAAGGTCTAATGTAACTATTATATAGATCCTTGAGAAAACTGCCAGTCAACTCAGAATAGTACAGTCAGCTATTTCAAAGTATTACAGACCTCTTATAAATCCATTTTTGTAATGTTTCCTACATGAGTTACACCTATCACCGGATTTTTTGACCTTGATTTCAAGACTTGCAGTGTCCGTAGACCTTTTTAAGCCCTGGAAGTTTCACAACATGAAACAACTCCGGAAAACACATCTAGAAGGAGCGCTAAAGTCACCTTGCAGAAGGCCCTTATGAACAGTGTGTTTATCATCAGTATTAATTAAAGCCTGGAATCTGACCCCAGAGTTACAGACTATCCCAGTGCTGGCTACAGATCAGCCCATCTAGCAAAACAAACCCTTTAAGCAATACCATGTGGAAGACCAATGGTCTCCAGTAGGATTGGCCTTTGGTGATGAGATCAGTGGGGAGGCAAACATGACTAACAGTATTTCAGTGCTTTGATACTCTGGTGATAGGCTCTATAAAAAACCTCAGACACTTTATACTAACCTACACTTACCAGGCATGGCAAAGTGCCAGCTCAGCCCTTTCTCTTGATGGACAGAAGCAATGCTGAGCATGGTTTTTCTTTCCACAAAATAGCAAGTGGCAGACAGAGGTTCATGACAGGGAGGTGATAAAGTGACATGAGCATTTTCCTCCTGCAGGCGTCACAGCATCTTCTCGTAGGAGGATGAAAATGGCAACCACAAAGTGAGCAAACCAGCCAATAAAGATTATTGCAGGCCTGCTAGCGTGCAGAGTGCTAAAAATTTGTAAACTTCAATCCTTCCTTCATCTAACATGTAGATCAAACTACCTCTTAGTGCTTCCAGCTGTGGGAGGCTGAACATATGCAGCAGGCAACCTGCAGCTGCATGTAAAGGGAAGAAGGCACCCAGATGGTATGTGCACAGATGGAGCAAGCCTGTGCTGACAGCACTGCCCCTCATCCAGCACCAGATGACACATGGGAGCTGCTGGGGAGAGAGGGAGCTGTGTGGGGACACTACAGTGCCTCCATGCTGTGTGGGGTTCATTTAGGCCTTATTTTGATGAATTTGGAGGTATCCTGACCATGGTCTGGCCCTCTGTGCTGGGGGCCCTATGGAGCACTTGCTCAGGGGAGCTGTGGTGAGGCATGCGGGGTGGATGAGGCTTAGTCAGAAGAAACCATGTAAATCTCAGCAGTGGCTAATTTGTGGCTTCATCCACAAATCATATAGGCAGACAAGGGCAACCTACTTCCACTGCAAGGTTGTAAACACATGTATGTTTCCTAATGCCCCTGCTCCTCCTGAACCCAGAATGCATTTACTAGCCTGCCTGGAAAGTCTCCTCTGCACCTAGTGTCTCCTAAAAAAGGGCTGGTTTAAGAACGTGACCCCAGAACACCACAGAATCGTCCATTTGCACTGGAGGAAGCATCTGTAGACACCCAGCTCTGGCTCTGTAAAGGAGGTTCACCCTGCTCTTCTCTAGGACTTTCCCCCTCAGCTCTCTTAGGTACGTCTCAGCTTTCTGGCCTTTGAAGATCCCACTCTTTGCTCAGCAGATGTAGGGCCTGATGGAGTGAAGGGGACCCTAAACATGAGAAAATGCAACACCCAGGACCTTCTGCCAGCACTGCAGCCCAAAATACCTTGCCTGTGGGAGCACATAATGATGGCTTTCCTTGCTGGACTCATTGGCAGTGTGCTATGTTAAAGTGATAGAGCAGAGTAGAGGGCTGATGAGAATAGAAAATGCAGGAATACAGGGAATGACAATAAGAGCATGAGATAGGAGAAATTCTGCCATCAACACTGGTAAATTGTGTCCGTTGTTGTCATATAGAAATGAGGACAGCGGGCAAAGGATGGTCTTCACTTCCCTTACACTGTGCAGATCTTCAGAGTAGGGTGACCACACACAAACTGTTTCAAGGGAATGGTCAGTATTCCATGCTAACTCCCAAAATGAGGAGCGTTTGGGATATTGGTGTTTGGGCTGCACTGGAAATCTGCCAGGAAGAGCAGTGACACATTAACAATATACACAACTGAGTCTCAGTGCCCAGATATGTTCCCGGGCATTGTTCAGTTTGTTGCCATGTGCTTTCCCTTTGAGATCTGGTCACCGTGTGGATTAGTTGACATTTGTACCACTGCAATGTGCTAAATGCTACATTTGAAAATACAGTCTTCTGAATATTGTTGCAGGAGGCAAAACAAAAGGAGCAGTAACTTCCTAAACTATGAGTGCATCAAACACAAAAACACTCACATAGTCTCTGGAAGTAAGACATCGTCATTTTTTCACATACAGAACCAGAGAAATCACACTGATTAAGTGAGCATTAAAAGAACTATTTAATTACCTGGCAAACCTAACAGTGGAAAGAAACGTCTTCCCTTTGAGTGACATTTTTGATACATTCTCATAGCAAGGACATAAATACTCCCTGACAGCACTGTGAAAAAAAAACCCTGAAAGGGGAAGAGAACATAACCTGTAGTGAGATAGAAATTGCCATTCAGATCAGTCAAATGCCTTCTGCAATCTTGTATCCTGCCTGACTGCTGTTAGCACAGGCGCTTTGAAGAAAGGTGTGAACACAATGTACCACTATGCAATGACTTGCCCGTGGAACAATTTCTGCTTAACGTTAAGACTTGCATTATGTCCCAGAGCATGACAGTTTATCACAGCTTGTGTGATTCCTACATTTTTATCCTAGCTTGTGTAAGAGTAGATGGGATGATTCATACACATCATTTGGTGCTGCTTTTAGCATTTGTGGAGGAAATGCTGTTTCTTCTTACTACTTTGACTGATTTTTACCACTGGAGTTACCATGGGGCTAGCGACAAAAGAGGCAGAGGCAGGTGCTCTGGCTTCAGTTTATAACACAACTAGATTTGGGTAATTTCTTCCAGGCTTAAAAAAATCAGGAGCTCCAAAGGGAACTACATGGTATTAGCAAGGCCAGCCTTGTTTTTTAAATATATAACTTTCAGGTTGAGCCAGATTTTATTTCTGTTTGTGTTATGGCATGACACCTTGTGATTTTGATTTAAGTGGGGGAGCAGGTGAGGGCTTTGGTGACTTTCCACCGGCTGGAGACTTCCTATCAGGAAGCCAAGTTCACCTGCTGGCTTCAGCTGTGAGCCTCCAGGCACCTCCAGGCTGTTACTTACTGACTTTGAGGCCTTTCTTGCCCCATGGGTGGGTTAACTAATGACATTCCTCTGTTACTGCCACCTCCTCTTACCCAGAGAGCCACACAGCTCTCAGGGCCCATTGATGTGGTCCCATCAATCCATCATCATGTAATGTGGTGTGGGCCCTGACACCTCCTCCCACCCCTCATGCCAGCTTCCTCACTGGAATTGCAGACCTTGTTTCCATTTGCAAGCTTGGATCTCTGAGGAAGGAAGAAATGCTTTATGAGTCACCACCCTCAAGAGCTTTACACTTTGAGATGTAAATGTTGGAGGATATTGTTCAGAGGTCTCTCAGTTTGCTCTAAAAGCCTGCAAAATCTAGTGTAGAAACCAAAATCATGAATTTCTCTATTTGGCAATATGGAAATGATTATTGCAAAATGCTGATACCTGCAGAACTTTCCATGTAATTTTCACAGTTAGGAAACAGCAAACACAAAGCCCCTCAGCTCTAAGCTGACTCAAGAAATGAGTTTCTACTTACCATTGTATGCTTTGCTCTTGTTGGTGCCAGTGAACTCTAAGCAAGTTGTCTACAATATCAAATACTTACATAAGTATAAATGACATGTTTTTACAAAGGATTCCAGCATATTGGCTACCTCAGAAGGGGAAATAAGTGGAAAAGATCATGAGAATGTAGTTCATAAATGGCTTGTAGCAAAGGGAAAGTCCATCTCCTAATGTACTGTGGAACTATTTGGTAAAAAATATGCTCTTGAGTTCCATTTCATCTACAGATTAGGAGCACTAAAGATGCCACAAGAGAGGCCAAGAGCATTAGCAAACTAGCACAAGTACTCCACCCTTGGAAGATCTGTAGATACAATACTCCAAACCCCTCTGGCAGCCCTCCAAAACCACTACAGGAAAGGTAGGTTTTAATAACTGCTACTAACATCCTAGAAAAGAAGAAAGAATAAACTGGAATTTCTTCTGGGTGATTGCTGGTGTCTAAGACCATCTCAACAATTCCTTCTGTGACTGGAGTTGGAAAGAATCGGGAAGAGGAGGGCTAAGAAATGAGGAAAACAAAGCCAATTGCAAACACTGAATTTAATTCCCGAAAATTGGGAGTTTAAACAAAACAGTAGTTGTTTGTCTTTTGATCTGGACTTGGAGATATCACTTGGTTGACATGTTGGACAATTCTACTTCAGCTAAGAATGTCCATTCCCTTTTCTTTTTGGGAATTGTTAGCCACTGAGAATTTGAATGCCAAGGAAAATGCTAAATATTATGTCTATGACTGATGAGAAGAAGTGGAGGAGGGAAATGTCTCTGATTAATCAGCCTCATGAAAACTTTCTTGCTCCGTTTTACCCTCCCCGTTCTGCTTGAGAAAGCAGCTGTTGAGGATGCCAAATAGGTAAGATTAGAAGAGTTCCATATGACCTCTTTCAGTGATGGATGTTTATGGTAGAGGTTTATGGGACTATATCAAAGACTGGCTCAGGGAGCATCTTGGTGAAAGACACACACATGTTTTTGGGATGCTTGCTATGGTCAGACTGAATTAAAGCCAGGTCTCTGACCTTTCTGCACAGAGGTTCTAGTGTTGAAGCCAGCAGTATTTCTGCTAGTTTATCAAGAATCAAAAAGGGAGTGCTCAGATCAGTCTCAGCTAGACAGACTCACAGAAGCGCTGGAGGCCAGCCTGCCCCAAGATAAGAGGGGCCAGTACTGAGGGAGAAGCCCATTGGTGCAGATAATGCTGTCATGGCATCGCCCTTCATCATCAGTTGTGGTAAAAAGGGACTACTGGGGACAGTGGCAAGTTGGCAGAGTCCTTACACGGCTTCGTGCACAGCACATGCTGCAGAGAGATGAATGCTAAATCAACTTCTCAACAAACATGGCATTCAAGCTTTCAACAAAGGGCCTTAAAGTCCCCTTTGACTTAGCATGGCCAGAGATTTTACTGCTGCCTCTGCCAGATAAGACTTAATTTTTGATGGAATTTTGATTTTCAAAACGGCTCGGTCTTTATCATAGATAGAACCATAGAAATTTTTGGATTTGAAGGGACCTTTAAAGGTCATCTAATCCAACCCACCTGCAATGACCAGGGGAACCTTCAACTAGGTGATGTTGCTCAGAGCCCCATCGAGCCTGGCTTTGAATGTCTACATCCACTGCCTCTCTGGGCAGCCTCCTGTTCCAGTGTTTCATCACCCTCATTGTGGAAAAAAAAAAAAAAAAAAAAAAAATCTTGTTTGTATCTAGCCCAAATCTAACTTTTCTTGTCTCTGTGAGATACCCTGCCGGCAAACTCTGTCACTGAAGCGTCTGCAAAGTGTGCATTTGGGTGAAACAAATTAAGCATTTTAGGTAAGTCAAGACACTTAGAAAACATGCTGGAAGTATCCATCCAGGCCTAATGAGAAGAAAATTGACATTCTCCCTTTCTTTTTAAACTCCCTCCTTTTCTTTTATGAAACAAAGAAACTTCAGAAGAAGCAGAGAATGAGCCCTACTGACATTAACAGGAATTGCATACTGGAGGCAGATACAGGAGTGCACCTCCTGTATGTGAATGGGAAGTGTCACTGCCTGTCCTGATATTCACCAGAGTACGACAGCTAAAGGCCTTCCCACGCATCAGGAATCTTGGCATAATGTAAAATTTTCAGAGTCACAAAATTGCAGCAAATTGCACATTACTCTTTGTGAGAAGGTACCTACCCAGAGGTGACTAATGGTGATCTATGTGCCATAGTGACTTTTTCTGGCTTAGGTTTTCCAGTGGTGCTTCAGAAGTTCAGCTCTCTTTCTTTCCAGCCCTTCACTGTGGCTGGGCACAGAAGCTGCACCACCAGCCACTGAGGCAGCCAGGTGTGATACCTGGATTCACACTGCTTGGTTCTGTGTTTAAAGGCCTCTCTTCACAACCATGACAGGGCACAAAATACCAATGACAGACAGGAAAGTCAAATAACCTGATCAGAAAAGAACAGCATCCTGACCCAGCCCTTCCTAGGGCTGTTGCAGGAGAGCATCACCCCAATAGACATGGAGTAAGGCCCACGGAGATGAGACAGCAGTAGTGGGTCTCTGGAGCACCAGGCAGGCTGAGGAGGTTTATTGTCTGTGGGGGAATGAGATGCTGGGGAAGGGCATTTTGGGATTGCATGGGACTTAGTACTGGACATTTAAGGTGGGGAAAGACATTTAAGGTGGGGAAAGACAGATACTGATGGTGTCTGAGGAGGAACAAGCATGTGACAAGACAGTGATAGTAAAGCTATAAAAGAGGCCAGTCGTGCAAACAGGCAGCTGGTCAGTGCACTTGCCTGACCATGCCCCACACCTCAGCAGTACAATGTGTCCCATCTCCTGATTAAATTACATTCCAGCTCTTCTCCTGGGAGAGGGATCCTGTTCACAGATCTGTGGATGTGTGGGGTCAGAGTGCAGAAGCTGAGCAGGAGCAGGGACATGTGACAGGAGAGCCTGAAGAGTGTGTATGTTGGTGCATATGTCAGTGGTTTTCGCAATTAAATACCAAGCCAGACTAGCTGGCAAATAGGATAAGACACTTTGGAGCCAGATACTGAGGTGCTTGTCGTGGTTTTGGGCCATTTTCTGGAAAGACACAAGGGTCTGTGAGTCATCAGCTGAAGGGACCAAGGGATATAGGGGATGACTGAGAGATTTGTTTGTGTGCGTGCATGTACATCTGAACAGGTGGGCTTGTACCTAAGGGACCTGGAGTGGGGCCACAGCCACAGGGCTTTGTAAGCCCAGGTGCCAGTGCTTGCAGATACTGGGGTCCAGGGGCAGCTGTTAGGCAGGCTGACAATCCAGCCCCATGGACGGAGGGACCCACATTATATATATGGATATATTTCCTGCTCCTAGAACTTCCTAGAACTGCCAGAGAGCTGGACAGGATTAGCCTATTTGAGCCACCTGTGTATGTGTGTTTCTGCCTGTGCTGATCTGCATGGCCAGCAAGGTGCGTATGTGCATCTTGTGGAAGTGTGGATGAGCTCCTATGGTGGCTGTGTGCTCAGCCCCTCCGTGGGACAGACCTGGGGACACAGAGATGTAGCCGCCCTGTCTCAATCAGGCTGCTGTGTTTGGCAGCCCCTACAATGGATTACTTTACAGAGACAAGGCTTGACTTCATTTAATGTCCATTCATCAGTTTTGCTGAGAGTATACGGAATAAAGTACTAGCAAAAAAGGGCATTTGGGCTGATTGGGCTTTCCTGAAAACAAAAGGTGTGTCTGGATGGTAGAGCTAGGTTTAAGATCCCAGATCAGTTCTCTCTTAGTCTTGCTGGTATAGCTTGGACTTGAGTGTACTTTAAACACCCAAAAATTTACCCAAGCCTCCTGGCCTCTTGGCCTCCTCTGTCAGACACCTGACACAGAGAGGATCACTCAGCATGCAGCATTGCTTTTATTTCTCTTCAGGTCATAGATTTTAAGGACAGGACTCACCAAGAACGTTCTTAAAATCTGCACTGAGGTTGCCCATGGTCCTAAAAACCTGCAGCCCATTGAGGTCTGGCCTCATCTGCAGTCACATCTCTGCATGACAGATAATGAGAGGGAAGGAAGGGCCACTGACAGAAACCTGTGAAAGAAGAGCCTGAGATGAGAAAGCCACCTCACTTGCCTTCATGCAAGACAGGCTCTGCCCCAAGAGCTCTTTAAGCCTGCTTCCCCACTTGAATCTGCAAAAGAAATTAGATAAAATAACCCAACAATAGGGCTCTGGGTGATTCAAGCCACAATACTATGTTACAAAAGAAAAAAGCTTTTGTTTGTGTTTGGCTGGTATCTATGAATCACAGAGGCCACAAAGATTTTCACCAACCTTTGCACCATCTTTGGTAAACTTGCTTAGTTTAAAGTTTGAGCTGCTTTAGCAAAGACACACTGGAAGCAGCAGTTCTGATGGCCTTTCTCTGAATTGGCTTTTACCTTACAAAGCTCTTCTTGCTTTCTAAAGCTTTGATTTTTTTTTTTTATTTTTTTTGTTTTAGGGTTGAGCAAAAATGGGTATAATAGTGCTGTTGGGAATTAGTGATACTGCCAACTTGCTCAGTTGTATTTTCATGGCCAGATACAATGGCTTGAAAGGAAACAAAGCAAAAATACCGTAAGATTTCCTTCTCCACCCCATTTTCCCAAAAGGACCAATCTAATCTCTGCAATAAAGAGTATCTCTTCCAGTCCAAGGAAATATTTGAATGTGATGTGCTAAAGAAGAAATTGAAGACAGTGAATTACCGCTCGTCTCCCACTGTGTGGTTTGCTGATTTTATCATTAGATTACTGCCCTGTGGTTTGTTTAAACGGCCAAGCTGTTACACTCACCCTAAATGACTACACTCTTCTGAATGAAACATGTCCTTGATTCAGAAATCATTTATTTCACGAGGAGTGGGGCCTCCTCTGTCAGACAGCTGATGCAGAGTGGATCACTCAGCATGCAGCATTGCTTTTATTTCTCTGCAGGTCATAGATTTTAAGGACAGGACTCACCAAGGACCCTCAAGCCAATGTTCTTTTTCCACGGACCACAGGACTTACTGAGATCAGTTCATGCTTCAGATCCAAAGACAATGGTTGGAATAAAACAGATTTTTCTGGAAAAACTTCCAGTATAAACATTTTTTTATCCATTGTGAGTTGTTCTGATGATGAAATACTTTCTTACAGTAAATCACTTTTAATTAAAAATGTGTTTCCAACCCCAGCCACTGGATCTTGTTTTGTATCTTTGTCCGCCAGACTGAAACAGTCTCTCCAGTTGTCTGTTAACATACAGGTTGCTCTTGGTTGTAATCAGACCACCTGCTGGTTTGCTGGTCCCTTTAGACCTCTCCCAGGTACTTTTTTCAGTCCAGCATATTTTTATTCTTTCTTTGTGAAGAGTCTCAAGCACATCAACACCAGTGTAAGATCCCTAACTCCCACCTGCTTCCTTTCTCCCATGATTCTCTCTCCCACAATTCACAGAAACAGATACATAAAAGAAACATCTTTAGATGATGAACATACCCGTGCAGAAGAGTATTTTGAGACCAGAAGTTGACCTTTTTTTGGTGCATCTGGCACATTCCCCATTGATTCTGCATCACCCTTGCTGCCTGATAAAAATTGCAGTATGCAGTTATGCAGTACCAACTCCACTTCCCAGGATCCCCATCAGGCTGACAGGTCTACAAATTATCTGGGTCATGCCATTTATCGTGCTAACTTTCTCCCAGGCATCTGGAACTTCCCCAGTGTGCTAAGATTTATTTGCTTTGGCTTTGGCTTTGGTCTTTTTTTTTAGGCTGCTGGATACAGGTTACTCGGATCCTTGCCTTTGTTATCTGCTGTTTAACCTCCTTTTACTTACAACCAGAACAAAAACTATGTGATCACTGCTGGTTGACATGAATAAATGATTAGGGTTTGGGTTTTTTTCCCTGGACATAGAACAAAAATGTAACAGAATAAGCTTCATTTTTACATATTTTCCTGTTGGCAGTTTTACTATTTTCATCTGGTAATGGAGGCATGTCATTTTTAGTGTTCTTTATGTTCTGGAAATACTAAAATAAAATCCCAAAATACAAGAAAATCTTCCTCAACAGGCAACTTTCCTCAACTCTGCTTGTCATGGTTCTCCTTGTGACCTGTTTTCTCATTTATCAATTTTCTCCAAAACCTACCTCCTAATTTATGTGTATTGACATTAGGAGCTTTTTGCATTTTCTCTTGGGGTCCAAGTACACATATGCTTAAGAAGTTTTACTTCCCTTCTGCAGCAGGCCATTTAATGAATGCAGATTCTTTTGCTGGGTGGGGCTTTTTTGGGCATCTCCTTAAGTATTTTCCAATGATTCTCAATCATCATTCAGATTTTTCTGTTAATAAAGTCTTTCTCCCAGTTGAATTTCTCCCATCATTGTTGTTAGCTAAAATGATTTTTTTTCCTTTAAAGCATAATTAATATTCTTTATTGGCTTGGACTTCACTCTGTTTGGAGATAACAATAAATATAATCCCTCTGTCATAAGTTACACCCAAGCCATTGCTAATTGTTCATTTTTTATTTAGTCTCTCTGCTGTAGTAAAGACAAGATCTAATGTAGGAGATTTCCTGGTTGAATATAGCACTGAAACTGTTGTCTGTAACATTTGCAATGATAGCCTCTCTTTTATTTGGTACAGAAAATTTGGGCTTTCTCAGAAATTCAAGCTGCACAAAAGACAAAAACCCTGGCAACAAAACAGGTCAAGAAAACAGCCCAGTTTCTTTGCACAGCTGGCTATATTCTGAGGAAACATCCAGCCGGTCTCTCTGGAAACCAGTCCTGCAATATTTTACAGACTCTAATAGAAGCAGCACCTTCAGCAGCTCGTGACATATCACCATCACGCGGTACCTTCCTTCAGCAGGGATTCAGAAGATGCACTGTCTCCTTGTTTGCACAAAGGGATCTCCTCTGATGCCAAAACCAAAACAGTCTGGCTGCAGGGACATCACAAAGCTTCTGGGTAAAAGGGAGGTTTAATGCACAGTGCACCCAGTTTGCCCTTTATTGTTATCTATATAACAAAAAGGATTAAAAAGGAAGATGCACTTGAGAAAAAAGTTTGCAAATGCAACACCTAAAAAAAATGTCCCCTGTGTTTCTTTATCTGCACAACATAGAGAGATGAGGTAAATACAATTGTTTCATATAAATGTAGGAAGAGCAAGTCCTGAAGCTCACTTTGTTTCAAAAGGATTCACTGTTAGCTTTCTCTGGTCCACCAACATTGCATGGCATTCTCTCAGTTCCATTTTAGAGTTACTCAGTGCTGCAAAAATTGGTACGATTTTGTGCCTCAAATTTTCCAATATTCTTAGTGCTGTGGTGGGGAGTGATACATGATCTAAAAGATTATCCTAATATAAATCTGCATGTGATAGGGAGGAAATATTATTCCGAAAGACTTAGATGAAGAGCTGAGCTTTCAAAGTGCCATTTCTCACACCTACTTTTAGTACACTACCAGCATCTGCAGTGCTCACCTATTCCACAAAGCATAAAAAAAGTACCAAACAGATCTTGCATGATGATTTCATTTTTTAAAACAACAGCATTTTAAAACATCAATCTGATTTCTGCAAACAAAGACATGTGTACACTTAAACAGAGTACCAGATAGTTTTCTAATTTTGAATTTATCTTGCAGCATGCTCGATGTCTACAAGACCTTTTCCTCCTTGGAGGTCTTTTTCAGACAATCCAGGAGAATTCAGATTTTGTTGTAAGAGGATTTTCCCTTTCAACTATTTAATCTTTCTTTCTCTTTCTTTCTTATCTTTCTTTCTTTCTTTCTTTCTTTCTTTCTTTCTTTCTGTGTGCTGGCACTTGCAGGAGCAGCCTGTGTTTGCACTGTAGGCCACCAGTTGCTGATTCAACAAGGCAGGAGCACAAACACTCAGGCTCACTCACACACACACATGCACACACAGAGCCCCACAGGAAAGTGATTGATGACCAGTTTTCATGTCAGAACTGTGATATTTCTGGCTGAACAGCTTTTTTTTTTTTTTTTTGTACAAGAGCCACAGCATAAAGATAAGAGGCAGAGCACTTAAGACATGTTTACAAAGATTAAACCACTGACTTGGCTTTAGTTAAAGTAAATTCTCCTGCTTCCCACTGTGCAATGTAGGTTTACAAAGGGAGGACTGGCAAAGGTTGCTTCATCCTCTTTTCTGGCACTGTCTGTTGGCTCCAAAACAAATGCACAACTTAAACCACATAAAAGGGCAGCAAGGTATTAGCACTTTTGAGGAGTTCAGCATCTGACACATTCCTAATCTGCCTGGGTAGGTTTTTGATCTGAACTGCTGCACTGACTTTATAATGACAGGGCAATTTAACAAGCCCAAAATTCAAGATTCTCTCTGCAGCCGAGGAGGTACCAAGCGCAGCACTCAGTCTCTCTCTGCTGCTGTTGTCACTACCTGCTCCCTGGCTCTCCCCTGGGGCCAGGAGGTGCAGGGAACCCCAAACTCCCCCTGTATTATAGCTCAAAATGCTCTCATTTTCCCCAAGGTTGAGACCACAATAGATCAACCTGAGGAAGGATTTTAGGAGGTTATAAAAAGGTAAAATTGCACAACTGCAAACCTCCAGCGTGGAAGACAAGGTTTCACTGAAGGGAAGGTGCTGTCTGCTCAGACAGTCCCTGAAAGCAGAGGGCAGCAGAACAACCATGGCACAGCAGGGAGGAGGAGGAGGAACTGTAGAAAATAATAGGGGATGGCAGAAACACAAATCTCAAAAGAACAGATTAAAAAAAACTAGGCAAGGCTCACAGAAAAATTTATTTAAAGATCTTGAGTACATCTAGAAGTTTGTATTACGTTATTTGCATTAGTGTTAGTGTGACACACTGTTATGCTCCACCTGCAGAAAGGGATTGTCTTGGCTATGGCAGGAGAACAAGAAAGGACAAATGTCATGTCTACCTCCAAACAAATTATGTGCCTGAGAGATTATTTACGTCAGAATTCACTATTGAAGAAAATGATTATTTAATAATAGTAAATATGAGCATGGAGAAAGGAAAGGAATTGAACAACAGACTTTTGCTTTCGTTTTTGTCCCTGGTGAGGAAAACAGTCATTGAAGTCAGCTTTGGTGAGGTGTAGTCCAGAGGAAGACATGGTGGGGCAGGAAGTCTGTACTAAAAGAATATTGTGTTACCAGTCAAAGTGGAAGGACATATGGGATAGGTGCAGCACAGACTCTCCCAGGTTTAGTCATATTCAATATTTTTTATTCATGCCCCAGACGATGGAACAGAGAGGATGTACAGATGGCAGCCAGCAGGGAAGGACTGTCAGGAGTTTGGAAGACAGGATTAGAATTCAAAATGATCTTGGAAAACCAGTATTTTTAAGGTCTAACAGGAAAACATGCTACTCTGGAAACAAGCTTGCAGATTCTTCCTCACATAGGCACTGGCTGTATACTGCAGGATGGAACAGCTTCCTGGCCAGCAGCTCTGCAGAAAACCCTCTAGAGGCTGTAGAAGATCACAAGATGAAGAGCTATTTTGTGTTCTTGCTGAAGAGGGTAGCCCCACACTAGCAATGTATAAGCAGAATTACACCCTGTGAGACACATAACCAATTTTCATCCTTGAAAAGTGACTGTATCTGTGTGCAGTCTGGTAAACTGCTCTCCAAGAAAGATGTGATTCAGCTGTACTGAGTTGAAAGAGCAGCAAAAGGTCTAATTAAAGGTGTAGAGACACAGTGCAGCAGAAAATTTAGAGATGCTTGAGTAGAGAGGACTTTCTGCCATGACGCACAGCGCAACAAGAGACAGACGTAGACTAAAGGGAGGCAGACTGAAGTTAGAGATCAGGAAGCACTTTCCTAATGCTAAAGGGAGATCATATGGGAACAACTGAACCATGGCATGTCCACCAGGGTTGGCTTTTGAAATGCTTCCTGGGGTATCTGAGATGTAGCTGAGCCTGGCTGACTGTGGAGAGATGGTCCTACAAGCCTATAAATGAGATCAAATGGCTACATCCCAGCCTGTTTCCTCAGGGTACACTCAAACCACAGTTTCTAGATCACGAAATTGCCTCTCAGCACTTACCCCAGGGCAGGAGAACACTTCAGTGGAAGGACCCAAAAGACAATCATGTCTTAAAGTCTCTCATGATCTACCATCTCCTTCATCATACTAGCTTCTGAGACCCATCCTTTAACACCCAGCTTCCCATTTTTGGGATATACGGAGCTGGGGTCAGTGCTAGAGAGTCTGAGGATCTGCACAGGGACACTGCAAGCCTGGGAGGCATATTTAATGGTCTGGTGGGTCCAGCTACTGCCATAATCACTGGGCTAAGTTCATTTCATTAGGAATAGAGGGAAATATGTCTTACTTGGCAGAAAAACCCACATGTACTCCAAATCGACGAGTCAGAACCAGAATAAAAAGAAGATGATTACCAAAATCTCTTGGGTAACCCCATACATTGTGGCCTCTACTACAGTACATATACCAAGCAAACAGTCCCTGGGAACCCCTATTCTTTAGAGACAAATAAATTTTGAGTCAAAAGAAATTAAAAGCAGGCATAGGTTACAAATCTAGCAACAATCTCCAAAGAAACAAACCAAAGAGAAATCTGTAATTTTTGAAGGAATTCTCCCTCTATTTCAAAGCAAAACAATGTTTTAACATCATTTTTCAGCCAATACTGTTAGCGTATACTGGCAACAATAAACATTTATGTCACTCAAAAAAAATAATCCACATTAAAAGAAATTGCAGACAATCAGTGGGTTAGAGTCTTAGGGGATTTAAAACGCAAGGCATGGAACCCGTTTATCAAAATTCATAAAAGAGTAAGTGTGCTGTAAGACTTTTCAGGGGAGGTACAATACATTCTGCTCACACTCAAGAGTGCGAGTGTGGCACAGCCAGCTGGGTTTTTAAATGCCTACCATTGTGGTTTGCTCCATCCATCAGTCAGTCAGCTCCCAGATAAAGTTTCTTGCAGCATTCATTTCTGGGCCTTAATGCTCTTAAGAACCAATGAACTGTTGATTATGGGGGTGCCTCAGACTGTCAGAGGGTTTCTTTTACCCTCATTACATGGCTTAGATGTTAGTGGGAAATAAGCAGATAGAACAAACAGAGGAAACATCTAAAGACCATGAAAGGGCGTATTTTCAACACAGACTCCTACACAGCCCTTTTGCAGAACTTGCAGGCATGGCTATTTGCATTTGGCAAGTGGTGAATGAACAGAGAGATGACATTCTACACAGGCATTTGCAGTTACTTCTTTGTTGTACACAAAGAGGTTGCACAACCATGCAATTTTCCACACACAAAATGGATGCAACTGTAAATTTTTCAGGTGCACTTTAAAATGCTGTTAAAAACCTCCATATGACTCTTTCAACATGGAATTCACTGTTCTCACTTCCACTTCTTCCTTACCTCACATCTTTAGCCAGAAACATTAAAAATACACAGAGCTCATAGAGAAGCAGCAGTCTCAGCTCTCAATCTCCATGTTTTTCTGTGTTTGAATAAAATGTTTAATGTTACTTGAGCTGGCGAGAAAGGTGGGGGTTGTGTGTGTCTTAGTAGAAATTAATGTTTTGGTTGGCTGGACAAGCTCAGGAAATTTCTGTAGTGAACATGATGAGAGAGGATGTTTGGTGAGATGTTTTCCAACAGCTGATACAGGTGAAGGATTAGGGGAAAAAAATGCTTAAGAGCCTTATCCCTAAATTTTCTGCTTTGTACCCTTCTTAGATATACAATCAATTTTAAAGTCTCATACAAATCTCCCTGAAATCCAAGGGTCTCTTTCCACTGGCTCAATAAGACTTGAAATAAATGCTCCAAGTGCTGTGTTGGTTATTAAATACATTTTGACATTCCTTCCTGCCCTCTTAAACACAGCTATTTTGGGAAGAAGCAGCAGATACTGGCCTCTCTATGCAGCCTGAACTCAGAGAAACCACCCAGGTGACTCTGCCCATGGCCAGGACTCAATGATCTGTCAGAGTTCCAACATGTTAGGTGATGGGGTGACTTGTCCCACTGCTTCCCCCTTTCTGAATGGATGAGGGGTGGGGAAAGAAAGGCCGTAGAGGGCACAGAACTTCAAACTGCCTGATGGCAAAGGAGATTTAGAGAGGGGAACAGGCTTGGATGTGGTGTGTGGTATGATATGTGCCTTGTGGGACATGGAGGGTACGGATGGTCCTTAGCTGGTGCCTTTGCCTAAGGCTCTTTGCTAAAGAGCGCATGATGCAGAGAAAGAGCAGGATCAGCCTCTAAAATTCAACATAATTTGTATACAGAGAGTTTCCAGCAACTGTCTTCACCCCATTCACTCAGCAATACAGCTCTGCTACACCATAAGTGCATTCATACAGAGTATTTGGTATTTATAATATATAGATACTTCTGCAAAGTGAACATTTACTGACTCCAGGATTGCTTTTGTTAAGTTCATTATGAAGGTCAGAATTATTACAAATATACACAAATTGAAACAGTATTTTGGCATGGCTCTGACATTTGAACAAAGTTAATAAAAACAATGATATATAGTATTCAGGTATCATTTAGTCTTAGGAATCCACAGTGAGCACAAAGACCAAAATAAACTCTTGCGACGCATGTTTATTCACATATTAAGATTCCCTGAGACTGTTCTACATTACTGACTTTCATATGCTTGGAAAATAAGAAGGCTTTTTCATATTCATGCTCAGTGAGTGAAAACACATCACTCAGGAGGCCATCTGCTTCTCTCTGGAGTGTGCATCTTGACCTTAACACATTGGGCTGCATGCAGACTCTGAGGGGAAAAGATGTATTTGGATGCTTCAGCACAATCTTAAGAGCATAGATAATTCAGTCAGCATTCAGAGGATTCAATGTTAGTTCAGCTGCTACAGCAGCCAAAATTATGGGAGATGATTCAAGTTTTCATCTATCTGCTGTGGTACGAGTATTCTGCCACAACCTATTTGCCATTTTATCCCAATTCATTTACACAAGGCTGTACCTGGGTTCCCAGGAAACAGATTACAATTTTGCCACTGACTTCCTTGTGATTACGATTTAGCCTGTGGCAAGGAAAAGAAAAATAAAATTTAAAAAAAAAATTTAAAAAGAGAAAGAAAGGAAAAAAAGAAAAGAATAAAAATAGAGGCAGCAAGTCCATCTGGAGAGTGGCAAGCTGCCCACCACCTCGGTGCCCACAGTCAGCACAGCCAGAACAAAGGCAGGAGAGGGGAGAGCTGTGGTTTGGATATGCATTGCTTTCATCCTCCTGAAGGCTCCCCAGGCTCTTGGAGGGACGCAGCACGTCCTTGGACAGCCACTCTGGAGGGAGCTGCTTTCTCTTCCATCAGTACAAATGGAGAGCTAGAAGAGGCAGCCCTGCAACTTCTATGCTCTCAGCTCCAAGTGGCTGCAGGATTAAGATGAAGGTTTGGCTAGGTTGGGGTGGAGGAAGGATTCACCTTTAGCACATCTTGCACCTTGGATAGTCAAGGTGTTTTGGTTGGTGGGACTGTGCAAGGAGGGGGAGCTCAAATGCTTTTAATGTTTTCAAAAGCCATATTACTTCCCAGGTTTGAGTCCTAGAAGGGCTTTTGAAACAGGTTCCTGACAGATGGCTCTCTGCTGAGAGCATGCCCTCTTCTTCCTGAGTTAAGACAATTGCAAAAGAGCATTTTAAGAAGAACTGGATGCAACAGGAAGAAGAAAGTTGTCATGCCGGAGTGCTCCCATGGAGATTTAAGGGTATAGAAACCACAATGTACAACACAAGCCCTGATAACCTGCAGCAAATTAATTCCTAACTCAGAGTTCACAAGCTGAAGCTGAGCCAAAGCAGGGTTTTCCTAGATGAGGTGGCTCCAGCACAGGTACCTACATTGTAGATAGCTCAGGTAATAGCAGCAGGAGGAGAAGTGGTAGCATGATCTGCAGAACCCTCCAGGAACTTGAAGTATTCAGGTAGCAGTTCCCTGCTACCACACCTGCGCTGTCTGGTTACCTAAATCTGGGTAAAATTTACTTGAGCAGCTTGCACTTTGTCAGGGCAAAATTACTGCTCACGGCTGCTGTGTCAGCATTGCTTCAGGTCTAGGCTGTCATTAGACTGTCTCAGGACAAAGACACAATTCATCTGCCTTGAAATCACTTCTTTGAGGTCACAGCAGCTTGATGTGAGCTGTGCACGCAGTGCAATGCAGAAGTAGAAGGGCTTTATGGGCAAAAGAACACAGATGAGAAAACTGGTCATTTTATCCTGACTCAGGATGAGGGTCCAATCTAGTCCCAGGACAAAAATTAGATGAATGCAGCTACCAGTGTCAGTGAGAAAACTGCTTGTAGCAACTACCTGCTTGTACTAAGGGAAGAAGAAAGTTAGAGGTAGTAAATCCACCAGGCAGTGGGCTTTGTTCCTTGTATACATGCTCAAATGACCCTTGATTCTTGCCCATGGTGTCATGAAAAGTCCCACAGTCCCACAGGTACTGAGGAGTGTGATCAAATCCCATACATGCATGAAATGACCACACTTTCCAAGTGGCACAAGGAAAGTGATAGCAGGAAAAGGCACCCCTCTCCTAGTCTCAAAAAGGAAGTCATAGATGCAGAGGGTGGATGTCTTCTTGTATGAGCATTCACAATGGCACATGGGGATCTAGAGGAGAGGTAACTTCAGAAAGAGAGCCTTAAAGATATAGATTGAGGACACAAAAATATCTCGCCATCTATGAGAAGCCTGAAGGGACTAAAGCCTTACCTGGTAATAGGGTGAAAGATGGCTTTCTCCTGCTAAGAAAACAAAGGCAAAAGATGAGCTGCAATGACAACACACAGCCTTTGGAAAATAAAAACTATAGATTGAAATATCAACCAACCAAAAAGGCTGAGACTTTAGAAAACTCCTGTGTGAATGAGATGGGAGAGGCCAGTGTCCCAGTGGGAGACCACTGGAAATATTGTCACATAAGCTGCAAGGCAGTAAAGCAACACTTGGAAGAAATCCAAGTACAAAGAACAAGGGATGGTTTGATAAAGTCCCTGAAAAGTCTTGGAAAACAACACATGGCAAGGGTCACATGCTGCTAGGCTCACAAGATGATATTTGTGGGGTGAAAGAGACAGGGCGGGAGATGGTCCTCAAAGCATCTGACCAAGGGGGAGGCATGGATGGTGTCAGCCACAAGGAGCTTGGACATGTGGGAAAAAAAGGAGTTCTTCCACATTTCAACGCACCTCTTTGACATGGAAAGAGGCTTTGGCTTTCTGAAATACCAGTACACAGCCTGCCACCCCCATGCTCATAGCCCAAGGCCTGAGGTGCTGCAGGAGGAGCCTGTGCAGGTGCTCAGCTACAAGCACAGTAGCAGCTGTAGCAGGATGGAGAACCTTGCTGTCACCCCCCTCAAAGGGACAGTGTCAAAGGAGAAAGATTGATGACAACTTTCCAGCCCACAGAGAAGTTCTGAGCCAATTCCCAAAGCCGTCCCAGTGGTAATCAGAATAAGGTCTCAGGAAGGGTCCAGAGCCAGGTTTTAATAATGTCCTGCCATATTATTAAAAACAGGGTGGGTAAATTCAGTCAAAGACTTTGTGAACTAGTTCTGTTGATTGGGTGGCTTGAATCGATTCCAGGGGAATGGCAGGTCTTTTGCCTGATTGTGCACAAGAGAGACTGAGAAGAGTCAGAATAGGCTGGAATATCTCCTTTCCCAGTGCAGTGTGCAGAGGCAGAGCCTGTCCATCCAGAGACACTCTTTACTGAGCAAACAGTGGCAGAGTATCCACATTAAATCAGAGGGACAAATCTTGGCAGGGTTGGTCTGCTCTCTCTCTGAAGTTATGTGGGCAAATTAAGGCTTTCAGCGCTTAACTTGGGAACAGAACAGAGAATAAATATCCAGGGCCCACAAGGGTGTAGCCATGGGATAGAACTGACCCAAATCTTCTTGTTATTTTTGTAGCTATTGTTTTTCTATTAGTTCCTATTACAGCATGTGAAAGGTCTGTTCTTGACCCAACAGTAAAACTGGCCTCTTTTGAAAACCGAGTCCCCCCTGACTGTCAGGATTGGAAAGCTGTTGTATGGGTTAAAATTTGTGTTTTGACATTACAATTTTGGCAAATTTTAGAGATGGAATGAACCAGAGCTGGCAGCTCTGATGTGGGAAGGAGAGAGGGGAAAGAGTTAAAAAGGTTGCAGAAGTGTAGATATGAAACTGAGGAAAGTTAAATATCACAAATCACTTTTGATAAAATGCAGAAAGTATTCTTGCTTGGTTTCTGGTTTCATTTCCCATTTGAAGTTGAGCTGAACTACTAAATTGTTATTGCAGGAGGTACGTCAGAGTGTGCAAAGGAATGCAAAAAAGAAATACCCTTCAGATTATAAATACTGGAATCATCAGTCATTAGCCATAGTGAGGTCTTCTCACTGCCTAGTGTGCAAATTAATTCAGAATAGATTTTGAACTTGAAAAGCAGGGTGTGCTCTATTCTAAAATGCGACACAGAAACATTAAAGAAAGAGAAAAGTTAAAATGATCTGCAGACAGCTCCCTGTGGCCAGACCAATAGGAACATTCAGCATAGAATTAGCTTAAAATTAGCCCTAGTTTTCATTCAGAGCTGGTACAGCTCAGAGTCATTAGCCACCACACTCTGTGTCAGCTGCTGCAGGACCTGCTGAAACCCAGATCAGGCATTTCAGCATTCTGGCCTGCCAAGCTTCTTTCTACAGAACAGGGAAGTTTTGCAAGAAGTCTTTGCAAAATGTTGCAATAATGAAAACTTTAAAAATACACAGCTGTTTTGCAAAACCCTTGTAACAAAGACTCCTTTGAGATCAGCTCCATACAGGCTTCATAGTAGATGTGCTACCATCAGTGCTCTCAACAGAGATATTATGCAGGCTAACGTTTCCTCCATGCCTCTCTCACCCCACAGGTCCCCTGCCTGGACCTTGTTCCTTTCAGGCGATGCTGCCTGTTCAAATCCCTGCTTCAGTCCCTTTATTCAGGTGCCAGAAACTGCTTGCAGGGGTTAGGCACATTTGTCCCTTGGGGTGACCTCCTCATAGGGCTATTTGTCCTTCCTTGATGCTGCTGTGGCTTAAACAGGACAAGCTGGTGCGTCATTTCGGCTGAAATTTAGCTGCAGATGAACTGGGTAATACTGAGGAAAAGACGTCCATGAGACCTACAGACACCTGAGCAACCGAGCCCCCACTGTGTTGATTCAGCCTTCCTCTATATGCACCAACATGTTTGCATGCTGTGAGCACTGTACGGGGTGCTGCTGTTCCTGAAACCTACTTATTGGTGGTTAGCATCAAGCTGGATTCCCAGATCATTGTTACTGACAAGTGTTTAGTGGAATCCATTTTCCAACATGAGTAGTTTATTGGGATTTGAATAGTTGAAGGGAATTCATTGTTGTAAATAAGGTAGTGCCTGACTAGGAAATCTATTTATGGTGCTTTTATTACCACAGAGAACATGGGGATTCAGCTTTTCAGTGTTACAAGTATTTCCCTGAAATAATACTGATCATTAGAAGAAATAACTCCTAGATTCTCAAATGCTGCTATCTGTACATAAGCTACATTTCCAGTAAACTTTAATGAAAAAAGAAAGCTGGCCAAGGCAGTACACAATGGCTTTCACTCTCCTGCAGAAGCCAGGAGGAATTTCCCGTCAGTTTGAGCAGGGCCTGGCTCCTCACAGCCTATGCTGCTGTATCTCTTTGCCTTAGAATCAAAGAGGGGTGAGGTCGGAATCCCAAACCTGTCAGGAAGGAGTAGATGGGGAGGAACCAGCCTGTCCCAGACATCCACAAGATGAAACTCTTGTGTTTGTCTTCTGTGGTTCTTCTTCAGGGTCCTGAACACAAACAGGGTAAGAAAAAGGTGCGGTTATACTCAGTGGAATTAAAGCCCTGTCTGGCTTAGTATCCGTGGTCAGATGCACTCCTCAGGAGAGAGAACAGAGGAAGCATGTACCGTGCTCCCTCAAAATGCCCTGCCAGACTCAGCATTCTACATCTCAGGGACTCCTGGTGGCCCCCAGCCAGGAGACCAGAAGACATTGTCTCACCAAGCATTGTGGTGGGTGCTGCCTTGACGACCTGTTGGACCAGGCTTTCAGGGGGGTACACACTCTGTGTGACACTGAGTCATCAGTGCTAACATTTCACTCATGGCTCCTGTTTTTTGCATAGACAAAAGACTGGAAGAGGCTCAGCTTCATCTGATCCACCCCACTGCTGCAGCAGTAAGGAGTATATGACCCCTGACAGATGTTATTCTCACCTGCTCTTGAGGCGAGCAGAGGGGAGAGCCACAGCCTCCCTAAGCAGTCTGTGTTTCATCACTCTCAAAGTTGGGGATTTGCTTTGTAACATGGAACCCGAATATTCCTTGTTGCAAATTAAGCTAAATTCCTGTTGACCTTTTCCTGACAGCTACAGGGGACCATTTTAATCACTGGCCTCTTTGTTGCAGTCTTGCATTCTGGAAAATGTTTCACATCCCCCTTAGTCTCTTCTCCTCCAGAAAAACAAATCCCATTCTCCCAACCTTTCTTTGTAGGTTATGTTTTTTAAACATCTTCTTGCTGTCTTTTGGGTTCCCATAAGGGTGTTTGCTTGTTAAAATAGAAGCTTAATTTTACAAAGGTTGCTATGTTACTTGGCACAGCAGAAAATAATAACAAAGGCTACACTGCCACTAAGAAATCCAAGACAAGATCACAGAGAGGAGGGATAGGGTGGATCTCAAGAGATCATCCAGTCTGTCTCCTTGCACTAGGGCAAGTTCAAGTGAAACAAGAAAATCCCTTAAGATTTGTCAGGTCAGTGATGACAACTTTCAGTGATGGCACATCTCCAGTTTCCTGGCAGTCTACCCCATGGATTTTACCGTCCTTGTATGAATCTGTTGAATGTTGTTACAACAGTGATGATTAAACTTCTTAAAGATTTTTAAATCACATATGACTATTGACCTCCAAAGCAGAAAACAGTCTCAGGGAACAGAGGTATAAAAAGGGATAGATTTACTGACTGTGAAGATGAAAGTTTTTGTATTTTAATTTTTTCCCTATTCCTGCAATTGACTGTTAATTTCTTTTACCTTTAAAGCATTCAACTACAGAAAATGCATAAAATAAAGATGAGATAGGTAACATATTTAAGGACCTGGCCTAGAAATCCTGATACATAGCTTGCACTTGGCACTTTCTTGGCAGAATTTCGGCCACAGAATAATTTTTCATGCTAGAGGTGGCAAAATGACAGAGTTCCCTGGCCAAGGCCAAACTAATTCTGCTTATCCTTTGGTTTTATTGGTTCAAGGCTGATCTCACCCAAAACCAGGTGAAAAAAAATAAGCTCCTATTCCTATCAATGCCCTACCATAGATTCATTGGCAGAATGTCAGCTGTGCTGAAGGTTTCCTTGGGTCTGAAGACCATGGTGGGTTTCTGAAGGCTGCAAGTCAGAAGACTTCTTGAAGGTTCCAATAGGAGCTGTCTGGAAGTTTCATATAGGCTCAGAATGTTCCCTTGAAGACGTGATTTTATACTACTGCTCTCTTTTCAAGAAACAACCCTGTTCACGTAAGGGGACCCTCCATCCCAGACAGGGTCCTGTCTAAACCACTTCTCCATGCCCTGTATTTATGGCAGGGTCCCAGGCCAGCAGGTGCCACCTGTCCCAACGTGGTCAGAGTGGAAGAGTTATCGTACCAGCATTGGCACTGGAAGGCCTTGTGTAAGCCCTGAAAGCAGCAATGCAGACCATGCATGTACGGCTGCTCTGGCTCTTGCTCAACTATTTTGTTGTTACCACTGCTCATAAACAGAAATGTTTCACTCCACAGGATTTCCTTGCATGAATCCTGATGTCATCTCTCTCCCTTGCACACAGGCAGAAGTTTCTACCGGGACAATCAGTGTGGGAGAATAGAAAAAGAGGAGTGATGTGCTTTTGCTTTAACCAAATGGGTCTTTCAAAAGCTGAAGTTAATGAAGATCCACTTAACAACCTTTCATATAGCTCCGGTAAACAAAATATTTCCAACTGGAACTTAAAAAGCTGAACATAATATTATGAAGAGGGAATAACAGCTTCCCCTTGTCAACTGGCTACTAACAAAAGAAAAATATGAGGAGTGAATACTTAAAAAAAAAGACCAACAGTGCTGTAATATAATTAAAACCATTAAAAATGCTGTACTCTGGTTTTGCTCCCTGAAGCACTATGTTATTTTTCTTTTAAAGCTGTCACCACATTTTGATACCATAAGGAATAAACTAAATCAAGACAAACCTCCATTTCAAAGTTGAAGGATTTGCTAGAAATAGTAACTTAAACTTCAGTCACTAGCAGATGATGGTCAATCAACTGCAGCCATCAACATCTCTCTTTTTATTTGTTGACAGTAGGTATTCCTCAGGTACATAAGCAGCACTGAAGTGAAAGGACAAATGCAAAGACAAGCTCAAGAGAAAGCACCCACAGAAAGCCTGCAATTTTAGAAGCTCAGAAAGGACCCCATTCAGCAAAGCACTGAACTAGAATGATCTGTATTATATGTGTAACTTAAGAGTATGCAAAATTGAGATTTTTTCATTTGGCAGTCCTTCAGACAGAGGTAAGACAACCTTCTTGTCCCTTGCTATCACCTTCCAAAGTTTTCCCAATGCCAATGGAGATGATGTAATTCTGACACATGAGCAGAGATTCCACTTGCCAGCAAACTGCATGGGGCCACTCTTCTGCTAGAGACATAAAAGTATGAAACAAGGGGTTGCAGGACCGAGCCACCTCATGCATTTACCTCTTTTAGTTTTCTTCTTGAGGAAAAATGCAGTCCACTGTCATTGGGAATGGGACTAGAGGGCAATGCACAGAGCAAAGAATGTTCACAAAAATTATTGAAATTAATGTACAATAATAAATTTTTAAGCAATAAACCATGAAGAAAAAAAAGGGGAAATGTATTAATTACATTCCTGGCTAGTCAAGCAAATTTGTCAGTTATCATTTTTGAACCTTGTGAAAAAACAGATTATTTAGGTAAGTCAGTCAACCTCTACACCACCAGCTTCTAAAAACTCAAAAAGCAAATCGAGAAAGATGAGTATAGACTAATATCAGATTTCTCACTGAATTTGTGGCACTACACAGTAACCCAGACAAGCAATACTGGACACCCCAGTTGTTATCTTCCCAAGGGTGAACAAACTGTTACTTGCACCACTCTGCAGGGCCTCAAGGCATTGCAAAGCTGGAAACTGGATGCATCAGATCCCGCACAACCTCTTTTTATGATCTGAAGATGCAGACTTCTCCTTTCTCATCCTATACTGTCAGGAAAAAGAAGACGCAAAGAAATACAAGAAATATGCTGTGAATAACTCTTTCAGTAATAGGGGACAGAGGCCGCAGTACTGACATGGCTCTGCAGTCACAATATATTCAGTGTATGCTTAGGAGATAGAAGAATAGTTGCAAAAAGAATCTTCTCAGTGTGGCCAATTGTACTAGTTTGAAAACAAACCAGTGGGAGGCACCAAGTCAGAAACACAATTTAATAGGGAAATTTAAAAAAAAAAAAAAAAAAAAGGCAGAAAACACTGGGTTAAACTAACAGAGTCAGGATACAACCTGACACCCTGTTAGTCAGGGTGGTGGTGGCAGTCCGATAAAATGGTGGCTGCAGTCCTCCTGAAGTGGTGGATGTGGTTCTGTTGAAGCAGTGATGCTGTAGAAAGGGGTCTGCTCTTCCTCAGAAGGTTCAGTGGTGGCTGTGTAGCTTCTGTCCTCTGGGAAGCCAGTGGAAAGGGTGTTTGTGGTGATCAGAATCTCAGATTATATCCAGGATGGAATGCTTGGTTCCTCCCTCTAGGTAGAGCATCTCACAGTGGGATGATGAGTCATCAGGCCAGGCGCTGATGGGCTCATTAACGGGACATAGTCCGGAGGGAGTTATCTCTGAGTCATGCGGCAGGACAATGATGGGCCATTAACAGAGAGATAGTCCGGGGGCAGGAGGCAAGGAAACACTGCCCCACCTGGTTTCAACCGCTCATGAGGATGGTAATAGATACACTGCAACCCAGGACACCAATTACCATAAATTGGCTACGTTTCAGTAAACTGTGCTGCAGAGTTGTGTTTTGCAGAGAAGCTTTATAGAGCTGCTGGTAGAGTAGTAGAATAACAAAACAGAAATGAATGTTGTTGTTCAGGTGGAATATAGCTCATAAAATGTTGTCTTCACAATTTCTCTACCCAATAAGTCAAAACCAAATCGTTTACCACAAGCCCTTGGTATACTGTGCCCTAATTTTACTCAGTTTGTTCCAGAAAATCATTGGTAGAAGAGAAGCATTGTTGATCCAAGCTTCCAAGCTGACAATATGAAGACAAGTTTCTAACTAATACAAATGATCCCTGGCACCAGCCTAGCAGTCTAACACAACACACACTCTCAGTTGGAGATTCACAAACCTGCCCACTGAATCCTCAGAGGCCACATTTGTTCTCTGCTATGACATGTTGAACCTTTTAGCTGCATTCAAGTGCATGCACATAAGATCTGCAGAAGAAAACATCTTCTTTTGCTTTTTTTGTTTCCTACCACCCTGTTTTCAGTGACATCTGGACCTTTCAGATGAGGACAAGAATATTCCATCAGTAGGAGAAGATCCCTTGCCTTGACATCACCAATTTAAACAGGAAAAGGCCCAGAAAAGGCACCCAGCAGGATTTGAGATCGAATCCCGAAAATTGACTTCTCTAGCCCAGTGCTGGAGAGGAACTTCAGCCACTACTTCTTCCACAGGGATAAAACTCCAAACAGTGGTAAGAAAGACAGGCCCAAGGGTTTGTCTCAGGGGAATAAGGTACTAAAAAGAGTTTGTGGTAAAATAGTCTAGCAGAGCACTTTGTGTCTCTTCTGACCACAGATGAAATGATGGGGCCAGATGTGTCTCATGGGCCACCGACTAGAAAAAACTGGTTGTGAACCTTTCTTGGATCAACATGAAAGAAGCTTAAGGTTACAGAGTACCAAAGTTGCCAACAGATGAGACTCTTTGATGTTTTTAATGAACAAAAAAATGGACAGAAACATTTTTAATTTTGCATTAGCATTTTTTGTTGTGTGGGTTTTTTTCCTACTGACTCTGTGATTGTTGATATTAATTAAAGTGAATGGTAGATTATCTTCTAAAGGCTATAATTTAAACCAGTAGTGGAATATAGACTAGAGTGTAACATTCTTCAGCTCAAACCACAAGGTATGCAAGCTGGGAATGAACTCTATTTCTTTCCTGTTGAAGGACAGATTAAATATTTTTTATTAATTCTAATGCTAGCAAAGAAAGTAAGATCCCCATTTTTCCTTCAATTTCTCTCTTCACTTAATTGATGTATTCTACCAAGCTGTCAAGCTGCTTTTAAAACCCATTCTTTTTCATAGAAATATTATCCTCTTTTTATTAGTTTGAGTTGATAAATGAATCAAGAGCCTTTGAGGTATTGTGTACTGTCAACGGAATACATCTTTCAGATGCATCCACTGCAACAGAGCTGAAAAAATACATATCATGAAACACTTAATAAAAAAGATACACAGATTTGTCTTTTACAAGATCATGGGACTTGAGTCTATCTCCAGGGAGGAGTTCCAACATGAGAAAGAAAATACATAGTTCAAAAGCCCATATTTTCAATTTGCAGCCACATGGTTTAAATTATCCATGTATTTATTAAGGGCGCTAAATGGGCAGCTTGACTTAGGGGAAAGGGTCATTCAAGTTGAGAATAGTCATGTTTAATCCCTCAGCTAGCTGCAGGTTAAATTTATTTTAAGATGCTGAATATTCTTTACATAGTGTATGTTAAAATACCACATGAGACACAGCTGGAGGGTTTTTGCCATTTATTTTTGGTTTATTTGGGTTTTGAGGGTTTTTTTTCTTTTATATAGCTGCATTGTGAACAACAATAGAAAATTGTTAAACACCTAGTGTGGAAGCACAGCATTGTCCTATGTGCTGTACAAAACCTATCATATTTCTACCCCTTGTATTTCAGTTTTACACATGAGTGTGCTGTGTTTTGTGGTCAACTCATGATTTTCCTGGTACACAGTGTTGTACATGTTCATGTAATCGAAACCACAAAAAAAGAATAGTGTAAGACGTCTTTTCCACTTTGTGCTGAGGCCTTGAGATAGTAGAGTTTTGGATATTGCATGTACTTGCCTGTGAACTTGCTTGTTCAGCATTTCAGGAAGGAAAAAATGAAAATTAACCAAAATCCAAAAAGGAGAAATTAGAGCTAACAAAAGCGCATTTCCAAATGGACAGGCAATATGAATTTTAAAGATTTTCCCTAAGACAACAATTAAGATGAAAATAAGTAGCTATTGATTATCAAGGCAGTTTATCCTAACATTATTATCCTTTTATATTGGCAGTTTGCCTACAGACATGCCCTGGTGGGAATTTAAAATACATTTCTTGTTCTATCTATCTGTTAATTCACCCACATAATCGCCTGGATTTTGTTCATGAGATGCAAATGGATGGTTGCCAACATCCAAAAGGCCCACTGTTTTTGACACAGACCTGAGATTGTTGCTTTTATTCTTCAGTTGGGCTGAAGCTGAAAGCTGTGGCCTAGGTACTCACATCCAGCTTCAGTGTCTGAATGTTTTCAAGGAGAAAAAAAAACAATAACCAGAACACATAGGATTTCTGAGAAAAGTCATGTCTAAAGTCACTTTTAAATTCAAATAAATATTGGTGGGAAAACTGCTTTCCCTATTCTCCTAGCACTCATAATTTAATTATAGTAGCCGCCAGGCATCTTTAACTTTTGTTAAAGTTAGAAGTTAGAAGATCACTCTGGGTCTCAGTGACCTTGGCTGTTGTAACAGGGTAATATTTTCACAAGGATGAAAACTTCTTGAATACATTTCTCCAATGTACTGGTGTTTACAGGCATTTCTCAGCAGATCTGACCTGAAGTGCAAACACAATTCTTTTGTTTCACCTAGAGGTTTATTGACAAACTCCAGAAAAATTGTGTTCCTCTTCCATTTGTAGAATCCCACTCTCTGTGAGAAGACAAAGCTGCTGGCATTCTTCCTTTGAGTCCTCCATCATCAGTGTGAGTCTGAACCAAAGGTCTGAACCAAGGATCCTTTGAAAACCATCCAGTGGCCACACATCTAAACATGAAGAGAAAAAAGAAGGCAGTGAAAAAGAGCAAGAGAGAAAACAGGTAAGAACTCAATCCTCTGGGTTTTTCTTCCAGACATTTCAGTGTAATGTTTCATGTAATATTGCTCCTAAAGTTCATTGCAAACATTTGTCAACAAAGTTCAATGAAAAAACCCAGGCAGGTGGGAATTAGTGTTTTAAAAATGCCATTCTTTCACTAACACTTTAAGCAATAGTTGTGAAATGCAGGAATTAAATCATCAGCTCAAGAAAGATGCAATCACCAAAATTTCTGCATTCTTTTGTTGGTGAATAATCTTCTACACTCATGCAATGTCACTTTTGCTGGGTTCTTCTGAAAACATCTCAATCTGTTTTATCAAACCAAAGAAATCTCATGTATTAAGACCTTCAGCTTATGACCTATGGCTCATTTTTCCACTTTGGATCATGCAAATGGAAATCCTTACCTTTATCACAGAATCAGAGGATCATAGGATGGTTTGGATTGGAAGGGACCTTAAAGATCATCTAGTACCAACCCCTTTCCCATAAGCAAGGACACCTTTTGCTAGACCAGTTTGCTCAGGGCCTTGAACACTTACAGGAATGGGGCATCCACCACTTACTCAGGCAACCTGTTCCAGTGCCTCACCACCTTCATAGAGAAGAATTTCCTCCTGATATCCAATCTAAACCTACTCTTCTTCAGTTTAAAGGCATTCCCTAGTACTGATCCCTGTGGAACGCCACTTGTCACTGATCTCTGCTTGGATGTCAAGATGCTGACTGCAATTCTTTGAATATGACCAACCAGTCAACTCCTTATCCACTGGGTGGTCCATCCATTAAATCTATGTCTCTCCAATTTAGAGACAAGGATGTCATGCAGGAAAGTGTCTATTTCTTTGTATAAGTTCAAGTAGATGACATGAGTTTCTCTTCTTTTATCCAATTCTATCAGGGCTTTAGTTTTCCTAACATGATCTCTGCCTGCTCAGACAATTTATCTGTATTCCCCCCAGGCTACATATCCTTCCTTTCACTCTCTGTAGGCTTTCTTTTTGTGTATGAATTTGTCCAGGAGCTCCTTGTTCATCCACACAGACCTCCAGGTGTTTTTGTCTGATTTGTTCTTTGTTGGGATGCATAACTCCTGACCTTGGAGGAGGTGATCCTTGAATATCAACCAGATTTCTTAGGTCCCAATTCCCTCCAGGGGATGATTCCATGATAATCTTCAAGTAGTTCCCTAAAGATGCCAAAGTCTGCTCTCCCAAAGTCCAGAGTAGTGATGCTGTGCACTCTCCTTGCTGCCTTAATGCTCTTGAACTCCACCATTTCATGGTCACTGCACCCAAGGCTGCCCTTTAATGTCGCACTCCCCATCAGCCCCTCTTGTTGGTAAGAACAAAGATTCTTGTTGGTAAGAACAAGCATAGCACCTCTCCATGTTGTCTCCTCTATCACTCGGAAAAGAAGCTATTATCAATGCATTCCAGAAACCTCCTGGATTGCTTATGGCCTGATGTGTTGTCCCTCCAACAGTTATTGGGGTGGTTGAAGTCCCCCACAAAGACCAGGACTTGTAAAAGTGAGGCTGCTCCTATCTGTCTCTAGAGGGACTCATCCACTCAGTTTTCCTGGTCAGGTGGCCTATAGCAGACCCCTACTGCAATGTGACCTCTGCCTTCCTTTTCATCCTGGCCCATAAGCTCTGAGTTGGCTCTTCATCCATCCCCAGGCAGAGCTCCATGGTCTCCGCTGGTCATTGACATGGAGGGCAACACACCCTCCTTGTCTCCCCTGACTGTACTTTAAATCATATTGATCTGAGTTGTCCATAAAATTTTCAAGGAAGCTTAAGAAGGCATTCTGAACACGTTCATGTCATTCAGAGAAATTATGTACAGCTTACTTTTCCAAATGCCATATTTTGGCTAAGTTAGCTTTATATTTTAGCTTTTCTCTGCTGGAAACTATTATGCTAGTCCTTGAGAAATTGTGGCAGTATAATATAGTAAGCATACGAGATACAGGCCTTAGGAAAAAAGATAAGGTCTTGCATTCTTGCATGGTTAAGGTTATTTTCTTGAACACAAGGATAAAAAGCCCAAAATACTGGATATCTAAGAGACAAGGAATAGGTCTTCTCAGAAAATGTTTCAGCTAATTTTTTCAGAGCCCTGAGTTTGAACAGATCATATACTGACACAAATATTCTCTTAATATCTGGGCTCTTATGAAATGGAGAGATGACTCCAAATCAGTTTAGCCTTTGTATCTAAATCAAAGGCAGATTGATCAACGAAACCCAGAAGGTTTTGACTATCTGAAGAGGTTGTAATGTGCTTAATGGGCCTCAGACACTTTGTACCTAAACCACAAACTCAGTCTGGTTCAGTTCCATAATGTATGAAAAACTTCACTGCAGAAGGTTTCATTAGCTAATATAATCTGATGCATAACAAGGACAGGCTTGACCTGCTGGGTTTTGCCCTATATGCTAACGATTTCTGCCCACAGTCCTGTTTTTCCTGAGAAGAGATAGACAATTATTTGTTATTTTAAATCAAAGGGAGTGTTTTTACTCAAATGGTGTCCCAACACATACATCTTGTTCAAAAAGTTTATCTGACTGCTATGACTCAAAAACCACCATATAAACTACTATCAAGTAACCCAGAAGTCCAGAAAAACTTCAGTGCTCTGGGTTAGTATGCTGGGTAGCTTTATGAATCTGAAGTTGAAACGAGGAAATTTCAGTAAGAGCAAGATCTGGTGTGCTAACAGTACACTTAATGACATCCATCTACTCAGAAAGCCTCAAGCACTTTTGTCAGGACATAAATGTTTGCCTCCTCAAACCAGAAGACCTGTCACCGTGCTCAGAGCTTGACTTTAAATTCCTTGAGTCACATCTCATGAAGATTCCACGATGCCTGAATTTTCTCCCGTGCTCCTAGGTAATTATGACCCCATATTTAGTGTGCCACTTAAAAGCCAGTCATTAGTTTAACATATATGTTGTGTTACTAATTCAAGTATGTAAGTGCCCCAAATGCCATATAAACTTGTATTTAAGGTCAGCTAGGTTACCTTGACTTCCCTGCCCAAGCCTAGAAATGAGGACAAAGTGGCCCCATCACAGTAGTGTAAAAGTATAGACCCTCTGGGTAGTAAGAAAGCAACCAACACCTCCAAGACTATAACTAATATTTTTAATATGAATCTTTTATTCTTCTTACTTTTTCTTCAGATGGTTTGTGGGGAATTGACAGCATCTCATACTGCCATGCTGGATTGCAGCATTTTTTAGCAAAATAGGTAAATATGCAAGGTGTCAAAGTTCAGCATTTTGAGGGCTATACAGTCTAGTTCCTGCAATGGTCATGAGAACAGGGGGTGAGCAGGAGGAATGAAAGAGGAATCCTAAGTACAGATGTACTGAGCACAGACCCACTGCAACCAGGAACAGATTGTTCATTGATGGGCTGAGGCCAATTGGATGAGGTTCAACAAGGCCAAGTGCTGGGTCCTGCACTTGGGTCACAACAACCCCTGCAGCTCTACAGGCTGGGGGAAGAGTGGCTGGAAAACTGACCAGCAGAAAACGACCTGGGAGTGCTGGTTGACAGAAGCTGAACATGAGCCAGAGTGTGCCCAGGTGGCTGAGAAGGCCAATGGCATCCTGGCCTGTATCAGCAATAGTGTGGCCAGCAGGAGCAGGGCCGTGATTGTCCCCCTATGCTCATCACTGGTGAGGCCACACCTTGAATCCTGTGTCCAGTTCTGGGCCCCTCAATTCAGGAAGAACTTTGAGGTGCTGGCTGGAGCATGGCCAGAGAAGAGCAATGGAGCTGTGGAAGAGTCTGGAACATATTTCCTATGAGGAGCAGCTGAGGGAGCTGGGGGTATTCAGCCTGGAGAAAAGGAGGCTCAGGGGGGACCTTATTGCTCTCTACAGCTGCCTGAAAGGAGGGTAGAGCCAGGTCAGGGTCAGTCTCTCCTCCCAAGTAAACAGTGATGGGACAAGAGGAAAAGGCCTTAAACTGCACAAGTGAAGGTTTAGGTTGGATATTGGGAAAAAAATTCCCCTAAAGGGTTGTCAAACATTGGCACAGGCTCCTCAGAGAAGGGATAGAGTCACCATCCCTGGAGGTATTGAAAAGATACGTAGATGAGGCACTTGGGGACAAGGTTTAGTGGTGGACTTAGCGGTGTTATGTTAATGGTCATACTTGATGATCTTAAAGGTCTTTTCCAACCTAAACGATTCTTTGTTTCTATGGTTTATTTTTCTGCCAACAGCAACATTAGGGATGGATTTGCCAATTTTAAGAGACTCCAAGAAGCAGCGTGTTCGCTGTCTCAGCCAATATTTTAGTCCTGTGTTTGATTACCTTCACTACAGAGAGAACATAGTAAGTATGCTAGAGGGATATTACAGATTTAAGAAATCACAGTTAATAGCATTGCTCCTCTACTATATTAGATCTTATTTTAAAATTAATTCTTCATTCAGTTTGTATCTCTCTGTAGATTTCTGTAGGTTTAAAAAACAGAACCATCATTTTAACCATTGACTTGAAATAATTTAGATTGCTGAAGGTCATCAAGCCCAGCTGGCTCAAAACAGGTCCAGCTGGGTTAAGCTTTCGCAGTACAGTCAGGCTTTGAACACCTCCAGGAACAAAGACATCAAAACCTCTCAGGACAACCTATGCCAATATTTTGCCACCTTTCTGAGGAAAATCTTTCCTGATATCCATCAGAACTTCATTCATTGCAATTTCTGTCTGCTGCCTATTATTCTGTCAATGTGCACCTGTGTGAGCCATATAAACCTGTCTACTTTATCTCCTCCCATTAGCTAATGAGCAGCAGGACCAACAGCACATCTTACCTAATTGGCTGGTGGATCTGCAATGTCAGGAAATAGTTCTTGCCAGTCTTTAGAAACTTGTCAGATTGCCTGTGCCCTGCCACGTTGCCCATTCAGGTGGTTAAAGTCACCCATGAGAGCCAGGGGTTGCAATCAACTCCTTTCATGTCTCTGCTGACTTCTCACAGACCAATAAAACAAAGCCAGAAAAGTGGAGTGAAACTGAAATCACAGCTGATGGGCCTTATAAACAGTGACCGATTTTTTCAAGTTGGAACATTTTACCCACAGCATTTTGGTGAACATTTATTGTTCTCTAGTCCTTTTATTCATGTACAAAATGACAGCAACTGTGTAGCAAAACTTCAAAAGTCACTCATTCTCACAGTTATGCTAGAAATTAATCATCATCATCATCACCTCCACAGGTAAAAAGTTTACATGTCCGTGGCATAAGCTAAGTGTTGAACATTAGCAAATTGCTCATATCTCTCTTGGTTACAGCTAACAACATTCCTAACCCAAAAGCCAGCATTTCAGATGGGCACAGACAAAATATTTATCCACTTTCTCCCTTTTTTTTTTCGGCATTCAGGATTTTATCATGGGTATCAACAGGCAGAAAACTATGCTGGCTTTTTACAAACTCAAAAAAACAGCTTATCTTTTTTAACTACATTGGGATCAGACCTGTTTTCTGTTCTTTATATATTTTTTAATGTTTCATTCTTTCTTTTTTTTACTAGGGAAGTTTTTTTTGCTGGTGGTGTTCTACATAACCCTTTTTTTTGTTGATGAAATCATGGGCTTTGGAAAAACTAGCATAATATTCTTGAACAATTCCTGATTTTTCTCAGTGCCTTTCCACTTAAAATGTGTATGCTCAGTCAGTTATGCCAGCAGATGCTTTAAGCTTTGAAAAGCTGTCTGTATAAAAGTTCCAAATGGTCAGATTTTTGCTCAATGCCCTATTTCATTTGTATAAAATAAATCTAAATTGACTGTGATCTCTGGTTCCTCAGCAACTGCACTTTTTTGGTTTTTAACTAACACTTTCTCATTCTACAGACTTAAGTCCACTATCAGGTTACTTTGTACTGGATACAGGACTTCCTGTTTTGCAAAGAAAACATTATTATTATTTATAGAAACACTAAGGAAATTTGCTATTGTCTGCGAGACATCAGCACCAAATGGCTCTCTGGTTGAAGGCATCCATGATAAGTTTCTTGCTTGCCTTTTGACTGTTGTTATTTCCCACATCCCCTATAGATTATTAACTGATGCTTAAAGAACAGCCACTTTTATCTCCTGGAAATTGTTCCTGAGCTATAAAAGACCCTGACCTGTAACCTATCTTTTGCTTTAAATAACTGTGAAAACTGAGTTTTCAGGTTTAAACAACCTTAAAGATATATCTAGAGGGTATGAAGAACTGGAGTAGAGACATTGGCACATTAGTAGAGACCCTTGGACACAGCACAACACCT